>NC_062280.1:135809203-136434203 GCF_902655055.1 Lutra lutra
AGATAATATATGTAAAGTACTGACCACAGTGCCAAGCACATAGTCCCTGCTCAATAAATAGAAGTGATCAAAGCTATTATTTTAGTGAGACTTCTTTTCTACTCTTAGAATTCTCTCAGTAACAAATAATCCAACACATTCGAATCTACAAGAAAAAGGTCTGCCTTTTTAAGATGGATTGCTATATAAAAACTACAGTGAGATTTCTTTTTAAATAGGATTTTCAATACGCAATCTGTTATGTTTTCCAGGCTTTCTTTCAAAAGAGAAGACAGATTCTGACCAAGTTTTCATATAAATAAACTTGTCAAAATGTATCCCGACTTTGATACTCTATAAAATTCAACCAGTGTGCAATATAAAATAGCACAAAATGGCAGCCCTCAAAAGTTTTCCAATGGAAAAAATCTTTGGTACTTTAACACATTAAATTAATGAAAATTGAATACTGGGGATCTTGTAGAAATACACATTTTTCTCTCAACTCAGGAAATCTGAGGCTGAAGCCCCCCAAAGCAAGATTCTGTGTGTCTATTTTCTTACCTCTAATCAAGTCCGATTCTACACCATGCCCTCCTTCTCTCTTTCCTTTTTCCTTCCCCACCTCTGAGTCTATCATGACAAGCTGGCTTAGTGGGGACATATATATTTGGGTTCTATAGGGAAGGCATGTCAATAACATCTCCAAATCCTTATTAAATAGCATCAGCTTCTAAGTGGTATAGTGCTTCCTGATTTATGTAAGTCCTAGCTAATAACAATTAATGACCTAATATTTTATCCATTAATAATAATTAATGGGTATTAATTATTAATAAATTAATAATATATTATATATTATATAATATATTTTATATAATTAAATATATAAATAATAAATTAAAATTAATAAAAATATTAATGGATAAAATAATAATTAATGGATTAAAATAATTAATTAATAATAATTAATGGATAAAATACAAAGCATACGAGTCTGCAAAAACATTTATGACCTTCTCATTCTTCACATTGTTGACCGCTGTGAGACTGGGGCTTGACATCTGACTACAAACACATGAAGAGATTGTTCCCACGAAAATAGACTTCAGACTTTAGAATAGCTGTAGAAACCATAGATAACATTTTATCTGGATAAGTTTTCAGAAACCAAATAATGCTATTTTTGTTATTAAAATTTAATTAACAAAATTAAAATTTATTATTAAAATTAAAATCCTTCCAGGGCAAAATTAAAATAATGGGAGTAGCAAGCACACCGTTTCTTTAGTCTACAGGGAGTTTACTGTTGAGGCAAAGGCACAGTAGCAGGGGAACCCTCCTGGCTCTTACTCAATCGTGCCATCTGCTGGTGACCCAGGAGTATGGCTTTTACCACACTAGGAAGCTTGGCTCCTTGGCACTGAAGTGGCTGGAATTATAGTTAATGCTCAGGCATAAAGAGGCTTATTTTCTCGTTTGTGGATTTTGTAGGTTTTTAGTGCCTCTTCGTTCACCCAGTGTCTGCCGATTGCCTAAAAGTCTAATCTTAGCGTTCGTACCAGAGGTTCAGTAACAAGGATAAAAGGAATAAAAAATTAATCTCACATTGTTTCTATTATTTGATTAAAAAAATAGGAAGTTTCCTCAAGAACTCCAAATCATATACATAGATACACTCCCACCCCTATCCGAGAGGTGGAATTTATCCCTTCCCTCACTCCTTTGAGGGCAGGCTAGACTCAGTGACTTGAATAGAGTATGGAATGGGAAAAAAAACAGTAATTTGCAGTGGGAGAGGGATGGCCTACATCACTTTATTCAGGTGACCAAGGTGAACATCACCAGTGACGAGTGGATACCAGATACCCCTGATATGATGTGAGGAAAGGGTACTTCACCTCTGTGTAGTCTTCCCCCAAACACATAACCCCACTCTAATCACCACAGACCAACTCAGATTGGGGAAAATTCTACAAAATAGCTGATTAATGCTCCTCAAAACTGCCAAGGTTATAAAAAAAAAAATGAGGAAGACTGAGCAATTGTCAAAGACCAGAGAAGATGAAGGAGACACATGACTAAGTCAATATGGTCTCCTGGAAGGGATCCTGAACAGAAAAGGCACATTAGCAGAAATCCGAATAAATCTGGGGTTTAGTTAATGCTGAGGTGCCAATGTTGATTTCTTAGTTTGACAAATGTACCACAGTACGTAAGATGAAAACATTAGCAGAAACCTGATATTGGATGAGGGGTATAGGGGAATACTCTGAACTCTCTTTGCAAATTTTCTGTAAAATTCCAAGTATTCCGAAACAAACAAAAAATGTATTTTTAAAAAAACACCTCAAGGACCTTCTGTGTGTCCATTTTTATGCTGGACGCTTTTCAGGATCACACCTCATATTTGAAGAACATGTCACAGATGAAAATGGATTTTCATAAACTTTTCCTTTAAACTCCCCTAGCAGCTCTGTGAGACAGGAGAGATGAACTTTTTCCATCTACAACATACAGAAGAGGAAGCTGAGACTCCGAGAAGTTTCATCCCACTCAAAGTCAGCAAAGGGAGGAGGAAGCAGTGCCACAGCCCAGCCACAGGGCTCTTTCTACACCCACAAGTTCATCAGCTTTAAATTCTAATGGAAATGATTCTACTGGGCATGACTGATTGACCCGATATTGCTGGATTCCACATATCCACGTGATGCTGTCCCCTCTGTATGAGGACTTAAGTGTGGAAAATTGTAATGGATGCCACAAGAATAAAAAAATGGAAATGGGAAAGAATAACTCAAAGTTCCAACATTTACTCCCAGACTTCATCATGAAGTAATAAAATTCTCTCTGCCAAGAAAAATCTCTCTCATCCTTTAAGGCTTGGCTTGAGAATTACACTGTCAGTCCTTCCTCCAGCCTCCCCTCTGCATCAAGGGACCACATTCCTCCACCTCTGCTCTTTCATAGCACTTTTCATGCTGTTTTTTTCTTTTCTTTTCTCTTTTTTTTGGGAGGGGAATAAATATTAGAACTATACATACATATTTTTGCTATATATAAAATGACTCTCCCACCTCTTGTTTTCTTACAAATTTTTCTATCCAATCTGTTTAATCTTCAAACTTTATTTTTTTCCCCTTGGTTGAATGGCTCAATGTGGATAGACATGTTAAAATACTTCAGTTAAAAAATCTCAATCTCAAATATCTATAGAGACCAGCAAATGAATATAAATGGGTAAAGTAGGCCTGAGCAAAGGAAAAGTCAAGAGGTCCTCACTGTCTCTTATTTTTCTACTTTCTACTTTCCCAAAGAAACTGATGTTTTTCTACTATAAACAGAATGGTGCTTGATGACATTTGACCTCAGTATTTTCATGGGAACAAGGGTGTGATGTGAATTGCAGCAAGCTGGAAAGGCCCCTTTAAAGGGACAGAATTATTTTGTTCCAAATAACTGTTGTCTTGTGTAAATTCAATGTCAGTATTTACCAACATCCTTTTTACTTTTTCTCTTCTCCTCCCCTCCCCTTCTTCTTCTCCTCCTCCTTCTCCTTCTTCCTCTTCCTCTTCTTCAAGAGAAGATGGAAATTCATTTAAAGTTTTAGGCTTTAGGTTTTGGCCTAGATTTAGTTCAAATTCTATGCTGGCTATGTAAAGATGTATGTGGCCCAAATTTGGCCCAGTGTGCCATTTCACAGCCTCTGACTTCAATAATGTCAAGACTAATATAAAAATAAACCTACTTCGAGAATTTTTGAGAAGAGACACTTGTCCTCCAATATGGAGCTGATCTCAGCAATTTCAGTGCTGAACCTTCCTCTTCTGAATTAAAAAATTCTCTCTATTCAAAATGCAAATATCTCTTAGAAAGTAACACACTAGGTTATCATTAGTGAGTAAACTTAATATAAATGATAGCATTGGATCCTTTTTCTAATTTTAGTATATGTGCTGCCAAAGTGAGCACATTGGATCCTTTTTCTAAAAAAGGTTTTATTTATTTATTTATTTGATAGAGAGAACACACACAGCAAGGGGAGCAGTGGCAGGCAGAGAGAGAAGCAGGCTCACTGATGAGCGGGGAGCCCAATGTGGGGCTCGATCCGAGGACCCTAAGATCATGACCCAAGCTGAAGGCAGATGCTTAACCAACTGAGCCACCCGCTTAACTGACTGAGCCACCCAGGCACCCCAACACACTGGATCCTTTGAAACTGTTGGGTAGGTAAGTTTCGAGGATAGGAAGAAACTGAGTAGAGCATATCAGATTAGAGGAACTAATCTGGGATAAGAATGAACCAAAAGTTGTGTTGGGTTCTGAAATTAAAGCTTCTACTTCATGACTTGATTTTGAGTAGCCCTTGACTGTGACATCTAATGATACTTCAAGTGGGCAATCATTATTCCTTTCCTAAATCTTGGGACAAAAAGATGGAAACTGTCTCACTTTGATAGAATGTTGTTCTCCTTGATTAGTTTCCCGTTCCCAGATGTCAAGATGTTGAGGAAGAGGCAAGGATTACTTGTAGATGAAGTTCACAAATGGAACTTATTTATTTTTTTTTAAAGATTTTATTTATTTGACAGAGAGAGATCACAAGCAGGCAGAGAGGCAGGCAGAGAGAGAGAGAGGGGAGGAAGCAGGCTCCCTGCGGAGCAGTGAGCCCGATGTGGGGCTCGACCCCAGGACCCTGGGATCATGACCTGAACCGAAGGCAGAGGCTTTAACCCACTGAGCCACCCAGGCGCCCCGGAACTTATTTATTTAACTTTTTTAACTTTTAAAAAGAAGGGATCTCTAGACTAGACATTGGAAATTGAAAAGGCTAGAAGGTACAATCTTTGTCATTATTTTGCCTGTAGTTTTGTGAGTAGATACTACAGCGTTATTTCCTTCTCTGGAAGTTTCCTCCTCTGTTCTCCCACCTACTCTTACCTAGCTGCTTCTCTGGACATCTCAGAGCTTGAATGGATCTCTAGTTGCTTCTACTTGTTAATTTAAGAAATAATCAAGGCAATATTTGCATCTTTCAGGAGGGTCATCTATAATTTCATCTCAAGTATTCAAGGATTAATTTCATCATCAGAACATTTTTCTGTTCTGAATTTCTTTTATGGAATCCCTGTCCCCTGGTAAAGAATTTTAGAGACAGACAAGGAGGGAAGTGACCATTGTCAAAGCACTTTGGGAAAAGGATGATGACTTTAGGGAAAAAAAATAGACGTTTATATATAGTTCAGATTTCATGATCTGGGTATTTCTCTCAAGCGATTTTTTTTTTTTTTCAGTATTGACTGAATTTGGTTTCTCCCCTTTGTGTTTTAGGTGTATTTTTCAACCAACATCACTTCATTGCTTTCAGCTGATTGAAAAAAAAATGTATTCATTTATTTGACAAAGAGAGAGAGAGCACACACAGGGGGAACAGCAGGCAGAGGGAGAAGCAGGCTCTCCACTGACCAGGGAATCTAATGCAGGGCCCAATCCCAGGACCTTGGGATCATGAGCTGAAGGCAGAGGCTTAACCAACTGAACCACCCAGGTGCCCCTCAGCTGATTTCTTGATCATCCCATTATATTCCATTTTCCTCTAATTATTCTTCTTATCTAGATTTAAATGGGAATTCCTATTTACCACACTGGATATTATCATCATTTTGCCAATCTGTTAAGTAAGGAATATGTGTTGAGCATTTGCATTTTTATTAACAATGAGACTGATTTTTTAAAAGTGGTTTTTATCTTATTTCTTCTTTGTGAATTGCCTTTTCTTGACTTTTTCCCAATTTTTCTTTGGCAGTGATTTGGTTGTTTATAGAATACGTATCATAGTGAACTAAGGGCTGACACTGGGTGAATAAATTAGGTCTGATTTAAGAGGGCTTAAAAGCCTGACTGACAGTTTGAATTTGGTATATTACACAATAAGACCTTATATCAATTATTTACATTGAGGAAGGGCCAGTCAATTTGAACATCTTTAAACTTGCAAGAAATAGAACATTTTGGCATTCCAGAAATGCCCTCCTCCCTTCCTTGAATACAGTTCTGACCTTCAGCTCTGCAAGCAAGCACTATTCAAACTATCTTTTACCACCTCTGTTGACATTCGGTTCTGTTGGGTTCTGTAAAACCTCATATGATACTATCATTTAAGGTCATCCTTCTTTTGCTCAATGTTTGTGAAATTAGTCTGTGTTGTTGGACATCTCTTGGGGTTTGTTCCTTTTTATCACCATATAATGTTTCTTTATATGAATATACCACGATTTATTCAAGGATTCAGATGTCGATGGACTTTCAGGTAGTTTCAGTTTGATTCATTACGAAGATGCATTACTTTTTGAATGTACTTTAATAGTGGAATTGTTCTATCAAGCTTTATAATGAATTCCAAAATCTTTTCCAAAATTGATGTGCTAATTTATACTTGACTAGCATAGGGACACCTGGGTGGCTCAGTCAGTTAAGCTTCTGGCTCTCAAACTCAGCTCAGGCCTTCATCTCAAGGTCATAAGTTCAAGGCCCATGTCAGGCTCCACACTGGGTGTGTGGACCCTACTTAAAGAAAATAAAATAAAAAATAAAATAAAAAATATACCTGACTAGCGTAAAGTGATATTGTGCTCTCCATCCTCACCCAGTTCGGTGTGTAATGAAATTTCACTGTGATTTGAATTTGCATTTTCTAGTTAATAGTGATGTTGAGTGCCTTTTTTTTTTTTTAAATGCTTCTTGGTAAGTAGATATTCTCTTCTGTGAATTGCCTGTCTAAGCCCTTTGCCCAGTTTCTGTTAGATTACATAGGACAGATTGAACAAATAAGTAATATTAGGGATTATAGATGCCAAGTTTCTTACTGTTTGAGGAGGGAATTATAATCACAGAAAGGTAGAAAGCTAGAATGATCCCTGTGGTGTTGATGGAAATAGAACGACTGATGTGAGCTCACGGTTTTCAACATATGTAAATGGATATGTAGATATCGATGTTGGCAGGGAAAGTATGAGATAAGCCTGGAATATATTATTATGACAGGAAGCAAGCAAAAACTCAGATGTATTGTATCCAAAAACACAGAAACCAATTTGAATGCCCCCCGACTGTCCAAGGCTGAGACCATTTGAGCATAAAAATAAATAATAATAGCAACGGATTATGACTCGTTGAATAAAATAAAAAAAACCTCTAAGTCCTAAACAAATAAATTTAAAGTTGGTGGAAAATGGGGTATTTACATAGTTTCAAATTACTTCCCATGAAACATTTATTAAATAGAAACGGGAAAAGCATACTATTACAGTGAAGAATACTGCCTGATGACACGTTAATCAAATGATCAACATGCACAGCATCAGTCAATTGGACAAATTAAAATTCTGTGGCATCAACTACAGTGATGGTCCTACCACTAATGCATACTGAAGGGGGAAACAGAGACAGTGAAACTGAGGGTATAACTGGCCTATACGCTTCAAAAATGTCTAAGTCATAAAAGTTAGAAAAGGTAGAGAAACTGTCCCAGACTGGAGGAGAATGAAGAGACTTGAGAAATGAAGACATCGTGCCATTCTGAACTGTCTTCAGAGAAACTTGAGTGGGATCTAAGGGTCTTTTTTCAAGCCTATCAGATAATGTACTGCGATTCAGCCTATGCTTGAAGGGCTAGGAGAGGGCTGAGAGAAGAGTAACTGGCTTGGAGGGCTGGTGGCATTGGGACAATTCGTAACAGCCTGAGCAAGGCATCCGTTGAAGGGTCTGTGGTCACCTCTGTCTGCAGTCCCTGGGCTGGTCTGACTCCAGTGCATTTCCTTCCTTTCCTACCCTTCTTCTTCCTCCATCTGTGCCTCCTCGCTGCATCTGGCCCCCTTTTGTCAGCCCAGGTCGGGTGGGACACGAAGGTCCAGCAGGACTGCAGAGGGCAAGCACAACCTCAGGAGAGGAGGCACTGCCACTGCTCAGACGGACAGGCTCAGCTCGCACACCTTGTGCTGCCCTATCTCATACTTGGTGAGTAGAAGGCGTGTGGTCCTCGATGCCAGCTCTGGGGGTTACTGGGTCATACCTGTCCTGAGGATCCCAGAATGTCACGGAGCTGGAGCCAAAACCGGAGCCAGAGGGGCTGTCCTGGCATACCTAAGTCTCCATGTAGAGAACGCTGTACCGTGGTGCCCACGGCCAGGCCACCCTTATTCCCTATCAGCACTCGGGCAAGTCCTCCAAATTCTTCAGTCACTTCATCTGCTCCCTACACCGGCAGATATCCTCCACCAGGATGTGGTGCTTGGATGGCGAGAACACAGTCAGCAAATATACACAGCCAGTCAATTTTTAATGTCATTTTCCTGATTCTGATGTTTTTATTGTGGTTATGTTTGTGGGGAATATACCCTGGAATATTTGGTGTGGTGGGTATCTGTTTGGGATTTGATGTTTCTTTACTACAAGCTAACGGGTTAGCTTGTTGCTATTTCACTGATGCTCGTAGAAGACATAAGACCTCTGGGTCAGAAACAAAGTAATCTGCTACTCACGGCACAGGAAGCAGCACGAACATCATTTGTGTCTGCTCCCCTTTCCCCCCAAGTCCCATGGGGGCAACACAGAGAGTCTAGACAGCACCTGCACAGTGGATGGTGATACAGAGAGCAACATTGAACTTGGGGTACCTGCTGTTACATGGCAAACCTTAACAAGACTGATTTTTGCCCAGAACATTACCTCATCCCTCAGGCTTGCTCGCTGCCAATGGAACCTGGGAATATATAAAGGGATAGAAGGGATAGAATGTGTATCTATTAAAATGTACCAGACTTTTCGTGGCAGTATTCATATTATTCCTACTATCTCAAGATTGTAAGCCACTTCAGTGTCCATCACTAGAGAAGACAGTGAATCAAAGTGAGTATCACAGTACAGAATCAAAGTGAATTATGGTGTATTCCTGTCTGAATGAAAAGGAATGAACTCCTGGTACATAAAGTGACATGACTGAATCTTACAAACATAAGGTGAAATGACCACTTGCACATTCAGACCGTATACATAGTGTACTGTTTCATTTATATAAAATTGAAAAGCAGACAGAACCAGACGGAGATAGAGGAAGGATGAAAGAGAGAGCAGTAGTGACTGGTAGGAACACGAGGAAGGCTTCTGAGATACCAATTTTTATTTATTTTTTTTCCCCAATCTGGGTGGTGGTTACATGGTTGCATCCACTTTGTCATAATTCGTTGGGCTGAACACTTAAGATATGAGCCATTTCCTCAGTTGTATTTTAGCAGAAGATTTACAGGTAAAAAAAATGCGGTATATATATATATATATATATATAAGTGAAATATATTATATAAGTGAAATAATACACCGATGTTTACAGGAAACACTAATAACTTTCCCATCTTCCTAGTCTCCAGGGTGACCCATTTTTAATAGAACAGTAGGCACCCTTTCCTATTTTCTTCTATTTAAACAGGCATTTATACATACATATCTCTGGCTTCTCTCTTTTGTTTCATTATTTGTGTTTACTGTTATGTGACACACTCTATCAACTTTAAAATCTGATTTTTATTTGGTAATTTGTCATGGGATTTTCTGTAAGTTGATAGCTATAGCTGGAACTTTTATCTCTAATTTGTCCACCTACACATTCATAGTTTTACAGAAATAAGAAGATACACTGTTGTTTATTTTTAATGAAGACTTTTTTTCTATGCATTCTCCCTTTCCCCACACAATCTCTCCCACTTCTCAAACAACCTGCTATTTTCCCTCCTGCTTATATTATCATTTATAAATACATAATATATATATATAATCATTTATGTATGGCAAACAAAAATTTATATATAATATATAAAATATGTTCCCATTAATATTTTCATAATTTATAACTTATATTTAATATTTCTACTCTATCTCTTCCCAAAAAACATTTAATGAACCATTCACTCACTGAATAATCAAAGCTCCATATAGTAGACCGAAATTCAAAATATATAAATACACCCAACCATTATAGCATTTTATTCTTTTTTAAAAGATTTATTTATTTATTTGACAGACAGAGATCACAAGTAGGCAGAGAGGCAGGCAGAGAGAGGAGGAGGAAGCAGGCTCCCCACTGAGCGGAGAGCCCGATTCGGGGCTCGATTCCAGGACCCGGAAATCATGACCTGAGCGGAAGGCAGAGGCTTTAACCCACTGAGCCACCCAGGTGCCCCCCATTATAGCATTTTAAAGGTAGAAATAGTGTGGGTAGGTTTATTTCTCATCACAATTCAAATATAATATGAGGAATTGGGGAAAAATACTTTCTTTCAATTAAACACAAGGCTTTATCAAAGTATACTGTTTGCCTCATACAGCTAACAAATGGAACTATTAGGCTCAATAATATGCATTAATTTTTCTGTCTAATATCTGTATTCTGTTCTCCTCTCTCTGGTGGGAAAGAGCTTCCTTATTAAATCATTAATGTTATTGCTAAGGAGTTACAGGTAGTTACCAAGATGTTCTTTTGTAATACCTAATTTAAATTATCTCGTACCTTTTGAAAGATATAATTTCAAAAATAAGGTTAATTTATATTTTTCAAGAAAATTATCCTGTGAATTGATATGTATTTCTTTAGAAATAAGGGCTAATTAACATATGGAATTAAAACAAATTCATGTGCTATGGTGAGTGCTGTGAAGCGTATAAACCTGGCGATTCACAGACCTGTACCCCTGGGGCTAATAATACATTATATGTTAATAAAAATAAATAAAATTTAAAAATTTAAAAAGGCTGATATTAACTTCATGGGAGTTTACAAAAATTTTATGTTGCTTCAGAAAGTTAAATGGGGATGAACATCAATTTAGTAAGTTTAAGAGATATTCTCAGTTTAAAATTCCATCATAAATCTGTGCCATGTATGGAAAATATGTAGACATATACTTCATGAGTTAGTTTTTGTCTTGACATCAATTTCCTATCAGAGGCTAGGGATTTATAAGCTTTTCATTGTTAGTAACAGGAATAATGATATTGCCTATACTTTACCCTAAAAAATAGAAAGGAGATGGACTTTAGAAACAGGACTCTGAAGAGCCAGCCTAGGGTTACACAGGAGAAACAGGGGATTTCTCTTTGTGTATCACCAACCATCCAATAATGTTTTCTAGGGCTGAGGTCCCAAAGAGAGATGGGTCAGGCTAGGAGGCCCTGCCCCAAGGTGACAAGATCTGGTTGCTTTTTGTTCTGTAATTTATTAATCAGGCTTTGGGATCATCTCATCCTGATGAAAAAGAAATCTGTTTTCTCTAACCCTGAGATTATTAAAACACACTGGTTTTCCTCTTTCAGACATAAGGAATATGGCTGGGCTCAATAATATGGGGTCCATATTTTATCAGGCCTCTCTCACTATGATGCTGGGACTTCACAAAGGTCGCTGTTCATCTGTAGTCACTCCTCTCCATCTTTGCTGTGCACTTCTCTCTTCAGGTACCAAGCACCAGCTCTCTGGGTCGCTTCGTTCCTTAGTCTCATGATCAAATTTCTTGTTGGGAAGGAAGTACTCCAGCCCTGCCACCAGGCAGTTCTTTAAACAGACGGGCTGTAGACTGCCAACTGAATAACCCCAGGGGTCAGCTATTCAATACGAGGGATGTAATCATTCATAATCATGTGTCAATTGCTGGAGAGCACAATTCAAATTCTGCTAACCAGGTACTGTTGACAGCTTTGCTATCAAATCTCCCACACTAGAATCTCACCTGATTTAGGTCTCGCTGTTTCTGTGCATTTAGTGTTTCTGTGCATTTAGTGTTTTAATGCAATTTAGTTTAAAATTGCATTGCATTAATATTTAAAATTAAAATCGATGATTACTCTAGCACAGTGACAGAATGCTGCTGCTGAATGCTATTGGATTTCTCATTAATATTAATTTGCAGTTTGTAGGGAAACGGTTTAACAATGGAGCTACACACATGTAATTCAAATATTGATTAACTGGGCCATAAATCTGTGATCATGAAAAAAATTGCTCTTGACCATCTGTGTTTGATTTTTGGTCTTAGCATATTCAAAATCCATCATATCTCAGTAATAACATGTAATGTATTTTTTATAGTACGTTAGTTATTAGCAAATATTTTCCAATTTTCTTTTTTTTAAGATTATTTATTTATTTGTCAGATTCAGAGAGAGAGAGAGCACAGGCAAGGGAGCAGCAAGCAGAGGAAGAAGCAGGCTCCCTGCTGAGCAAGGAGCCTGATGTGATGTGGGATTCAATCCCAGGACCCTGGGATCATGACCTGAGCCTAAGGCAGATGCTTCACTGACTGAGCCACCCAGGTGCCCCAGCATCAGCTTTAATTAAAAAGTGCACTGCTACATTATCTCTAGGAAAAGACTCTGATGTATTTCAAGCACCATAGGGGTGTGTGTGTGTGTGTGTGTGTGTGTGTGTATTTTAGACTTTCATGCTGGTAGGTTAGACACAGTCTTAGTCTTAAAACCATGTTTGCAACTAGTTCTTCTGATTGCTACATAGTCAAAACTTAGTGTGGCAGATGACAAAGTCAGCCCTGCAAAAAAATGATGTAACTTCCATTACCTAAATTGCCTTCATTGTCTGTGTCAACAGACCATGGCTAGATGACATCACACTGAATTAATCAACTTAATAATTCTTGTTATCAACAAGACAGCCAGTCCTCTACAATCAGCTTGTATTATGTCATAGGGCCAAACCTACCTATCAAAATCTGACATCCCTTTTTGTTTTAAAACAGTATCTTCTATAAGTATTAGTCAATAAATAAGAATGGAAATGATCAACGTAATTGAGATATGCCAGATGACTTCAAAACAGCACAACATGTTCCTTGGAAATGGCCTTTAGAGATTTGGTATCTCTTTCTCCTCCAAATCATAGAGTCAGGCCATGGAAGGGAACTTCAATTTGATGTTCCACCAAATGGGAAGTCTCTTCTGCATCTCCCCGAGGGACTGTCAGCTGGCTCCTGCTTTACCACTCCCAGTGAGAATGAATTTATGTATAACCATTCTCTTATTGGGCAGCGCTAAATGATGGAAGGTAATTTTGTTTCCAAATTTTTCACAGAAATACTAATTCTTCTGTGAGTCAGGTCTGTGTGATTTCCATTTTCACATTGTTCTCTGGTATCACAATGCCTCCTAAAGCATGCATACTGCATGCCAAGAAATTTGTAGAATAATTGTTAGGAACAGAAACACCCAGTGCCTTTACTTAAGGTGTTTATCATCTGCTCATAGAAGAAATAGTACATGCGCATATTTATTTCTAATTCATGTGCCAAAGAGAATCTTCAAGTTCTATGAACTTTTGTTCAGATGAGGTTAAAAAGGAACTATACCCAAATGGAAAGAGGTTGCATGGAGAAGAAGCCTGATAGGTGGAGATACTGAGGTCAAGTGGGGAGAACATTTGAGGCAGAAGGGAGGGCGTGTGCATCGTGAGGACAAAAATATTGGGTATGTTTAGAAAGAAGGAGTAGAACACTTAGGATGCAGCATAAAATAAAGATGTGAGTGAAATAAAAGGCTTTCTTTCTCAGATGGCTTGGGATCCAATCACAGAATACCTGGGAGCCAGAGATAGCCGTATGGATTTGATCCTCTACACCAGCGTTGTCCAAGGTGGGGTGTCAGCTCTGTGAGGTACATGGGAATGCACTAGGGTGTGAAGAGACATCGAAACTCCAGCGAGTTTTCATTTTTAATCTTAAAAAAAAAAAAAAAAGCATTACTAAAATTTAATCTCTTGGGAAGAGTGTCCCAAGAGTGTCCCAGAATGCTGAGCAGTTTGCTAGTTTTTGGTGAGTTGCTCACTGCGACATATGCTATCTGCCCTTCAGGGAGTTTGCAGATTTGGGGTCCCAGGTGGATTTATAGACTATGGCATCTAATTTTAACTAAATGTGTGCTCACAAAATGGCACACAGTTTTAAAGAATTCCTTCCAAGAACCCACAGATTGAAGACAAGACTAATGATATAATCACAGATAAATAAAAAGCAGTGTTTCTTTTACACTAATGGCAAGGTGTTCGGCAGCCACGTTATAAAACACAGATCTCACAAGAAATAACTGTTCCAAAAAACGATACTTGACATATGGGTATAGATCTGATTTTATTTACAATGAACCCTCCCACAAATGGTATGAGATACATGATGCCTTTGTGAAATCTTGAGGCATTTTTTTTTTCTTTTTGCCAGGGCAGCCCTTAAAGTAGGTATTTAAATAAAATGAACTTGGAACAGGAACAGCAACGTCTGTTACTGTACCACGAAGTATTAACCAAAATTTCAGAAATAATGAGTCATGTATATGCCATAAATATGAATAAATGTACATAAAATCTACTCATATAAAACAGTTAAGCATGAATGATACATTATATGCTATCTAAATAATCATATATAATATTAATGATAAAAATTTAGAGAGCTAGCATGTTCTCTGAAACATTAATAAAGTAATTATTCAAATATTTTTTATTATCTCTTAACTCGACTTTTTACATTTTTATGTCTGTTTAAGAACATATCTAATATTTTTGAACAGTCATAACTTCAATATACACTTATAAATACATGCATGTCTGTACAAAGCACATTCTCAAAATGTTCTACCTGAGAGGGGGGTGATAGTTCTTTAAATTTTGAGAAACCACCACTCTACATTTTGGATGAGGGATTCATTAGAGGTTTTGATCCAGGAAGTGATACATCAGTACACTGAGAAATATCAAGAACTGTAGGGGAAAACATGGTACCGATGTACTAAAAAAAAAGAGACAATTTGATAATGAACTGTAAAGGAGAAAGAAGGGAGGTGACTGATAAATTTGTTGAAATAATTCAGGGCTTGAATAAAGGAGAAAGCAGTGGAAACTGGAAGGAGAAGCTAAAGGCCACAGGTACCTTGTGGAGGTAAGATCTGCAGGATTCCAGTAAGTGATTTGTTACTAGAGAAAGGGAGAAAGAGTCACAGAGGAAAACCAAAGGTAGCCGTGAGTTTCTCCTTCAGATAACTGAACGCAGGATGAGGACCTTCCGACAAAAATAGAAATGCTATGCTTTCAGTCTGGTTTAGAAGACAATAGATTTTCTCCAATTTGGGTCACAGTTTATTTAAATAAATCCCTCTATATCCATTTATTCATATTAATTTTTAATTTGCTCCAAAAACGCTTAATCAACTCCCATTATATTTCAGAAACTGCATAAAGAGTCAAGTATCCAAAGATAAACGAGATTGTTTAGCCTCAGGGAACTCACAGATTAGTAGGAATAATAAAAATATATCGATAATGATATATAATGGGAGACGTGCAATTACAGAACCATCTGTACAGGGGTTTGCAAGCACATGGAAGCGCCACCTGGCCTGGCTGGGAACATTTTTGGAAGATGAGGCTCTGGAGAAGAGTAAAAGAATGACTACCTGCTGGTAGCTAGCAGAGGGGATAGAGTGGCCAAGGCACGGTGCAGGTATGTGAGACACTCAAGCAGAAGGAGTTCAACAGAAATCAGATTCCCTGTGACAGGTGGACTGCTTAATTCTGCTAAGAGGTCATGGGCTCTTCTATTCTGAAAAGAAAATCAATAGCGATCAATGAAAAGTGGAAGGCTATCAGGTCTATGCAGAACGAAAACCTAAAATGAAGGAAAAAGATATGGTTTCTATCCTAAAGCTTCAGCATAGAAGGTGAACAATGAAAATTTTAACTGCGGCTATTGAAATTGGAGACATTACCATCCGGTTATTAAATGTGGTCAGTGTGAAATGAGAGAGGCTAGCAGGCACCCCTGCAGATGAGGCCCACGGGAACAGACAAACACAATTAGAAGTTTGTTTCTAGAGAACGCACGCATCCATACAGGGACAGAGGCCACAACCAGAGCTCCAGAAAGTACGTGGATGCTTACAGCGTACTATTAAGGCGTGTATTTACATATGTGCCAGATGAAACTTGAGGCTGAAAGAAGGTAGGAGGTGTGCGAAACTATAGGTGCTCTGCCTGAAAATGTGAAACTGTTGCATGGGATGGGCAAAAAGGAAAGATGATTGTTTAGTTCCGCCGATGGTGGTGTGCAATCGCTCAGAATAAACGTGGCGAGTATGTGTCACTTCATGGATGATATGCGACACCCTGCGCACATTTTATGTCCTCAGATCCCCCCTCCTCGTTAAGTCGGGCGGTGCTGCCATAGTTTGCAGGTGAGACTAAGACTTGCAGGCAAAAGGTGGGCTGCCCGATGTCATGCTGTGGCAAGGTGAGACTCAGATTGGGTTTTCTGACGCCCAGACCAAGCACGTACCACCTCACTAGTGGTTTTTGAATGGGCTCCATGGAGGTCTAAGGGTCTTGCATTTCGGCGTCAGGGGCAGTGTGGAGGACTTCTGTAACTTGTGAGCCATCAAGCACCATTACCCCTTCCTGCGGTAACATTCCATCAATTGTTTTGGAGAATTATCTTTTGATAATTGAGGTTTTTTCTTTCTTTCTTTCTTTCTTTCTTTCTTTCTTTCTTTCTTTCTTTCTTTCTTTCTTTCTTTTTTCTTTCTTTCTTTTTTTTTTTTGCTTAAGGGTGTATGGATAGCTTTTGTATGCAGAAAGAAATCCTCACATCTGCATTCATTTTCACTAAGTCAACATAAAAAAATTTTGTAGTGGTAGATACAACTTATATATAAAGTAAATCCACTTATAAACCTAGTGGTTGCTAATCAGTACTCAGTTCATTTTTTAATGTAAGGTACTAAATTTCCCCAAGCTCTTAAGTACAGCTTACAAATTTAAGTCATATATTATGTTAAACATTTCATATTAAAGTCATGTAAATTGTATGTTCTCCTAAATAATTTAAGGTCTTTGTAAATGTGATTGCTTTAATTATCTGAAACTTTTCAACTTCAAATATTTAATATATCTGGTTTTCTAAAGTACTTTAAACAGATAAGTGGAACTATAAATCTAATACACAACATTTTCTTAAGTACTTAAATGATTCTTAGAAATCTAATAATAAAGATTTGATGATTCAGATTTATTTAAATTGACAAAAACTGGTAAAAATTTATCAAATATTATACCTATTAAATTTAAAAATCACAAAAATCCCTTTAAATTAAAATTATAAGTTTAATATGCCAGATTTAATAGATTTAAAAAGAAGGCAACACACATTTTTCAGATGATTATATACTGCTCAAATTTTCCATTTTCTTTTTCATTTATTTTCCACAGCTGTGGTCACCTGGATTTCCCCTTAATGTTTTAAATTTGTTACAGATATACTGATTCCAAGGATTTGATTTTATCATTCTTTTTTCTCTGGTTATTTTTACATCTTTCTGGTGTTACTAAGTCTTTTATCATCTCTTTACTCAAAAAATTTCAGGTGATGATCAGAGATTCTGGACAGGGACCTGGAACCTACTGGTAATTTCCAGAATAACTACCTGAGCTGCCTGTTAATATACCCTACCTGTTCATATAGAAAAGAGGCTTTTTGAATCCTCACATTTTCTCACAAATGGTTTCATCTGGCCATTTGAAGCCATTTTATTTTTACCAGACTCTGACACAAATCTTACTGTAACTCCTTCCTAAATATAATTGCCTAATTATAAGCCTTACCCCACCCAGTTGCAATTAACCTCTGTTGTCAGCTCAAAGTTAATGAAATCTTCAGGACAGTGCCCACCTTTCACCTGTGCTATGTTATAACTAATATCTTTACTACCTAGTTGATTTTGCACCTTTCTTATATAGATTGCTTCCTTATCTGTTTCCCAGATCACAGATTTATTGCTGTTCGGTTGGCCAGAATTACCTTTCTGGTGTTGCGTGCTATTGGGTTGGGATCATAAATCATGATGTTCTGACCAGTGGATGGGCATGTGGCCAAAGTGGACTTGCTTCAGGACTTTTAATGTTGAGCAAAGGCAAATTAAAAACAACAAAAAAATGAAAACACACACACACACACACACACATCAGAACTAGCAGGAGTGCCCTAAACAAGAAGTGGTTCCAGCCACTGAGATCTACTGCTACTGGTTCCCAGTTGAGTCTCCAGCCTTCCCTTGGGTCCTTTGAGACTTCAGATCCTCCCAATAAGTTACCCAGTCAGGTATTTTGCAACCCCAAACTCCAAGTGACCCAAGCAGCCTAGAGGATGCTGTACTGATGAAGAAGGGGCTGTACTTAGGGGAGAAAGGGCAGGAGTCCTGACCCATGCCTCAGTCAGATCAGCCACACTGTTATCTGTCCTGTCAATTTCATTTGAAGAAGGTCTTAAATCACTGTATTGCTACCAAGGTGTGAGATTATTACACCCATGACTGCTAAGGTCCAGAGAATTTTAAGGACAAACTGAAGGATAAGAAGTACTAAAGGACATATGCCGGAATAAAACAGAAAATGAGAAACTTGAGGCAGCTTTCAAAATTCATGGTGCATCAAAGAGGATAGAGAAATCAGGATATATTTCAATGTGAGAAGACTCAATGTCTAAAAATTGAGGACTGAGCAATAAGGTCAAATAATAAAAGGTATGAATGGGGTGCCTGGGTGACTAAGTTGGTTAAATGTCTGCCTTCAGCTCAGGTCATGATCTCAGGGTCCTGGGATTGAGCGGTGAATTGGGCTCCCTGGTCAGCGGGGAGTCTGTGTCTCCCTCTTCCTCTGCACCACCCCCATCATTCACCATTCGTATCTTCTCTCTCTCTTTCTCTCTCACCCTGTCTCAAATAAATAAATAAAATCTTAAAAAAATATTAAGAGGTATGAAGAAAGGGCCAGGAAGTCCTTATTAAAGATGCATAGGAAATGTGTGATCATTACTTCAAAGTCCCTGAGAAAAATATGCAGCAAAGACAGAACATGTTAGGAGTAGGACTTCCACAGAGAAACTGATTTAACTAAAAATGAAAACTAAACCTCTCATACTTGATTTCTCAGCTTTTCCATAAACTAGAGCATGGGCACATGCTTTAGGTTCAACTAATCAGACACACAAACATAGAAACACAATCCAAGGATACAAAGGTACTGGCACTGTGAAAAATTCTTCCCAGAGGTGGCACAGCTGTTTCTAATGGCAGCAGAGCCAATGTGGCCAGTGGCCAGTGGCCAGTGGTAGGCGAGATGTATGGAATCAACCAAAGAATCTAGGGTTCAGCTTGGGGGCTAGTGACAATTTCAATAAATTGGTCTTGGAGTAATTTCAACCATACGTCTGGCTACATGGCTCCCCTCTGTTTCTGCCTGTTTTCTGAGCTTGATTCTCCAGTTTTCACGAGGATTCTTTGATTCATCCAACAGAACTAATCCTTAAGGAAAAGATGGGGAAATCTAGTATTTTATACCTGGTGTAATTGGTTCTAGGAAAAAAAAAAAACTGGCTAATATTAAGGGATGGAATTTGGGGAGCCTATGGCATGCAATGACTAAGTTAATCAAATTATCCCCTGTGGTCACTCTGGAATAATATGCCTATTAATGGCAAGGCTTTGGAGGACCATGTGTCCTCCACTGCAAAGGAAGTTCTTCATGATCAGGTGAACAAAATGGCCAACTCTATGGATGTCAGTCATCCTCCTTCCTAACCACCCACATGTTTGTTCACTTGGGCCAATGAACAAAGAAAAATGGTGACAATGGCAGTTGCAACAATGTGAATTTCCTTTCACCTGCCCATCACTTTTGCTGAGTGCCCAAATTTGCCAGCTGCAACCAAATCTGAATCTCTGGGATATTAACATACCCCAGAAGAACTAGCTGTCTTTGTGTAATTAGATTCCTTCCCTCATGTAGGGAGAAATATTTTGTTCTACTGAACTACAATTTGCCTCCTTTTTCTACCATCCATTGACTTACTGAATGCCTTATTTACCACCATGATTTCACATGCAACATTGTTTCTCACCTAGGAAATTGCTTTATAATGAAAGAAATAATGTAATGCCTATGAAATTCATTAGTCTTATGATATATTCCATTATAAAGAAGCAACTACAAAATAGTGATAGAAGCTACTTATGATTTATTACCACAACAGCCAGAAGACAACGTCTCGTAAGTTTAGGGTACATGCACTCCTCTAACCTGGAGGTCAGTATTTGTCCTGTTTCTCCCTAGTCAGAATAGATGATGAAGGATAAAGGAGGTAGGTAGGAATGGCATCTCTTATTACATTTATTACCCACTCGCAAAAAATGTTCTTCTTTGTCTCCAAGCCTGGCACTGCTGCTGATACTGACTCTGGGATTCTGTGATTCTGTATTGCTTGAACATCTACTGGCTTCTGAAAGTATGAGAATAGAGGCACATTATTGCAGAGCTTAGATCTTGTGATTCAAAGTGTCAGGACCCAAGGGATCTTACACATATCAGGGGTAGTAAGAGTTTTCCTAGTTGAACTAGATGATGGGACTCCCAGGGGCACTGGGTGAACAACCATATGGTTGTGCAGAGTAACCAATCCTGACCATACAGGGGAAGTTGGGTTTGGCTATATAATACAGCTAGAAAGAAATAGGGACAGAACTTGAAGAATTCCCTGAGTACTTCCTAGGACCCCATGTCCTGGGGCAAAATTACAAGGAAAGTACAGTAACTTAATACAGCCAGATCCATCAGATGTCCTGCTATTTTCAGAAGCACTTTGGGTCCCTCAATGGATAAAGAACTTTGGTGAGGGGATGTGTTGGCTGAAGACAAAGGATCATGGAAAGAATAGAAATCATATATGCTGGTACAGGTCTGTGACAGTTGCAGAAGTAAAAACTGACATTTAACCCTGTTTTCTATTATGTCATATTCTTTGAATAACACTTTTTAAAAGATGGGTCTTTGTGGTTAATTTACAGTTTAATCCATAAGTTACATGATATTGGGGAAAGACCGTAACGAAGCCAGAGAGAAATGTGACTTTGAGCTAAAAAGAAAAAAGATTCAATTTTAGGTTGTTCCTTAGGGGATGAAGTAAGTGAGATTTTGGTTAGGGGGTAAATCAATTGCATTAAATTAGGCAAAAATATTTTTTAAGGATAAGTATGGGAAGAAGAGTGTGTGTTAATATTATCCACCTAAAGGGATCAACTGGGTAGACATTTGCCACATATGTAGGTGTGTATGTGTGCGACAGGGGGTGACACAGTCTGTGAATATTCTTTCTATTGGTGAATAACTTTCTCAGTTCCCCTGACAATGGGCACAAATCTGTTCCCTCAGCTCTGCCAATGAGAAGCACCTGTCCTAGACTCTGAAACAACAGAAAGCTGCACAGAAAGCAGAGACAGTGGATAATTCTTCAGGAATGGTAAAGTTTTAAGCAACATGGTCTCCAGAGATGGTACTGGCACCAGACCTGGCTTAATAAATCATATTATATTTTGATGAAGCCACAGTGACCACTGTTATTTCCACTTATTTCAGAAGCCAAAGAGCAAGAAAGCTTAAATAACAATCCAAAGGAGAAGAGGGGGATTTTGGGGAGGCCCTCCTTTCAACCATTACTTGGAAGGTAAGAATCTCCATGTTTTACGCTACATCATGGTTCCTCTGTAAGAATGCTTCACTCTTCCCCATGCATGTATTTATTTTCCCATGAAATTAGAATATTTAAATCAGAGCCTGTTTTTCATTCTTTTAGTGCTGTAGTATATTAAGGAGCTCAGTATATGAAATTATCTTTCATATCTTCATGAAAAGAAAACCTTTAATTATATATTTATACACACACGCATATATATACATATATAACATAGGCTTCTGATGAGGCTCACTGTAATATTTACTTTAACTTTTGAAAAACATTGATTTTAAGCACTTAACTTATAATTTATAGTTAGCCTTATAGAACATATAATTAAGGAAACATTAAAAACATACAAATGGATTTTTAAATTTTTTTTTAAGATTTTATTTATTTATCATACAGAGATCACAAGTAGGCAGAGAGGCAGTAAGAGAGAGGGGGAAGCAGGCTCCCTGCTGAGCAGAGAGAGAGGGGGAAGCAGGCTCCCTGCTGAGCAGAAATCCAGATGCAGGGCTCGATCCCAGGACCCTGAGATCATGACCCAAGCCGAAGGCAGAGGCTTTAACCCACTGAGCCATCCAGGTGCCCCATAAAAATGGATTTAAATGTTTAAATTGTACAATAATTTTCATCTTCATATTACCACATATTATTCTAATTTTCAAATAATTTTGTTTCTTGTTTTTACAATTGCAAATTCAGAGAAAAACAAGTGAGCAAAGAGGAGGAGGCCATAATTGCCCTACCTTGATAATCTCTGTTAATATATTCAGCAGCAGATGGGTAAGATTAGAAATTGTCAATCCATTTGGAAAGGTACAAATAAAAAGTGAAAGCCTCCCTTCCACAGGAATGCCATCCTGAAAAAAATGAAAAAGCTTTAATTTACATGTATTTATATGGGACCACACTATATGCACTATAACGTACCACGCTTTTTTCACATACTGTAATTTGGAATTCTTTCCACATTAGCATTTAAATCTCCTTCACAGCAGATAAGTTGTATAGCACTGTACTGAGTGAACAGACAATAATTTATTTGTTCAGTACTTTACTGATGGACACTGATTGTTTCCAGTTTCTCTTTCTCTAGCTCCCTCACTCTTCTTTATTTTCCCCCAGTAGCACTTTAAAGTTTCCTTCATCTAGGACCTATGTATTTGTTGAATTCACAGGGTCTTTAGCATGTTTTCTTTTTGCTATTTGAGCCATTTCTTCTTTACTTGCCAGAATTGGGATAAGTGATTTTGTTAGATATATATCTATATCTATACATACAATATGGCAAAAGGCGAATTAAGGACAAAAGCTAAATGGTTAGTATTTCAGAAAAATACTAAACAAGAAGTTCGAAATTTTACTCTGATCCAGATTTGAAATTGAGAAAAGAAATTTTAAAAAATCATGATATTTGTTATCTAGACTCTCCTGAGATTTCATTTTTCATCTTACTATTCACTTCATCCTCCATTACTCTACAACTACACTGCCTTTGGCCAATTCTTGGAAAACCCAAGTTTCTTCTTGTCTTTTTGGACCTTTGAATTTACACTTTCTCCTACCTCAGAATAATTTCACCCCCATGTTTCAGATTTTCCCCCAAATCTCAGTTTAAATGTCAACTCCTTACCAGACTTTCCTGGGTAAAGGAGGACCCTCCCTCCCCTTTCTCTTTCACTGCATTTCAGCACCTTCAGACAGCTCATCACAGTCTTTTAACATTTAACTCCTTTGTCTCAAACGTATATTGTAGATCCCCCAATACCCACTTAAGTACCTAGCATGTAATATGCTTCAATAAATACTTGAAGAAAAAAAAAAGAATTCAGGTAAAGTGAATTTAATTACTGTAGAATTAACTTTTACTGAATGTATTTGCCAGGAACAGGTGTCAGTATATGTTACTCACGCTAAGGTTAGACTTTCATAGATTCGGGATTCTGAAATCCTTTTAATCCATTAAATCTTAATCCCCAAGTTTTAAATATAATTTAAAATTTCAGACCATTTCGCGAAATCTCCCACCAGTCTCCCCTTCCCACCATAAAGATCCACCCGCTTACCCCTAACTTCTTCAGTTCCCCGCCCGTCCCAACAACCTGGCTGAGCTGGGCTGTCCGGGCAGAGCCTTTCGGGACCCGGGGCGCATGTGCGGCACGGTGCGCACATGCGCAGTATTCGCGCAGCTGGCGGGGAGGTGCGGGAGGGGGGGTCCCCAGCCTAAGGCTGAGGTGGCCGCCACGGAGCTGGGGGCGGGGCCTGCGACACTATGGCCGAGGGCAGCGGGGAAGTAGTGGCGGTACCCACGTCCGGGTCTGCCAACGGCCTCAGCAATGGAGCAGGCGGGGTCCCGGCGCAGACCAGCAACCCTCTGTCGCGGAAGCTGAATAAGATCCTGGAGACGCGGCTGGACAACGACAAGGTAACCGGAACTGGCAGGGCCTGGGGTCCCGCGTTGCCCGCGGGCTGAGCCTGGCCGGGGGCGGTGTCTGTTCGGCACCCACTCCCTCATCCCAGTGTTTCTCCGTCCCTCCGTGGCGGGGACTGCAAACCTGCGGGATCCGAAGTGGGACGGGTAAGAAGGGGGAGGCCGAGGAGACCCTGGAAAAGCGAAGAGGTGTCTTGGGTGTCACCCCCTATTGGGAAAACGCTGTTCCTGGAAGGCTCTGGCTCCGGGAGGCAACGGTGGCGTCTCCTACCGGGGAGGTGTTCGTGGGTCCGAACAGGGGGAGAGATTAGGGGCAGGGTTAGAAACCATGCAAGAGTAAATTACAAGACTGGGCAACGTGAATCGGGGTTAGGAGGAGCTGGAAAACCGGGGTAGGCAAATTGAGCATTTCCACCCACGGGTAAGAACAACTGAAATAATTTGCCCCGGGAAAGAACTGCTTGCTCGGGGCTCAGATGAAATACTGGGTGCTACTAGTTTTTGTTGTTGTTAGCTAAGTTACGCCTGTGACATGTGGGCTCATGCTGTTATTTCTTCACAAGATAAAACCGTCCACATCCTCACCCAAGTACCTCCCGAAACGCATCCTTCCAGCTTCTATTGTAGCTGTAGCTGGTTATCTCTTCTGTATCATTGAGTCTTTGGGTAAATTGGTCATGCCCTAAAGAAAAAATATAAGTAGAAGTGAGAGAACTTTACAGATAAATTTGGGTAACTGAAAATAAGCTGTCAGTAAGAATTTGTTTGTAAGAAATGTAAGAAAGACGCGGCTCTGGGGCCACCACTTATCAGATATAACATCAAACCTGAAGCATTAGGATTTGAGTAAGCCCCTTAATTTCTCTAAGCTATTTTTCATCATTTCTAAGTTGAGAATACTGCTGGTAACTTTTACCTCAGGGTTGTTGTGAGGATTCAACAAGAGAATCTGAAGTGCTCAGAACAGTGCCCTACACTCACCATTTCTTATTAAATGTTATTTTTATCATACAGCTTATTGTTTAATGTGACTAATACTGACATTTATTATCTTATTTAATACAGCTGTGATATAGATAACATTATCTCCTTTTTACCCAAGAGAAAAGTAAGGTATCGAGAGAGTGTAACAAGGTTAAATCATATAACTGATAACTGCTGGAGCTGTAATTTGCACCTGTCTATGTGATTTTGTTCATTCATCCTTTAGGGATTACTTCTTTGAGCCAGGCCTAGGACATTTCAAGGTTATAGTCAAAAGAAATGGCTTCTTTTTTTTTTTTTCTTTCTTTCTTTTTTTTTTTTTTTTGTACATAAATCTTTGTAGTGTTTTCTTAAATATTAGATTGAATTTAAATAGCTTTACTATTTTTGTCAATCCAGCCAATATTGCAAAATAACATTTTAACTGAAACAGAAGGGTAAGGCTTTTAGAATATATGTTAGTTCAGGCGTAGGAATTTGTATTTGGAGTTAGAAATCCTGGGCTTGGTCTTCTCCCATCTCTCCTTTAATGCATATTTTCTCTGTAGGAAAACTCTCTCACTTTCATGGTTTTAAACAACAGAAAGGGTGATGATTCTCAAATTTATAACCCTGTTCTTGACATCTCTACTGAGCTCCAGATGCGTCTAGTTCGTTGCTTATATGACACTTCCAATGTCAATACCTGATCAACGTCATAAAAACTTAACATAGCCAGACTCTTGGTTTTTCTCCAATCTGTTTCTACTTTCCCCTGTTAGGAAAGAACATCACTTACCCAGACAAGCAAAAAAATATATGTAATTTTTGATGCTTGTCATTTTTTTCACTTCGTGCATTGAATTCGTTAACAAATCCTATAGGCTTTACCTTGAAAAAAATAGTTTTGGAATATCTCCTTTTCATCTGCACTGCTGCTGTTCTAAGTCACTATCAAATCTTTGCTTGGATTATTTTAGTTTCTTCCTATTTTCTTCCTTTCTTGCCCTCCCCCGCATCTGCTTTCCTCACAAAGTTAGAATAAACTTTTGAACTTACAGAACACATTACATTACTCCTTTCCCTAAAGCCTTTAGTAGTGTCCCACAGCTTCAGTCATACAGCGTTTCTGCTGCTTTCATGTCTTTGTACTCACGGCTTTTTCTTTTTTTTTTTTTTCTGTCTGTGAACGGCTTTATCTCCATGGATCCCTTTCCTGTTACTTAGGCCTCATTTCAGAAGTCCCCTCAGAGAGGCCTTCCTCTCATTTCTCCTCCCAGTTACTCAGTTCCTAGCCTAGAGGCTACAGGTAGTTCGTACTTCTTATATATATCCTTCCAGAGATAGTTTATACATTCACCAGTAAGTATGTATGTATATAGTCCTCTTTCTTTTTTAACAGTTGGTATTATAACTGTTTCTATACTTTCCTATTTCACTTGCTGTGTCTTGAAGTTTGTATTATGTAAGTACATAAAGAATTTTCATCTTTGTTAAAATCGTTGTCATAATTTCTTTAACCAATCTGCTTTAGGTGGACATTAAGGGTATTTCTAATCTTTACAATTCCAAACTATTCTGCAGTGAGTGGTCTTGTATACATGCTGCAATGTACAAGTAAGTAGCTTATAGTATTTTGGAAACAAGTTTAATATTCAGTAATGGGAAGGTGGCCTGGTATTTTTTGATTATTTAATGGAAACATTTGAAAATGATTTCATTAAAATTTGACTTAAGATTAGGAAAACATGTGAAAATCAATCCCAGTAATTGTCTTTTATCATCAATTGTGTAGGAGATGTTGGAAGCTCTCAAGGCACTTTCAACCTTTTTTGTTGAAAACAGTTTGCGGACTCGAAGAAATTTACGTGGAGATATTGAACGCAGAAGTTTAGCCATCAATGAAGAATTTGTCAGCATTTTCAAGGAGGTGAAGGAAGTACGTAAATTCTTTTCCTTTAACATTTATTGAGGACTGACTGTATGCCTAACTCTGTTCTAAGTATTTTTATGAATTAGGTTGATATGTTTGCTGTTCACATATCATGTTCAAATAGAAAACTTAACTACTTATGCCAGAAGCGTCCAGATCCTTCAGTTAGTGGGATTTCTGAATCTGTGACCTCCACTAATGCTGCTTCTTAGAACGTTCAAACATTTTTTCTAGGATATTCTCTTAGAAATTTTTATTTTTTTTAACAATAAGAAAAAAACAATTCTTTAAATGTTTTCCAGTAGAAGTTTTTCCTTACTGAATAAACCTCCTTTGGATAACTATTTCTCCATTTAAGATTAATTAGAATTGAGTTACTTTAGTGCACCATAAATTATGAAATTTTCAGATTCATTAAGATCAGTTACTTTCAGCATAAGTAATATTTTTATCATACTTGAGTGAGCAGACTACTCACCATAGGGTAAAAATGAACTTTATTTATTATGTTGTTATATTTTACTTATGCAATATTTTGTTAATTTTATTAATATCACATGTTCTGTATGTGTTGTATGAAAGTGTATATAGAGTTTCAGTGACTAATAAACGGGATGTTTAAATGTTTAGGAAGATTTCATTGACTGAGGCTAAAAATCTGGAAGGTTGGAAGGACAGTTTGGTAGTGTTCGTAAGAATAGAAAGGGTCTCCAAGAGCACATGCAAATTGTGGCCTCTGAATACTGTTTCCCTCTGAAAGGAACAATCTTACAAATATCAGAAAGCAGGGAAGCTACCTGAGACCTTTGGGAAAGTGGCAGAAGAACTCTAGAGCTAATTTGATGAGGCTTCTGTTGGCCAGGGATAGGATGATTAGAGCCTCAATAAGAATAACTCAGCGGACAAAACTCATTAAACATGTTTAAACCCACAAATTCATACAGATCTAAGAACCAAACAGAACCCTCATTGGTTATATTTGATGGATATAAGGGAACCAGCTTCTTTTGAAAAGTGCTAAATAAAAGGAAGGAGTCAAGCCTTTATCCTGTCTTTTGTTCCAACTACATGCGGTTTTTGAGGGGTGGCTTCTCTTTATAGCTTTATTCTAGTAAATGAAGGAAGAGTGACAGAAGATGAGAAGATTTTTGCCACTACTGTTAAATTTATGGATCTAGCTCAAGACTTCTCAGCTTGGCAGTATTTTACATTTTGGATCAGACAAGTGGGGACTGCCCTCTGCTGTTTGGGTTGTTGAGCAGCATCCCTGGCTTCCAGCCGCTAAATGCCAGTAGTACCACTTTTCCTTAAGTCGTTCCTCCCCAAAATGTCTACAATCACTGCCGAATGCCCCATTGGGGGACAGAATTGCCTAGCTGATCACCATCGATGTAACCATTGGTCATCACTAGCAGCTAACCTCACAAGAAGCAGTTAACCTCGTATCTGTCACTCCTAATAAAGGTATACAACACCACCTGTGAAAAATTCTTGCCAGAAAACTGAACCAAAATATAATCAAGCTTCTAGATCTAACTGCCTGTTTATAGGAATTACTGGGGTCAGAGGACTATAAATTTAACACCACAAATATGCAGTCAGCAAATATAGAATGTGGGGAACTGTAGAGACAAATGGGTTGGTTTCTTTTTTTTAAAGATTTTACTTATTTATTTGACAGCGATCATAGGTAGGCAGAGAGGCAGGCAGAGAGGAGGAAACAGGCTGCTTGCTGAGCAGAGAGCCTGATGCGGGGCTCAATCCCAGGACCCCGGGATCATGACCTGAGCCGAAGTCAGAGGCTTTAACCCACTGAACCACCCAGGTGCCCCTGAGCTGGTTTCTTCAACAAATAAATTGTAAGAAAAAGAAAAGAAAAATAGGGAGAAGTGAGACAGTATAGATTAAAAAAAAAAAAAAAAAAGGAGAAATAGCAACCAGTTGCTATTTATGAATCTTAGTTGGTTCCTGACTTGCAGTAATTATTTAAAGATTGAAACAGCTGGGGAGATTGGAACACTGACTAGATACTTGATATTAAGAAATTATTGTTAAATATTTAGATGTGAAAATGGCATTATGTTTTTTGAGTCTTCTTAGAAGCATATAGTGATGTTTATGAATGAAATAATAAAATATTATGAATATAAAATAATTCAGTTTGTGGAGGAGGGAGAAAGGGATGGAGGAGAGGTAGAAAGTGGGTAGAGAAATAGATGAAACAAGAGTGGTCGAAGCCAGGTGATAGGTATGTGGGCATTCATATTCTTGGAACTTTAGGATATTTTTGAAAATATTCCATAATAAAAAGATTTAAAAAAGTTTATCATACACTAATTGTACTTCCCAGACTATAGTTTTATTTGGGGGGCGGGGAGAGATACTTTGTCCTAAGTTCAAATAAAGACTTTTAAAGTAACATACAGGCCATTAAATTACAGTCATCAAAACTCTGCATTGAAGTCATATATTCAGAGATGTAGTTTTTATTATTTGACAAATCAGGTCCATTTGGTATATTATGGTGGCTAAAGTATTAGGAGTAGTTATTCTTGACCTAGCTGGCTGATAATATCGTAGTGCTATTCATATTAGGTTACACAGTGAGATTTAAGGGAATAGTGAGATTAGTTTACTCAGGCTTCTGCTATTGCTAATATTAATTGATATTTTGAAATTGTGCTTTTTTTTTTTTTTACTGTTCACTTGAAAGCAATTTAGCACTTCCTTTAATGATTTGGTGTATATGCTATTTGTAATGAAGTATAGAAAGTAACATTTGAAAATACTGGGTGCTATGATACTTAAAATTCAAAGTACTTTATAGAAAGAAGGGATAAGAATCTTGCATCTAGAACTTAGATTTATGTTCATATTCTGATAAGTGATTTTTCAACTGGTTTATCCTCACATTTTGTTTATAGCCTCACTGGGCAGCTTTCTTATCTCTTACCCTCTGATTGGCCCATCCTTCATAAGACTGTCATGTTTCTATTTGAAGGTCTGGGTGTTGTGTTGAAAGGGATTGTCCATTGTCTACCACTGAAACTTCTTTGTGTATCTTTCTGTTGTGTGACACCAAATTGAAATTATTGGGAAAAAGAAGATAGTAGTGCAGTATGAAGCTAGGTGTGATTTTGTGATATCATTTTCTCATATAATATTTTTCATTGATTCAATAAGGACTAGAGAATGGTTTCATGAAAAGTGTAGAGCCTGGGAGACCTGTTGGAAAGCTTTTTTTTTTAAGTCACTTCACATAAGAAATACTAATTGATGTGAACTGAAGTGGTAGCTATTAGAGTAGTAAAAAAGAAATGGATATACAGTAAGGGTATAAATGATAGATCTTAAGGACCAGTTACATTCCCATGTACCTGGAGGAAGCTAGAGGAGGAAGTACATGGGGAGAGAATATTACTGAGAAAATTATCAGCTTTGTGGCATGATGTACAATGTGATGACCTTCCACAAGGTAGAGAAGGCACGATTTTTAGTTTATTGGGTTTTCATATTTGCTTATTTTTATTAATTAAAAGTTAACAAATAATTCATTACAGAAGAGTTAAACAAAATCAGAAGTCAAAACAATTGCTTATAATCCTATCACCCAGAAATAACTTTTGTCAGTATTGTCTGGCTTTTCCTGTGTACTTCCTTGTGTGTGTGTGTGTGTGTGTGTGTGTATGTATATACATACATACATATATATATAGTTTCATAATGCTTTTTTAAAAATCTTATATAGACCTCTTTCTATCCATGTATACACACACACACACCACACACACATACATGCATGCACATACGCACGCATACACACACATATATAGTCATTGTTAATATACACACAGAGTTCCATTGTATAGAAAATGTTTCACATTTTCCTTTTGTTTTGGGCAACTCTGTGTTGATCATCTTCTTACATATATTGTTGCACACTTATCTGATTAATTCCGTAGGATAAATCTCTGTGTTAGTACTCCTGAATGAAGAGGTATTAATGTTAAGCATTTGTCATTTCCTATTGTCACCCCCTTTAAAAAGCTTATACTAATTTCTTTACATATTTTCTAACACTAGATGTTATTCTTTTTAATTATTTCCAATTTTAAATATAGTATCTTTTGTCATGCTTTGACAAAAAAAAATTCATGAGATGAAAATAGGATTTGGCTAAGAGAAGAGAATTTCTGTAACAACATAGGTAATGTTTGCTGTTACTTTTTTCCTTTTCAGGAACTTGAAAGCATAAATGAAGATGTTCAAGCAATGAGCAGTTGTTGTCAAGACATGACAAGTCGCCTACAGGTACTGGATTTTACTGTAGTTCCTGGTTCAAAGTAAGCTTTCAAAAATTGTGACCTAGATCTATAAGATGTATGGATATCTAAAATATCATGTCCTGTAGGAAGTTCCAATGTAAATATTATGCTTGTTTTTTTAACTAAAAATGAGTATTTTGGGGTGATGGTTTACTGATATTGTTCATTTAACTCCATATGCCTTTATATTTTGATCTTGTCAGTGTAAAGCTAACTGCATAGAATTTTGATAAACCTTTCAATCCCACAATATCCCATAAATCCAGCAAAAATGATTGCCTTAGTAGAAAGTCTTAGGAATAAGTCCAGGCTAAAGCTATGCCTAATACAGACCAACCTTAATTATGTTTTGTGCTCAGCCTCCCCACAAAAGAAAAGAAATAATCTCAGGAAAATATCTGTAATTCTACATCGGTTTATTAAAGCAGTTTGAAACTTCTAGTTTGATTGCAGAGTTAAGATTTAACCTAATTATCCTCATTTATGTAATTTTGGAATAGTGAAGAGAATAGGATTCCTCCTAAGAGTCAGTCATGATTATGTTTACGACCTTCACATTTATTTCAAACTTAGACCTTTAAGATTCTCCTGGAACTATAGAGAGAGCTACAGTGATTCTAGGAAGATTCCTTAATCTTTGCATACTCCACAAATCAGTCCTAAGCTAAGCTACTTAGCTACTTCCATGACCTCTCTCTAGAACCAGTTTCCCGTTTCTCTAAACTTTTAGCTCTCCTACTCTTAACTAAATTTCAGTACTCTTGCTAATGTATCAGATACTATTGGCATATCTGTTGTTCAACCTTAGGTCCTTATGAATTACATAATATTTAAATAGTCATAAAATCTTTGCTAATTATTGTCATTTTATATTTTTTGCAATATTATTTTTGTTGCTTAGTAATTTTGTTTGACTGTTCTGTTCCTTTTTTTCTTTACTTCCTTTTCTCATTTTCTGGCTTCCATGATTTTTATACCTTTTCTCAAATTACACTCTATAAGGTTTTCTGTATTATATACCCCTGCATTTATTTTGTAGTATTATTTTTATAATTCGGTTTATGGGATTACTCAAGTTCTTCTTTTGGGGGACAGTATCTCTTGTTTTCAAATTTTTATCTTTAATTGTATTTTTATCCTTTTATCATAGCCATTTGTAGATATAAAAAGATCAAAGTATTTTTATTCTTCATGCTGTTTTCAAAACAGATTATAAGTATTTTAAATCACAAAGTATCCTCTTTAGTTTTGTCCTTTGTATTTTCTTTGCACCCCCCCAATCCTATTTTTTTCCATATAATGGCATGAGCCCTTCTCTCTTTTTTTTAATCAATTTTATTGGGGAAAAATGATGTACAATAATAAACTGCATCCACTTGTTATATACAAAACAATGCATTTTGACAATTCCGTACCCATGAAATAGCTACCATAATGAAGATGCACACTTTCATCACTTGCAAAAGATTCTTTCATAGCTTTTTAAACTGAATATTTAAAAATATTTTATATTACTTGTTGTTTACATTCAATTTTGAATCTAAGATTAGTAGGGATTAGATCCGTGATTTTGAAAGTTTTGTTCATCCATTGGCACTGATTTATTGCATATAGTGTTTTTATAATCTTGGTAGTACCCACTCAGACTGTCAACTCTAGAATAATGTTTTTAATTCATTTATAGAGAAAAGTATTATTTTTTATTTTAGGATGTTATACACAGGACTAATTAAATTAGCTCATATTTTCCAAAGTACTTTAGATTTAGGACATTTTAGAAATTATTATTACAAGATACTTTTAGAAATGCAGTCAATAATTGCTTATATGCCGTGGTTTATCCCTTTGTGGACTTGCTTGGATAAATAACATTTAGAGGCATATGTTTATTATTTAATGAGAAACAATCATTCTTAACATTTAAGATAAATTGGAAATTGCTTTAGGATAATGATCTTCACTGCTATTATTAAACTTAATTTTTGAATCATCACTGCAATTTATAAATGAAAAGTCAGGATATATGCGTAATTCTTATTGTATACCATTGTAAGCAAGTATCATAGTTAGGTGATTAATAGATGGTGTTTTTTGTAAGATCTACCTTCAATTTAATGATGACTCAGACTAAACAAAGAAGCTAGTAAACATTTTTAATAATTGATTTTATGAAGCATTCTTTTTTCACAAATACTAAAATGTAAATATATTTTAGAATTGAGAGAATACTACATTTTAAACAATTATATTAGTCAAGAATAAGGTGACAATGATCTTGAAAGCAAAGCAACATTAGGAAAGATAAAGAAGAATTTGAATAAATTAGTGGGTTTAAAGAGTAATAATTTTAGAATAGTACCATGGGAGCCATTGTGTTCAACTCCATTCCTTAAAAGTTATTGATCTGCTGAATTACATAGGTTCAAATCTATTTTTTTTCTTTAATTACTATTTGCTAGGTACATAATTTGGTTGCAAGGAACACAGACTCAACTGGAGATGGGGGTGGGACTGGATGCCCATTTGAAGCAATGAGGCAGAAAATTTCATTAACAGTTGGAAAGACTGTAGGAAGATTAGTCCTCTAAGAACCCAGAAATTACCATAGGGTAGGGATTTCTGTGTAGATCTAATGCAGCTCTGGAAACATTAGCAGCAGAAGCTTTGCTCTTTATGGTAGTGTCCAGCACGAAAATGACCTATATCTTCACATATTTGCTCTGGCACCCTATCTTTAACGACTGATCCTCCACAGTATCTGTGGTCTACTTTATACCATTGACCCTTGAACAATGCCAGAGGTTAGGGGCATTGACCCACACACAGGCAAAAATCTGCATATAACTTTTTCTCCCCAATATTTAACTACTAGCCTGCTCTTGACTAGAAGCTGTTAACATAAACAGCCAGTTAATACATATTTTATATGTTATTTGTATTATATACTATATTCTAACAATAAAGTAAGCTAGAGACAGGAAAATGTTATTAAGAAAATCACTAAGGAAGAGAAAAGAGATTTATAGAACTGTAGTTCTATTTATAGAACTGTAGTTCTTGTGTAAGTAGACCCACATAGTTAAAATATTTCAACTGTAATTTCCACTTACTAGTGGCTTTGTTTATACATAATTCTGGCTCACTCTGTGTCCCTTCAGGACATGGACCCCATGTCTCTAGCTGCCATATACCCATTTGTTTCTCCTCTCTTTTCTAACTGCCTTATGTTTAGTTCTTTGAGAATCTGAGTAGCTAATTTGTCTTTTGTTTCAATCCATTTTAAAATACTTGCCTAATCTTAGGATAGAATAGCTTTTCATCAGGTTTTCATTCCTGATCCTTTTAGCTCTGGCCTGGAGGAGGAAAGATTACTTAATATAAAACTTGGTCAGGAACTTGACCTTTAGTTAGGGCTGTCTCTGATCTTCCCCAAACCCTGTATAAGGGGTAATTTGTATGTTCTGACTCTCCAATGCTTATCTCCATCTTGGCCATTTCTGTTAAGTTCCACACTAGCATTTTAGTAACTTACCTTACAACTCCATTTAGAGGTCTCATGGTATCTCAAGTCACATGTGCATAACAGAAGTCACGTTTTTCATTCTTTGCCTGCATTTCCAGTACTCCTGCTTTGTTATAAAAACATCATGAATGGTTAAATCCCTTAGCTCCCTGATACCTTTTTCCTTGTAAGCCTTAGCATTATGTGTCTATTGAGAACTCTGCATGCGTTCCTCTTAGTAAAGGTAATATATGAGCCTTGAAACATCTGTGTCAATTACTTGGCCTTTTAAATTTTTATTTATTTATTTATATTTTATTTATTTTTTGGCCTTTTTTACACTTCTGAGTTCTGGATCTCTCACGCTGTGAGCTTGAACTTCAGTAAGTGGTACTATTAGTTTTCTGAAGTATAAAAATATTAAAGATATATTTATTGAAGTTATAAAATACTGAATTAGATGTATTTGTAATTTTAGGCAGCAAAAGAACAGACGCAAGATTTAATAGTAAAAACCACTAAGCTTCAAGCTGAAAGGTAAGTTTTACTTTAACTACCTCTTCATTAACTTGGAGATTAAGTAGAAAGAAAATTATAGGTAACTCTAAAACAGACTTAAAATAAAAAACTTAATTCAAAATTCATATAACATGAAAGATTCTGAGCTATTATCCAAGAGGAAAATAAACATAAAATAATAATTTGGGAGTATCAAACTTATGTTGCGGTTGAGGGATTATTCATTCTTGGAGGTGACAGTGTGTTGTTTATTGTTTGCTGTGGAATTAAAAAAGATTGCTTTTTAAAATGTAGATGATTTTGGAGTTTTAGTAATTTTATCTTTTTCAACACTCATTATCTCTTATTTTTTTAGCTACGATTAATCCTCTCTGATACAATTAAGAGTTCACTGTATACATTTTTCTTGTGGTAGTTTACAGATAGGTATGTTAATATTTGTTCACTGAATAAATGGTTGAATGAAAGTGAGTAGAATATAGATTCAGGTATTTTAGTGTGTATTACAATCTTTCGTAATTAGTTTTTGGTTCGATTGTCTCTTTTCCTATGAAACTGTGGGCTCATTGAGAACGATGACAATTTCTTACCTCCTTTTGTGTCTCCAGTGCCTAATACATTGTAGATTCAATAAATAATTTTTGAGTAAATAAAAATAAAAACTGAAAAAGAAGCATTATATTGGAGCTTGTAGCATATATGGGACCCTAATTAATGTCTACAGGAGGCAACATTAAAATGTTGTGTTTCTATCTGTATATTCTCAAAACTAAGGATTATTCATGTTTATTATTTTAGTAAATTGATGGAAGTGTTTTGGCCTAGTATGCTTTTGGGAGTGAAAATTTCTGACATTCTAGTATCCCAGGAGCTATAGATATGATGTGCCAAGTGAACATTTGTGGAAAGTATTTTAGGAAAATTACATACCAGAAATTATAACAGATTCCTGGGAGCTGGCCGAGAGTTGTTTTTCCATTTTTAAATATTACCTTTTCTTTTAGCAAGAAACCTTGTTAAGTGATTAGCTTTAGAAATAGAAATTCTGTAGGCTTATTTAGATAATGTGACATTCTTATTGAGACAGATACGTAAAGGATATGAATATTTTCCCAACTGGGTTAGAAGAAGTTCAGTCATTGTGACAGGTGATGCTCTAATAAAGCTGCATGTAAAATTGTCTTCACAGAACTGCAACTAACATTTCTTTATGATATTTAGTTGATAGAAGGTGGATTTCAGTGATAGTCGGGAAGTGATATCCACATAAATATACTTTTTTTTTTTAAATATTATTGAAGTCCCTATTTATTATACATTTTATTGTCTCTTGTGAAGGCCCAGCAGCTAGATTTCTTTCTGAACTCAGAAAAATAATCTTTGGTGAATATGTGTTTCTTTTTGAGGTGTAGTTTGTTAAAGTGGAAAGAATGTAAGCTTTGAAGACAAAACACTGAATTTTAATCTAAATCTTGGTTAAGAGTTCCTTAGATTTTTGATTTTGTAGAAGTTACTTAACCTTCAGCCTCAGTTTTCACATCTGAAAAAAGGGACTAGCATCTGTGTCACAGGGTTGTCGTGCTGATTCAATGATATACATAGGTGCTGATCACACTGCTTGACCTCCATCAGGGAACATTACCCTTCCATCCTCCTCCAAAGCCATTATTAAATAAACCTGTCAGCACATCTTCACTCTACATTGGCTTTCCTCAGCTGTTACTTACTTTTTTATCCTTTCTTACTATTTTAATGTTTAATAGTTGTAATTTTGTTTTAATTTTGTTGTTATAAACTAATTCAGGTTTTGAAGTTTGTAAAAAAATATAAAACTGTTTTGCACAAACATACATAGAAAAATATATTCCAGAATCATATCTGTTCAGGCAAGAGAGTAGACCTTTTTTCTTCTTCCTCTCATTTATATATATAAAATTTAAAGAAAGAAAATTAAAGTCAGCTGTAACTTCACTGCACAGACATAACTACTAGTAACATTTTGGTATATTTCTTCCCAGCATGAATATATGTGTGTAGTTCATTTTACTTTGTTCACTTAATATTTTATGTTCATTTTTCTGTCTTTTATTTAGAAACAAAAACATGTATTTTAATGGTGACATTTTATTTCGTCTTGTGAATGAACCAACATGTATTTAAGCATTCTTAAATTATTGGATATTATTTCCATTACTAAAAATAATGACTTGACAGATGTTTTTAAATCATTATGGGCATTTCAGATTATTTCCTTGGGAAATACTCTTAGAATTGTAATTCATGAATCAAATGGTAGAAACTTTTTATTTTCTTTTAATTTTTTTAAAGATTTATGTATTTATTTGAGAGAGAGAGTGCTCATGAGCGTGCAAAAGGGAGGGGCAGAGGGAGAGGGAGAGAGAGAATCCCAAGCAGACTGCCCAGAAGCTCCAAGCCTCATCTTGTGGGGCTCAATCCCAGGACCCTGAGATTATGGCTTGAACAGAAATCAGGAGTCAGACGCTTAATCAACTGAGCCACCCAGGAGCCCCAAATGGTAGAAACTTCTTAAAATATCCTGTATATTGCCTAAATTCCTCTCTAAAAAGGTTATACCGATTTACACTTCTATCAGCAATCTATGAGAATGTCTCCTTTGTCAGTACTAGGTATTGTCATTAAAAATTTTGCCAATTTTATAGATGAACAATAGCATCATAATTCTAATTTACATTTTATTGAATGTTGATGAATCAGCATTTTTTTCATTTTGTCATGCCACTTATATTTCCTAATTTTTTTTGTTTTCTTTTATATATTTTGCCCAATTTTAAATTCTTTTTCTTATTGTTTTGGAATTATTTGGTAGAGGGGAGTCTAAAGGGTGGAGTTAAAAGATGACAGAGGCATATTTTCAGGGAAAAAAAAGCACCATAAGATTCATAAATCATGTTCTGGGAATGCTTGAAAGAATCATTATAAGGATTAATTAGACAGTTTATTTTAAATACTTAGTATATGAATACATGTTCTGAAAATTCGTTTATGGGTGTATTATATGTATTTTTAAAAAGTTTGTTTATAGGGATGCCTGGGTGGCTCAGTTGGTTAAGCAGCCGCCTTTGGCTCAGGTCATGATCCCAGCATCCTGGGATCGAGTCCCACGTCAGGCTCCTTGCTCGGCAGGGAGCCTGCTTCTCCCTCTGCCTCTGCCTGCCACTCTGTCTGCCTGTGCTCGCTCTCTTCTCTCTCTCTCTCTCTGACAAATAAATGAAATCTTAAAAAAAAAGAAAGTTTGTTTATATATTTTTGGGGACCTGCTTTTTGTATCTATAAAATGTCTTGTAGATCATATTATGTTAATACATACATATCTTTATCATATTTATCTGCTGCATGTTATTTCACAGTATGTATTTGCTATATTTATATATTATATATAATATGCAGTGATTACATGAACACATCAAAGAGGTTCTAACGTATAATAGCCATTTATATGCTTTATATGAACGTTAATTTCATATGATTTTATTTAGATATTAAAAACTCTCCAAAATATACTGTATTTCAGTTATGATATAAGATGAGAGAGAAGTCTGTATCATCTGTATCTTTTGTCACACCAGACCCTGACTTAGGGCTCTTACACAGCTCTACATTAATATTATTAGATTGCACAGAAGCTGCCAAACCAAATGATTGGGTTATCTTACAGTAACTTTCTGTCAGAATGATTGTGCAATCTTCCTGGGAAGAATATATATGATAACTAAAGGGTAATACGATTTAAAAAATATATTAGAATTTATTTCATCACTACTTTAAAAAAAGTTCTCATCTTGAGATACCAAACCCTTGTTTTAGCAGTATGCCCATTGTTCAACATATTTTTGGACCAATCTTTTGTAGATACAGATCAGGCTCTGGTTCAAAATCTTTATTTCATTGTTTATTTTTTATTATTTTTTTTAAGAATAGTCAACAATATTATTTGCAGTGAAATTTAATGATTAAAAAGTAATATCAAGATGGGTAATACTAGCTTTGATTTAAAAAAAAGTAAATTATAAACTAAAGAAATTTATTTCCTTTGTGTCTGATTAAATTGACTCAAAACATACATCCAAAAGAAGCATCAAAAAGCTTTTAGTCAGGATTAGAAAGGAAGGTGGCGGAGAAGTAGCAGGCTGAGACTACTTCGGGTAGCGAGAGATCAGCTAAATAGCTTATCTAAAGATTGCAAACACCTACAAATCCAACGGGAGATTGAAGAGAAGAAGAACAGCAATTCTAGAAACAGAAAATCGACCACTTTCTGCAAGGTAGGACTGGCGGAGAAGTGAATCTAAAGCGACGGGAAGATAGACCGCAGGGGGAGGGGCCGGCTCCCGGCGAGCGGCGGAGCAACGGAGCACAAAATCAGGACTTTTAAAAGCCTGTTCCGCTGAGGGACATCACTCCAGAGGCTTAACTGGGGTGAAACCCAGGCGGGGTCAGCGCGGCCTCAGGTCCCGCAGGGTCGCAGAAGGATCGGGGGTGTCTGAGTGTCGCAGAGCTTACCGGTATTAAAACGGGGAAGCCGGCTACAGAGACAGAGCCGAGGAGTGACTCTCAGCTCGGGGTTGCCTTGAACCGGTCGCAGGCTCAGTCAGCTCGGAGCGCAGCCGGAGGCCAGGGTGACGGGAGTCATTGGGCGCTGTTCTCTGAGGGCGCATTGAGGAGTGCGGCCCCGGGCTCTCGGCTCCTCCGGCCGGAGACCAGGAGGCCGCCATCTTCATTTCCGTCTTCCGGGGCTCTACGGAAAGCGCTCAGGGAACTAAAGCTCCCAAAAGCAAACCCAGCAAACCCGAGCGGATTACTCAGCCCGGCCCCGGGTAAGGGCGGTGCAACTCTGCCTGGGGCAAAGACGCTTGAGAATCACTACAACAGGCCCCTCCCCCAGAAGATCAACCGGAAACCCAGCCAGGACCAAGTTCACCTACCAAGGAGTGTAGTTTCAATACCAAGGAGAGCAGCAGAATTCCAGAGGAGAAGAAAGCAAAGCACGGAACTCATGGCTTTCTCCCCATGATTTTTTAGCCTTGCAGTTAATTTAATTTTTTTTCTTTTTCAATTTTTTTTTCTTTTTCTCTTCTTCTGCTAAATTTTTTTAACTTTTACCGTTTTCTTTTTTAACGTTTTTAAAATAGTTTATCTAATATATATATATTTTTTTCCTCTTTTTATATTTTTTCTTTATCGGCTTTCTTTTTTTAATAGTTTCTTTTTTTTTCTTTTTTTTTTCTTTTTCTTTTCTTTTTTTTTTCTTTCTGAACCCCTTTTTATCACCTTTCTCCCCCCTCACGATTTGGGATCTCTTCTGATTTGGCTAAAGCATATTTTCCTGGGGTTGTTGCCACCCTTTTAGTATTTTACTTGCTCCTTCATATACTCTTATCTGGACAAAATGACAAAGTGGAAAAATTCACAACAAAAAAAAGAACAAGAAGCAGTACCAAAGGCTAGGGACCTAATCAATACAGACATTGGTAATATGTCAGATATAGAGTTCAGAATGACGATTCTCAAGGTTCTAGCCGGGCTTGAAAAAGGCGTGGAAGATATTAAAGCAACCCTCTCGGGAGATATAAAAGCCCTTTCTGGAGAAATAAAAGAACTAAAATCTAACCAAGTTGAAATCAAAAAAGCTATTAATGAGGTGCACTCAAAAATGGAGGCTCTCACTGCTAGGATAAATGAGGCAGAAGAAAGAATTAGCGATATAGAAGACCAAATGACAGAGAATAAAGAAGCTGAACAAAAGAGGGACAAACAGCTACTGGACCACGAGGGGAGAATTCGAGAGATAACTGACATCATAAGACGAAACAACATTAGAATAATTGGGATTCCAGAAGAAGAGGAAACAGAGAGGGGAGCAGAAGGTATGTTGGAGAGAATTATTGGAGAGAATTTCCCCAATATGGCAAAGGGAACAAGCATCAAAATCCAGGAGGTTCAGAGAACCCCCCTCAAAATCAATAAGAATAGGTCCACACCCCGTCACCTAATCGTAAAATTTACAAGTCTTAGTGACAAAGAAAAGATCCTGAAAGCAGCCCGGGAAAAGAAGTCTGTAACGTACAATGGTAAAAATATTAGATTGGCAGCAGACTTATCCACAGAGACCTGGCAGGCCAGAAAGAGCTGGCATGATATATTCAGAGTACTAAATGAGAAAAACATGCAGCCAAGAATACTATATCCAGCTAGGCTATCATTGAAAATAGAAGGAGAGATTAAAAGCTTCCAGGACAAACAAAAACTGAAAGAATTTGCAAATACCAAACTAGCTCTACAGGAAATATTGAAAGGGGTCCTCTAAGCAAAGAGAGACCCTAAAAGTAGTAGATCAGAAAGAAACAGAGACAATATACAATAACAGTCACCTTACAGGCAATACAATGGCACTAAATTCATATCTCTCAATACTTACCCTGAATGTGAATGGGCTAAATGCCCCAATCAAAAGACACCAGGTATCCGAATGGATAAAAAAACAAAACCCATCTATATGTTGCCTACAAGAAACTCATCTTAAACCCGAAGACACCTCCAGGTTGAAAGTGAGGGGGTGGAAAAGAATTTACCATGCTAATGGACATCAGAAGAAAGCAGGAGTGGCAATCCTTATATCAGATCAATTAGATTTTAAGCCAAAGACTATAATAAGAGATGAGGAAGGACACTATATCATACTCAAAGGATCTGTCCAACAAGAAGATGTAACAATTTTAAATATCTATGCCCCTAACGTGGGAGCAGCCAACTATATAAACCAATTAATAACAAAATCAAAGAAACACATCGACAAGAATACAATAATAGTAGGGGATTTTAACACTCCCCTCACTGAAATGGACAGATCATCCAAGCAAAAGATCAACAAGGAAATCAAGGCCTTAAATGACACACTGGACCAGATGGACATCACAGATATATTCAGAACATTTCATCCCAAAGCAAGAGAATACACATTCTTCTCTAGTGCACATGGAACATTCTCCAGAATAGATCACATTCTTGGTCCTAAATCAAGTCTCAACCGGTATCAAAAGATTGGGATCATTCCCTGCATATTTTCAGACCACAGTGCTCTGAAGCTAGAACTCAATCACAAGAGGAAATTTGGAAAGAACCCAAATACATGGAGACTAAACAGCATCCTTCTAAAGAATGAATGGGTCAACCAGGAAATTAAAGAAGAATTGAAAAAATTCATGGAAACAAATGATAATGAAAACACAACTGTTCAGAATCTGTGGGACACAACAAAGGTAGTCCTGAGAGGAAAATATATAGCGGTACAAGCCTTTCTCAAGAAACAAGAAAGGTCTCAGGTACACAACCTAACCTTACACCTAAAGGAGCTGAAGAAAGAACAAGAAAGAAACCCTAAACCCAGCAGGAGAAGAGAAATCATAAAGATCAGAGCAGAAATCAATGAAATAGAAACCAAAAAAACAATAGAACAAATCAACGAAACTAGGAGCTGGTTCTTTGAAAGAATTAATAAGATCGATAAACCCCTGGCCAGACTTATCAAAAAGAAAAGAGAAAGGACCCAAATAAATAAAATCATGAATGAAAGAGGAGAGATCACAACGAACACCAAAGAAATACAGACAATTATAAGAACATACTATGAGCAACTCTACGCCAACAAATTTGACAATCTGGAAGAAATGGATGCATTCTTAGAGACATATAAACTACCACAACTGAACCAGGAAGAAATAGAAAGCCTGAACAGACCCATAACCAGTAAGGAGATTGAAAAAGTCATCAAAAATCTCCAAACAAACAAAAGCCCAGGGCCAGACGGCTTCCCAGGGGAATTCTACCAAACATTTAAAGAAGAACTAATTCCTATTCTCCTGAAACTGTTCCAAAAAATAGAAATGGAAGGAAAACTTCCAAACTCATTTTATGAGGCCAGCATCACCTTGATCCCAAAACCAGACAAGGATCCCATCAAAAAAGAGAACTACAGACCAATATCCTTGATGAACACAGATGCAAAAATTCTCGCCAAAATACTAGCCAATAGGATTCAACAGTACATTAAAAGGATTATTCACCACGACCAAGTGGGATTTATTCCAGGGCTGCAAGGTGGGTTCAACATCCACAAATCAATCAATGTGATACAACACATTAATAAAAGAAAGAACAAGAACCATATGATACTCTCCATAGATGCTGAAAAAGCATTTGACAAAGTACAGCATCCCTTCCTGATCAAAACTCTTCAATTTGTAGGGATAGAGGGCACATACCTCAATATTATCAAAGCCATCTATGAAAAACCCACGGCAAATATCATTCTCAATGGAGAAAAACTGAAAGCTTTTCCCCTAAGGTCAGGAACATGACAGGGAAGTCCGTTATCACCACTGCTATTCAACATAGTACTAGAAGTCCTAGCCTCAGCAATCAGACAACAAAAGGAAATTAAAGGCATCCAAATCGGCAAAGAGGAAGTCAAACTATCACTCTTCACAGATGATATGATACTATATGTGGAAAACCCAAAAGACTCCACTCCAAAACTGCTAGAACTTGTAGAGGAATTCAGTCAAATGTCAGGATATAAAATCAATGCACAGAAATCAGTTGCATTTCTCTACACCAACAACAAGACAGAAGAAAGAGAAATTAAGGAGTCCATCCCATTTACAGTTGCACCCAAAACTATAAGATACCTAGGAATAAACCTAACCAAAGAGACTAAGAATCTATACACAGAAAACTAAAAAGTACTCGTGAAAGAAATTGAGGAAGACACAAAGAAATGGAAAAATGTTCCATGCTCCTGGATTGGAAGAATAAATATTGTGAAAATGTCTATGCTACCTAAAGCAATCTACACATTTAATGCAATTCCTATCAAAGTACCATCCATTTTTTTCAAAGAAATGGAACAAATAATCCTCAAATTTATATGGAACCAGAAAAGACCTCGAATAGCCAAAGGAATATTGAAAAAGAAAGCCAAAGTTGGTGGCATCACAATTCCGGACTTCAAGCTCTATTACAAAGCTGTCATCATCAAGACAGCATGGTACTGGCACAAAAACAGACACATAGATCAATGGAACAGAATAGAGAGCCCAGAAATGGACCCTCAACTCTATGGTCAACTCATCTTTGACAAAGCAGGAAAGAATGTCCAATGGAAAAAAGACAGCCTCTTCAATAAATGGTGTTGGGAAAATTGGACAGCCACATGCAGAAAAATGAAATTGGATCATTTCCTTACACCACACACGAAAATAGACTCAAAATGGATGAAGGATCTCAATGTGAGAAAGGAATCCATCAAAATCCTCGAGGAGAACACAGGCAGCAACCTCTTCGACGTCAGCCGCAGCAACATCTTCCTAGGAACATCACCAAAGGCAAGGGAAGCAAGGGCAAAAATGAAACTTTTGGGATTTTATCAAGATCAAAAGCTTTTGCACAGCAAAGGAAACAGTGAACAAAACCAAAAGACAACTGACAGAATGGGAGAAGATATTTGCAAATGACATATCAGATAAAGGGCTAGTGTCCAAAATCTATAAAGAACTTAGCAAACTCAACACCCAAAGAACAAATCATCCAATCAAGAAATGGGCAGAGGACATGAACAGACATTTCTGCAAAGAAGACATCCAGATGGCCAACAGACACATGAAAAAGTGCTCCATATCACTCGACATCAGGGAAATACAAATCAAAACCACCATGAGATATCACCTCACACCAGTCAGAATGGCTAAAATTAACAAGTCAGGAAATGACAGATGCTGGCGAGGATGCAGAGAAAGGGGAACCCTCCTACACTGTTGGTGGGAATGCAAGCTGGTGCAACCACTCTGGAAAACAGCATGGAGGTTCCTCAAAATGTTGAAAATAGAACTACCCTATAACCCAGCAATTGCACTGCTGGGTATTTACCCTAAAGATACGAATTTAGTGATCCGAAGGGGCACGTGCACCCGAATGTTTATAGCAGCAATGTCTACAATAGCCAAACTATGGAAAGAACCTAGATGTCCATCAACAGATGAATGGATAAAGAAGATGTGGTATATATACACAATGGAATACTATGCAGCCATCAAAAGAAATGAAATCTTGCCATTTGTGACGACGTGGATGGATCTAGAGGGTATCATGCTTAGCGAAATCAGTCAATCAGAGAAAGACAACTATCATATGATCTCCCTGATATGAGGGAGAGGAGATGCAACATGGGGGGTTGAGGGGGTAGGAGAAGAATTAATGAAACAAGATGGGATTGGGAGGGAGACAAACCATAAGTGACTCTTAATCTCACAAAACAAACTGAGGGTTTTTGGGGGGAGGGGGATTGGGAGGGGGGGTGGGGTTATGGATATTGGCGAGGGTATGTGCTATGGTGAGTGCTGTGAAGTGTGTAAACCTGGCGATTCGCAGACCTGTACTCCTGGGGATAAAAATATATGTTTATAAAATAAAAAAATAAAATAAAATAAAATAAAAAGCTTTTAGTCAAAATGATTGATCTGTATAATCTCCAGGAATTTTATGAATTCTTATAATTACCTTAATCCTGTATGATAATGATTGGAGCTTTAAGAATGTAAAACAAAACCTGTTGAGATAACTTTTTGATATCCATAATAAGATGATTAAGGACATAGGCCATTTATCTAATGTAGATTTCATTGGGTGATTTACATTATTATTTGAGATAAACAGAATGTTACTGCCACCTAGAGGACTTTTACTTTCTAATTTGCTGTACTATTTCAGAGCATTTGAGTGAATTTAATACCTCACAACCCGACCATACTAACAAAACAAAGATGGCAGATGCATTGTACTCTCTAAACATAAAATGTTCATGTTTATTTTATTCACTCTCATTTGAATATTATTAAATTGTGGAATATTTCTGCCTTGTGAATACTGCTAGTGAAAGACAATTTTATTACTCTTTAAATCTAAGATAGAGAAGCCAGGAATGTTGAAATTCATTCAGGTAGTTTGTATTTTCAACTTGCTTTTAGATGGTGACTCGGCTCAGTCCTTCAGGTCCTTGCAGACAAGATTCCAGATGAGAGCGTGCCTTTTCTTAATTATCAACCTAGTCTAGACAGGTTGCCTCAAGATAATGTAATTTAAAAGGCTTTTTATCGCCGTATCATGCAGAAAAAGTAGGGAAGACAAAAGTAAAGCGCTTTTATGAATTTATGAGGAATTGGTAAATGAGTTCTTAGCTTCTGTTTCTAACCTAAAGTTAAAAAATAACAGACCTGACTTTTTGGTTGCTGTATACTTCATGTGCGAACCTCAGAAGCAAAGGACTTTTCACTAAGAAGAAAATCAGTTGCAGATTGGTGTATTTCTCTTCTGTAGGATAACCTTGTTTATTACAAGATGAATAATTCAAGTACATGTCAGTGACTGAGAATTTGCTGTGCAGGGATCATTTGTGAACTTATTTCTTCTCTTTTGCATAATGATTAATTCCTGTTATTGTCTTCAGGTATCTGAGGTAGAACAAGCTCAGCTAATTTTATTACCTACATGCCTACTAAGCTTCTAATGTTTGAGGCAGAAATGGGGCTTTCAAAGACATTGAGAATCTTTCACAGTTGTTTTAAGAAGTTGTGTCAGAGATGTAACTTGTTTTAGGTGATGCAAATTCACAGCATGCTTAATTTTTTTTTTATTGCTTTTTTAAAATTATAGTCAGAGATTAGAAATAAGAGCGCAAGTCGCAGATGCCTTCTTATCCAAGTTCCAGCTGACTTCTGATGAAATGGGTCTCCTCCGGGGTACTCGAGAAGGACCTATTACTGAGGTATCTTGTTCTCTGTTACAATAATTTAAAGCATAGCAGATATTGATTTATAGAGAAATCACTTTTTTTAAGGCTTTATTTTATCATCTTAAAAGTTTGATTTAAAAATATTTTTTAAGAGTAGAAACTAAGATGCATTTTAAATTACCTTAATCTGGCTTTTTTGTTTGTTGTTTATTCAAAGCATTATCTTAGCTTTTTTTTTTTTTTTTAAGAAATCAAAGAGTATCAAGTTTATAAAGAAAACCTACTCCTCATCTCTAAGTCCTTTTTCAACCATTTTCAGTCTTGTTAATTGCTTCTTTTCTAAATTCTGTATCCTGGATCTGTTGATTTAAAAAAAAAAAAAAGGCTTTGGTTATCTATGTTACCTTTTTCTAAACGAAAAAAAAATCTTGGAGTTCATCATCAGTCAGTTCCTGTATATTTATGAGCGGCCGCTGTGCCTCCAACTTTACATTCTACTCTTGGATTAGGGGGCAAGAACAGGTATGTAAAGATACATAAAACATCATCTTCAGTGATAAAGCTACGGTTAAGTAATAAGGTGTGTAATACATAGCATGTTTTTCTTTTTTTTTTTAAAGATTTTATTTATTTATTTGACAGAGAGAGATCACAAGTAGACGGAGAGGCAGGCAGAGAGAGAGAGAGGGAAGCAGGCTTCTTGCTGAGCAGAGAGCCCGATGTGGGACTCGATCCCAGGACCCTGAGATCATGACCTGAGCCGAAGGCAGCGGCTTAACCCACTGAGCCACCCAGGCGCCCCAGCATGTTTTTCTTTATATAGTAATCTTTAGGTTTGTATTCTCTCTCACTAGACTATGTATTTCTTGAGGGCAGGGATTTTTGTCTTTATAAATTTTGTGTTCCCAGCAACTAGCATACTACTTGATGCTAGCAGGTGTTGAATTAATGTATGTTTTAAAATTTAAATAAATATGTTACACTTTGTATAAAAATTTAGAGAAGGTCGAGGTCAGTTACAGGAAGGTTTCTTTAGAATAAGTGAAAGGATTTTTTTTTCCTCTTGTAGTGATATTTCAATTTAGAGTAATGTAATTTCACCTGGAAATATGGACATTTTAAAGTTGCATTCTTACTTTTAAAGGATTTTTTCAAGGCATTGGGAAGAGTAAAACGGATTCATAACGATGTCAAAGTTCTCTTGCGTACAAACCAGCAAACGGCAGGGTGAGTAGTAACCTTTTCAATTCATAATTGCATTACTAATCTTATATTTGTAAAATTTTAAAAGTGTCCTAGGTTCTTTTTGAAATATGACATTTTGTGAATAGGAATTTAATCTTTATGTGTCTTTGGATAAGGAGGGAGTTGGTTATACCCTGATACTTACAGAGTAAAACAAAACTTGCCTATCTAAGTGACAGTATTAAAATTTGACAGCATTTATTTAGTCATAAAAAAGTTATTGCAAAATCATTCTATAAATGATAAAACGTTAATATGCTATAACCAGATCACTCTGTAATTAAAACAAATTCTTTGGTGTGGCTATTGTCTAAACCTTTAAAATAAATAAATCTTTAATTTTCTTAGTTTAGAAATTATGGAACAGATGGCCTTGCTTCAAGAAACAGCTTATGAAAGGCTTTATCGGTGGGCTCAAAGTAAGTGATTTCTTTCATACAATCTAGATTCATGAATATTTTCAGTTTGGTTATTTTACCTGACCTTTAATGCCATATTTTGATCTTAGTAACCAAAAAGTATTTTTAAGAAGAAAAATGAACTTTACTTTTGAACATACTGTTTATCATGAGCATCTTTTTTTTTTTTTAAGATTTTTATTTATTTATTTGACAGAGATCACAAGTAGGCAGAGAGGCAGGCAGAGAGAGTGGAAGGGAAGCAGGATACCCGCTGAGCAGAGAGCCCAATGCAGGGATCCATCCCAGGACCCTGGGATGATGACCCGAGCCAAAGGCAGAGGCTTTAACCCACTGAGCCATCCAGGTGCCCCTCATGAGCATCTTCTATCATTGAAGCTCTATGTATGATTAAGGATGAGAATAAAAAAATAAAGTCAATATTTCTGCCCTACTTTATCTTAGAGTTGATTAGGCATTTTTTATTATTTAAGTAACTGTTTTATACATGGTGAATTGATTTTTCTCTTGCTGGTGTAGCAAATCACCACAAACTTACTGACCTCAAACAACACAAATTTGTTATCTTATGGTTCTGTAGGTCAGAAATCAGACAGGGTGTCACCACACTAATAGTGTTGGCAGGGCTGCATTCATTTCTGAAGGCTCTAAGAAGAATCTGTTTCCTTGCTCATTGAGTTTGTTGGCATAATTTAATAACTTGAGTCTGTAGGGCGGACTGAGGTGTGAGTTTCTTGCTGGCTGTCACTCAGAGCTTTTCCCACTTCTAGAGGCTTCCAACATTCTTTGGCTTATGGCTTCTTCCTCTGTCTTTAGAGCCAGCAATAATGGATTGAGTCGCTCACTTTGAATCTCTCCTGGCTCTTCGTCCATATCGTATCTCTGATTGATTCTTTTGCCAGCTTCTTCTACTTTTAAGACCTGTGTCATTGGATTTTCTTGAATAATCCAGGAACATGTCCCTATTTTAAGATCTGTTACCTTAATTTTGTCTGTAAAGTCCCTTTTGCTATGTACTGTAACATATTCACATGTTCCAGGAATTAGTGATCCTTGGAGGGCCATTATTTTGCTGCCACAAGTGGTTTATTTATTTTAGTTTTGTTTTAAAATGTTTCAGTAATCTGTTCACAAAATTGCCTGTCAAAACCAAGAAGACAATTAAGACAGAAGGATAGGATAGAAGTATCTGACATTTTAATAGGTGTTACCAACTGACTGTTGGAAGGAGTTAGGCATACAAGCAGTAAATTAATAATATCTGTATTAGATGGAAAATTTAATTATCTGCTTGATCATTTTACTCTTTATATCCAAAACCCATTTCTTTTTCTACCTCTCTTGTTTGCACTGTTTACTCCTATTTAGAATGTTGTCTGGCTTTCTGTCTTTCAATTCAATTCCTACTTCAGTATTCAAAGCTGAACTTGGGTTCTGCATCTTTCTGGAACTCTCCATGACTACATTAAATCACAGTGACTTTGCATCTCTAAACACTAATTGTTGAAAATATTTGACATTCTGTACATTACTACTTAACTTTTAATATTTGTATATGTTAGCCTCTACAGTTAGATTTCTGCTTTCTCAAAGACAAGGATGTTACCTCACATTTTTTTTGTGCTTCCACAACACCTAACATAGTGGTTCTAAACTATGGCCTTCTGACTCCTAAGGACTTTGGAGTCATCTTAAGATACCTAATTCCTGCAAAGGAAAGCATCAATAAAACAAAAGATAGCCTGCTGAATAGGATAAGATATTTGCAAATGATATATCTGATAAGGGATTGATATCCAGAATATATGAAGAATTCATGCAACTCAACACCAGAAAAACAATTTGATTAAAAAGTGGACAGAGGAACTAAACAGACATTTTTCCAAAGAAAACCTATAGATGACCAACAAGCACATGAAAAGATACTCAACATCACTAATCATCAGAGAAATGCAAATCAAAATCACAGTGAGGGGGCGCCTGGGTGGCTCAGTGGGTTAAAGCCGCTGCCTTCGGCTCAGGTCATGATCCCAGGGTCCTGGGATCGAGCCCCGCATCAGGCTCTCTGCTCAGCAGGGAGCCTGCTTCCCTTCCTCTCTCTCTCTGCCTGCCTCTCTGCCTACTTGTGATTTCTGTCTGTCAAATAAATAAATAATCTTAAAAAAAAAAAAAATCACAGTGAGCTATCATCACACCACTCAGAATGACTAATATCATAAAGACAAATAGCAGATGTTGGTGAGGATGTGGAGAAAAAGAAGCCCTCGTACAGTATGCATGGGAATGTAAATTGGTGCAACCACTGTGGAAAACAGTAGGGAGGTTCCTCAGAAAATTACAAGCAAATATCATATAATCCAGTGATTCCACTACTAGATACTTACCCAAAGAAAATGAAAACAGTAATTCAAGAAGATATATACACCCTTATGTTTATTACAGTATTATTTACAATAGCCAAGATATGGAACCAACTCAAGGTCAACTGAATGGATAAAGAAGATGTGGTGTATATAGATACAATCAGCTATTACTCAGCCATAAAAGCAACTGAAAGTTACCATTTTTGACAACACTGATAGACCTAGAGGGAATTATTATGCTAAGTGAAGTAAGTCAGAAAGAGAAAGACAAAAATTATATGATTTCATTTATATGGGAATCTAAAAACAAACAAACAAACAAACAGACTCTTAAATACAGAGAACAAACTGGCTGTTGCCAGAGGAGAGGTAGATGATGGTGGGGGAGGGGTGGGCAAACTAGGTGTAGGGGATTAAGAGATACAAACTTCCAGTTATAAAATAAGTCATGCAGGTGAAAAGTACAGAATAGGGAATATAGTCAACAGTCTTCTTAAAAAAAAAAAAAAAAAGATTTCATTTTTTTCATTTCTAAAACATGCATTCTCAGTGCTTGCTAGAAAATATAATGCTAACGTGGGGTCCACATATACCAGATATTTGGGAATTTCTGAACAAGTTCTGAGTTTTTTGAACATGGTAGACATTTAGTTAGCATTTTATGGATAAAATTGGAGTAGTAAAATAAAGAAGATATTGTAGAGATTTTTAAAAGTTGAGGATCTAAACTATTTTGAAATTATTATCTTATTACCATATATTATTTATATGAACATTTTTAGCAAACTGCTTAAATTTGCTCCCAAGGGAAGGGATTGGTAATATATTTTTTATATTCTGCCTCTTCCCCCTTGAACATTGCCATGTGTGTAGCAGTTACTCAGTGAATACTTGCTCATTGATTGGTTTCTTTAGAACTGTAGTCTCTAAATAATAATAAAATAGAGGTTTGGGGTGCACTGGATAGCATGTGTGGTCATATAAAGTTACACAAATACTTAAGCTTACATTTTTAGTGTTGTTGACAGCATAAAATAGTTTTTGATTGGCATATTCTCTAAGTTCTTCTGAGCATTTTTTCTTGTAATATTTGTTAAGACTTTAGACTCTAGGTGTACGACCTAATTTTAATTTAACAAGGGCTATAATTATATGTTAACTATTTTTCAGGTGAATGCAGAACATTGACCCAAGAATCATGTGACATATCTCCAGTATTAACTCAGGCTATGGAAGCCCTGCAGGATAGACCTGTCTTATATAAGTTGGTGACTTTTTCCTAATTTAAAAAAAAAAAATCTATTTTTTCTTTGATGAGTTATGCTGGCTTTCAGTATTAAATTTATATACATTAGTTTGATTAATATAATTTACAGTGATATTTTCATATGTGTATCATTGGAGCATCAGCTTATTTGCTCATTGTGTATTATAGAATGCCATATGGAAGGGAAAAGCAGGATGTCCCTATATCTAGACTACCCTTTATTTATGTAGAGGTTAAGGGGCTTTTCCTCAGTCTGTCAGCTCATTAACTACGTTAGAATTGCGTGAAACTAAAACTCCTTTATCAACCCTTCCCTAGAGAGAAGGAGGTCAGATAGGGGACTGAGATATATAATTTCCCAGAAATGAAAAAAAGAAAATTTAAAATCAGGATTCCATTAATAAGATTCAAGAAAAGAAGGAGTTCAGGTGTTTGATTCAGTAATTTATGCGGCCAAGAGATGTATGATGGTGATTTGTATAAGAACTCCATGCATTATTAATTGTTCACATATTTTTATTCTATATTTTAATTTTATTCTTTATGTAAAATAGAAGTAAATTTTTATTTTTAATTTCTGCAGTAGTATGGAAATAGGGAGATCAAGTGGGGAGTTACAATACGGGAAACAGAAAACTAGGGGACTCCATATAGGCATTTGGTTCAGTCTTGCTCCGAGTCATGTTTTTCAGAGGCTTATAATAGTTTTAGAGTATCTCCCCATCATTCTTTATGATCGGAACATTGCTTAGCCTGTAAGTTTTCAGAACACAAATGCTGGGACAGCTGTGTAAAATAATAACATTCCAGGAGTACTTACTGAGTACTTACTCTATGTTAAGCACAATTCTATGTGCTAGAGACATAACATCAATAAAACTCTGCCCTCAACTTGCTTTATTTTATGGGAGCAAGTACAAGCACATCCATTTTAATGACTACAGTGATTGCTATTTTAGAGTCCCTGTGTCTGGTGCTGTGTGTCTCAAGTGTTCTGTGCTAGGGGAAAGGACTGAACATTAGGGAAGGTTTCCTCTGGGAAATAGGTTTCACGTGAGTTCTCAAGGTTGAAAAGAGGCATTTGTCAGGAAAAGAAGGGAATTGAGAACATCCCAAGTTGAGGGAATAGCAGGTGCAGAGATGTAGGTTGCGAAACAACATGTATTTTTGTGAAATTGATTGTAAAAGCTTGCATTGGCTGCTGGATTGGCAGCCAGAGCTGCATCGTGATAGCCCTGAACGTGGTGCATGGATATGTGATAAACCTTGTTCACCGTGGCTCACCAGCTCAGCAGATTTTATCCACCTTGGAATTTCTTTCCCAGCCTTTTAACTTTAAGGTATTGGTGTTTAATTATGAGAGTCTTTTAGTGCTGAAAATATTTGGTATTAGATTTTAGTCAAGTGTTACATTGTCCACAGATTCATATTTGTTCACAGGGTTAGTCTTTGTTTAAAAAAATGCCTTTGTGTGTTTTAGTCAGCTGATTCCTACCATATAAATATATTTTTACTAAATTTTGATTCTCAATAAACACTTGGAAAGGAGCAATATTGCATAATAGTTTAGAAGGTGAGCTCTGAATTAGATTTTTTTTGGCAAGCCCCTCTACTTTCATAAACCCCAGTTTCCTTAAATGAGGATAAAAATGTGGCTGTCTTACAGGATCTTTATGAATATTAAATTAAATTGTTCACATCAGGTGTTTAGTATAATGCTTTGCTCACCACTAAATATTAGCTATTATTTTTATTTTGGAAGGAGATAAACTGGAAAGTTGTCAACCACAGAGGGGTATTTAGAATCTGTTATGACCGCCAGGAAAAGCTTGAAAAACATGGAATAGAACTATAATGGGCGAAAAGGATTTATATTGAAGGGACACATGCCAGGGAATAGGGAAGGCAGCGGTGCAGTTGGGAAGATTGTAAGAGGCATTTGAAAGTTAACTTGGAAAGGAGGAGGATTTTTAAGACCAAGTGATTCCCATAAGATGAATGTTAAAAAAAGAAAATTGGCCTTTCATTAAGTAATCATTTATCTCCAAAGTGGTAGTTTCTTTAAATGTAGGAAAAATTTAACAATGTATCATGTTAACCACCAGATGGCACTATATGAACTTTATTGAAGTAATGTGTAAAAGCTTCACTGACCTTAGTCTTTCTCAAAAGGGTAGGTATCCTGTGCAAGAAAAATGGTAATTATTGAAGTCCTTGAGAGGAGTTTCCACCCAGTTTTTATTAGGCAGTATGTAACTGTGGAGTGCTAATGCATTATTAATTTTTAATAAATCAAGTATAGAAATTTCTTGATAGGGGTACCTGGGTGGCTCAGATGGCTTAAGTGGCTGCCTTCAGCTCAGGTCAGATCATGCTCTCTGGGTCCTGGGATCCCTGGGTCCTGGGATTGAGCCCGCCTCAGTCTCCTAACTCATTGGGGGTTCTGCTTCTTCCTCTCACTCTGCCTCTCCCCGCTGCCTGTGTTCTCTCTCTCAAGTGAATAAATTTTTTTAAAAATTTTCAAAAGAAGAAAAAAAATATCTTTTTTAAATAAATAAATTTATTATAAGTAGATTGATATCTTCCTTCCTTTGGTCCACCTTCAGAATATAAAGTGTTAAAGAATGTAGTAATTTGCTGATTTCTTCATTCTTTATGTTTTTTTTTTTTTTTAAAGATTTTATTTATTTATTTGACAGAGAGAGATCACAAGCAGGCAGAGAGGCAGGCAGAGAGACAGGAGGAAGCAGGCTCCCTGCTGAGCAGAGAGCCCGATGCGGGACTCGATCCCAGGACTCTGAGATCATGACCTGAGCCGAAGGCAGCGGCCTAACCCACTGAGCCACCCAGGCGCCCCATTCATTCTTTATGTTTTTGTTACATTTCTTGGAGGCTTTTACACTATTCTTTAATTTGGTTTTGACCAACATTTTTCATATTTTAATTTGCTTTTTGACCAGATTTTTTCTTTTTTTGCTATAGACATTAAAAATGAGGAGTTTAGGGGCGCCTGGGTGGCTCAGTGGTTAAAGCCTCTGCCTTCGGCTCAGGTCATGATCTCAGGGTCCTGGGATCGAGTCCCGCATCGGGGTCTCTGCTCAGCAGGGAGCCTGCCTCCTCCTCCTGTCTCTCTCTGCCTGCCTCTCTGCCTACTTGTGATCTGTCAAATAAATTAAAAAAAAAAAAAATCTTTAAAAAAAAATGAGGAGTTTAATTTTTAATTTTAGCTAGAGACATTTTAGAATATTTATATAATTATAACACTCACCTTTGTAAAGCTCATTTTGAATTTTTGACCTTTGTTGGGAAATAATCTCTTTTTAGTCAAGTATTCTTTCTCTGGGAAAAAGTGTTTCACATATATGGATGTCATTGAAGAGTCACTGTAGTGCGTGCTGGTTTTGCTTCAAATTATATCTATTGTTGCAGGGAGATTAACATTCATGTTAATGTATATGTGTGTTTCATATAATTATACAGATCAGAGTAAATAGACCTAGAAACAGAATTTACATTGCTTCTGTTTATTGTGGGTTCTGAGAATGAGTTTTATGTATTTGAGAAGTTAAAAGTTGTGAATTTTATACTGTAAGTAATCATCTGATTAGAAGTCATTGCATAGAGTTGGTGATCATTTAAAAGAATGCATCCTTTACACTAAACATACAAATTTAAGAGCACGAGGGGAAAAAAAAAAGCAAAGCATTTTGGTTCTAGTTTGTTTTAAAAAATAGAAAGTGCTTACAAGTTCACTGCGTGCTTAGAGCTTGGCGGGATAGTGCATTTCATCTTGACATATTGCTAGTATGTCACTACACAGAATTTCAGAGCTGTTTCCTTTTAACTGAAGCCAAACACAAAAAAACATGATCTGGTTTCTAGTGAACAGCCCTTTAAAAAGGTTCAGATTCCTATAAATTTGTAGATATTGACCACTTCACTGTACTTGCCCTTTTATTTAAAAATATTCCCTCTTCCAACTTTCTTATGTTTAAAAAATGTGGATTTTATTTTTTATTTTTTAAGATTTTTAAAAGAAGTTTAATTATTTTATTTATTGAGAGAGAGAGTGTGCATGTGAGCAGGGAAAGGGGCAGAGGGAGCAAGAGAATCTCAAGCAGACTCCCTGCTGAGCATGGAACCAACATAGGGCTCAGTCTCATGACTCTGAGTTCATGACCTGTGCTGAAATCAAGAGTCGGTCACTTACCCGACTGAGCCACCCAGGCATCCCTGAAAAAAATGTGGATTTTTTTGTTCAATCAGTAGCATGTTAAAGAAAGCAGTATAGCTTTTATAGTAGTGGAAGAAATTAATTCTTTTGGAAACCCAAATCCCAAATTTTGGTAATTTGGTTTATATGTAAGGTACGAAATAATTCTTAATGTGAAGTCTATTGTCTGTTAGAAACTCTAGAGATTTAAAAGTTCATGGGTCTGGAATCCACTGACATTGGATTGTGATAAAAATTTCTTCTTTTCCTGTGTACTTTTAAAATGGCAAGAACTTTGAATGGTGGTGGGTGTAAGGAATGGTGGTAATAGTGGGAAACCAAGGGTGATTGTAGTCAGAGAAATGTGCACTCTTGGCAACTCCAGGCCATCCTGTGATTTCACCCTGAATCGATCTCCTAGTTTAAAGTTCTCTTTCCTGTAAACTCCTTCACTTTAGGAAGTCTTTTTTTTTTCTTTCTTTTAACCACAATAGATCACTTCTAAATATACATCAAAGTTTTTACTCTGTATGCCTCATTGTTCAGTAAATTTAAAGAACATGTGTCTAGTATTAGAGTCAAAATAAGCTTTTAGGTATGGATAATATGTTCAGGAAAGTTTTGATGGTGGTAGAAAAAAATGTTGTTTTTTGGATTGCAGAGTTCTAACTGTAAGCAGTCTTCTGAGAACTAGATATTATGGCCTTTGCGAACACTAGAACATCATGTTTTGGGCTCCGAGGTTACCAAAACCTAAAGAATCATGGATTTTCACCTTTCCTTGATTTTTACTTTTACCAGACCCACTGCTCTGTCCCTTATTGCCATTGCCCCTGTTATCAATCCCAAATTCCAACGTTCTTTCTGAGGAGTAGTAAAAATAGGGAACTTGAGACTGACTTTTCATTATGATAAATTTATTTCATAAATAATTTTTGTTTAAAAACAGAATTGCTTAAGAGAGTTGTGTAAAGAAGCTGTAAATGTCTTGCTTATCTCAGAAATTGCATGAATAATTGGATATACCCATTAAAAAGAAACACATCTGTTTTTCAAATAACTTTTTCTTCTAGGTATACCTTAGATGAATTTGGAACCGCCAGAAGAAGCACCGTTGTTCGTGGATTTATTGATGCTCTTACAAGAGGGGGCCCAGGAGGCACACCAAGACCCATTGAAATGCACTCCCATGACCCTTTAAGGTATAGTAATCAGACAGTGTTGGAATATTTGATGTTTTTCTGAAGGAACTCTTCACTAACATTTAGTTTTTGCACTAGATATGTAGGAGATATGTTGGCTTGGCTCCATCAAGCTACTGCTTCTGAAAAAGAACACCTTGAAGCTCTCTTAAAGCATGTAACTATACAAGGTGGGTCCTCTGTTGTTATTCCTAATGTCTAAGTATAGAAAATAACCCAGGGCTTCTCTGTTTCTATTCTTACTGCTGTCAGCTTCACAGAGATAAACTCTTCACACCTAGGTGTCACATTAAGCACCCTACTTAATTTTCCTCTCTGGTTTCCCTTTTCTGCTAATAGGCTTCTCTCAGCATCACTTTCCTGTCACATAGCCGTTCACACTCGTGTACTGGTCCCTTGTAGCCCTCCCATAGCAGGCCTAGACTCCCTTGCCTCACTTTCAAGGCACTTCTGGAGCATGTAGCGTCCACTTTCTCAGGTCTTCCATGCCCCACTTTAAAGGCGAGAGGTGGAATTATCTTCCTCTTAATTATGAGTAATCAGACTGAGTTTGAGGTTATTAAGCTATACTACTTCTTTTCTACCACCCAACCACTTTATTCATTCTCATGTGACTGTTTTAAAGTTTTTGAATAATTACTCATGTAGTACTAATTGTTCTTAAAGTTTTTGTCTTGCTTTCAAGGAAGACAAAAATGGATGATTTTTGAGTCACTATGTCTGTTACTTACAGAATTTCAGATCTTCTTAGTATTGTGACTACAATACTGAGGGGTAAATGGAAAATGAAGATACTCTATTTTTGATAGGAATTAAAGGGAAATATTGTGACTGGTATCACTTGACTGTGTTGCATTGCCCAGCCCCACGTCCTTCTGGCTCACAACGTGATCTCCAGGAGAGGCTAGTGTATACGGGGAATATCTTTACTCAGCCTTCCTCATTTTTTTCACTCTTTGATATACAAATTAGACTCAGCAGGTGTGTTTGATTGGCACAAGGTCTGAACTTTTTAAAGTTGTTTTCTGTTATCCTAATTAACCTAGTTTAAAAGAATGAATTTCTTAAAAGATGTTTTAGTGAAATACAGATGACAGGCAGTGTGAAGAGGTCCGAAAAATATACATCAGAGGTGGATAAAATGGGTTATTCTTTGGGAATGGCTTCATTCTTCCAAGCCTCAGCTTCTCTATGTGTAAAAAAAGAAGGCGGTTGCAGGCAGTAAATGCCAAGTAAACAGGAGCTTGGTAAATAGTATTTAGTAAATGCCAGTTTTTCTGTTAGATTACAATGTGTGCTTTTTTCCATCTTTATAAGCTCAGCTTCTGTGTTCAGCACTCCTGCCCAGATTAAGACATTTGTAGAACAAATACTAACACATCTTCACATAACTTCCTTCAGTTAATATGTTTCCTAGTCATTTTTTCCTGTGACTCATACATTTACTCTTTTTCACAAAGAAGTAATGTTCATTTTATTAGTCAGCAGTGAAATAAATTAACAAGGCTCTAGACCCAGATATTAACGTAATAATGTCCTAACAGATACTGAACTTAATAAAATAATGTTATGTTATTTTAAATGTTTGTAATTAGTGCCATTAATCATATGCATTATTGTTTCTTAGTTTTTTGAATGTATGTGTAATATGGAAAAAAAAGTTTCAGTTATGTTGTAATTAATTCTAGGTGTTGAAGAAAATATCCAGGAGGTTGTTGGGCACATTACCGAGGGTGTGTGTAGGCCTCTAAAGGTAAATATTTTGTTTTTTTATATATGTTATATGGCATCTGGCTAAATATTTCTAAGAGTTAAAAAAAAAAACTGTTAACAGCTTGAAGTCAAGCTATAATTTTCTCAAGTTAACATTAGTGTAAGATAATAAAATACATTTTAAAGTAATCATTGTCAATTTTCTTTCTAAGGAAGAAAATTTGAAATATTCTTAGTTTGCATATATTCACTTATTTTTCTTACCATATTATGTTTTCCATGGTAATTTATGTTAATAAATTGAGAAAAGGTCCCTTGAAATAACTAATCTATGACCTCTTTTTTTTTTAAGATTTTATTTATTTATTTGACATAGAGAGAGAGATCACAAGTAGTCAGAGAGGTAGGCAAAGAGAGAGGGGGAAGCAGGCTCCCTGCCGAGCAGAGAGCCCGATGTAGGGCTTGATCCCAGGACTCTGAGATCATGACCTGAGCCAAAGGCAGAGGCTTAACCCACTGAACCACCCAGGCACCCCAAATCTATGAACTCTTAACAGTTCTTTTTTTTTTTTTTAACAGAAATTTTCTGAGAAATGGTTCCATTTACTATGTTTCAAGCATTGTACATTTTTTGTCTATTATAGCAATAAATGATGATAAATATAAGGATAAAATAACATATATAGGTTTTATTATCAATACCATTTATAGTACAAGGAACAGAATTTGAAGTCAAACTTGGGTTAGAATTTCCACTTTGCCACTTAATTGTGTTCACTTGTTTGAGTTGCCTTTTCTGTTGAAACCAGTATATAAAAACCTACCATGTGGCACCTGGCTGGTTCAGTCTGTTAAGCATCTGCCTTTGGCTCAGGTCATGATCCCAGGGTCCTAGAATCCAGCCTCTTGTCGCACTGGGCTCCCTGATCAGCGGGGAGCCTACTTCTCCCTCTCCTTCTGCCCCTCACTGCCCTGCTTCTGCTCTCTTTTTTTCTTTCTCAAATAAATTTAAAAAAAAGAGAGAAAAAGCTACCATTAAGGGTGGTTGTGAAGATCAAATGAGAAAACTGTGCAGATGAAGTACATAGTTCCTGCCATCTACTAGGCCTGCAGCAAATGCTATTTTTCTCTGTTAGTATTTATGGAATACTTTGTAGTTGTTGGTTTACTTTCCTTGTTGATTTACTTCAGTTTAGTATGCAGAAATTGAAATCCAAAAGGTTTATGATTTATTTTTACCAATAACTAATTTTAAAACTAATTTTTTGTTTCTAAGATTTTCTTTGGTATCTTATTGTTTATTGTAGGCAAAAAAATATCAAACTGCACACCTTTGTAATAATTGATTTACAGATTTAATTGTTACTGTAATTTGATCATCTTAGGATTCAGTTGCATATTCAGTAAATAAATAGCAAAATATTTTGAAATTATTTTACTTCTCTCAAATGAAATATTTATTTGCCATAGTTTGATTTTCAGACACTTATACTCATGTAAATGTCGCTTGTTTTGTATACTAGCAGTTATTGGAAAGATTAAAAAAAGAAAGGAGAAAATAAAAATATTTCTCTTTCTACACTTTGCATATTTTTTTCCTAACTACATAGAGTTAGAGGGAACTCGGAGTCATAACAATGAATAAATTGCATTGGTGAATAAATTTATTTTACCTCCCTTATTTCCCTCTACCCCCTTCCTTACTTAGGATATTATGTTCCTTTTATTACTGATAACTTTTTTTGTTGTTGTTAAAGTGATTATACACAATATAATTCTAGAATCTGAGGGTTGGAATGGACTTTAGTGTTTCTTGTTCTGGTCTGAGTAAGAAATGTTATTATGTTGTTAAAAATATTAAATTAATAACCTTGCTTATATAAAGAAATTTATGCCTTTGTTTTAAAATGTACCTCATTTCATCTTCCTAAAAGTTTATGTCCCAAAAGGTATTTATAACAATTATAGGTCATTATTGTGATTGCCTGTGAAATTTTAATATCAGATATCAAAAGGTGAAGAAAAAACTAGTAAGCAAACAAAAATATTTCTACTGTAAAATTAAAAAAAAAATCCTTTTAGTGTCTGAAGTGACAGAAACCTTGGATCTTTTCATATGATAGTAAATTAAATGCATACTCCAGAGAATATGTAACAGATGTTTACAGAAGTTATGTGTCAAAATAGCTTGATACATTATATGATCCAACAGTTCTTCTCTTCCTTTATATACCTATGACAATTTACATTATTTTCAGAATTTTCTTCCTATATAACCTCATTTGGGTATCCAATACTCAGTTGATATACTGTAGTTGTCAGCTGAGAAAACAAACGAAAACTTACTTTAACATTTTCTTTTGCAATTATAATCAAATTTAGTGATATTTTATATTCCAGTAATATAAAGATTTTTACATTCCATTAATTACATTCCATTAATAGAATTTTTTTTTGTCCTGATAAGCCGCTGAACTTTTCATAATGGCATATGCTATTGGGATCTTTTGGTTAAGTATCTCTCATTCGGTCTTGCTTCTTTGTAAGAGTGAATCCTTTTTAGGAAAGGGGAGATAGTGATTTTTAGAAGCATAAGGAAAAGGTTGTAATGGTAATGAGGGATACCCTTGCAAAACTGTGGATTTGGTTTACTCTACCCTGTATTTATCCTTTACTGTGTGAGTTACTAAAGCAGAACTTCCTAGGTAGTAAACTATATATTTGTAAATGTATGCATAAGTTATTATTACTTCCAGTTTTAAAACTTTGTGTTTAAGCTTAAAATTGCATATACTGTGGAGAAGGTGCTGTGGATCATCAGTGTGAAGCCTGTTACTTTACAGGTATCTTCATTTCAGAGTTGTAGCTGGACTTACCAGAATTAATGTGTTAAATCTTTGTTTTTCAAGTCCATAGATGGTAAAATGATATTTCTTTTATGTGAATGTTCTGGATTGCAGATAGATTACCAGCTAACATTTGAATTTTATCTTTTTTTTTTTTAATTTTTATTTATTTTTTTTTTTTAATTTTTTTTTTTAAGATTTTATTTATTTATTTGACAGACAGAGATCACAAATAGGCAGAGAGGCAGGCAGAGAGAGAGGAAGGGAAGCAGGCTCCCTGGTGAGCAGAGAGCCCGATGCGGGGCTCGATCCCAGGACCCTGGGATCATGACCTGAGCCGAAGGCAGAGGCTTTAACCCACTGAGCCACCCAGGCGCCCCAATTTTATCTCTTTTAATAAAAACTCAGTGTACTGTAGCTCTGAGCCTCATAAATTATGATGGGTTCTCTGCTGTTATAAATGTACTGGAGAAGAGCTGTCTGTCTACAATTAATATCTTTTATATTTTGTCCTAATAATTACATTAAAATTCAGAAGGGATCACTTTTATTGATTTAATATATAATTTAAATCACTATTGATCCAGGCCTTGGACCTAGAAAGAAATTGTAATATGTAAAATCATGGCTTTTCATGATTAATAACGTATGTTAGTTAGCTCACTAGTACTTTATGCCAAAAGATGTATGAATTTCATAAACATATTCATGTAAGGATTACTTAATTTCTGTAGTCTAAGAGGGTTTTATATGCTCATATACATACATTTATAAAATCTGTCTTAGCAAATCACATATGTTGGCATTATGACATATTCCAAAATCTAAGTATAGAGAAACTTCAGTTTTAAAAAGGGTGTATTAAGCATCTGTTGTGTATGTACTGTTCTACCAGATGCTGTAGAGATGTAAAAGAAGCAGAAAACACAATGTCTCTGTTTAGAATCTCATTAGGAAACAAGATGACACAATGTAAGCAGCAGCTCCGAACAGATACAATACGTAAATAAGCGCATTATCAGTGTGATTTAGATGGTATCCATTAATTAGGGAAAAGTAAGGGCAAGATCAGTAAGGAATGGAATTTAATTAAGATTCCTAGTAGTTAATCTTAAGAGAGATCAAGTTAACTTGGAAGTAGATCTGATTATTGCCCTGGTAGCCATAATTAGCCATAATGTTGGTGCTCATTTAAGCTTTGTCTGTTATTGTCTAATAAAAAAGGAAATTTGGTGTAATAGTTTGAAAATAAGAATTCTTTCTTTTTTTTTTTTTCCTGTGTATTTGGTGGTAGAGCAGGATTTGTAGTGATAACCTGTTTTTAGGGATGTAACAGCTGCTTTGCAAATAGTGCTGAGCTAAATTCCATTATAATCTGGTGAAGAACCTCACAGTGACCTCATCATTGTATTATTTCTGGGAGCAACTGCCTTAAGCCAAATTCTGTAGGTAGTGGATCTGGGTTTTGTTGTTTATTGTTTGTCTTTTTTTTTTTTTTTGCTTTGTAGAGTATATCTGTGTTAAAATGTTTGTTATTTTACTATCCCCTATAATTTAATATTCAGAAATTACTTAGAGGGAATTTTGTGATTTCTACAATAATTAAATTTTATCTTTTTAAATGCTGTTTATACCACCTCTGATTATTGAAGGAAAGTTATGTCTTTAAGAAATTTTTTTTTTTACATGTTTTAATAGGTTCGAATTGAGCAAGTGATAGTTGCTGAACCTGGGGCAGTTTTATTATATAAAATTTCTAACCTCCTCAAATTTTACCATCATACAATCAGGTAAGGGAAATGGTTAAATGTGCTTTATTAAATCCTATGTGATACATCATTTCAGTTAAAGCATAGTATAAGGGTTGTTTTCTGTTTTTTTTGTTTTGTTTTGTTTTCACCATTTGTATAACTAAATATAACTAGAAGAACCTCCACACTGTATGAATCATTATATATATATGTATATATATTATTTGTGGTATATTTTGAGGTCTGTTATTTCCTTTTCCTCTCTAAACATAAATGTACACACCCTCACACACATAAACGTGCACACATACAGCTTATAACTGTAAGTTTATAGGGTAAGTACATTTTTAAACCTCTTGCATTAGTAAAAGACATACATGGCACCTAACAACTATACGTTATATTCAAAATAGGGCACAGTAAGTGACGTGTCCTATCCCCGATGTAGATAATGTAAATTCTTTATCATTTAGCTTTAAATAAAAGCTACTTTATCTTCTTTAAATAAAAGCTACTTTATTTTATTAGGAACCATTTGTTTTCTCTATAATACGATCTTTGACTCTAAAGGGTGCATTTATTTTTACTTTGTAGTGATGGTATACACTTGAGCTTTATTATGTCACTGTAATACCTTATTCCATGTGTAGTTGTGTTAAAACACTGTCCTTTCAAGCTGTGTGTTGGGTAGTTTCCATGTTAGTCCATTAAAAATGATTTAACATGGGGCACCTGAGTGGCTCAGTGGGTTAAAAAGCCTCTGCCTTTGGCTCGGGTCATGATCTCAGGGTCCTGGGATCGAGCCCCGCATCAGGCTCTCTGCTCAGCGGGGAGCCTGTTTCCTCCTCTCTCTCTGCCTGCCTCTCTGCCTACTTGTGATCTTTGTCTTTCAAATAAATAAATAAAAATCTTTAAAAAAAAAAAGATTTAACAGTTACTTTTCTAGTATGCTAGAATCAAGAACAGAAATCCAATTGTTAAAATCCAAGAGGGGTTATCATAACTAATAGATCCAGGAGAGGTACAGGGATCACTAGTTTAAGAAGCACCAAAAGACTATGGCAGTGATGTTACCTACCTTCTAATAGCTGAGGTTAGCCACCCAAAACTTCACAGCTAAGAGATGAGTTTCACATTTTTAAGCAAAACCAACAAGCCACAGGCTATAAAACTAATCAGAGATAGGATTTGGGTAGTCCTCTAACATTTTAGATACAAATTTATTACCACCACTTGCTATGACTCAAAAGCAATAAATTAGTTTCAGTTGTGATGTTAGAGGCTTCCTAAAATAAGAGAATGGTCTGTACTGAGGAAACACAAGAGCAGCTAAAAGTAGTGAAGACTGTAACTAATGCTGTATTAGGCAAAAAATTATTTTTACATTATGTAGTAATACCCATGATGGCACTGCATGAAATTTATTATTTGAAGTTAATGATAACTCAGTTTCTAATGCAAATAATGCTAAGAAAAAAATCATTTGGATTCTGAAGGCAATAGGTTGCTTAGCCTCTGAGAATTATAATTTTTCTGTCTTTGAAGATGATGATTTTGAGGATGACAGTTGGATCTCTTGATACATTTTTTTCCAAGTACTTTTTACTTGTTCACATATTTCTTCCTTGAGTTAATTAAAAAACAGATTATAAATGTCACTCTTCTAGATGCTAAAGAAATAGCAGTGAACAGAATAGCTTAAACATATACTCTAATGGGGGGGAAGAAGTATAGAATAATAATTTTAACATGATAAGGGTACTGAAGAGAAATAAAGCAGGAGAAAGTAAATAAAGCATAGAGAGTGACCACATATGATGGGCAGGTGTTTGCGCATGTAGCTGTTTCAAAGGCCTTTTGGTGAAGGTGATGTTTGAGTATAGACCTAAAGAGCGTGAAGGAGTTAGTTGGGCATGTAAAGATCTCAGAGAAGAGTGTCCTTTACAGGGTATGGTCTGGCCCTGAGGCCAGAAATTTTTGCTTCCATTTTAGAGGACCAGAAGGAAGGCCAGTGGTTGGAGTAGAGTGAATGGAAGGAGTAGAGATGGATGAAATCAGAAAGGTAGGCAGAGGCCAGTTCATGTAGGACTTTATAGGCTATGGTGAGGATTTAGGTTTTATACTAAATAAAGTATTGGAGTGGGTCCAAGAAGATGTGTGTGTGTGGGGGGGAGATGGGTGTTTCAGTGACTTAAGCTGATTGGTGATATAAGGTGGCTCTGGGCATGTATGGATAATGTAGTGTAGTGGAGTAAAGGGGAACAAGGATGGTATTTAGGAAGCTGTGTTCTGAGCAGAGACAGTTAGTTGAATCAGAGGAGGGTGATAGTCTTGGAGGGGGTGAAAAGTAGTTGTTTCCAGAGATAAGAGGTTATATGGACTAGAAAGGGTGAGATGTGAGGAGTCAGGGGTGAATTCTTGGCTTTTGATTTGAAGTTAGATGAGTGGTATTGTCATTTGCTGAGAGGGAGGGAGGGTTCTAGAGAGGACAGTTTGATGGGAGTGGATGGGTAATGAAGAGTCCAGCCCACTTTTGACTATGTTGTGTATAGCATCCCTATGAACATTTAGTGGGAGATGTTGAGTGAGCAGATATTAGGGAAATCAGGACTGAACCTATAAATCTCATAGTTTGCAGTATATAGATGGTATTTGAAGCATTTAGGCTAGGTAAGATCACTTAACGTGAGTGTAGATAAAGAAGAGGCCTAGGACTGAGTCTTGGGAAACTCTAATATTTAGAGGTTAGAAGAAAAGAAACCCACAAAGAAAATTGAAAAGGAATAGCCAGTGATGTTGAGGAAAAGTAGGTGACACAATTTTCAAAAATATTTTGCATCCTATACACTAAAACTCCAAATGGATGGATTCCATCAGAAGGCCATAGTAAACCAAGAAAAGGAAGATGTAGAATCCATAAAAACAGGGAATCCAGCATACTTTGATTACATTTCCTTTCCATAAAACTTTTTATCTCTATAGTTAATAATCGCTTTGTTTCTGTACTTGTTTACTTTCCTATGTCCTTATCACTATTTCAGACCCAAACTCTTTAAGTAGACTACATTTTCTCACCATATAGTCAAGCACATCAACCAGTCCTTCCCAACCTTTCTCTCCTCTCCCCTTCTCACATTCATCTTGGAGACCCCTTTCTCTTTCTTCAGTCTGAATTGGTTGCTCTTTAGGCCTAGTACAAGACTGTGACACAGGGTTTTGTCTTTTTTATCAGCCTGTTCACTCCTTATGTTGAAATACCTGATGCCTTGGACAGTTTTGAATAGTATTTACGTGCTTGTAATAATGTAAATATTGAGTATTTATTCACCAGAACCCTATGACATAACTATTAGGGAGCCTGGGAAAGATGAAGCTTGGGTATGTTGTCGTGGGGGATGAGAATTATGTAAGAGAATTTAACTCTCATCATCTGTAGTGGGGCTCTTCTATATAATACCTAAAATTGAAAGATGTAAGGGGAGGATAAGCATATTGGTTAGAAATATGGAGTGAAATACAAAAAGCATCTACAAGTATCTAGCCCAGTGACTGGTACCTAGTGAGTACTTAGTAAACACTAGTAAATTCTAGATCTAATTGCCAAGTATGACTGATAACTCCATTTTTAAAAAAATGAATGTACACATATCTTGGTATCTTAATTTTAATTAAAATACCAGATTCTGCAGTGCCTGGGTGGCTCAGTCAGTTAAGTGTTCAACTCTTGGTTTCAGCTCAGGTCATGATATTAGGGTTGTAAGATCAAGCCCTGGTCGGGCTACATGCTCAGGGGAGAGTCTGCTTGAGATTTTCTTTCTTCCTCTGCCCATCTTCTTGCTTTTGCTCTCACTCCTCCCCTCTCAAAATAAATAAAATCTTTAAAAAATACAAAAAATAAAAATAAATAAAAGATGAGTTTCTGTATGTATCCATTTATTGTTTTATTGTATCCATTTATTGGGATGGTATACTTTTATTCAGAGGCATACTTACTTTTATTGTATGTGTAGGCATGTATGAGAATTTCTTTCAATTTAGTTTGGTGTTTTGCTTGTAATACTTTTAACCAAAATGCTTTTTTTTTTAAGAGGTAGGAATTATGGCTGCCTCTTTAGGAATTTGCTTTTACTTTGCTATTTGCTTTATATGTATATATTTTAACTATTAATTTGCTTTGTCTGCATTAAATATATAAGAATTCATTCCAGGGGCGCCTGGGTGGCTCAGCGGGTTAAAGCCTCTGCCTTCGGCTCAGGTCATGATCCCAGGGTCCTGGGATCGAGCCCCACATCGGGCTCTCTGCTCAGCAGGGAGCCTGCTTCCCTTCCTCTCTCTGCCTGCCTCTCTGCCTACCTGTGATCTCTGTCTGTCAAATAAATAAATAAAATCTTTAAAAAAAAAAAAAGAATTCATTCCAGTTTGTTTCAGTTTCAGAGTGTATTGAAATATGTAGATTTAGTATTTGCTTTTATAATATATCATATGTAGCATATCAGTTTTCTCTAAATTTGCTGATTTTCTTTTTGCTTAGTATCATGTGGTATTTGTCAGTGCCATTATATTTATTTTGAGACATCTTTCACATTAACAAAAACTTTATCCCCTAACATCACATTTTTAAATGACTTTCAGTACATGAATTTGGAGAATAAGACTGGGAATTGTTTTATATACATGCTTGTCTTACATTTTGGCAAAAATTAGAAACTCCTTGGATAGATCTAAGAAATTTCATAGCAAATTAAGGCGTACAGAATGTGCTAATAATTAAATATTTTAAAATACTGCCAGATTTTTCATAATTAGTCTAAATACACTGCTATTTAGGCAGCTGTATAAAAATTGAGAAACTATAAATTGGATATGGTGTAAGAGTTTTAATTGAAAGAATAACTCAGTGTTAATAAAATTTAAATATTTTATGAATAGAGCTACTGATAGAATGGCTTCCTTCAAATTAAAATTAAGTCTTAGATAATCAAGAGATGAATTTACTGTCATAGAGAAGGATAGAGAGTTGGATTTGTGTATTGAGTGTCTGTTTTTCTAAAAGAGGTTGTGCAACATTGAAACCATTTGTTCATCACCTAACTCTTAAAAAAAAAAAAACTTTATGAAGCTAGAGTAGTTGTTAATTCACAGTTTATATTCTATATACACACTTTTACTTATATCTAGATTATTTATTTATTTATTTATTTATTTTGTTTTGTGTTTTGTTTTTAGAGCAAGAGAGCATGGGTGGGGGGTGCAGAAGGGGCAGAGAGGGAGAGAGAATCTCAAGCAGGCTCCATGCCCAGCACAGAGCCTGACGTGGGGCTCAGTCTCACAACCCTGAGATCAGGACCTGAGCTGAAATCAGGAGTTGGTTGCTTAACCGACTGAACTACTCAATTGCCCCTAAATCTAGATCTTTTAAAGGAATTGTACTCAGTTAAAGAATTGTTTTAGCTGCTGTTTTGCAACCTGTAATATTCTTTGCTTTTAGTGGCATTGTTGGAAATAGTGCAACTACATTATTGACTACCATTGAAGAAATGCATTTGCTAAGCAAAAAAATATTCTTCAATAGCTTGAGTCTTCATGCAAGTAAATTAATGGACAAGGTATGTTTGAAAAATTTGATTCTTATACTATGTGAGGTGAATCTTTCACATTTAAAAAAATGTTTTTACAGTTTTTACTTTGGTGACAATTTTTTCCCATTCCATACAATGTTCTCTTGAGTTCTTCCTGTGAACGACAAAATTTATTTTGAGATGGCTTTACTGGATCTAGATTTATAGGCGGGGTTCCTGGAACAGTATAATATTGAATCATAATTGGAAGTAGAATCTCAAGCCTTAGTTTCACTACCAGTTTTCTATAACAAAAATTTGTAATTAAAGCAAACTTACTATGTTTAGGTCAGGACTAAGATGACATACAGATTAGAAAACTGGAACTCTTACTAAATGTTTTTTTCTAAACAGCTTGCTTTATATATTTACTCTCCAGTGATCCAGTTTTGTCCTTAAGAAATTTATGCTCCTTTGAGTATATACTATAATTAATTATGGAAATAAGATAACAAAAAACTTCCCACAAAAAACAAACAACCACAACAAAAATCTGAAAGAGTCCCGAGAGCTGATATTTTTCACTTGGTCAGTGCATTGTGGCAAGACCTTAATGAATGGGTTTACAGTAGCAAATCCTTCTTTATTTTTGTTTCATTAAGGACTTAAGTCTTTGAAGGATGGCTCACAAACACTGTATTTTTTTTTTCTTTTAATCATACCACTCTCTCTGTTATGAGCACAGATTTGTAATATAATGTAGAATAGTGAGTAGCACTCTAATCCATAGTTCCCTGGTCAGTTTTTATATTCATAAGCTCAGAGATGCCCTAATAGGAATCTGCTTTCTGACCCCCATGCACAACTCAAATTCTTTTGGAAAAGCAACATGAATTTATAGATGTGGCCCTATTTAAATTTTTTCCTGTCTTATGTATTTTTGTTTATACCACAAGTTTACTAACAGTCAGTGCTGGTTATGGATGTGTTTATATGAGTTCCTATTTAAACAAAATTTTTGAAAAATCATTCATGCATACTTTGAACATGAATAAACATGTGCTGGCTGATGAGAGTACAGTGGCAGACAAGGTTGGTTAGCCTCATGTTGCTTCCTCTTTAGTGGGGAATAATTAAATTAATCAGTGATCACTGTGGAATCACATATTTTAGGAAAGATATGTGCTGAGGGTGATGTGCCAGCACAAAAGGAGGAGCTTTCTAGAAAGGGAGACAGAAGAGTTGAACTTAGAAAGATGTGGAATTTAAATAGGTAGAAAAGGAAGTGGACAGAGGTCATCCTAAATAGAGGAAACAAAAAGAATGCACAAGAACACATGCTGTGAGTCACCGGTAAACACATTTTTCATTTATTAAAAAAAATCACATGAAAAGTGGTATAGCATGTAGATAGGAGAGAGGTTGCAGGTTGCAGACAGAATAGGAAAGTGTCAGGGTATTTCTTTTTATGAAAATACATGATCTAAAGTAGAGATTCTAGTAAGAGCCACGAAGCAACACATTCTTAAGGTGTAAAGGTAAACCTTCAAAATTTGGTGACTGATTGAATATGGGTACCTGAGAGGCAGGAACCTAAAATAATTTCTACATTACCAACCTGGGAATTTCAGTAGTAATCACAGCTATATAAAATATAGAAAGAGGGTAAAATTTACAGAATAAAGATGATATTGCCCATGTTTGGTAGACAGGATACCTTGAAATATCCCGTTCTTATTTGTCTAATCTAGTTGGGAGCTGTACATTTGGGTATAGAGAGTTTTACATGTGAAAGTCAGTTGAATTCATGGATTTGGATGAGGTCACTAGAAGTCATGTTTAATAAAAGTAGAGTTCACAGGACACACAGTCTTGGGAAATCCTAACATTTAAGAGAAGAAAAGAAGCCCACCCATGGTAGAACGCTGAGGGAGGTTGACCGGAGAGGCAAGAGAAAAGTGAGGAAAGAGTTTTACCAGAAGAGCCAAAAGAATAGAATTTTAAGAAGGAGGACGTTGTTAATGACAGGTACTGTATAAAGAGTTCCAGTAAAACAAGGATAGCAGATTTGTTATTCTGAACAACATATAGATGATCCATGACTTAATGAGAACAATGTTAGCTGTTTGGTGAAGGCAGGAACCAAAGTGCAGTATGTGGGAAAGTACATGCATGTGCATGTTACCCAAAACTTTACCAGTCAGAAAACATTTGTACTAAAGACTGAAAATATAATATAGTAGGCATTCATATTATGAAATTTGAAAGAGAACAAAACGCTATGGTAAAAGGAAAGATGAACTTAAATTTCTGTGATCCATTAGAAGACAGGAAAAAATTGATTTTTTGAGAGATCAACAAAATTGACAACCTTTTAGCAATTTTTTAACCAAAGAAAATAAAAATTAGAATATCAGAAATAATCAGAGATAAGAATTAACATTTATTGGGAAATACTATATTAAAATACAGCAATTTTATTCTAAAATAATCAAAATCTGAATTGAAAGACTGATTTCAAGACAATATATATTGACAAAAAGAATGAAAAAGAAGTGGAAAAGTTGAATGCACCTTGCAAGGGAAAAAAAACTATTAAAGAACATGCTGCTAGGCCTAGTTCAGGTTATACAGATAGCTTTATTACATCTACAAACAGATAGTTCTCCAGAATGTAGGAGAATATAGAATACTTTTCAATTCATTTTAGGTGTTTTAATGCTGATGTAAAAGTCTTTTAAATACAGTTCAGAAGTGAAAAATCACAAATCAGGCACTTGAAGTTAAAAAAATATATATATAGCTAGGGGCGCCTGGGTGGCTCAGTGGGTTAAGCCGCTGCCTTCGGCTCAGGTCATGATCCCAGGTCCTGGGTTCGAGCCCCACATCGGGCTTTCTGCTCAGCAGGGAGCCTGCTTCCTCCTCTCTCTCTGCCTGCCTCTCTGCCTGCTTGTGATTTCTCTCTGTCAAATAAATAAATAAAATCTTTAAAAGAAAAAAAAATATATATATATAGCTAAAATACCTGTCAAGTTGAATTCAGCATTTTATTAAAACCAAGTATGGGTTATTCTCAGAAATGCAAGAATGTTTCAGTGTTAGAAATACATTAAATGTTTCAGTGTTAAGTACAAAAGTGTTACATTAAATTGTTGGGAGGGGGGAATCTTAGTAAATAAGAAAGTAAAAATACTTCCTTAACCATATAAAGGTAAATAAAATTAATAGCCCACATCATAATTAATACAGACATACTACCAATATATTCTCTTTAAGTCAAGAAAGAACGAGACAAGAATGTTTGCCGGTAACATTTTTAAATAATAGAAACACCAGATTAAAGAAATGAGAGCTATAAGTATTTCAAAGGAAACATTATTTATGAATGCTATGATTGTCTACTTTAGAAACCACAGAGAATTAACTGAGAAGTTGTAAAACAAGTAAATGGATTTAGAAAGTTATTTGGTGACAAGGTCAATGTACGAAAATAAATTTTCAGGGAAAGTGACAAAGTTGGAGACACCAGTAATCTATCTCCCCACCTAGACAAAAATTGCCCTGGCAGAATTTGGCTAATATCATTATTTTTGAACTCTGGTGTCTAATGGAAGCTTGCAATGTTTAGGGGAAGGCTTGGTCAGTAAATTGTGATCAATTTTGGTCAATTTCTACTTAGCACAGTAGCAATTACCTACCTTCCACCCTCTGGTGCCATGCGGCAGGCAGCTGTGTGCTTGTTCCTGGACCACCTTGCCACACAGTTTATTGAGCCAGGGCTGGCAAAAAAGAGACTTTCCTCCAAACCTCAGGGGGATCTGTGCTCTGATCACACAGGTGCAAAGAGGAGGGCCATTGTTTTTACACTTCCCCCATTGATGCAAACACCTCCTGAGCCTAGAGTGACTTCCTGGGAATTTCAATTTTTCCCACCCCCTTAGTTTTTCTTTCTTTTCTTTTTTTTTTCTCCCCTTTTTGAACTGGACATTAAAGAGTAGGCATTCAAAAGCAACTCCATACACAAGGATAATTAGAAAGTAACCACACATGTCCAGGGAATGGAGCAGCTCAGAAGAAAAATGAGAAGATTAAGGTTACATCTCAGGCGGATCCTTGGTACACTCATTAGAGTTTTACGAAACCAAAAACAATAACAAAATGGGACACCCTGAGAAATGGGGAGAACCCGCTTTTCAGAGTTAGCAAATTTTTACATCGAAATGTTCAGTTTTCAACAAAAAAATTACAAGGTATACAAAGAAAGAGGAAAGTATAGCCCATTCAGAGGGAAAAAATACAAACAACAGAAACTCTTTTGAAAAAAATGGTAGATCTGTTAGACAGAGGCTTTAAAACAATTATGTTATAGATGCTCAAAGAATTAAAGGAAGGTGTGGACAAAAATCAAGAGAACAATATGTGGACAAAATGAAAATATTAATAAAGAGTTCAAAAACCTAAAAAGACACCACAAAGAAATTCTGGAGTTGAAAAGTACATTAACTGAAATGAAAATTTCACTATAAGGATTCAAAGACAGATTTTAGTGGGCAGAAGAAGGAATCAATAAACTTGAAAATAGGACTTTGGAAATTACTGAATCTGAGGAATTAATGAAAAAAAAAAAAGATAGGAAAAGTGAGCAAAACCTAGGAAATCTGTGGAATACCATCAAGCAGACCAACATATGCATTGTGGGAGTCACAGAAGAAGGTAGGGGGCTGAGAGAATATTTGATGAAATGGCTGAAAAATTCCCAAATTTGATAATAAATATGTATGTAACCATACTCCAAAAGGTCAGCAAACTGCAGGAAGATGAACTCAGAGACCCATATCAAGACCCATTGTAATTATAGTCACATTATAATTTGAAAACTAAAAATAAAGGATCTTGAATAATACCAAGAGAAAAGCACTTGTCACATAAAATTATCTGCAGATTTATCATCAGAAACTTTGGAGGCCAGAAAGCAGTGGCAGATATAGTAGAAGTGCTCAAAGGAGGAAAAAAAGTCAACTAAGAGTACTTTATCTGGCAAAACTCTTTAAAAAGTGAGGGTATTCTCTCACAAAAGTAAGACATTCCCAAATAAACTAAAGCTGAGAGAATTAATTATCAGTAGACCTGTCCTGTAAGAAATGCTCAAGGGAGTACTGTGGAGTGAAATGAAGGGACAGTAGACAGTAAGCTTTATGAAGAAATAAAGATCTCAATAAAAGTAAATACATAAGTAATTAAAAGTATTGGGGCACCTGGGTGGCTCAGTCGGTTAAGCATCTGACTCCAGCTAAGGTCATGATCTCAGAATGCTGGGATGAAGCCCCACATCAGGTTCCCTGCTCAGTGGGATGTCTGCTTTTTCCTCTCTCTCTACCCCTCCCCCTACTCGTGCTCACTCTCTCTCCTCTCAAATAAAATTCAAAACAAAACAAAACAAAAAACAACGTAGTATTGTGAAAAAGGTTTGAACTCTATGTTTTGTTTTCTCCATGATTTAAGAGACCAATACCTTTTTAAATTATTTACTCTAAAAGCTAGTATTGTAACTTTGATTTGTAATTTCATATTTTTTCCTACATAATTTAAGAGGCTAATACATTTAAAATGATTATTAATTTATATTTTGTGACATCAACTGACAGAGGATGGAGCTAAAAAGAAGCAGAGTTTTTTTTTTTTTTTTTTATGTCACTGAAGTTAGCTGGTATAAATTCAAGTTAAAGTGTTAAATAATTTTCAGACTTTAAATGTAATACTCATGGTAACCACAAGGGAAATAGCTAAATATACACAAAAAGAAATGAGAAAAAAACTTAACTGATTCACTACAAAACCACTTAAAAGAAGATAGTAATACAGGAAATGAGGGACAAAAAATGACTATAAAGTATATAGAAAATAATAACAAAACAATGGGAGTAAGTTTCTTACCAATATTTACTTTAAATGTAAATGGATTAAACTCTCCAAAGGATAGAAATTGGCAGAATGGATAAAAATCACAAGATGCAACTGTTTGCTGTCTACAAGAGACTTATTTTAGGTACAAGACACCTAATAAAAGTGAAAGGAAGGAAAAAGATACTCCATGCAAATACTAACCAAAAGAAAGCAAATGTGCTATAATAATATCAGACAAAATAAACTTTCAGTTAAAAATGGTTACAGGAGAGAGGGCTCCTGGGTGGCGCAGGTGGTTGAGCCTCTGCCTTCGGCTCAGGTCATGATCTCAGGGTCCTGGGATCGAGCCCCGCATCGGACTCTCTGCTCGGCAGGGAGCCTGCTTCTCCCTCTCTCTCTGCCTGCCTCTCTGCCTACTTATGATCTCTCTGTCGAATAAATGAATAAAATCTTTTAAAAAAAATGGTTACAGGAGATAAAGGACAATTAGGTATTAATAAAAGTTTCACTACATCAAGAAGATACGACAATTATTTACATAACTGATGACAGACAAGCAAAATATACGAAGCCCAAACTAACAGTATTGAAGGAAGAAATAGATCTACATTAGTAATTGGAGAATTCAGTAGCCTATTTGCATTAATGAATAGAACAGCCAAGCAGAAGGTAACACAGTAAACCAGCCAGATCTAACAGACATATACAGCCACGTCGCTCATTTTCCAGGGTAGACCATAATTAGGCCACAAATTAATCTCAGTAGATTTTAAAAGATATGTAAGATAACAAATTATCTTCTCTGACCAAAATAAAGCTACAAATTAGTAACAAAAGGAAAACTCGGAATTTTGGCTCCTGGGTGGCTCATTTGGTTAAGTGTTTGCCTTCTGCTCAGAACACGGATGCAGGAGATCAAGCTCCACATCAGGCTTCCTGCTCCTTGGGGAGCCTGCTTTTCCCTCTCCTTCTGTCTGCTGCTCCCCCTGCTTGTGCACTATCTCTCTGTCAAATAAAAATCTTTAAAAAGTAAAAGGAAAACTCGGAATTTTATCACAAATATGTAGAAATTTAACAACCAGTGGATTGGATAAGAAATCACAAGGGAATTAGAAACCACTGAGAGACAAATGAAAATGAAAACACAACATGACAAAACTTATGGGATGCAGTGTAAATGGTATCAAGGGGAAACTTTATAGCTATGAACAGTTACATTAAAAAATAAGAAAAATATCAGCTCCACAACTAACTTTACAACTTAAGGAATGAGAAAAGAATACACTAAGCCCAATCTAACAGAAAGGAAATAGTAAAGATCAGAGCACTGATAAATGGAGATTAGAAAAACAATAGAGAAAATCAGTCAAACCACAATATAGTTCTTTGAAAATATCAACAAAATGAACAAACCTTTAGTTAGATGACTAAGAGAAAAAGAGAGAAGACTCAAATTAGTAAAATCAGAAATTAAAGTGGGGCATTATTATCAATTCTATGGAAACAAAAAAGATTTTAAGAGAGTATTATTGAAGAACAATATGCCAACAAATTGGATAATCAGATAAAATGGACAAGTTCCTAGAAATACAAAAGCTACCAACACTCATGAAGAATTAGGTTGAATAGATATGTAACTAGGTGAGAGATTGAAGCAGTAATCAAAACTTGCCCCCCAAACAAAACCCCTAGATCCGAGGACATCACTGGTGAGTTCTACCAAACATTTAAATAAGAACTAATACCAATCTTTCTCAAGCTTTTTAAAAATTGAAGAGGAGGGAACATTTCTTAAGTCATTCTATGAGACCAGCCTTACACTAATACCAAAGGCAGAAAAAAGACATTGTAAGAAAGTGTCAGACCAATATCCCTTATGAATATTGATGCAAAATTTTTCCACAAAATACTAGCAAACCAAATTAAGAAGCACTCAGATCTTAGCAGACCAAGTTCCTACTTGTAGAGCCCAAGCAGTGGTTTTGCCCATCTGTATAACCAAATCAGCGGCACACTCTGACCAGTGACCTCATCAAGGTTCAGGTCTGCCTGATTTGGATCCTGAATTGAAGAGTTTTGATGGCATTAGATCTTGGTTTACCAACACCTATGAAAGGAGTTGTCATTTCTGCTCCACAACATGACTTTTGGTTCCATCTGATTGGAAGAGCTGGTAGGAACACTTGATAATGCATAGCCTAGCAACACTCAGGCCTAGAAATGGATAAGCAAAGCTGCTTGTTTCAGGAGGAAAGCCAGTACCAGGCATGGACCATTCACCTGTTATATCTATGTAGGGGTATTAATCTATAGCTTCACCTCAGGCTAGTGGTAGCTCTCAACTTGGAAGCCTGTTTGGGAAAATTGGGAGTTGCTTAGAGGGTCCCCTCCCTACCTTCTCCCTAAGCAGAGAGCTAAGCCCCACCCCCACCCCCTGTGAAGCCTAGGCGCCTAGCACCACCTGACAAAAACGATAATTAAAAGCTGTGTAACCCAGCAAAGCTTGAGCCAAGAGACAAGCTGGAAAGCTGATAGTCTGCAGAACAAAGCCAGTGGCCCTGTTTGGCCAGGGAACTTGGGGTATAGGTTGGCTTGAGTTAAGACCACAAAAAGTTTTACTAGCTTTAGAGCTGCTTTCCTTCTGCTCGTGGCCAGGGAAATTAGTTTGTAGCCCTGTTCATTGCAGAATATGACCTTCAGCCTGCTCCACCAGGGAAGCTAAGCATGTGGGAAGCTGCGTAGCCCATCCACTAGCCATTCGTACAATGGCACTTGAAGAAAGCAGAGCTCATGGCTTCTGCAACTATAGAGCAAGTCTTATGGCCTCACCTAACCAGGGAATTCAGTATGTACTCTTGCCTGATTTTGATACCCAAACAAAGAGCAGTATAGGACCTGGGTCTTGTCTTGCTGCCCTGCCAGGTCAGGGTAACTAATTCATAGTCTTACCTACTGCTAGGCATAGTACCCAACCATGGCTGTCTAATAAACCTGATGAGGGAACCCAGACAACAATGGAGCTCCTCCTTCAGTCTCACTTAGGCTGAGAATCAAGCCAGCAATCATGTCCCCCTCTTCTCAGCCAGTGGCATACCCTCACACCCCTATCCTCAGAGCTCAAACAGTTGCCTTGTCTAAAAGTAAACTCTAAAAGGAAGTCCCACCTGCTCAAGGATGGCCTTTATTAGCAGACATGCCCAGAAACCCCAAACCAAGCTGTCTGGTGAAGAACTGTCTCTGCCAAAGCATATCTGCAAAGTTGGGAAAAGAAGCCTGCTTACTCATATGCACATACACCAATGCAAGGAATCAAGGATCACAAAAAAAAATCAGGTAAATATAACACCACCAAAGGAAATTAATAAAGCTTCAGTAACTGCACCTAAAGTAATGTAGCTCTGCTGTCAGACAAAGAATTGAGCATAACCCATGTGAAGAAGTGTAGTGAATAAGAACAGACAACTAAATTAGGAAAACAATGCATGAACAAAATGAGAAGTTTAAAGAAATAGATGTCTTAAAAACAAATCCTAGAGTTGAAAAACACAATGACTGAATGGAAGAGTTCATTAAAGGAAGGATTAATGACCTGGAAAATAGAACACTTGACATTGTTCAGTCAGAGAAGAAGAAAGGAAAGAAAGAAAGGGAGAGAAAGAAAAGAAAAAATAAAAGACAACCTAAGGACTTATGGAACACAATGAAAAGAAACAATATTCATATCATGGGAGTTTCAGGAAGAAAAGAGAAAGGGATAGAAAGTATATTTACAGCAGTAATGGCTGAAAACTTCCCAAATCAGGGGAATAGAAATAGATATCCAGATGCATGAGACCTTAAGGAACCCAAATAGCCAGACCCCAAATAGGACTACACCAAGACACATAATTGAAAAGTCAAAGACAGTGAATAGAAGTAGCAAGAGGAAATGTAACATACAAGGGAACTTCTCTAAGATTATGGACAGAATTCTCAACAGAAAATTTAGAGGCCAGGAAAGAATGGGGTGACCAGTATTCAAAATATCAAAAGAAAATAACTGTCACAATAATTACTTTAAATGTAAACAGATGAAATTTTCCAGTCAAAAGACATAGAATGGCTGAATGGGTAAAACAGGAAAAAGAACCAATGATAACAAGACTCACAAGAGAGCCACTTTAGCCTTAAAGACATAAATAGACTGAAAGTGAAGGGATGGAAGATTGCTTTCTGAATAAGTGGTAATCAAAACAAAACAAAAAAGCTGGGGCACATATACTTATTTCAGACAAAGTAGATTTTAAACTAAAAACTGTAAAAAGAGACAAAAGTTACTAAATAATGATAAAGAAGTCAACCCCTCAAGAAGAGATAATTGTAAATACGTATGTGCCCAACATTGGAGCACCAAAATTAAAGCAAATACTGACCGAGCTAAAAGAAAATGTAAATAACAATACAGTAATAGTTGGGGACTTTAATACCCCATTGTCAACCATGGATACATCCAGCAAAGAATCCATAAGTAAACAGTGGATTTGAACAGTATACCCAAAGGACCTAACAAATAGATGCAGAACATTCTGTCTCAAAACAGTATACAAGTTCTTCTCAAGCACACAAGGAACATTTTATAGGATAGAAATAAGGGTACAAAACAAATCTTAGCAAATTCAAGAAGACTGAAATCATACCAACTATCGTCCCTGACCACAATGATATGAAACTGAAATCAATAACAAAAGAAAAACTTAGAAAATTCAACATGGAAATTAACACACTCCTGATCAACCAAAGGATCAAAGAAAAAGTTAAAGGGGAAATTAAAAAGTTTGAGACAAATGAAAGTGGAAATACAATATACCAGAGCTTATGGGATGCATCAAAACCAGTTTTAAGAGGGAAGTTCATAGCAATGAACACCTACATTAAGAAACAAGAAAAATCTCAAATAAACAACCTAACTCTGTATCATAAGGAACTATAAAAAGAGCGGACTGAGCCCGAAATTAGCAGAAGGAAGGAAATTAGAGCAGAAATAAATGAAATACAGAATAGGAAACAATAGAAAAGATTAGCCAAAATAAAAGTTGGTTCTTTGTAAAGATAAAATTGACAAACCATTTGTTGGACTAACCAAGTGAAAAAGAAGACCAAAATCTATAAAATTATAAATAAAAAAGGAAACATTATAACTGATATCACAGAAATACAAAGGATCAAAAGATACTACTATGTACAACTGTATACCAACAAACTGAACAACCTAAAAGGAATGCAATGTATAAAAATTGAATTAGAAAGAAATAGAAAAATCTGAATAGAGCAGTTACTAGTAAAGAAATTGAGTCAGTAATCGAAAATCTTTCAACAAAGAAAGGCCCAAGACTAGAAGATTTCGCTGGCGTATTTTACCAAACGGTTAAAGAATTCACACCAGTCCTTCTCAAACTCTTCTAAAAAACTGAAGAGGAGGAAATGCTTCCAAACTCCCTTTGTGGTACCAGCTGTACACTGATATGAAAGCCAGAACATAACACTAATAGAAATGAAAACTACAGGCCAATATTCCTCATGAATATAGATGAAATTAAAAGGATCATTCACCGTGATCAAGTAGCATTTATCTCTGGGATGCAAGGATGGTTCGACATATCCAAATCTATCTAATACATCACAATCACAAATAGAATGAAAGAAGAGAAACACGATCATTTCAATAAATGCAGAAAGAACATTTGACAAAATTCAACATATTTGTGATTTAAAAAAAATTTTTGAATTAAGTATAGAAGTAATGTATGTCAACAATAAAGTCGATAAATTATGAGCCCACCACTAACACCATATTCAACAGATAAAACTTTTCCTCTAAAATCAGGAAGAAGACAGGGCTGTCCACGCTTACCACATCTATTCAGTCTAGTACTGGAAGTCTCAGCCAGAAAAAAAAGGCAGGAAAAATAAATAAAAGGTATCAGAATTGGAAAGGAAGAGGGGAGTGCCTGCCTGGCTCAGTCAGTGGAGCATGTGGCTCTTGATTTTGGAGTTGTAAGTTCAAGCCCCACGTTAGGTGTAGACATAACTTTATTTTTTTTTTTTAATTTTTTTTTAAAGATTTTATTTATTTGACAGAGAGAGATCACAAGTAGGCAGAGAGGCAAGCAGAGAGAGAGAGAGAGAGAGAGGGAGGAGGAAGCAGGCTTCCTGCCCAGCAGAGAGCCCGATGCGGGACTCGATCCCATCACCCTGAGATCATGACCTGAGCTGAAGGCAGAGGCTCAATGCACTGAGCCACCCAGGCAGCTCTAGACATAACTTTAAAGAAAAAAAGAATTGGAAAGGAAAAAGTAAAATTTGTCTTTATTTTCAGATGACATGATTTTATCTATAGAAAAGACTAAACTAAAAACATCTAATCAATAAATTTGGTAAAGTTTCAGGCTACAAAAGCAACAAATAAAAATCAGTATTTTTCTGGGGTGCCTAGGTGGCTCAGTTAGGCATCCAATTTTTGTTTTTGGCTCAGGTCATGGTCTCAGGGTCATGAGGTTGAGCCCCAGGTTGGTCTCTGAGGTCAGTGCAAAGTCTGCTTGGAATTCTTCCCATCTGCCCCTCCTCCTGCTCAAGGTTGCTCTCTCTCTCTCTCTTTCTTTCTCTCTAATAAATAAATAAAATCTTTAAAAATATTAGTCATGCAACCACTCTGGAAAACAGTATACAGGTTCCTCAAAAAGTTGAAAATATAGCTACCCTATGACCCAGCAATTGCACTACTGGGTATTACCTAAGGATACAAATGTAGTGATTCAGAGGAGGCAGGTGCACCCGAATTTTTATAGCAGCAATGTCCACAATAGTGGCCCTCAACAGATGAATGGATAAAGAAGATGTGGTATATATACAATGGAATACTATGCAGCCATCAAAAAACTTAAAATCTTGCCATTTGTAATGACATGGATGGAACTAGAGGGTGTTATGCTAAGTGAAATAAGTCAAACAGAGAAAGACAATTACCATATTATCTCACTGATATGATGAATTTGAGAAACAAGACAGAGGATCATGGGGGAAGAGAAGGAAAAATGAAACAAGATGAAACCAGAGAGAGAGACAAACCATAAGAGACTCTTAATCTCAGGAAACAAACTGAGGGTTGCTGGAGGGGAGGGGGAGTGGGAGGGATGTAGTGGCTGAGTGATGGACATTGGAGAGGACATGTGCTGTGGTGAGGACATGTGCTGTGAATTGTATAAGAACCAAGAAAGGAACTAAGAAGGGAAATGATCTCTGAAAACTTTTTAAGACTTCAGTTAGAGAAATTGAAGAAGGCAGAAATAAATATAAAGGTACTTTGTGTTCATGGAGTGGAAGAATTAATATTGTTAAAATGTAAATACCAACAAAAGTCATCTATGGACTCAACACAATCCCTAACAAGATTCCAAAGACATTTTTTACTGTAGTTAAAAAAAAAAAAAATCCTGAAGTTTGTATGAAGCCACAGAAGACCTCCAAAAGCCAAAGTTATCCTGAGAAAGAAGAACAAAGCAGGAGACTTCACACCTTCTGATTTCAAGCTATAGTATGAAGTAACAATTAAAGCAGTATGATACTGGCATGAAACCAGAGAAATAAAGCAATCAAACAGAATCAAGATCCCAGAAATAAACCCAAGTATATATGTTCAATTAATTTTTCACAAGGGAGCTAATACTACTCAATTGAGAGAAGAGAGTATCTTAAATAAATGGTGCTGGGAAAATTGAATACTCATGTTTAAAGGAATGAAACTTCACCTCAATCTTATACCACTCACAAAAATTTAACTCAAAGTGGAATTTAAAGACTTTTGTGAAACCTGAAACCATGAAACTCTTAGAAGAAGATACAGGAGAAAAGTTCCTTGACGTGGGTCTCAGCAGTGACTTTTTTGGATAAAGCACAAGCCATAAAATCAAAATTGAACAAGGATTACATCAAACTAAAAAGTTCTGCACAGCTAAAGAAACGATCAAAAAGTGAAAAGACAATCTACCGAATGGGAAAAAGTATTTGCAAACCATATACCTAATGAGGGCTTATTATTCAAAACGTATTCAAAAAACTCATAACAACTCAATAGAAAAAAGCAATCAATGTAATTAGCAAATGGCTAAAGAACACGAATATGTATTTTTCCAAAAAAAGATATATGAAAGGCCAGTAGGTACATGAAAAGATGCTCAACATCACTAGTCATGGGGAAATGCAACTCGGACCACAATGAGATGTTACCTTAGACCTGTTGGAACGGCCACCATCAAAAAGACAAGGAATAACAAATGCTAGTGAGGATGTAGAGAAATGGGAATACTTGTGTTCTTGTTGGTGGGATCATAAATTGGTACAGCTGCTATGGAAAACAGTATGGAGGATCCGCAAAAAAAATTAAAACTGGAACTACCATATGTTCCAGCAATTCCACTTCTGGGAATATATCCAAAGGAAATGAAAATACTAACTCAGAAATCACCCCTTTCATAGCAGCGTTATTTACAATAGCCAAGACGTGGAAACAAGTGTTCATCAACAGATAGAGAAGTGGTATGTGTATATCTGTGTGTATACACACACACACACACACAGTAATATTATTCAGCCATAAATAAGGAAATTCTGTCATTTGTGAAAGTATGGATGGATCTTGAGGGCATTATGCTAAATGAAGTATATCAAACAGGGAAAGACAAATACTGTATATGATCTTAAATGTGGAATCCAAAAAGCAAAAGAGAAACCAAACTCAGAAAAAGAGATCTGACTTGTGGTTATAGAGGCCAGGGATTGCAGGGAGCAGGAATTAGAGAAAGATGGTCAAAAGGTACAAAGTTGGAGTTATAAGAAAAATAAATACTAGGGATGTAATGTACAACATGATGACTGTAGTTACCACTGCTGTAGGATATGTGGGAAAGTTGTTATGAGTGAATCCCATGAGTTCTCATTACAAGAATTTTTTTTCATGTCTTTTTATTGAATCTAAATGAGTTGGTAGATGTTAACTAATTTTATTATAATCATTTCACAAAATATATAAGTCAGATCTTAATGCTGTACCCGTAAAATGAATAATCATGATATATGTTAATTATATTTCAATAAAATGGGGGAAAAAGTGTATTATACTTCAGTTAATGAATGGCTGACTGATCAGAATGATGCCTTTTACAAATCATAGCCAACATTTAGTGAGCACTTAATATTGGACACACAGACATACACACAAGTGGTTAAGATGGTTACAAAGGGAAAGAAAGAAAGAAGGAAAAAATAATTTTTCTGTATGCCAGATCATATGGAACTTAATAAATACTAGTTACAAGAATGACTCCTTCCTTCATTTTCTGCTAGGCTGTGATCTCTTGCACCCTTTTCATTTACCATGCTTCCTTTGCAAAAATACCCTGATGTCAGCTTTTCAATTTCTCTTTTGTATACCCTGACTGCTGAGCACTGCTGAAGAAAGTCATGTAACCACGGAGACTAGATTCACTAAAATTAACCATTTCCAGCATCATTGAAATCTGCCATAATGGCAGTCCTACATGTCCTTAAGCAGCCACTCCTATTTACCTTTCTTTTACCTATTTCCTCAAATCTGCCATACTTCCTCGTACTTAACTCCTAGCACTTGTTGACATTGGATAATAGGGGTTGAGCAAAAAGTGCTATCATTGTTTTTTATTTGGATTTCAGTAATTCTACTGAGAATGAATATTTAAAATATGATTATTGAATGTTTGCGAATTTCTTGTTCATGTCCTCTGCAATTTTTCTACTAGGTTTGGTCTTACTATTTCCTGTTCTTTATATGTAAAGAATACTAACTGTCATTTTTATTACAAATATTTTCTCCAAGTTATCATTTGCCTTTTAATTTACCTATAGTATTTTCTAACAAATTTACTTTTAATTTTTACATAGTAAAGTGTCAAGTTTTTTTAATGTATGGTTTCTTCCTTGGGAGTATGTGATACTTAAAAACTCTGGACAATCAGAAAATACGCTTAGAATTTAATATATGATAACGTTAGCATCTGGCAATGGGAAAATGTTAGCTTATTTAATAAAATTTTTAGACTGATGTTCTTAGATGTTTTGTGGTTTCATTTTTACATCAAGTTTTTAATCTACCTAAAGTTTATTTTTGTCCATGCTGGGGAGGAAGGATCTTACTTATTTTTCCTGAATGGTTACCCATTTATTGTATTTTATTTTTACTCAAAAAATTCTAAGTTCTTCTGTGTTTTATTTCTCTTATAAAGTTAAAATGAGAGTTGCAAGAAAACAGGAAAATAAAATGGATAATAAAATAGAAAAATAAAACGGATGACAAGGCATCTTTAAATTAAAACCTAGAGCAGGATAGGAGATAAACAGGGAAAGAAAGTAATTGTAATTTGAATATTTTAAGTACAAGTTATGTGAGTTTATTACAGTGCATGGGTTTGACTGTACTGGTTTTTGTTGCCATTATCACTAATTGTGCCCTGAAATGTTTTTCTCAGATATAAATTAGGCTATACTTAGGGATATTTTAATGTTAAGTTGAGATTGGAATATGATACGTTTACAGCTTGCATGTTCCTACATCTGCAGCCATTTCAGGTTTCGTTCAAGAATGATCTTTCATTAAATTTTAATGTTCCATATTTTATATTTCTCTTATTCTGCATCTCGTAAATCACTGAACTCTTCTAAAAAGATTCTAGCCTTATAAAGAAAACACTGCTTACTCAGAACGGTCTTCATCAGCAGAGCACCCAAGTAGAAATTTTTGTTAATAAAATTTTAAGTAGATAGTAAAATTGTTGGGAAGAATGGCCTTCAAAATGAAGGCATAGCCAGAAATGAGCTCTTTATATGATTCCTTCTGTGCTTTTAAAAAGACATATCTGGGAACTAATTTTATTCACCAAGAAAAAAAGAAAAGTCAAGGACATCATTTTATTGACAGTTGTACCTTTTCTCTAACAAAGCAGTTTGAAGCACTTAAATATTCAAGTATGTATATTCCCTTCCTTATCAGGCTCTCTTGAAACTTTTGTAACTGCAAACCTAGAAATATCTAAAGGTAATATAGTCTTCCTCGGCTTATGATAGGTTTATGTCCCCAAAGTATTATAAGTTGAAAATGCATTTAATACACCTAACCTACAGAACATCATAGCTTGGCCTAACCTGTCTTAAACATGTGCAGAACATCCGTATTGGCCGGCAGTTGGGCAAAATCATCCAACACAAAACCTATTTCATAATGAAAGTATGAAATATCTCATGCACTTTATTGACTGTTGTACTGAAAGTGAAAAACAGAATGGTTGTAGGGGTACGGAATGGTTATCAAGGTTTCCCCTTGCGGTTGTGTGGCTGCCGGGGAGCTGCAGCTTGCTGCTCCTGCCCAGCATCGGGGTCAGAATTGCACTCCCATCTTGCTAGTCTGGGGGAAAAAAAAAACAAAATTCAAAATTTGAAGTGCAGTTTCTGCCAAATGTGCATTGCTTTTACCCATTGCAAGGTCAAAAAATTCTAAGTTGAACCATCATTAGTCAGGAACTGCCTGTATCTATCTATGCTGCAAAATCCACAATGCCATATCAATTTAAGCTAGACAGACATTTGTTATATTCAATAGTTTGCTATATTCCCTATAGTGATATGACAATTCTGATTTAAAAGTATATGAGATGTCATAAATGAAACTCAAGTCAGAGGCACCTGGGTGACTCAGCCAGTTAAGTATCCAGCTGTTGGTTTTGGGTCAGGTCATGATCTCAGGGTCCTGGATCTAGCCTAACTCCTGACTCAGGTGGAGTCGGCTTCCCCGTCTCCCTCCTGGGCTGCCCCTCCCTGCACTCACTGGTGTGTGCCCAGGCACCCTCTCTCTCTCTGTCAAATAAATAAACCTTTAAAAAAAAAAAATGAAACCCAAATCAAACTAATAGGGTTAATTTACCTAGACCTGTGGAGGGGTTGGGAACTGAATGGTCCTTTAAATAAATTCTTACTTAAATTCTAGTATTTAGTTAGTGTTTGGAATCTTCTTTTACTGTTCAAAGTGTAGTATATGGACCAGCAGGTTAGAAATCACTGTTCTTAGACATTCAGAAATCTTAGGCATGCTAGATCTACTGAACCTTCTTAGACATTCAGAAATCTTAGGCATGCTAGATCTACTGAATCAGAATATGCATTTTAACAAGATTCCCTGCTCATTCATATGCATGTTAAAGTATGAGAAATGCTGTTCTAGATGAATAGTTTGAGTTTTACGTTATTTCTTACAGAATGTTCCATTGGGAAAAACAAAAACAGTATTTTCAGCTAAAATGCTTTTTAAATTTTAAATAAAGTTATGTGAAATAAAATGTTGTCATTATTTGAAGTTATTTCAAACAAATGTTAGTTTGCATTTTAAGATTCATTGTGGATATTTTTAGCGACTTAAAAACTTTAATTCCTTAAGTAAAAACATAAAACAGGAGGAAGTGTTTGGAGGTGATGGATCTGTTTTATGGCATAGAATTTGGTGATGGTTTCATGGTATACGGATCTCCGAGCTCATCAAATTATATACATTAAATAAGTACACCTGTTTGTTATGTCATCATACCTCTATAAAGTGATTTAAAAAACAGTTCTGTTTATTGTCAGTTGCTAGAACATACATGTACATAGATAGGACAAAAGGAGTCTATATATAAGATGAAGAAATGAGTTTAAAAATAGGTTTTTTGTTTTGTTTTGTTTTGTTTTTTTTTGGTTTGCTAGTTTTGTTTCTATTTTTGAAAGAGGGTGGATGAGTGGCTTTCTAAGAAACTACAGAACAGAAAATTAGAAGACCTTAAATGGAGAAGTATTTGGAAGAATAGAACTGAAGTTAACAGTGGAATGGGAATGATGTTCTAACGGCTTTTCGAATTTTTTACGGTGCAGCCTTTTCATTTTCTTCTAAAACAGAGCATCTGTCTATGGATGAAAAGTGTCATGGTGAACAGTCACAGGAGGAATAACTGTTTAGTTTATAGCGCTGTATATTTTTTAAAAAGAGAGGTTCTAACATATGGAATGTGAATTTTCAGACTAAATGTTTTTAAATGTGAATTTTTTATAGTTCAGCTTTATCACTTGGAAAATGTACATAAAGTTATGAATGTGTACTTCCTAAAGCACTTTTGTACATTAATAAGTATTAATGGTAACTTTATTTATGAATTTTGGATATTTTTATAAGACATTGTTGATTCTCAGTGTTTATATAATATAAACAAAAACATCAAATAAACTTTTGAAGTGGAGACGTAACTGACAGTACACAAATCTTAAGTGTACAGTTAGTTGAATTTTTTATTTGTATATACTCATTAATCTCCACCCAGATCAAGACATAAAACATATCCAGCACCTCAGAAGGCTTCTTTATGCCTTTTCTCAGTACTGACTTCTATTTCCTATTTTTGTGTGCTATTGAAATTCACATAAATAGACTGATACAGTTGAACTTTTTTGGATCTGACTCCTTTCATTTAACGTATCTGTAAAATTTATCCATGTTGTCTACGGTAGTTCATCTTTAAATTATTATGTAATAATTCAATTGTATAAATACACCACAATATATTGATAGATACTTGGATTGTTTCCAGTTGGTAGGTATTGTCAATAAGGATCCTATGAATATTGTTGTCCATGTCTTTTGATGGATATAAGTTTTCATTTCTCTCGTGTGTATATACAGGAATGGACTATCTGGGTGTTGGAATTGATAGCTTTAGTAGGTACTGCCACTCATTTTTTAAAAGTGCTTGCATCAATTTACTCCACCAGAAATGTGTGAGAGTTTCAGTTGTTCCACATCCTGTCCAGTACTCGATATGGCTAATCTTTTTAATCTTAGCCATTATGGAAATTGTGTGGTGGTGTTTCATTTGTGATTTGTACTTTTCTGAAGACCAGTGATGTTGAGCAGTTTTTCATATGTTTATTGGTTGCTGTATTGCCCTTTTGCGAAGTGTCTTTTGAAGTCTGTTACCAATTTTTCTATTGGATTATCTGTATTTTTCTTACTGATTTGGGAGGGGTTAAAAAATGTATTCTGGATTCAAATCAGCATTACAAATATTTTCTCCCAATTTTGACCTGTCTTTTTACTCTCTTGATGGTGTGTTTTGATGACCATAAGGTCTTCATTTTAATTTTGACCTATATCCTAACTTTTATTCATTTAATCTTTTCCTGCCCCTAGGTCATTAAGTTATCCTTACATGTATTTTCTAAGAAGCTTGGTGCTTTAGCTTCTACATTTAGGTCTTTGGTCCATCTCAAATTAATTTTTGAGTATGCTGTAAGGTAGGGGTCAAGGTTAAAATCTTTCCCATTTGAATATCTAGTAGATCAAGCACTATTTATCATAAAGTCAATCCTTTCCCACTGAATTGCAGTGGAAACGTTGTCAGAAATCACAAGACCATATATGTGTGGATTTGTTTTATAAATGTTTATTCTACTCCCATTGGTTTATTTGTCTGTCCTTGCACCAATACCACACTATCTCGTATAAAGTTTAACCATTAGAAATACATTTCACTTAAGTGAAATTAAATTGAAGCGAAAGGAGGGTATTAATTAGATATTTTTCTTCTTTCAATTTTCTGACCATTATTTTTTACTACATTATTAGTAAAATTGTAAATCGTGTTTATGCGACAACTGCCGTAATTTTCACTTTGCCTTTGAAGTGTGATTCTGAGCTATTGCTAATCTGATGTGTGTAAAAGTGCTTCATAGAATGTCAGTTTATTGAATGAAGTGAGTTCAAGTAGCACTTGTATCATTTATCATCGACTCTGCTAACAGAGGCATGACTTTTGTTTTAAACTTATACAGCTTTTAAAGACCTTAATTCAAGAGGGTAAAAAGAAGTTTCTCATCAGCTCTTATTGGTGCATAAGATTTCTGTCATTGGCCTTCTGTTTTGATTGGCAACTGACAAACTGAATTTTTGAAAGATACTCTGTAAGGTTTTTTTGTTGTTATTTCCAAATGATACTATACTATAGTTTATAACTTAGAAGAAGAAATTGCACATTAAAAATTAGGGTCTTGGGACGCCTGGGTGGCTCAGTTGGTTAAGCGGCTGCCTTCGGCTCAGGTCATGATCCCAGCGTCCTGGGATCGAGTCCCACATCGGGCTCCTTGCTTGGCGGGGAGCCTGCTTCTCCCTCTGCCTGCCATTCTGTCTGCCTGTGCTCGCTCGCTCTCCTCTCTCTCTCTGACAAATAAATAAAATCTTTAAAAAAAAAAAAATTAGGGTCTTAATCATACAGTGTATATAGCTATACTGAAGCATCCCTGGAGGATTTGTTAAATTCTTGATTATTATTATTATTATTTTTTTTTTGTGGAAGGTTTTGGGAAACTGAGATACACACACACACACACACACACACACACACATTTCCTCTGGTTTATATAGCTGCCTATTCCTGTATTAAAGCTGTTAGAGTGCTGGCAAATCTTACTGATATATACTTATCTAAAGATTCCCCTGAGTCATTTTTTATATGACTAGCTTCTGTGCATTTTATATTACTTATGTATATGCATACATGTGTATATAATACCTGTATATTCTAATTTAATTTCTAAAATTATAAGCACACTTATTTTATTAAACAAATATTTTAAAACATTGGAAATACGAAGAACAAAATAATAGTCATCAATCCCTGTTATCCTGAATTAATTGCTGTTAATGGGTTGACATGTTTCATTCAGTTTGGGTGATAGATGGATCTATTATTTTTGTAAAATTGATATGCATAAACTCATTATAAGGATTCAGCCCATGCAGAAAAACACAAAGATGAAAGTTTTTAAAAATTCCTTCATTTAGAAATAATATTAAGTAACCATCATTACCATCAGTTTTTTTTATTTTTTAAGATTTTATTTATTTATTTGACAGAAGAGAGAGCGTGCACATGGAGGGGTACTGGTAGAGGGAGAAGCAGGCTCCTCACTGAGCAGGCAGGCGGATGTGGGGCTCTATCCAGCACCGTGGGATCATGACCTGAGCTGAAGGCACATGCTTAACAAATTGAGCCACCCAGGCGCCTCTCATTGCCATCCGTTTAACAACATTTTAGATATCTTTTTTAATTGGGTGAATGAATAGAAAATACTTTTATAAAGATGACTTCATATTCTAGAGTCTTTCAATTTGAATTTGAATTTAATACAAAGAAGGAAACAACTGAAAGAGGTTTGAAACTTGAAATAAATATTTTCCATGGGAGATACTTTTTCTTCAATTTTGGCTTCAGCCTTGGCTTCATGTATTTTGGGGCTCTGTTATATGCATAGGTTTCTAATTGTCATGTCTTCTTAATAATAAACATAAAATATCCTTCTTTGTAGCAGTTTTTGTTTGAAGACTTTATTTTGTCTGAAATTAGTATAGCTACTGTAGCTCTCTTTTGGTTTTTGTATGCAAGGTTTATCATTTCCCGTCCTTTGACTTTCAGCCTTTTTGTGTCTTTTTTTTTTTTTTAGAGATTTTTTAAATTTATTTATTTGTCAGAGACAGAGGGAGGGAGAGTGAGCGAGCACAGGCAGACAGAGAGGCAGGCAGAGGCAGAGGGAGAAGCAGGCTCCCTGCCGAGCAAGGAGCCCGATGTGGGACTCGATCCCAGGACGCTGGGATCATGATCTGAGCCGAAGGCAGCCGCTTAATCAACTGAGCCACCCAGGCGTCCCAGCCTTTTTTGTGTCTTTAAATCAAAAGTGTTTCTTGAAGACAACATATAGATGGTTGGATCATTCTTTTTAAAAAATCCATTGCCAGTCTGCTTTTTGGATGGCATGTTTAATAAATTTACATTTAACTTAATTGCTGATAAGATAGTGCCATTTTGCTATTCTTGTATGTCTTAACTGTTTTTGTTTCTCTGTTCCTCTGTAACTGCCTTTTTTTGTGTTAATACTTTCTGGTATGCTACTTTAATTCCCTCTAGTAATTTAAATAATTACTATTTATTTAAATAAAGGTGTGTGAGGGTTGTGAGTGTAGTTAGTTAGTTTCTTAGTGGTCCCCTGGGAATTACAATTAACATCTTAAGTTGTAGCAGTTCAGATTAATACCAACTTACCTTCAATAGCATGTTAAAGCTTTACTCCTACATAGCCCAGTTTTCCTTTTCCTTTACACTGTTATTGTTACAAATTACATCTTTTAACATTGTGTGCTCAGTAACATGGAATTATAATTATTGCTTCATGCAGTTGTCTTTTAAATCAGGGAAAAAATAATTACAAATGCAAAGTACATTAATACTGTCTTGTATTTACCTATGTCAGAACCTTTACTGCTGTTCTTTATTTCTTCATAAGAGTTTAAGTTACTGTCTAGTGTCCCGTGCTTTAGCCTGAAGGATTTCCCATATTTCTTGTGGAACAGGTTTGTTAGTGAACAGTTTTTGTTTTTGATTACTGAGAATGTCAGTTTCTCCTTCATTCTTGAAGGATAGTTTTACTGAATATAGAAATCTTTTGTTGACAGTCTTTCTTTCAGCCCTTGAATATGCCATCCAGTGGCTTTTGGTCTCCATGTTTTCTGATGAGAAATCAGCTATTAATCTTAGAATCCTTTGTCATAATCAGTTACTTCTCTCTTCTACTTTCAAATTCTCTGTCTTTTGACAGTTTGATTGTGATGTGTCTTAGTGTGGATCTATTTAAGTTTATTCTGTGTGGAGTTTGTGAACTTCTTAAATGTTTAAATTAATGTTTTGTTTTAATCACATCTGTGAAGTCTTTGCCATTATTTCTTTAGATGTTCTTCCTGCCTTCCCCTCTTAGAACTTCTAAGATCCCTATGTACATAGGTTGCTGGTGTTCCATAGGTATCTGAAACTGTGAATTTTCTTTCATTTTTTGTCTTCTGATTCCACAGACTAGATAACTTTAATTGATCTATCTTCAAGTTCACTGATCATTTATTCTGCCTACTCAGATGTGCCCCTGAATCCCTATAGTGAATTTTTCATTTTAGTAATTTTCAACTACAAAATTTCTATTTGGTTATTTTTTAAAAAATCATTTCTATCTTTTGATGTTCTCTATTTGATGAGACATTGTTCTCGAACTTTAGTTCATTAACATGGTTTCCTTTAGTTTTTTTGACCATATTTAAAATAGCTGATTTAAAGTTTTTGAGTAGTAACTCCAGGATTTGGGCTTCCTTGGGGAAAGTTCCTATTGACTTTTTTTTCTGTGCACAAACCATATTTTTTTGTTTCTTTGCATGTCTTATATTTTTTGGTTTTGTTGCTTTTATGAAGGAGGGGAGATTTTCAGAGGTCCATACTTCACCATTCCTGCTGATGTCACCTATATATTAACTTTTCTATATAAAACATTCTTAATATAAATCCAGATATTTAAAAATTCTTACACCTTTCTATCTGACACAAGGCTTTTCCATGGACTTCTGAGATTTTACAAATTAAACAAAATCTGTCCAGGGGTGCCTGGGTGGTTTAGTGGGTTAAGCCTCTGCCTTCAACTCAGGTCATGATTTCACAGTCCTGGGATCGAGCCCTGCATTGGGCTCTCTGCTGAGCAGGGACCCTGCTCCCCTCTCTCTCTCTACATACTTGTAATCCCTCTCTCTCTCTGTCAAATAAATAAATAAAATCTTTTAAAAATATCTGTCTATATTAGTATTGTAAGTACTCAGAAAAATGTGTTTCAAAAAATTCAGAGAGATGTCTTCTTGGATATCGTGATGCTGGCAAGTAGGGGTAGTGGACTTGGCATATCTTTCACTAAGTGTCTGGTTCTCTACCAGTATTTTAGATGCAACAATCCTACTTAGTCCTTACCGAATCTCTCTGATGCTCTGAGAAGTAAAAGAGCTTACCCGGGACCGCACAACTAGTAAATGGTAATCTAAAATATAAAACTAATCTTTAACTTGTGTACTTAAGATTTTGGTGGCAGTGTTACACTGTAATGAATACAGTGTGTACTGTGTTTTTGTGAAGTGTGTAGCACATTGGCCAATGCCCTGAAGAATTCCCCATGGTGCTTATTGAAAGGAAGATTCCTCGGCCACAAACCTATGCATACTGAACCAAAATCCCTGAGATTTGGGCCAAGGATGGATGATGATTCTCAGTTATGTTACTGTTGGGGGAGTGCTGGTTTCTGGATTGCCTTTTTCTTATGACTTGGGCTAAAAAAACAAAACAGTAGGCCATTTCAAGTTTGTATAAAAATATAATTTTACAGTTCAAAGACCACTAAGTTTTCTTATAACTTTTTGAATTTTAGAAGTACAAATTCTGCACTGCTGTAAGAAGACTATATTCTGTAATAATACAACAGAAAACTTTTGTGTCACTTCCTATGCTTATTAGTATAAGCTACGGATAAATTAAAGATTTTGTAATATGTCAAAGCTTTATATCTTTTATATGTATTATTTAACTATGAGTTGCATTTATTCATGCATTAAATTTCAGCGGAAAAATATAAGCAGTGGATGAACTACCCTTTATTTTAGGTTGAACTCCCACCACCTGATCTTGGACCAAGTTCGGCATTAAATCAGACACTCACGTTGTTGCGTGAAGTTTTGGCCTCTCACGATTCTTCAGTTGTACCATTAGATGCCCGTCAAGCTGACTTTGTGCAAGTATGTTATAAGTCATTTTTAATAATTACTTATTGCTCGTCTATTACACGTTCTGTTGAAATTCTGGCATTTTATAACCTATACATTTTAACAGTCCTTCTCGTTGATTCTTCCTTCAAATATTGAACCAGGTCTCTTTATTTTTGTAGTGTTTTATTCAGTGATGCTCGTTGTAAAAAACATTATGATTACTGTAACATTTAATCTTTTAAAAATGTACTTCTGTAAGTTGGCCCCCTTCCAATTAGTTTGAGTTTCATTCTGAAGTACTGTTAACCCAGGCCTGTATCACTGATTGGGGAATAAAAAATAAATTTCATTTTGTTTTTCATTTATAGGTTTTGTCATGTGTCTTGGATCCCCTCCTCCAAATGTGTACTGTATCTGCTAGCAATTTAGGCACAGCTGACATGGCCACTTTCATGGTCAATTCATTATATATGATGAAGACAACACTAGCTCTGTTTGAGTTCACTGACAGACGTCTAGAAATGCTGCAGTTTCAGGTAAATCTTACCGTAAGATGACAGCTCACTGTGATGGGGCCTTTTTTCTGTATATGATCTCATTACTAGCCTTAATCCAATTTCTGTGACCTACTTTTTATAAATCCTTTGGTATAGTATGATAAAAGTCCACATACACACACATACATACACAAACACACACTCTTGGTATTTTGGATTTGTTTGGGGGAAGCTAGAATATATAATAAATATGATATTTTATTCAAACCATAGTTTGTGATGATGGAATGAAGCTTTTCTTATTGATTGGAACAGTTATTCTGTATGCAGATTTCATTTTCTGAACTGTGAATAATATGCTATATTTTTCAAGCTTTCTAGCTAGTGCAGAAGGTGTTACAGAGGACAGATATATTTTTATCTATGTGTAAACCAGTGTTAGGCAAAACATTACAGTTTGTTATACCAGTGACTCTAGTCCTATAAGCCAAATGGTATCACTTAAGAGTTTGTAAAGTGGCTAAAACAAAGCATTTTGTAAAATTTACCAGATACTTGGCTTCTGATTTTAAAATAGTGAGTTTTGGTAAATATAATTTTTTAAGAAAAAATTCTGAGTGTTCTGTGTTATTGCAAGTATGTAAGTAATTTGGCAGTGGCTATGGTAAAAATTCATTTGTAAAGTGTTAGGGGTTTCTAAGGAATAAGCTTTGGTACATCTAAACTTGTGATATTTTTCTAATTTCTAATTCCTTTTAAAAGAAATATAATGAAGTATGATTAGTTTTTCTTATATTACTTTTTTTTTGTGGAATTAGTAAAATTCTTTATTTAAAAAAATTTCATTGCTTTTGACTATATTTATCACTAACTCAACCCCCAAACTCTGCCATTTGTCTCAATCTTAAGAAGTTCAGATATATCAGGTATTCATGGATCTGTTTTATCCCCAATTATCTGTGTTTCTTAACCATTCCGTGGTCATGTTTTGCATTCCAAGGGGACAAGCCCCCGTGTATAAGCACGTGTGAAGCCTTTGCGCATTCCATGCTTGCTGATCAGCTATTGGCTAGTGCTGGTTGCATGGCTCAGCCCCAGAGTCAGTGGTAGAGAGGACTGCACAATGATGCAGATACCGAAGATATGGTGTTTTTAGGCCCCCCAAAGAAAGTTCACCTTGTGGAGTAAAGGATTCTTGATTTTCAGAGCTTTCCTATCAATTGTCTATTAATTTCCTTCCACTCTTACTTGCCTTCTTCCAGTGTTTCAAGAAAGGAGTTCAGGCTAGTCTGATTCTTTTCTTTGTGGTAACTTAGTCTGTCCATCTGGACGCTTATAAGGATTTTCCTTCGAGTTGAGATATTTCCTCAGGATATTTTTTGGCATGTCTCTTTTTCTGTTATTTCCATTTGGATTTTGCAGAGCCATTTCAGTCTGAAGATTCAACCCTTTCTTTTGCTCAATAAAGTTTTTTACTATCTAATTAATTATCACTTTTCCATCTGTTACTTCTTATATTCTGAAGCTCTTGCCCCTTAGTTGGTTTTATCTCCAGAATCTCTCTTCTAATTTCTTTTTATACTCTAATTTAATCTTTCTTTGATGTTACTGTATTACTTTTCTTCTGTTCTTCTTCAGATACTCATTTGGTTCTTAGCAGTAACTTTTTCATCAAATGTTTATATTTGCACATCTTGTTTTTCTTTGATTTCCAGTAAGTCTAATGACTAAGGGCTCTAACTGTAGTTTCTTGGACATTCACTTAAGAAAAAGTTAAAGAACTCTGTGTCTTTTAGTAGAGTTGCCTCCAGAAAAGATTTGTTCTAATTATTCAGATGAGTTTTCTCTTAGAATATACTCACCTCTCTTAAGTTAGTTGTAAGTTTTTTAAGGGGAGAGGTGCTCGGCTATTGGCAAGCATCCAGATATTAATAGCCCCATTAGTAGTAAACTGCGCCATGGACAAACAAACTGGTAAAACTGAGGGAACTCCCTGGCCAAGAAAAGATGGAAGACCCCCAAACTCTTGGGCCTATACTGGTAAAAGTAAGGGAGCAGCAGACTTCTTCCCACTAAAGGATATTTCAGCCCATCAGGGTAGTCTAACTTGTGTGGATTCTGCCCCCATTAGCATTAGATGGGTTCCTCAAAGATAATATGAAGCAGATGAGCACATACAACTCACATCTTCTAGCTTGAGCCGTTCCTAACCTTAAATCTTTGACCAGCCTTCTGCTGGTCCTCAACTCTCCCCTGATTCTAACAAACCTGCTTCTCCAGATGGCACATTTGATTGGTTGAGTCTGTCCAAGAAGTTGGAAGGGTAAGGGAAATGTGGAGGTCAGGAATATCAGGCTTTCATCTTCCCAGAAGTCTTTCTAAATATTTTATTTTACACTGTTGTTATTTTTTACTGTTTATTGTTTTTTGTTTGTGTTTTGCTTAGTGCCATCTTTTAAAAGAACTGACAAACAAGTCAGATTTTTTGATTAGTGACTATTCCTAGAGTCCTCTTCAGTTATTTTTAAAGTGAGACTTTCTCTCCCTTTTGTAGGAGGACTTCCTCTTTGGGGAAGGAAACGCTTTGTCACAGAAGCAGCCCATGTGGCTCATGGTCTGGCCTCACAGGCACTGCAAGGAGCAGGTCCCTGATGAAGAGCTGACTCCACGGTGGTCTACTTCTACTCTCATCAGTCTTATTCCCCTTTTAAAGTATTTTCTTTCTGTTGTGTTTTATTTTAGATTGAAGCACATTTGGACACACTTATAAATGAGCAAGCTTCTTATGTTTTAACTAGAGCAGGCTTGAGTTCTATCTATAACACCATACAGCAACATAAGCCTGAACAGGTAAGCCCGTGGGTGTTCCTAACTGGAGAAATGCCCATTTAGAGCATGGGTTCTAGAGCTGAACTGTAGCTTGAATCTTAGCTCTGCCACTTAATAGTTTGCTTTGTTTTAAACTGGGAAAGTGGGCGCCTGGGTGGCTCAGTGGGTTAAGCCGCTGCCTTCGGCTCAGGTCATGATCTCGGGGTCCTGGGATCGAGTCCCACATCAGACTCTCTGCTCAGCAGGGAGCCTGCTTCCCTTCCTCTCTCTCTGCCTGCCTCTCTGCCTACTTGTGATCTCTCTCTGTCAAAAAAAAAAAAAAAAAAAATCTTTAAAAATAAATAAATAAATAAATAAACTGGGAAAGTGACTTATCTCTGTGTCTTTCATCTATGGAATTAGGATAATAATAGTATTTCTATTACAGGGTTCTGAAAATAAAGTGAGAAAATACAGTACAATTCCTAGATGACTACCTGAGATGTAGCAGAGTGCCCCCAAATATTAACTTTCCTTTTTACCATGGTAATTTTGGTTAAAAATATGGGAAAAAGCTTAGTAATAAAATGTATAAAGGATATTCATACTGGTTAATTTTCTAACTTCCTATATCACTATCAGTTAATTGAATGCATAGGTTACTGTGTAAATGTAGTCATCCCCTTTCTAACTTGGCGAATCTCGGTCTATTATTTTGGAAAGGTAAATACTTTGAGGCCAGCATAAGATCTTGTAAAGTTCTAGGACTCCAGTGGAAGTAGAGAAGGGAGTGGGGGAACCTGAGAAAGCTAAGTAAGGATCTTTCTTTAAAAAGCAGAGAACTCATTTAAATGGCATTAACATGAAGAATATTTTACAGTCCAGGAACTTCTAAATGAAACTCTCAAAAATTACCAGTTCCAAATTTTTTATTCTGATAAAGCAGCAAGCAAATTTCTATCAAAGAGAAATCAATTCTGCTGCTGTTGTATACTACTGAAAATTGTCAGAGTGCAACTTCAAGCCTCCATGATTTACTGACGTTTTCTAAGTGCTTCCTTGCGTTTTTGCCTTGCTTATGTGTAAATCTGAAATATACTGGTGTTCCCATTGTTAATAAACTTGTGCTTGTCACTCCCTCCAACAAATATGATGGTGTGCCTTCATGCTAGTTTCACAAAGATGATCAAGTCATAGTCCCTGCTCTAGTTGAGGTTGAAGAGGTGACACTTGAGTTCTTTGGAAAGGGGATGAATTTCCAAATTTGGGGTATCTATTAATAGACTGTATTTCATAATTGAACTGAAGCTATAGCACCTTTTTTTTTTACATCTTATTTTTGCTGTTTTGTTTTGTTTTTTTTAGGGCTCTTTAGCTAATTTGCCCAACCTAGATTCTGTGGCACTGAAGGCTGCAATGGTAAGTGAATAGTAAAGCATTTCAATGTAGGTTTCCTCATAAAACATTATTAATTTTTTCCTGTGTGATAATTTTGTCCTGGATGGTAATTTTATCTCTTGATATATTGCATTCTTATTGGGTGCAATAATAATGATTGTACACATGTTTCCTTTAACTAAGGTCTGACCAAGACATACATTTGTGGTAATATTCTACTCTACCCTAATACCCCATCATTCCTGTTTGGGTTTTCTTCGTTTTCAGAGTTTTATTTCTAACATAATAGAGAAACAGGAATGACAGATGCAAAGAAGTTAGGCTGTATATCATTGAAGACTTCTCACTGTTAGTCATCTTTGGCTTATAGTTCTTGATTTCTTCCTGAGATGGTAGCTGAAATTGGATTCCAGTCTTAAAATACCATGTTACTCTTGAGTGTGAGATTCCTCGAACCTCTACCTTATTTCCTTCTTTTCAAGTGAAGACCTTGCCTGCACGTCTGCATGAGCATGTTTCCACATCTTATATATATACTTGGCATGCAGGTATACCCACCGTTGGATGACATTCGTTCAGCCAACGTCGGGTGATCTTGTTTGGAAGCTTTAAGTAATACACAAGTAGCAGTGATAACAATGGTGTCTTTAGCATAGTTTTTTATTGAGTATGCTAGTGTTTTTCATGTGTGAACTCTAATCCTCTGAACAACCTATTCAACCCCGTTCAACCTAGTGTTGACACTCTCAACTACTGTACTGCCTATCCCATCCTAAGTATTTAAATACTCACATATGCTCACTACCATGATGGCTTGACTTCAGCACATAGTTCTCCTGGATGACTTTTAATGCCAAGGCTTTGTTACCTATCATCTTACAGAGCTAAATTAAATGAAAGGCATGAGCCCACAAAGAGTACAGAGCCAACAGTATTAATATTACATAAAGTAGATTTTAAAAACACTAAATAAGATAAATAAGGAACATTATGTCATAATAAAAGATCACATATATATATATACACACACACACATAGAAGTAATAGTTATAATTTCTGTTCGTCAAACATCACAGCAAAAATTTTAAAAATATGAAGATTTTATCCTAAAAAGTTTAAAAATAAATGAAAATGAATAAATTTTAGATTAATTTAAAAAGATAAGTTTCTTAGAAAGTTAAATATACACTCATCATACCACCCAGTATCCCACTTCAAGGTATTCCGCCTCCCCCACCTCCAAAATGACCTAAGTCTATACAAAGGATCAGTAACCATAGTACTCAATAAATTTGTTTTCCTCCCCTTCTCTCTCTCCCCCACCAACATATATCTAGTCCATAATGTAAAACCACAAACTATATTTAAACCCCATTACAAATTATTTTGTGCTTGGTCTTAAACTTTAATAGCAATAAAGTTGAATATCTGTCTCTCTAAAGAATCCCTCTAAATAATCTTGTTTTGTGGGTGGTCCATCTTTTTTTATATATAACTGTCTGTAGCTGTCACTTGAATGCTTCAGGGCACGTTGAGTTCAGCATATCCTAGACTTGAACTCTTCTAAGTCTCTCCTGTCCCCCACCCCCAGGTCCTCTTCCAAATTTCTCAACTCAGAAAGTGGTAAGAGCATCTGTCCATTATCATTTCATATGTTATCTGCTATTTCCTAGGCATCATGCTAAGAATTGGGATGAAAATAGATGTGATCTAGTAAGTGCTATAGCTGTTACACAACTAAATAAATGTGAAAAGTAGACAGTTATGAATTATGATAATGCTGTGAGTTTAATTATACAGATCCAGATCTGGGAGTCAGCCCCTGCATCTTGTCACTAACCAAATGCTGATAATTTTACGTCTAGTTCTGTCAAATATCTCCTCTTCTGTCTACCGTGTTATTGTCCTTGTAGTCTAAGATGCGTCCTTGTAGTCTAAGAAGTCTTGGTGTCCTTGCATCTACCATTATGACCTTCCCTTCTTGCTGTAGCCAGACATAACTTCTTAAAACTTAAATCAGATTATTCCCCCCCTTCAATGGTTTCCTAAATGCTTTTGCCAGTAAGAATTAAAATCCTTTAAAGAATAGTAGAAGACCTACATGAACTGATCTCTGTTAGCCATTCTCTTTCTCACCTCAAGCCTTCATCCATGCTGTCACATCCATTCTATCCCCCTGACCCCCCACTACACACACACTCTTACTTAATCTCTGTTCATCTCTTAAGATCTCACTTCAAATATCCTTTCCTCAGATTTTTTTTAAATATTTTTATTTATTTATTTGACAGACAGAGATCACAAGTAGGCAGAGAGGCAGGCAGAGAGAGAGGGAGGAAGCGGGCTCCCTGCTGAGCAGAGAGCCCGATGCGGGGCTCGCTCCCAGGACCCTGGGATCATGACCTGAGCCGAAGGCAGAGGTTTTAACCCACTGAGCCACCCAGGTGCCCCCTTTCCTCAGATTCTTTTGCCAAACGCAGAAACTAGGTCCATCCTCCTGATTTATACTTTTTATAAGGGCTTTGGTGTTTTCCTTCATAGCATCCATAACACAATTTGTAATTTTATATTTATTTCCATTATTATTTATGATCTTTCTCAGTAGATCATAAGGTCTTTGAAGCTAGGGACTGTCCTCTTTTGCTCACCATTATTTACACTTTACCTAATATAGTACCTTCCTGATAATAGGTACTCAATAAATATTAGTTGAATGATTGGGTAAATTAACAATTAACAAATACAGTGGATTTAAGAAAGTAAGGTAGACTTCTACTTTGATGACTTTTCTTGTTAATACTATTATTTAAAAGTTTAGTGAAGGAGATTAAGACAAGTGACTTGGATTCAGAATTTTAAAAGTAAATATTGCTGATACTAACTACATTAAGAAGTTGATACTGTTAAGGAATTTTAGTTCGAATGTTAAAGCAGTAACTCGTTTTGATCACAAAGAACTCCTTATTTGTACCATGGTATGTTTGCTAAGTTTTAACCCTTAGAAGTGATGATTGTTTGAGATGTCTACTAGCAGATATATGCCCTTTATGTTTTGCTCTTTCTCTACTTCATGTAGGTTCAGTTTGATCGTTACCTGTCAGCCCCAGACAGCTTGCTGATGCCACAGCTGAACTTTCTCCTAAGTGCCACAGTGAAGTAAGTATTTTTTTTTTTGTTTGTTTCAACTAGTTGGTAAAGATTCATATATTTTTAAAAATACCAAGCACATTTCTTAGAAAAAATTTACGTTGAATAGTAGATTTACCATTGAAGATCTATAGTAACCAACCTTGTTTTATGTCTGAGCACCCCTAAAGAGCTGACCTGACCCTGTTCATACTTATTGCTTGCATGTATACAGCTCCAAAATCTCTATTCAGTGAATGGTTTATAAAATGAATGTGAATATAATTGCATGTGTATAACCATAATACAAAATTCCCTTGTATTAACAAAGATGTCAGAATGACATTTAAAATGTTATGGAAGATGAATAATATATTAATTGTGCAGTGCAGATGAACTACTTTATAGATTATTTTGGATCTGGAGATATATTTTTAATTGTTCAGTATCATGTATTTATCAGGAATGTGTTTGAGACAAAGAACTATACATTAAAATCTTAGAATGTTACAGTTAGAAGAAACAATTGATATTGTCTGACTTTCTTGATTATAAGGAAGATACTGACAAATTGACACCCAGTTGTGTATTAAATGCTTCCTATATAACAGGCAAGGACTAAGATTCAAAAGACATTTGCCCTGTCTGCATGGAGATTATAGTCTGTTGGATCAGTTAGACATGCAAACAGGTATTTATATTAAAAAGTAAGGAAAGAATCAAACTTGAAGAACATATTTCAATTATCTGCAAGGATGCTGTGGTACAGCGTGGTGGGTGGTACATTTGTTTTCTATTGTTCTAGAGAGTAGGTCTATAGCAGTAAATAAAGCAAGGAGGCAGCTTTTGGCTCAACATGCAGAAAAATCTGGTCTCAAGTAGAATTGGCTGGAAATGGGATGGACCATTTTTTTCTCAGGCATAGAGTTAGGGAATTTTCCCATATTAGGTGTAGTTAGAGTGAATGATTTTAATTTTTATTTCATATTTTATTATCCTTTATAGTATAAAGATCTTATACTATCTACATAACTGGAATTCTTTTTTTTTTTTAAAGATTTTATTTATTTATTTGACAGAGAGAGATCACAAGTAAGCAGAGAGGCAGGCAGAGAGAGGGGGGAAGCAGGCTGCTTGCTGAGCAGAGAACCCGATGCGGAGCTAGATCCCAGGACCCGAAGATCATGACCTGAGCTGGAGGCTTAACCCACTGAACCAACCAGGTGCCCCTACATAGCTGGAATTCTAAAGACCTGAGAGACTATAAAAGGAACTCCATTATGCCATGGCTCAAATTGTGTGTGTTTCTTGAATTTTTTTTTTAAGTGAATACCTATAGGTCCTTTAGATTTAACCACACGTTTCAGTCTTAGTATTTGAGTATTGAGTTGTTTGGGGCATCAATAAATTTGAAACATACCGTTATTCTTTTCATAATATGCCAGTTGAGGGGAAATTTTAATGTGTTTTATAAAGGATGGCATGTAGCCCAGATGAAATAAAGGAGAAAATGGACAGATTTGGCTATAAAACACTTGAAGTTTTTGATTTTTTTTTCCACAAAAAGCAACAATATAAACTAAGTTAAAATACAAACAGTAATGTGGAACAATATTTGCAAGTTACGTAACACACAAGTTATCCTTGACACATTATCCTTAATATAGAACAAAATCCCGCAAATCAGGACAAAACAGAAAAACAGGCACTGTATGTTTGGACAGTTCACAGAAGAAATGCAAATAGCGAGTAAATATATGAGAACATATTAGTAATCAAAAATGCAAATTAAACAGCATTGAGAATTTCTGCCTATTAGATTACTGACAATAAAAAGTTTGTTATGTGTTAATGGGAAGGATCTGGGAAAATGGAGATTATTTCATACGCTGTTGATGAGAATATAAATTAGTACAATCCTTTTAGAGGGTAATTTGACAGCATTCATCAAAATTTTAAAAACGTATGTCCTTAAATTCAGGAATAACTCTCAATAGATTTTTATCCCCCTTTCGTAAACTTTAAATAATAGTTTAAAGTTATAGAACTAGCAATGGGATTAAGCACTTTCTATGACTGTATCTGAATTCTTTATCTGTGAGGACTCCTCAGATTCTCTAAAGCTTAAATGATATTTCAAATCAGATTTTTGTCTTCTATTACTGCAGGATTTCAGTTTTCCATTTACTTTTATTGTTTTATTGATTAACAATAATAATATAAATTTTGTTAACAGCCAAATGAACAGAGATTTTGGAATATTGTCTTAAAATCTAAATTTTTAATTAGTATTTTGTTTTTATAGTATGTACCTAACATCCCGTTACAAATTCTAATATAGTGACATTTAAGAATTGAGAAATGCATGTAAGTAATAATAGGACAACTAAGAGAAATTGGTTACTACCTATAACTAACACTTTTTTCATTCAGAAAATTTCTAAGATGTTATTTGCAAAGTATTCTAAAATTAAAGTGTAACCTGTGAATACATTTTCAGAAGAAAAAAAATTTATCAATTTGGCTACTTACTTTAAAAATCAGGGCTGCTTTGAAAATAGGACATTTTACACAATGAAATTAGATTCACCATGAAAGCAGACTTTCTAACTGCTTTTCCTCCTTTCTTTGATTGATGGCTTTTTCTTATTTTCAAAATTAACTTTTATCCTTATTTCTGCTACTGTATAGGCACAGTATTTATTTGATCTTATTTCTGAAGCATTTGAGACAATAGGACAGAACTTTTATTCAGTTAAATTTGAACCTTTTCAAAATGATAATTCACTTTTAACCAAAATTTATTTCAGGTTTTTATGTCACCAATTTCTTTTCTGTTCATATTTTATTTAAAATGTCTGTTGTTTCTTTGAAGTAGATCTTTCAAATGTAAAATGCTCTTTTTTAATCGTTTTAAAATTTTGTTAATATTCTGCTCTCCTGCACTTTACTATTGCTGCTGTACCTTTGGGACACCTATCACTCTTGTTGTCTCCCTTCTCTTTGTCTTAGAGTTTGACTGCTTTTCAAGAGAGATTTTGATTAAATGCCTCAGCCTTGAAATAAACTATTGAATAAATTTAAGTAGCCAGGAAGCAAAGTTGTGTAGAAAATGAAGAAAAGGGAAAGAAAATAGTTTTAAGGAATTCTTCCTTACTTTCTTCCTTGGGTTGAATTAGAAGGATGTGTTCTTTTTTCAGTGCCAAACTCCAATATTCACCTTTCGGTGGTGTAAATACAGAGATTGGATTACAGAAACCACAGTTAAAAATACATAAGTTGTTCTCAACAGCTTTTCTTGATGATTCAGAATTATGTATATGAGGAGTTTAAGAAATAAAGAAAATTATAGATGCTTCCTAAAGTGAGCATAGTAGAAATTGGATATGATTTGAGAACTCTTGTTCAGGAATCTTCCTCTATTATATATACTAGGAAAATAATGTAATGATTAAGAAATGATGCCTTTAAAGGAAATTTTTTTAAAGAGGTAGACAGAATAATTTTTCTTTTTCCTCTTTTCTTAACTGCCTCTTTTTAAACCACCCATATTAACCATCAGCAGTACCTGTATCAACAAAAATAAAGTATGTTTGGGGGTAAAATAGGACTGCTAGGGAAAGAATAGCTACTGGAAGCCTGTGAGCTGAAAAGTAACTGGAGCTTGCACAATGCTTTACGGACTTCAGAAAAGTCCAAGCCTTAAAAGCAGGGTTTTTGTAGTCCTACAGTAAAGACTACTTTAGACTCAAAGAAGCTCAAAAACAAACTCTAAAAGATCATGCTGATCTTTAACTAAATTAAGTGCCTTCCAGAACAAAACTTAGCGCCCTTAAGGATGACAACAAATACAAGCAACAGTGTAGCATTTATAATGCAATAAAAAATTACTTAGGTGAAGTAGTAGGAAAATATGAACCAAAACTAGAAAAAAAAAATCTATCAGTAAAGAACAGACTGACAAAAGACAATTTATAGAACTAGCAGGTAAAGTCTTCTAGACGGCTGTTTACAGTGTGTTCAGGGACCTAAAGGAAAACGTTATTATACTGAGAGGAAAAAATAAGGAGTTTAACAAAATGAGAATTCTATACCCAAAAAGTATCCTATCTAAAATGAAAAATTAACAGAGTAGGCATAACTGTCAGTTGGACACCTACAGAGAAAGGTCAGCCTGAAAGAGTGTAGTAGAAACCATCCAAACTGAAGCACAGATAGAAAAAAATTAAATACTAGAAAAAGTTGGAGAGTCTTAGTGAATTGTGAGATAATATTAGGCAATCTCAAGTAGGTATAACTGGAGTGTCATAGTGAAATTGAGTCAGAAAAAATTTGAAGAACTAAAACAGCTTTTTCCAAATGTGATAGAAAACATGAACCCACAGACCCAAGAAGTTAAATAACCCAACAGAGAAGACCATACCTAGGTACACCATAATCCAATTACTGAAAACCAGCGATAAAAAGAAAAATCATGAAAGTAGCCAGAGAGAAAAAGACATATTATTTGCAGGGAATAATGATAGGCATATTACTGACTTCTTGTTATAGATAGCACAAACCAGAAGACAATAGAATATCATCTTTAAATATCTACTTTGATGGTGTATTCATCAAAAATACCTTTCAAACTGAAAGAGCAATAAATAAATTTTGAGGTAAAAAAAGCAGAGAGGATTTATCGCTAGTATACTGCACTGTAAGAAAGGATAAAAGAAATCCTTCAAGCTGAAGGAAAAGAATACCAGAAGAAAACTCACAGAGAAATAATGAGCACAGGAAATACTAAGTGTAAAAGATAGTTGACCATTTAAAACAAAAATGCAGTGAATTTTGGGATTTTAACACATAGAAATAAAATTTATGACAACAAATGCACAAAAGATGGAGTGGGAGGAAAGTAGAAATGTACATTTATGATGTTATAAGGTTATTATATAATATTTTTGAAGGTACATTGTGAACCTTGCAGCCAGCTCTTGGACAAAAATCATCTAACATGTCCGTGGATAAGATAGAATGCTAAAAAACAATCATATCAAAACAAAGCAGAAAAGGAAAAAGAACAGATGGGACAAATATTAAAAAAAAATAGCAGGATGACAGACTTCAATTCAACCTTATAAATAACTGTATTAAATGTAAAAGACACACACTCCAGATAAAAGGCAGAGCTTCTTAGATTAGATGAAGCAGCATGGCCCAACTGTCTGCTATCTGTAAGAAATCCACTTTATATGTAAGGATACAAATACTTTAAAAGGATAGTAACAGATACACCATGCAAATACTAATCAGAATAAAGCTAAAGTAACTATATTAATATCAGAAAAATTAGACTGCAGGACAGATACCAAAGATGAGGTACATTTTATAATAATAATAGAATCAGTTTATGAAGAAGATATAATTACCTTAGATATGTGCAACTAATAGCAGAGCTTCAAAAACCAAGCAGTATAAGCTCAAAGAATGGAGGAAGAATAGATCCACTGACAATTGTTAAGTAGATATTTCAACACTGCTATCTTAGTAGTTGGTAGAAAAAGTAGACAAAAACCGAGCATGGTGTAGAAGAACTGAACGATGCCACTAATCAGCTCAACCTAATAGAAGGATATAGAATAGGGGGAAATTGGAAGGGGAGGTGAACAATGAGAGACTATGGACTCTGAAAAACAATCTGAAGGGTTTGAAGAGGTGGGGGGTAGGAGGTTGGGGGAACCAGGTGGTAGGTATTAGAGAGGGCATGGATTGCATGGAGCACTGGATGTGGTACAAAAAACAATGAATAATGTTATGCTGAAAATAAATTTAAAAAATGATTAAAAATAAATAAAGAAATAAATAAATAAATAAGGGGCCACAGAGCCATTTAAGCAAAAAAAAAAAAAAAAAAAAAGGATATAGAATTCCACACACAACTATAGAAGGTAACGTTCTTTTCGATTGCATTTGAAACACTCACCAAGCTAATGTAAGAATGAGCAAAAAGGAACTAAAAACAAATATAATCCACTAGTGAATATTTCCATCTGTGAACATGGGATGCTTATTTATTCAGATTTTATAGAATTTTCAATACAGTTTTGTAATTTCCTCATATAATCTCCTCTATTATCATGTTTATTCCTAGGAAATAATTGCGACAATTATGAGAAGATCTTTTATTTTCCATTACCTGTTCTAATTAGATATTGCTGGTATATAGGAAACATACTAAATTTTGTATGGTAATTTTGAGTCTGGCCAAGCAACTAAACTCTATTTTAGTTTTTTTTTTTTAATTTTATTTTTTATAAACATATAATATATTTTTATCCCCAGGGGTACAGGTCTGTGAATCACCAGGTTTACACACTTCACAGCACTCACCATAGCACATACCCTCCCCAATGTCCATAATCCCACCCCCCCCTCCCAACCCCCCTCCCCCCATCAACCCTCAGTTTGTTTTGTGAGATTAAGAGTCACTTATGGTTTGTCTCCCTCCCAATCCCATCTTGTTTCATTTACTCTTCTCCTACCCCCTTAACCCCCATGTTGCATCTCCTCTCCCTCATATCAGGGAGATCATATGATAGTTGTCTTTCTCCGATTGACTTATTTCGCTAAGCATGATACCCTCTAGTTCCATCCACGTCGTCGCAAATGGCAAGATTTCATTTCTTTGGATGGCTGCATAGTATTCCATTGTGTATATATACCACATCTTCTTTATCCATTCGTCTGTAGATGGACATCTAGGTTCTTTCCATAGTTTGGCTATTGTAGACATTGCTGCTATAAACATTCGGGTGCATGTGCCCCTTCGGATCACTACGTTTGTATCTTTAGGGTAAATACCCAGCAGTGCAATTGCAGGGTCATAGGGTAGTTCTATTTTCAACATTTTGAGGAACCTCCATGCTGTTTTCCAGAGTGGTTGCACCAGCTTGCATTCCCACCAAGAGTGTTGGAGGGTTCCCCTTTCTCCGCATCCTCGCCAGCATCTGTCATTTCCTGACTTGTTAATTTTAGCCATTCTGACTGGTGTGAGGTGATATCTCATGGTGGTTTTGATTTGTATTTCCCTGATGCCGAGTGATATGGAGCACTTTTTCATGTGTCTGTTGGCCATCTGGATGTCTTCTTTGCAGAAATGTCTGTTCATGTCCTCTGCCCATTTCTTGATTGGATGATTTGTTCTTTGGGTGTTGAGTTTGCTAAGTTCTTTATAGATTTTGGACACTAGCCCTTTATCTGATATGTCATTTGCAAATATCTTCTCCCATTCTGTCAGTTGTCTTTTGGTTTTGTTCACTGTTTCCTTTGCTGTGCAAAAGCTTTTGATCTTGATAAAATCCCAAAAGTTCATTTTTGCCCTTGCTTCCCTTGCCTTTGGCGATGTTCCTAGGAAGATGTTGCTGCGGCTGAGGTCGAAGAGGTTGCTGCCTGTGTTCTCCTCGAGGATTTTGATGGATTCCTTTCTCACATTGAGATCCTTCATCCATTTTGAGTCTATTTTCGTGTGTGGTGTAAGGAAATGATCCAAATTCATTTTTCTGCATGTGGCTGTCCAATTTTCCCAACACCATTTATTGAAGAAGCTGTCTTTTTTCCATTGGGCATTCTTTCCTGCTTTGTCGAAGATGAGTTGACCATAGAGTTGAGGGTCTATTTCTGGGCTTTCTATTCTTTTTTTTTTTTTTTTTTTAATTTATTTATTTGACAGAGAGAGATCACAGTAGGCAGAGAGGCAGGCAGAGAGAGAGAGGAGGAAGCAGGCTCCTCGCTGAGCAGGGAGCCTGATGAGGGGGCTCGATCCCAGGACCCTGGAATCATGACCCGAGCTGAAGGCAGAGGCTTAACCCACTGAGCCACCCAGGCGCCCCGGGGCTCTCTATTCTGTTCCATTGATCTATGTGTCTGTTTTTGTGCCAGTACCATGCTGTCTTGATGATGACAGCTTTGTAATAGAGCTTGAAGTCCGGAATTGTGATGCCACCAACTTTGGCTTTCTTTTTCAATATTCCTTTGGCTATTCGAGGTCTTTTCTGGTTCCATATAAATTTTAGGATTATTTGTTCCATTTCTTTGAAAAAAATGGATGGTACTTTGATAGGAATTGCATTAAATGTGTAGATTGCTTTAGGTAGCATAGACATTTTCACAATATTTATTCTTCCAATCCAGGAGCATGGAACATTTTTCCATTTCTTTGTGTCTTCCTCAATTTCTTTCACGAGTACTTTTTAGTTTTCTGTGTATAGATTCTTAGTCTCTTTGGTTAGGTTTATTCCTAGGTATCTTATAGTTTTGGGTGCAACTGTAAATGGGATGGACTCCTTAATTTCTCTTTCTTCTGTCTTGTTGTTGGTGTAGAGAAATGCAACTGATTTCTGTGCATTGATTTTATATCCTGACACTTTACTGAATTCCTGTACAAGTTCTAGCAGTTTTGGAGTGGAGTCTTTTGGGTTTTCCACATATAGTATCATATCATCTGCAAAGAGTGATAGTTTGACTTCTTCTTTGCCGATTTGGATGCCTTTAATTTCCTTTTGTTGTCTGATTGCTGAGGCTAGGACTTCTAGTACTATGTTGAATAGCTGTGGTGATAACGGACATCCCTGCCATGTTCCTGACCTTAGCGGAAAAGCTTTCAGTTTTTCTCCATTGAGAATGATATTTGCGGTGGGTTTTTCATAGATGGCTTTGACAATATTGAGGTATGTGCCGTCTATCCCTACACTTTGAAGAGTTTTGATCAGGAAGGGATGCTGTACTTTGTCAAATGCTTTTTCAGCATCTATGGAGAGTATCATATGGTTCTTGTTCTTTCTTTTATTAATGTGTTGTATCACATTGATTGATTTGTGGATGTTGAACCCACCTTGCAGCCCTGGAATAAATCCCACTTGGTCGTGGTGAATAATCCTTTTAACGTACTGTTGAATCCTATTGGCTAGTATTTTGGCGAGAATTTTTGCATCTGTGTTCATCAAGGATATTGGTCTGTAGTTCTCTTTTTTGATGGGATCCTTGTCTGGTTTTGGGATCGAGGTGATGCTGGCCTCATAAAAATGAGTTTGGAAGTTTTCCTTCCATTTCTATTTTTTGGAACAGTTTCAGGAGAATAGGAATTAGTTCTTCTTTAAATGTTTGGTAGAATTCCCCTGGGAAGCCATCTGGCCCTGGGCTTTTGTTTGGAGATTTTTGATGACTTTTTCAATCTCCTTACTGGTTATAGGTCTGTTCAGGCTTTCAATTTCTTCCTGGTTCAGTTGTGGTAGTTTATATGTCTCTAGGAATGCATCCATTTCTTCCAGGTTGTCAAATTTGTTGGCGTAGAGTTGCTCATAGTATGTTCTTATAATTGTCTGTATTTCTTTGGTGTTCGTTGTGATCTCTCCTCTTTCATTCATGATTTTATTTATTTGGGTCCTTTCTCTTTTCTTTTTGATAAGTCTGGCCAGGGGTTTATCGATCTTATTAATTCTTTCAAAGAACCAGCTCCTAGTTTCGTTGATTTGTTCTATTGTTTTTTTGGTTTCTATTTCATTGATTTCTGCTCTGATCTTTATGATTTCTCTTCTCCTGCTGGGTTTAGGCTTTCTTGTTCTTTCTCCAGCTCTTTTAGGTGTAGGGTTAGGTTGTGTACCTGAGACCTTTCTTGTTTCTTGAGAAAGGCTTGTACCGCTATATATTTTCCTCTCAGGACTGCCTTTGTTGTGTCCCACAGATTTTGAACCGTTGTGTTTTCATTATCATTTGTTTCCATGAATTTTTTCAATTCTTCTTTAATTTCCTGGTTGACCCATTCATTCTTTAGAAGGATGCTGTTTAGTCTCCATGTATTTGGGTTCTTTCCAAAATTCTTCTTGTGATTGAGTTCTAGCTTCAGAGCATTGTGGTCTGAAAACATGCAGGGAATGATCCCAATCTTTTGATACCGGTTGAGACCTGATTTAGGACCAAGAATGTGATCTATTTTGGAGACTGTTCCATGTGCACTAGAGAAGAATGTGTATTCTGTTGCTTTGGGATGAAATGTTCTGAATATACCTGTGATGTCCATCTGGTCCAGTGTGTCATTTAAGGCCTTGATTTCCTTGTTGATCTTTTGCTTGGATGATCTGTCCATTTCAGTGAGGGGAGTGTTAAAATCCCCTTCTATTATTGCATTATTGTCGATGTGTTTCTTTGATTTTGTTATTAATTGGTTTATATAGTTGGCTGCTCCCACGTTAGGGGCATAGATATTTAAAATTGTTAGATCTTCTTGTCGGACAGTTCCTTTGAGTATGATATAGTGTCCTTCCTGATCTCTTATTATAGTCTTTGGCTTAAAATCTAATTGATCTGCTATAAGGATTGCCACTCCTGCTTTCTTCTGATGTCCATTAGCATGGTAAATTCTTTTCCACCCCCTCACTTTCAACCTGGAGGTGTCTTCGGGTGTAAGATGAGTTTCTTGTAGGCAACATATAGATGGGTTTTGTTTTTTTATCCATTCTGATACCCGGTGTCTTTTGATTGGGGCATTTAGCCCATTCACATTCAGGGTAAGTATTGAGAGATATGAATTTAGTGCCATTGTATTGCCTGTAAGGTGACTATTATTGTATATTGTCTCTGTTTCTTTCTGATCTACTACTTTTAGGGTCTCTCTTTGCTTAGAGGACCCCTTTCAATATTTCCTGTAGAGCTGGTTTGGTATTTGCAAATTCTTTCAGTTTTTGTTTGTCCTGGAAGCTTTTAATCTCTCCTTCTATTTTCAATGATAGCCTAGCTGGATATAGTATTCTTGGCTGCATGTTTTTCTCATTTAGTACTCTGAATATATCATGCCAGCTCTTTCTGGCCTGCCAGGTCTCTGTGGATAAGTCTGCTGCCAATCTAATATTTTTACCATTGTACGTTACAGACTTCTTTTCCTGGGCTGCTTTCAGGATTTTCTCTTTGTCACTAAGACTTGTAAATTTTACGATTAGGTGACGGGGTGTGGACCTATTCTTATTGATTTTGAGGGGGGTTCTCTGAACCTCCTGGATTTTGATGCTTGTTCCCTTTGCCATATTGGGGAAATTCTCTCCAATAATTCTCTCCGGTATACCTTCTGCTCCCCTCTCTGTTTCCTCTTCTTCTGGAATCCCAATTATTCTAATGTTGTTTCGTCTTATGGTGTCTCTTATCTCTCGAATTCCCCCCTCGTGGTTCAGTAGCTGTTTGTCCCTCTTTTGTTCAGCTTCTTTATTCTCTGTCATTTGGTCTTCTATATCGCCAATTCTTTCTTCTGCCTCATTTATCCTAGCAGTGAGAGCCTCCATTTTTGATTGCACCTCATTATTAGCTTTTTTGATTTCAACTTGGTTAGATTTTAGTTCTTTTATTTCTCCAGAAAGGGCTTTTATATCTCCCGAGAGGGTTTCTCTAATATCTTCCATGCCTTTTTCGAGCCCAGCTAGAACCTTGAGAATCGTCATTCTGAACTCTTTATCTGACATATTACCAATGCCTATATTGATTAGGTCCCTAGCCTTTGGTACTGCCTCTTGTTCTTTTTTTTGTTGTGAATTTTTCCGCCTTGTCATTTTGTCCAGATAAGAGTTTGTGAAGGAGCAAGTAAAATACTAAAAGGGTGGCAACAACCCCAGGAAAATTTGCTTTAGCCAAATCAGAAGAGATCCCAAATCGTGAGGGGAGGACAAAGGGGATAAAAAGAGGTTCAGAAAGAAGAAAAAAAAAAAAAAAAAAAAAAAAAAAAAAAAGAAAACCAATAAAGAAAAAATATAAAAAGGAAAAAAAAATATATATATATATATATATTAGATAAACTAGTTAAAAAACGTTAAAAAAGAAAAGGGTAAAAGTTAAAAAAAATTAGAAGAAGTGAAAAAAAAATTGAAAAAGAAAAAAAAATTAAATTAACTGCAAGGCTAAAGAATCATGGGGAGAAAGCCATGAGTTCCGTGCTTTGCTTTCTCCTCCTCTGGAATTCCGCCGCTCTCCTTGGTATTGAAACTGCACTCCTTGGTAGGTGAACTTGGTCCTGGCTGCGTTTCCCATTGATCTTCTGGGGGAGGGGCCTGTTGTAGTGATTCTCAAGTGTCTTTGCCCCAGGCGGAGTTGCACCGCCCTTACCAGGGGTCGGGCTGAGTAATCCGCTCGGGTTTGCTTTCGGGAGCTTTTGTTCCCGGAGCGCTTTCCGTAGAGTCCGGAGGACGGGAATGAAGATGGCGGCCTCCTGGTCTCCGGCCCGGAGGAGCCGAGAGCCCGGGGCCCCACTCCTCAGTGCGCCCTCAGAGAACAGCGCCCAATGACTCCCGCCACCCTGGCCTCTGGCTGCGCTCCGAGCTGACCGAGCCTGCGACCGGTTCAAGGTAACCCCGACCTTAGAGCTCACTCCTTGGCTCTGTCTCTGTAGCTGGCTTCCCCGTTCTAATACCTGTAAGCTCTGCAACACTCAGACACCCCCGATCCTTCTGTGACCCTGCGGGACCTGAGGCCACGTTGACCCCGCGTGGGCTTCACCCCAGTTAAGCCTCTGGAGTGATGTCCCTCAGCGGAACAGACTTTTTTAAAAGTCCTGATTTTGTGCTCCGTTGCTCCGCCGCTCGCCGGGAGCCGGCCCCTCCCCCAACGGTCTATCTTCCAGTCGCTTAGGATTTACTTCTCCGCCAGTCCTACCTTTCAGAAAGTGGTTGATTTTCTGTTTCTAGAGTTGCTGTTCTTCTCTTCGATCTCCCGTTGGATTTGTAGGTGTTTGCAATCTTTAGATAAGCTATCTAGCTGATCTCCCGCTACCTGAAGTAGTCTCAGCCTGCTACTTCTCCGCCATCTTGACTCCTTGCCTTTTTTTTTTTTAAGGTTTTATTTATTTATTTGACAGGCAGAGACGCAGGCAGAGAGAGAGGAAGGGAAGCAGGCTCCCCGCCCAGCAGAGAGCCTGATGCCAGGCTCGATCCCAGGACCCTGAGATCATGACCTGAGCCAAAGGCAGAGGCTTTAACCCACTGAGCCACCCAGGCACCCCTGAAGATTTTATTTTTTTAAATAATCTCTACACCCATTGTGAGGCTTGAACTCTCACAACCCCAAGACCAGGAGTTGCACGTTCTTCTGACTGAGCCAACCATGTGCCCCTAAGATAATGCTTTACAGTGAGTGACAGAAAACTGACCTGAGATGGAAAATTGACTTGATCCATTGTGATGTTTTTGATGTTTGTGTTAATGTTAAAAGAAAAATCAAAATTCTTTAACCGATCTATTATTTATAAATATATTACCATCTTTTCTTTTTAGTTTTTCAGGCTTAAATTGTTAATGACTTCTCTTCTGTGGTGCATTTGATTGCACTCTTAGTTATGGTTCTGTAATAAAGCTCAATTTTAGTGATCACAGAGCCTGAATGTTGAAATAAGCTATTTTTAGAAATGCTGGGTTTATGGTAATGATGAAAGTTGTGTCATGTTGTTATGGCAACCAAAAATCTTAAAGTACTGATTACTGACAAGCTCACTGATTCTGTAAGTAAGCAGTTCATTTCTTATCACAGCTAAATGCTTTAAATAATTATTTAAAATGTTTCGTGAACATGTTTTAAAATGGGTGATATCTCCATTTAGTTATATATTAGTCTTTATTAGTATTTTTGAGATTTATAATACTAAATTTTTAGGACATTGTGATGTTTGTAACAGGAAAAATCAAATTTCTTAATGCATGGTATTCTGATCCATAAGAAAAGTATTACCCTTCTGTACAGTTTTATAACATCCTCATCTTCTCCTCCTTCAATTTCTTTTTTCTTTTTTCCAGCAGTAATTAACTACATGACTGTTATCCTTGATACATGATACACTGGTATAGCAAACTCCTTTCTAAATGTGAGAAAGACTTTCTGAAACTTGGAAATAGGGCAAATTGGTCTGGGAGAGCAGTGTGTCCTTTCTCTGTCACACTGAAGCATTGTTAACAGGCCCCTAGAGAATTATTTAATTACTTGGGGGGATGTTTCATAGTTTGATGCTCTGCTTATTGTTGATTAAAAGCCCCATGCTTCCTAATGTCCTGTGTATTTTTTTGTTCCGTAGGACATTAACTCATTCTGTGTCTAACCTGTTTCTATTCTAACCTTCCTTTCCAAATGCCTATAAATGACCAGTTCCTCAAAATGTTCTGTGAACTATCTTTATATCTTAATGTTTTCTATGAAAGAGTTATAAATTTTTGACATTCTTTCATTCTTTGTATGAATCATGTTTTTATTTTTTAAAAAAGTTCTGTTTGCACTATGATGATTATTATTAAACTGTCCAGAGGCCAATAGAGCACCACCTAATAAATTACTACTTATGAGATTTCATGGTAGTAAAGAGACCAAGAAAGTTAATGGTCTAACTTTATAGATACCATAGCTTACTTCAAATTTTTTTTCCCTTTCAGCTGGCCTTTTTACATATTCTTTGGTCATGTGAAAAACAGTACCTATCTTTAGATTTTAACCTCCAGAAATAATTCTAAGCAATGTCTTCAGTAGCCAGACTATGGAAAGAGCCCAGATATCCATCAATAGATGAATGGATAAGGAAGATGTGGTACACATACACACACACACACACGCACACACACACCACACGAATATTACTCGGCCAGAAAAAAAAAAAAATTTACCATTTGCAATATTGTACATAGAACTAGAGGGTATTGTGCTAAGCAAAAAAAGTCAATCAGAGAAAGACAATTATCATATGATTTAACTCATATGTGGCATTTAAGAAACAAAATAGAAGAGCATAGGGGAAGGGAGGGGAAAAAAGGTAAGAGGAAACCAGAGAGGGAGACAAACCATAAGAGACTTAACTCTAGGAAACAAACTGAAGGTTGCTGGGACAGGGGGTTGGATGGAGTGAGGGGGTAACTAGATGCATTAAGGAGGGCACTTGATGTAATGAGCACTGGGTGTTATATACAACTGATAAATCATTGAACTCTATCTCTGAAACTAATAATATATGATATGTTAATTAATTGAATTCAAATGGAAAAAAAAAATAATTTTAAAAGTACTCTCCATCCAGCAGCTCTGGACTTGGCCGTGACTGATCAAAATACAGAGTGTAGATCTGAGATGGATGCCCATGCTAGCACCGGTGCTCAGCATAGACCAGTAGAAAACAGTACTGCTTTTATCCCTGTCTGTACACGAGTTGATCCATGGATGAGCACATTCCAGGTTTTCAGAAGCACATGACTGACATGATTTGTTAGTGATTTTAAATGTAGTTAGAGAATACCTGAATCTTACATTTTGAACATTGATTATTTGTCACTATAATGATTCATCATTATTCGAGACTCTGTATTTCTTAAATGATACTAGTGAATAATTTGGGCCGAGACACCAGGCAGGCAGGCAGACAGACAGATATACAGATACACACATACTTTTTAAGATAAAAGCCACATACTAATTGCATAGTAATTAGCACAATAAATAAAGAAGAGGAGATAGTAAAATGGCAAGAAAGTAAAACTTTTAACATCTCAGATTTGTATATAAATGTAAAAATATTTATATACAAATAACTGGTATGCTCACTATAAGTCATTATTTAAGGAACCCAATTCCCCCAAATAACATGTATGTATACAAATGTGTGTATGTGTGTATATGTGATGTATGCACATGTATGTGTATAAATAGATAGGCACATAGAGGGTTGTTTTTTTTTAATTAGCAGGTCATTAAAACACTTTCAATCCAATGGAGTAATTTAAGAGCTAGAAGTACCCTGTAAATATTACCAGTCTCAATATTTTGCCTTATGGTAGTGAAGTTAGTCCTAGAAAGGTTAAATAACTTGTTCGAGGCAACAGTAATTAAGTGGCAGAGCTTCAACTGGAGTCAAGGTCTTCTGACAGTGATGTCACTCACTGTTCCATTTGATCTCTACTATATATAGTTCATTAGGAAAAAATTACTGAATGTGAGTGTGTGGACCTATACTGGCTTTGGTAGTGATAGGTAGTGATAGTGAACTCTTAAATTTGTAGAGAAATGTGGAAAATCATTATCAGTCGCAGTTCTTGCTCTTTCCATCGCCTTTCTGTCCTGATGGGCTTTAGCAGCTAGCTGACAGGCCAGGAGGAACAGTCGTTTTGCCTTTCTTTATTCACCCCACTACATGAAAGACTTCTTTTCTCCATGAGCTTTGGTATGTCTTATTTTGTTCTGCACAACTGTGTTCATTTTTTAATCCCTTCCCTATCTTGGTAGCTCCCTAAACTGAGGAACAGAATGAGAAACCCTGTACTATCGAACACCAAAATTGAAAATAAATTATAAACTCCTGTTTGGTCTTATTGGCTTGATTTTATTTATTTATGTCTTAGCAGTATTGCTTTATTCTGATTTTCTCCATTGCAGATTTATAATGAATTTTCTGTTGCATTGTGAGTTGTAAACATTTGCAAGCTAGTTTAGCTTATAAACAGAAATGCGTCCTGGGTTACAACTAAACTGCAATAAATTTAAAATTTTTTATCATTGGGACTTGGGAATAAAATCTAAAATTTATTCAGATGTTTCAGCAATCCTTTCTACATTTACCAGTTACTGTGGACTTTTTAAAATTATATTTAACATTTATTATTGTACCATATTCTGATTTTAAACTTCTTGTGGGAGGGAATAGCCTTGTCTCTTTGTATTCTTTATGTAGTATAAATAACACACTACATTTAGATTGAATATAGATCTTAGAATAAGAGGTGTAAGTAATGGATGCTTTATACCCCTCCCCCCAAAATCTGTCTTACTGCTTTGAGTAAAGAACAAAAAATGCTATGTCTAAAATTCATAATTTGACTAGTTGCAAAATGGGCATCAAATGTATACTTAACAGATTTTTAGAATATTAGTTTATAGTATTTTTCATCTATTTCATGTATGGAAAATAATTTTGCATCATACTGATGCATTCATTATTATGCTCAGTTAATTGTAGGATTGATCAGTAATAGATCACAAATATCTCGAAGGCTCATCTGGTTAAGTAGATTTCCAAACCAGTTTCTACCATCCTCCCTTCCAGTGGAAAGGTATGGTATGGCCAGTAGCATTACTCCACTCTCTTCAGAGAATTTACTCAGTGTAACTTCCTTCTATCCACTCTCATTCTGAAAGCTTTAGCAATTTGGGGGAAATGTTGAGTCATTTCACCTCACCAAGAGTTTGAGGCCCCATCAGAACAGGTTGCTGATGACCCTAGATCATAAGTTTACTTTTCTCCTCATTCTGTCCAATTAATTTTTATTCTTTCTTAGACCACAGATTCCAAATATCCACTTCAGTCATGCACGTTCCAAAATGGAATAATTATTTCTAGCTCTGAGGATCAGGGAATGAGAGAGTACATTTTTTACTGAGAATTAAAGAGTATTCGGATGTGAGAGAGAAAGAAAAGCACCCTGGGCAAATAGAGGAATAGAGCAGAGGAATTCAGGTGAACAAAAGCAGGGGAGAGAGAACAGAAATTGTGTCAGACCTCAGGATCAGAGTTGTGATGTGGAAGATGCTATAACGGATTCTAAATGACAGGATGAGGGATTTCGACTTCCCAGAAACCAGAGAAACTCCTTGAAGGAAGGCCCTGGGTGAGGGAGAGACAAGATAATAGGTATGGTTTAGAAGGATTAACCTAACAGCAGTGCTCATAATAGATCGAATGTGAAAAGACTAGAAGAGGGAAGATCAGATGGGAGCTTTTTTCTATACTCCATTACGAGAGTTCGTTAGGGTCTGAACTGAGGTGATGCAGCATGGTTATGCCACTGACAGAAATGAGAAACAACAATAAAATAGGTTTGGGAGTAAAGCTTGAAAGACGCATTTAAATTTAGTTGTAAAAATAGAACAGGTAGTGTTTTTGTCACTAGGCATAGTGATACATGAATAGAAGTAGTTGAGGATGGCAAGAAGTAAAGGTCATGAGAACATAGAGTTGATGCAGATTTTATGAACCCCATGCTATTTTTTTCCAGCCAGATCTTTAAAAATTGGCTTTAATTCATTTAAAACTTTTTATTCTCTTATGTGCTTATGTAGAAACACTTTTTGTGGAAAATGCTGACTTGTTGGAGGCAAGTGTCACTTTATTTTAACCCGGTAATATAAACAGATGAGAAACCTAAAATGTGGTTACTAGTGTAGGAGCTATAACTGAAAGGACAGTTTACTGTAAGTTATTCTGAGATTGGAAGATTTGATAAGTACGAATGATGATAAGCCTCTTTCATTAAGGTTAATGTGTTACCAGTCACGTTTGCAAAATCAGGACATTGATGGCAGGTCAGTTTCTATTGCTTGTCTAGTAACCCTGTAGATACAGCTGTGAACGAAACACAGTCCCTCCCTTCTGCAATAATAAATAATGAATATAAAAAAGTATGCTGGATCCCCAAACCAAAGTAAGTAACTTGTGTAGTTGTACAATGATTTTTTATAGTATGTATGTGGTAATTATGAAAATGAAATGTATTTGTTCAAATATGAAGCTTCTTGTAATTCTTAGTATTTTATTTTTGGATCATGTGTTCACATATTGTTTGTTTCGCCATAGAGAGCAGATCATAAAACAGTCTACAGAATTAGTCTGCAGAGCCTACAGTGAAGTGTATGCCGCCGTCATGGATCCAGTCAATGAATTCAAAGATCCAGAGAGCATCCTCCACCGATCGCCACAGCAAGTGCAGACACTTCTCTCCTGATAATCTTATTTGAATGTGTTAGCATAATGGTGCATCCCTGAAACTTTAAAGGTTTTCTTGTTCTTTAGTCTGTTAATCTCCTCTTCGAAATTGGATGGTTACGATTTTCTTTGTATCGTAACATTTTAGGTCCCAATAATTTCTTTTCTTTGATCTCAGTACCATGGAAGTAAGGAATATAATCTTGACCTGAGTCAGGGTTGCTCTGTATCTGCTCCTTCTGTAGAGATGGTGTGTTCTCTGTGAGCCACCTCCCCAGCTCTGTAACTTTCTGGAATATAAATGTATGGGGGAAAGTCGTATGAAAGATTTGAGGGATTTTTATTTTACAACATTAGTTCTAAATGAATAATACATAAAAAAAAAACTTGTCTAAACTTAAGAATTAATACGAAGATGGGACAGAACATCTCCTTACCTAAAGATTAAGTGGCTTTCTTATTAGTTATTCATGTGAGGAGACTTATTTAAACCGAGGAGCAGAAATATACACTTAGCAAAAAGTGGGAAAAGAGAGAGAGAAGTAATTTAAACAAGGTGGACTTCACTCTGTGTATACCTAGACTGAATTCAAGGTGACATTCAGCACTTCAAAAGGATTTTAGGTAGGGAGTCACCCTGTGCTGCGTGTAAGTCTAGTGTCTAATTATAGGTATTTGTTGTATACTCTGAACTCTAAATCCAACCATCTACAGATTTTATCTGGTGTTCAAACCAAAGAATAAGGATCTACTCTCACACCAGAGGAAAAATACGGAGTAGCAGTTGCTCACTGACAGTGTGTCTGTCCTCCTGGTGGCCCCCCACAAGAATGATTTGGGCTCTGACTTTAGAACTTTACCTATGAGTAAGATTCAGAATCACTGTGTTTTTCAAAAAAATAGATCTCAGTGTGTTTGATGTGACTTTACTCTGTTGGTAAGATTTCAAGGACAATTTTTATTAGCAAAATATCTTAATTTCTGATACAACTATAAAAAGAGGTGAGTCCCTAAGTTATGAGAAAACTGAGGCATAGGGAAAAAATGGACAAGGCTAAAATATTTTGCAAATTAGTAAAACTAATATTTATGGACATATAATATTTAACACATTATTATTTACAGAACATGGCTTATTCATGTATCTGAAATTTTAATTGTTTATATTAATATGATTCTTTTGGAGTAAGAGCAGTTATTTATCACTTCTTTTGGTGTAAATCTGTGCTTTTAGTCTTTTTCCTTCAATGAGTATATGTGGTATATAAAAGATAGAAAATAAAGTATGATATAAATCAAGAACTTAAATTTTATATAATTTATTTCTACCATGAGAAAAGATTGCTACCTTATTGATGATTCCCTTTGTTTCTAGGAAAAAAGTGTATTGGGCTTTTTACACACAGTTTTCTCAAAATATTAAAATTATTTCTAGAACAATGATAATTGAAGTACATTTTTATATATCTCGTCAGTGTGTTTTTAGAAAATGTACTACAGAAAAGGAAGTACAGTGTAGGACCAAATTGAGATAACCAGTATAAGACTGATGAGCAGAATATGTTATGAATATTATCTTGAGTACTACGTCAAAATAAAAGATTTTAAGTGCTAATTCATAGACACAACCCTTATATTTGCTAGATACTTCCTGGTTTGTGTTTTGAGCTGTTCTGATGTGGCATAAATATAACCTTAGCTAGAGAATACATGTAAGCCTTTTCTCAAAGAAAGGTATTTGCCTCGCAAAAACCTCTCATTAAATTCTTCTCTTTCTTTCTTTGCACCTGAACTTGAGCAGGTGAATATTACCTGAGAAAAATCACATAAGTGAACTGAATGACTTTTTAATTCATGATCACAGTCTTCAAATGGCACTCAGTATTGCTTTGTAGTTTACTTTGTCTCTTTGCTAAACTCACCTCTCCGCTTTTCAAGAAGACTTTTCTGCCCTCACTCTTAGTTAATGACCCTCATAATTTATAGAGAAAATAGAAACTGTTAGATTAATCTCCCTTACTTCCCCACCTTCAAATACTCATCTTCTCCATCTTTCCTATAGAAGTTGCAAAAATTATTTTTTATGAAGTTACAAACATAGAAATTAGCATTTAAAGTCATAATTTTATAAAAATTATAAGTATCTTTTCTGGAGGTGAAAATTATAACTGATTTTTAAAAATTCACTGTAGGGGGCGCCTGGGTGGCTCAGTGGGTTAAGCCGCTGCCTTCGGCTCAGGTCATGATCTCAGAGTCCTGGGATCGAGCCCCGCATCGGTCTCTCTGCTCAGCAGGGAGCCTGCTTCCTCCTCTCTCTCTGCCTGCCTCTCTGCCTGCTTGTGATCTCTCTGTCAAATAAATAAATAAAATCTTTAAATAAATAAATAAATAAATAAAATAAAAATTCACTGTAGGAATTGAACAGATTTGAACAATTGATAAAAAGAATCTGCAAATATGAAGTTAGGCCAGTGGAGATTATCCAGTCAGAGGAACAGAAAGAAAAAAAGGATGGAGGAAAAAGAGAAAAAGAAAAAGAAACAAAGGATGAAGATGAATAGGGCCTCAGAGACCTGGGGGATATTATCAGCAATATTCACTCAGTGGGTGTTTCAGAAGGAAAAGAGAGGGAAAAGGGGGCCTAAAGAGTATTTGAAGAACTATTTGTAGGAAACTTTACAAGTTTGTTGGAAAGTTTAATATATACACATTTAAGAGGTTAACCAAGCCCATGCAGAGATACACACCAAGACACATCACAATCAAATTATCAAAAGCCAAAGTCTAAGAGGGGAACTTGAAAGCGGCAGGAAAGATAACTGATCGTGTACATGTGATTTACAATCATGATTCTCATCAGAAACCAGAGAGGCCAGAAAGCATTAGATGATATATTCAGAGTGCCGGAAGAACAAAACCATTAAACTTAGAATTATATAGCCAGCAAAACTGCCTGTGAAAATATAGACAAAATTGAGACAGTTCAGAATATACGAAACTATCACACCTGCCTTAAAGGAATGTTAAAGGTAGTCCTTGTGGCTGAGGGGCACCTGGCTGGTGCCTTCAGAATCAGCCTTCAGGATCGAGCCCTGCATTGGGCTCCCTGCTCTATGGGGAGCCTACTTCTCCCTCTACCTCTGCTCCTCCCCCCGCTCATACACTATCCCCCAAATAAATAAATAAATAAATATCTTTTAAAAAAAATAAAATAAAGGTAGTTGTTGTGGCTGAAATGAAAGGATACTAGACAGTCACTGGAATCGACACAGAAATAAAGAATACCAAGGAAATAGAGGACTTGCGCAACACTGTACTGTAAACCAGCTAGACCCAACAGACATCTACGGAACACCACCCAGCAGCAGAGTACACGTTCCTTTCAAGTCCATGTGCTGCATTCTCCAAGGCAGACTGAATGTTAAGCCACAATTCAAGTCTCGGTTAATTTAAAAAGAATGAAATCATACAAAGTAACTTTTCCAACTACAATGGCACAAAATTAGAAACCAATGACTGAGGGAAAATAAATATGGAAATTAAACTATATATATACTCTTAAATAACCAGTGGGTTAAAAAGGAAGTAACAAAGGAAATTAGAGAAAACTTTGAGATGAATGAAAATTTGGTATAAAACAGCATACCAGGGCGCCTGGGTGGCTCAGTGGGTTAATCCACTGCCTTCGGCTCAGGTCATGATCTCAGGGTCCTGGGATCGAGACCCGCATCGGGCTCTCTGCTCAGCAGGGAGCCTGCTTCCCTCTCTCTCTCTCTCTCTCTGCCTGCCTCTCTGTCTACTTGTGATCTCTCTCTGTCAAATAAATAAATAAAATCTTAAAAAAAAAAAAACAGCATACCAATACTTAGGGTATGCAACAAAAACAGTGCTCAGAAGACAATAGCCTACATTAAGAAATAAACTAACCTAAACTTACATCTTTAAAAAACTAGAAATAAAGCAAACTAAACTGAAAGCAAGAAGAAGGAAATAAAGATTATGGCAGAATACAGATAAAATAGCATTTCAGTGAATGGATGTGCTAGCCATTCTGTAATCCATGTAGAAATGTGTTTGAATACACATGTCAAAAAGTGAAAAATAACCTCTGTTAATTGGTATGATAAAGCCAGAAAAGGCAACATCAGAAAATCATAGTCCAGTATCCCTTATGATTATGAATGCAAAATCCTCAACAAAATACTAACAAGAATATCCAACAACATATTAAAGGATTATATGCTAGGACTCAGTAAGTTTGTCCTAGGAATGCAAGAACAGTTTAACGTCTGAAAATCAATCAATGTACTATACCATATTAATAGAGTAAATAATAAACATGATTACCTCGATGCAGGGAAAGCTTTTGATAAAACAAAAACACTTAACAAATTAGGAATAGAAGGGAACTTCCCGGAACTGACAAAGGACACTTAGAAAAATCCACATCTAACATTGTCTGAAAGATTTTCCCCCTAAAATCATGAATGAGATAAGGTTATATACTCTTGCCACTTCTATTCCACATTGTACTAGAAATTATACCCAGAGAAATCAGATAAGACAAATAAAAGATAGATGGAAAAGGAAGAAGTAGAACTATGTCCTTTTGAAGACAGTATGAGCATGTATATCTATCATATGTTTATCTACCTATCTATATGGTCATATATGTATTAGAACCAATAAGCAAGTGAAGCGACATTACAGTATATAGGCCAGTATGCAAAAATCTGTTGTATTGCTGTACACTAGCAATGAACAATCTGATAAAGTAAGAAAACAGCCCCATTTACAGTAGCATCACAAAGAATAAAATACTTAGGAATAGATTTAACCAAGCCAGTGATATACTTATCCACTGCAAACTACAAAGCATGGGGAGGGTATGTGCTATGGTGAGTGCTGTGAAGTATGTAAACCTGGCGATTCACAGACCTGTACCCCTGGGGATAAAAATATATGTTTATAAAAAATAAAAAATAATAAAAAAAACATGGTTGAAAGAAATTAAAGGTGGTCTAAGTAGATGGAAAGACATTTCATGTTCATAGCGAGGAAATAGAGGACTTGGACAACTCATACATCCATTGTCATGTGAGTTTTTTACAAAGCTGCCAAATCCTGTCAATGGGGAAAGAATAATCTTTTTAGCAAATGACACCAGAAGAACTTGAAATCCACAAGGAATGAGATTGAAGTTGGGGGCGCCTGGCTGGCTCAGTCAGTTGAGTGTGCAACTCTTGATCTCAGGGCTGTGGAGTTGAGCCCCACGTTGTTTGCCGTGATTACTTTTGTTTTGTTTGATCTACAGTAATCTTTTTTTTTCATTATGTTGTCACCATACAGTTTGTTAGTTTTTGATGTAGTGTTCCATGATTCATTGTTTGTGTATAACACCCAACGTTCCATGTAATAACGTGCCTTCCTTAATACCCATACCAGGCTGACCCATCCCCCCACCCCCCTCCCCTCTGAAACCCTTAATTTGTTTCTCGGAGTCCATAGTCTCATGGTTTGTCTCCCCCTCCCGATTCCCACCTCCTTCATTTTTTCCTTCCTTCTTGTAATATTCTCCATGTTATTCCTTATGTTCCACAAATAAGTGAAACCATATGATAATTGACTTTCTCTGCTTGACTTAATCCATTCAGCATAAGCTCCTCCAGTTCTGTCCATGTTGATGCAAAAGTTGGATATTCCTCCTTTCTGATGGCTGAATAATATTCCGTTGTATATATGGACCACATCTTCTTTATACATTCATCTGCTAAAGGGCATCTCTGCTCTTTCCACAGTTTGACTGTTGTGGATATGCTGCTATGAACATTGGGGTGCCCCTTCTTTTCAGTACATCTGTATCTTTGGGGTAGATACCCCAGTAGTGCTATTGCTGAGTTGTAGGGTAGCTCTATTTTAAATTTTTGAGGTCTCTCCACAGTTTTCCAAAGTAGCTGTACGAACTTGCAGTCCCACCAACAGTATAAGAGGATTCCCTTCTCCACAACCACTCCAACATTTGTTGTTTCTTGCGTTGTTAATTTTTGCCTTTCTAACTGGTGTAAGGTGGTATCTCCCTGTGGTTTTGATTTGAATTTCTCTGATGGCTAATGATGATGAACATTTTTTCATGTGTGTTAGCCATTTATATGTCTTCTTTGGAGAACTGTCTGTTTATGTCTTCTGCCCATTTTTTGACTTATTTGTTTTTTGGGTGTTGAGGGTGCAGAGATTACTTAAAAATAAAATCTTAAAAAAAAGATTGAAGTTGGAGCATATTCGTGACATATACAAAATTAACTCAGAATGGGTCAAAGTTCTCAATGTAAAAGTTAAAAACTGTAAAACTCTCAGAAGGAAACATAGGTACAAATCTTTGTGACCTTGTATTAGGCAACAAGTTTTCACCTTTTATATTATACAGATTTTTATGCAGAGTCACATAATAATGTTGAGTACTTGGAGGTCAGCTTATTTTTCCTATTTAGTTAAATATACTGCTTAGGTGATAATATAAATAACTAGGTCTACATATGGTTACTTTAGGGCTATAATCGTATTTAAGCACACTTATCTTGAAAATATGTATTTATTTCCCCTTAGAAAGTGCTTTTGGAGATAGATGATGTAATTATGTATTTTCACATCCACACATGAAATGACTATAAGTTGGCTAAGAAATGAATATAAAAATCATTTAACAATAGCATGCTCATCTATCAAATCCAACTAACATTAATGTTAAAAACTTTCCTAGCATTTACAACTTAATAAGTAAAAATAAATGGTACTAAGCTTATGAAAATACAGGAAAATTGTTGGTAGGACCAAAAATATCATATAAAATATTTGCTTGCTTTGAGAGGATATATCATTGTTTGACAAAGTGTTTTTTCATTGTATATTTTATTTTATTTTTTTAAAGATTTTATTTATTTATTTGACAGATCACAGGCAGGCAGAGAGAGAGAGAGGAGGAAGCAGGCTCCCCGCCGAGCAGAGAGCCCGAAGCGGGGCTCGATCCCAGGACCCTGAGACCATGACCCAAGCCAAAGGCAGAGGCCCCAACCCACTGAGCCACCCAGGTGCCCCCATTGTATATTTTAAACAGTTAAAGTCCCACCAATCTAGGAGTTTCAAAGCTAATAGCTTTGCTACCAGGATATTAATTTACTTGAATATTCTCTTTATTTCCATCAATGTCAAGATCTGAAATTCCACTGGAGCGAGCATTATTTTTTGCCTACTAAAAGCAAAATGACAAGAAACAAGAGTTGTTTTTCTTGAGCAAGCCAGCATCAAAAGTTAGGTCTCGTGTGTTGAGATGCCACGAGCCCTCCTAAGGGGTATCAAATGTATGAGCCTACTTTGGAGAATTCAGACAAGAGCAGACTGCTGTTTGCTATCCAGGCCTCAGCCAGAGTATAAAATGGTAATGAGCAGAGCACTGAGGTTGAAAATGCATTTGCCTGAGAAGCCAGATCTTAAAAAGGAAATCAAAGATTTGGTTAGTATTCCACAGCCTTGCAATATGCACTTAATAGAAGACTAGGAATTTTTCTTGCTTGAAAACTGTATTAGCTCCTTTTCACAAAGATGTAGCAAAGCAAGCATTCAAAAGTCAGAAGGCTGCCGTTGCTGCCGTTAAAAACAAAACAAAAACAGCATGTCAAGTTACCCTGCCTTTATTCTGAATCCTACCTACAAAGAGGAAATCACTTAGCCACTGAGTATTAACAGGTTAATGTAATGAATCATACAATAATAAATTATAATAGAGTTTGCAGAAACCCAGAAATGTGCAAATACACTCCTGTGGTTAACCTGTGATTCTGCTTGCACATGGTAAATCGTTAGCCATGTGCTGCTCTTGGTAACCACAGGTTATCAGGGGCTGATGCAGAATTTGTATTGCTTCCTACTTTGTGTGTGATAAGAGTGGGATGAGGCTAGAGTTTTCTCTGTCATAAATTTTTATATATGTGGGCACATTTCTGGATCTTGTTTGCATTCTTTTCATAGGTTTCCTTATTCCTGCACCAATAACATATATTTTAATATTATAACTTTATAATATTAGCATGTGGTAGGATGGTCCATTTTGACTTTTTCATCTAGAATGCCTCAGGCATTCTTGGCTTTTTCTCTTCCACTTCGATTTTAAAATCAGCTATTTCTCAAGCAGTAGTCAAGAATATGGTTGGGATTACTTTGTATCTATATATCAATTTAGGTACAACTAATATCTATGATGTTAAAAAATCCAAATCATGAACATGTTAAATTTTCACTATGTAATAGAGTAGTTTTAGTGTCCTTCAAAAAAAAAGTTTATATTTCTTCATATGAATCTAAGAAAACTTTGCTTTATTCATTCCTAACACAGTTCTTGTTCAGAGTGTAAATGGTATCTGTTTTTTTAATTACATTTTAAAATCTGTTTCTGTATATAAAAACAGAATTGATTTTTATATGTTGATTATATTAGATCTAAGCACTTAACTCACTTAATTTATCTAATGTAATTTCTATGCTTTGAGTTTTCTATATAGACATTTATTTTACTTGAGACTAGATGACAGTGTTGTTTCTTTCTTTGCAATCTATATGCCTTCCATTTCTTCTGTTGTCTTAACATGATAACCTAGGACTGCCAGCACAGTGTTAACCAAGAGCAATGATAATGCACATGTTTCCTAATTCAGATTTTAAAGGTGACATTCCCAGTATCTCACCATTAAGAATTATGTTTGCTGTAGGTTTTCCATAGATTTATCAGAGGGCATCATATGATCATCATAACACACTTAATATTAATGTGGTCAATCTCATTTATTGTTTTTCTGATCATAAACCACTCTTGCATTGCTGGGATAATCCTATATTGGTCGCATTATTTTCTCTTCCTGTACAAACCACTGGATTTAGTTTTGTTTTATATAGTGACTAGTGACCTTGCTAAATTTCTGAGTTAATTCGAAACTTTATTTGTAGATTTTTTTGGTAAACTTTATAAATTAAATCACATAGTCAGTGCTTAATGACAGTTTTATTTCTTCTTAGTCTTACTGGCTTTATGACACTGTGCAGTGTTCAACAGTACAACATTACAGCATTGAATAGGAGTGGTAATCATGACCCACCCCTGTCTTTTTCCAAAATGTGAGGAGGGAGGGAAAGCTTTTATTTGGCTGATATTTTGTAGATAAGCCTTATCAAATTAAGAAAGCTCCCTTCTGGGACGCTTGGGTGGCTCAGTTGGTTAAGTGGCTGCCTTTGGCTCAGGTCATGATCCCAGAGTCCTGAGATCCAGTCCCACATTGGGCTCCTTGCTCAGCGGGGAGCCTGCTTCTCCCTCTGCCTCTGCCTGTCACTCTGTCTGCCTGTGCTCACTCTCTCTGACAAATAAATAAATAAAATCTTTAAAAAAAAAGAAAGAAAGAAAGAAAGCTCCCTTCTGTTCCTGGTTTGTTATGATTACTTTAAATCATGAATGAGTTTTGAATTTTATCAAATGTGGGTTTTTTTTTTTTCTGTATCTCTTTAGGTGACTGTATAGGCTTTATCCCTCCTTATTTGCTTAATGTGGAGAATTTCAAATGTCAGAACGACTTTGCATTCCTAGAATAAACCCAGTGGTCATAATGTACAATCTTTTTTATATACCTCTTGATTTATTTATATTTTATTTAGAATTTTTGTTTTTATGTTCATGGCCTGTAGATTACCTTGTAATTTTCCTTTCTTTTAATATCTTTGTCTGGTTTGGCTAACAAGACTGTGCTGACCTCATAAAACAGATTAGCACATAGTCTCTTCTTCTCTTATCTGAAATAGTTTGAGTAAGATTGTTGTTATTTCTTCCATGAATAGTTGGATGATTTCCAAGTGCAGCCAACTTACGTAGCGATGTCTCCGTGGAAAGGTTATTTTAAATTTCCGATTCAATTTTTAAAACATATGCAAGAGTATTCATACGGTTCCTTTCTTCTTGTGTCAGTTTTGATGAATTCTGTTTTTCAAGATATATGTCCCTTTCACCTAAATTTGTCATATTGTCACTCCCCTTACTGTCCTCTTAACCTTTTTTAATGTGTGTGGACATGATATTAATCATTTATGTTTTCTTTCTTGATTAGTCTTGCTAGGAGTTATGAACTTTGTTAGTCTTTTCCAAGAGTGTTCCCGATGTGGCTGGTTATCTCTATTTTATGTTTCATTGATTTTTTTTTTTTTTGCTCTATTTTTATTATTTCCTTCCCTCTACTTTCTTGGTATTTATTTGCTCTTCTTTTTCTACCTTCTTGGAGTGGGAGCTTATAGAGATGGTCCCTGACGTACTATTTAGTTCAACGTACGATATTTTGACTTTACGGTGGTGCAAAAGCAATATGCATTCAGTTGGAACTGTACTTCACATTGTGTATTTTGATCTTTTGATCTTTTCCTGGGCCGGTAATATGCAGGAAGATCCTCTCCTGATGCTGGGCAGCAGCAGGCAGTCTCAGCTTCCAGTCGCCTCCACAATCACAGGGGTAGACAACTGATACACTGACAGCCATTCTGTACCCATAAAACCATTCTGTTTTTCATTTTCAGTGCAGTAGTTAATAAATTAAAGGAGATATTCAACACATTATTCTAAAGAAGGTTTGTGTTAGATGATTCCCTGTAGGCTAATGTAAGTGTTCGGAGCACATCTAAGGGAGGCTAGTGAGGCTAAGCTATTACATTCAGTAGGTTGGGTACATTAAATGTATTTTCAGGTTATTTCATCTTACCATGGACTTCACGGGACATGACCCTATTGTGAGTCAAGGAAGATCGGTATCATCAATCTTCAAACTTTTTTTTGTAATATATTCATTTAAATATCATCTGTATTTCCATGTAAACAGAAACTTCATTGTATCCATGTTTTTAATGTGTCATATTTTGTTTATTTTTCACTGCAAAGTATTTTCTGATTCCCACTGTGATTTCTTCTTTGACTCATGGATTATTTAAAAAGTGTATTTCCAAACATAACAAGATTTCCTAGTTATCTTTTTATTATTTATTTAAAAGTAAATTCCATTGTAGCCAACCAATAGGTTGTATATCAATCCTTATATATTTGTTCATAGTTATACTCTTTTAGTGAGGGATGTCCCCCTAATATTTGAAATGATATGTTCTATAGTTATTGGGTACAGTGTTCTATACATGTTAAGAGGATAAATTTGGTCAATCTTGTTCCAATCATCTATAGTCCTTTGGATTTTTATCTGCATGTTGTATCAGCTGCGGCGAGATACTTGTTAAAAATTTCAACTAAGATGGTGTTTGCTCTTTTTTTTTTTTTTTTAGTTTTTTCAGGTTTTACTTTATGTTTTGAGGCTATGTCTAGATTTAAATTTTATCCATTATGATTTTTTTTCTTTGAACCTTTATTTACTTAGAAGTATGTTATTTGCATTTCTGCTGTTAAAGTTTTTAACAAGGGAGTGAGGCAATAAAATTTGTTTTTTAAAAAGAACAATTGATGATGACAATAGGTTTCCTTCTGTCATGGCCCTTTTATGTCCCTGTCTCTGTGTCCTACTTTGCAGTTACAAAAATAAACTGGAGACTTACCAGTTAAGCCAATTATCAATATATGAACTACTGGCAGCACCAGTCACTTTGGTAAATTAAGCGAAATTTTCAGCGCTTATTGACTTGCCATTCATAGTGTTCACTTCTGCTCTCTCAAACCCTGAGGTGGGTGACTGGGGTTCTGTTGGCTCTGACTGTTTTTTGAATACTTGCATCTGACTTGAATCTTGAAGAGATCAATCTGATAAGGTAATCTGATTTCATTAACCAAATGACCTTATCTCAGAATGAGTAAGGTGTATAAACACGTTAACAAGCATAAGCAAGTATGTCAGCTTCCACTCTTTTGAGATAGTATGTATAATGTGACTCCTTTTTATCACTAATGTAGCAACATTCCTTGTACATGGTTTCTTGAACAAAATGAGGCAATTTTCTTGCCTGGTGGGCATTGTGAAGCTTATACAACTCTCCATAATCTAAAGCATAAACGTGATGTAAGATGCAGTTTGGTTTATACCTAATAGCTTCTGAGAAGTTTTTCATAGAATTTTGGTGGTCGGCAAAGGAATTACTGGAATAAAAATATCGCAGCTTCTGTGCTGTGTGCAGATACTTACTGAGTGTGATGAAGGAATTACTGTCTAACCATGCACATATTCTGAGCAATTAGGCCAAGTGCCAAAACCATTAAGGCTCAAATGCCAAGTGCCCGTAGGGAGGGTTCTGTTACAGGATTTAGCAACCAACCCCTGGCTCAGTTGCCAGAGGGTGGCACTCCAGGCTTCCTGATAGCAGTGCCAGGCCCATGGAGACTCAGCAGCTGCCACCCGGCTTTTGCTGGCTTCCAGAGACTCTCCTCAATGCTGCCTCTGTCCCTGCCCTTCTTGCCCATCTGCCCTCCATCTGCCTGCCACCTGAGTGGTGGGGGCCCAGTTGGGGGCACCTTAGGAGTTGAGTCATGACACCCAGATGACACATTGCATTCACCTTCCCTGTGCCTCCACAGCTCTTTCTCCAGTTTGGCAGCTTAAAAGGAAAGCGTTGCCAACTCCTGTTTCATAACATTTCAGGGGCTCCATTCTGAGGCTTCTAGAGTATCCCAGCTCAAGGAAACTGGGCATGGGGGTGGGATAGGGAGATCCATTCAGGGGTTGGGGACATCCAGGCACCCCAGCCTACACCCCCCAAAAACCTGAGGAAACAAGAGTAGCCTTTGTAACTCCACAATTTCATCAAGATGAGCTGAAATCTGGTTCTGCCATTTCCCCGTCTTGTCCTGTTCCACAACCCACCCACCTCCCCCCACAACACACAAAAAAGCAAGACACAGGGCTCTGCAGTATCTTCACAATTTGACTTTTATCCAGAACTGAGGCTCTTTATTTGTTAGAGCTAAGTGTTTGGTCCAAGATTTTCTAATTCTTTCTGTGGGAACTTGAATCAGCACCCCCTCCCCGGTCCCCCGTGGAAGCAGATGGGGATCTTGGCGAGGTTTAGAAGTCCGGGACTTGGCAGGTTGGGATTTCTATTTGCCAGGCTGAATTGCTTGTAATTAAAAAGCTCATCCTCCTCCTTTTTGCACTCCTGAACTTATCTGAGGAATCAAGAGAGTATTTAATCATGCACAGAAACAAATCTGTTCATATAAGTGAAAATCTGCAGTTGAAGTCGGGCTTAGCAGTAGCAGTGAGTCATGCAGTCTGGTGGGGGTGATGGGGCACAGTCCGTGTCCCGTGCCCAGGTCAGGGCTGGGTGTGCAGCCCTCCTCTCTGTCCCCTTCTCCCGCTATTTCCTGTCCCTGTCCCCTTGCCTTTCTTGTGGCTCCAGGCGACATTCCCGGACTGGGGGATTCTGAAGCAGGTTTGGGGTTTTGTTAGTGACACTCACTGACACCAGATTGGTAATGTTTATCTGCTTTCTAATACTGAAAAGAAAATAACTCATTAGTGTTGACATTTTAACGTTCTAGCATTTCTGAGACAAAACTTAACTTTGCTCCTTCCAGACTGAGCTGTGCTAATTGCCAGATTGAGCGCACGTTGGAAACTTGGGAACAATGTGAGGCATGACCATTTGTGGCTGTTGGGGTAATAAGCGCTCAGAGTTAATTTTAGAAGTAACTGTTTCAAAAAAAAAAAAAATCCAAAGGGTGAGTAGTGGGACTTTCCTCCCATGGAGGAGCTCTCCTATGGGGCATGGGTGGCTTGGGTGGCAGACGCAGAGGCAAAAGTGGCAGACAGCCCTGACGCGCCACCGGAGAGGGGGAGCAGAGCATTCTGTCCGCGTTCGTGACCGTGACCGCTGGAAGCGTTTGTGGAGTCTCCCCGGAGTTGGGTGCCCCGCATTCTTCCAGCGGATGTGGGGAGGTGGCCCTTGTGCAGGCTCCCTTCCAGGTTGGCAAGGGCTCGTGCTGCCACATGGGAGCCTTTCTCTGTGCAGTCGTTCTCCGCTCCTACACATACCTGTCACGCAGGCAGACAGCTGGCTCCAGTTCTAGCCTTGAAGTCTGCCATGAGGGGGAAGCAGGCAGGGAGAGCGCCGATGGACAGCTCGCTGGGCAAGACATGCCAGGATGACCTCTGGAGATGATGGCTGGGGGGACAGAACCCATCCCTGCTACACCAGACTGGAGCTGGAGCTTCCAAACTGGAGACTCCCTGGCGAGGCCGAGGACCCGGCAACCATGAGTTGGGCCCACCCCTGAGCTGTCACCATTGTACCCAAGCAACCCCCAGTTATGGGTTTCCCGAGTCATTCAGAGGCTCCACAAGGCACCAAGGTCTCCTTGCATGGAGGTAGTCCAATCAGGCTCTCTGATTGCTCTCGTTCACATTCATTTATGCAATTTTGTTTTCTTGCCGTTTAACACACGTGTCTCTATCTCTTTCACACTCACACACAATGAGATTTAGTAACCCATTTTAATGAGGCAATTATATTTTAACTCCATTATGTGCAATTATCCACTTACATAAATTGCCCCAGCTGGAGCGCCTGGTGTTGATGTCTCACTGGCACTGGCTTGCCGGCCCCTGGGGGCAGCTGGGCCTCCAGCCCTGGAACAGGGACGCTCCTGCCGCCCCTGCTGCTCTCCACAGGTGGCTTCGTGCCGCCAAGGGGCAGGGACATTTGCAATTTCTGGCCCACCCGGTGCAGCTCTGGATGGCCGTGTGGGTGGTCTAGAACTCTGTCATCTGCTTTGCTGGGCTGGCAGGGCTGTCTATCCAGACCCAGAGCCCTAGGTAGCCACCTACCACCGAGCGGCCAGAAAAACAGCCTCGGACCATCAGAGCAGTGCACCTTTCCGAATCTTTTTCCTTTCTAGTCGTCTAGGCTTGACATGCCTGGGGATGGGATGAAAGGCTGAAAGCCCCTATACGCCCATCCCACCAGTCATAACTTTAAAATAGGCTTTAATGATGAGCTGGGTACTTCATTCAAAGTAACGATCTCCTTTATATGGTAACACGAAACAGGACAGGGCAGTCACCCAAGGACTGGCCACCCTGCTCATGAACCAGAACTTACCCAGTACTTTCGCATCGACCTGTAGGCGTTCATTTCACCCTTGTCTACCCCTCCGAGGGCACCATGTGCTTGCATTTTGTCCTTACCCTTCACTTAATTGTTTAAACGGACTACCATGCACATATGCATCTGGATTCACCGTGTTAGTTTCACTTGCTTTGAGTTTTACCGAAGTGGTGTCATTCTAGAGGTAGCCCCCTGTAACCCAGTCTTCTCCACTGAGTGTAATGAGAGAGATTGGCCTCTGCAACTGTGTGGAGTTACAGCTCCTTTCTAGTCACTGCTATAATAGCATCGTGTGACGAGTTATTTATATCCATCCCCCCCGTCAAATGAACTTCTGGCTTTCTAGATTGTTTGTTTCGCATTATGAGCAACACTTCCATAATATCCCTGTGTACACAGACTAGTATGAATACACAAGAATGTCTGTACCCCGGAGTGGCATTTGTGGGTTCTAGAGTATATAAATGTTCAAGATTTTCAGAAAGTACCAAATTGCTTTCCAGGTGGTTGAATCAACTCATGGCCCCTCCAGCCAGGCAGTATCTTTTGCAGTTTTCAAGATTACCACAGTGTCCAGTGTTACATACGGTTAAGAGCATCATTTGGATCTATGGGACCTTGGAAAGACTAGTGGCTTTCTGTAAGCCCCAGCTTTCTTATCTGTGAAGCTGGAGGAAAATACTTGAGTATGGCACCTGAAGTATCTAGTGGGTCACCTTGGCAAATTTCCTTGCCTTAGGGAAATACAATCTTGCCCAGCAACTCAGAACCTTCACGTTGCCAAGGGTAGCCAACCAAAATTCCTTGGGCTGTTACGATGTTGGCTGCTTGGTACCTTTCATAATTTAAGCCTGTCCTACAAAGAAAATCAGAAGATCAGCAAGATACCAGAAGGTATGGACATTTTCTGATTTGCTTCACAGGTGGTAATCTGGTCATTTATGTAATTAACACCCACTGCCATTGCTGTCATCTGGTACATGTTAGCTGCGTTTTCTCTATGGGCTGTCAGTGGAATGCCAGTGCCCTTGGGGCCGCACAAGGCAACAGGAGCCACACCAAGGCTCAGGAGCCCATGCCAATGCTGAGAGCAGTGACAGCAGAGGAGGACTTTTAGAAAGCATATCTGTCCCTTATCTCCCCGACCAAGGTCCTCAAAGTGCAGTGTTATTTCCATTCCCCACTTTTACAGATAAAGAAACCGAAACTTCAAGACAGTTAAGTGACTTGTCTTATCTAAGTGACAGAAGCTGGACTGCAGCCCAAGTCTTCTGTCACTGAACCCAGCGCTTTTTGTCCCACTGCCTCCCGCCTCCCACTACGCCCCCCCCGAATTATGCTCCAGTGTGCGTGTATTCATTTTTTCCTCCCCATGTTATTTAGTAATCCACTTGATTATATTAAAAATAAAAAGACATTCGTTTGTGTTTCCAGAGGTGGCGGTAGCCATTAGGCAGACGGACTGTCGAACAAAGTTCACCGTCCAATATGCTTTCAGAGGAACGGTTTGCGAATTCATTGTAAAAGGCTTATTCATAATGAGTAAGGCTTAGGACCACGGGCTTTGATTTCTCCCGGTCAAGTTTTAGTGACGGAAGAGTTTGGTAACAAGTGAAGCACGTAGCTACTGCGCTCTTTGTTCTTCTTTGTCTTCTCTTCCTGTTTCTGCAAGACCTCCCTTGATCATGTTAATTGTCTTTTCTGTGCTCGTTTTCACTAAAAAGCGTTCTGTGTTCTGTGGGGCTCAGGCACGGACTGTTGTTCCTGGTATAGGCGGCGGGCGGGGGGCCGGGGGTGACAGCAGAGGAGCGCGGGCACAGGTGCGGTCCCCGGCCTACCACCCTGCCCACAGGCCTGAGCCAAGAAGAAAGTGCTGCTTCCTAGTGAGGGTCATTCCATCGGAGGCTGAGGGACAAGGACCACCCTGATTCCTAACCACTCAAGGCCTGCCCCCGAACACCACTCGGCGGGTAACAGATCCCATAGTCTTTCTGGCTTATTTCCCACTGAACTCTGAAAGGCACTTGCACCCCGCAAGCCCCACTGCAAGACTCCAGGCGCTTCTTTGTATATCGTTTTGGGGGCAGACACGATTGGCCAGGTGTGTTTGGTCCAGAGGCTCCAAGTTGAAGTTACCATGCGGGGTAGGTCTCAGCCTTTCCCCAGACTTTCCAGCGAGATCCTGATTCAGCAGTTCTGGTCTCTGTGGGAAGACAGTCATCACTGAAACCTTACTCTGGCCGCTCCCCTGGGGGGTGATTTAACCCCACTGGCCCTTTCTTCCCTTGCAGGTATGGTTTCTGCCCTCGGGCAGCTTGTAGTCTCTGTTCCCTCAGCTCTCTGCTGTTGGACAGTGTCAGCTGGGCCTTTCTTTGTGTTCTTCGCGGAGACACAAGCCCCTGAATATTAGCCGAAAGGATTTGGTCATTGGAAGTCAGAGGAATTCTCCATAAACACCTAAAAGAGACTTTGCTCAAGTTACTCCCCACTTCTGTGGTGTCACATAATTTATGATCTATTTTCTGGCTCAGAGACCGTCCTCGGACTCAGCTCTCTGGCCCAAAAGCTCAGCCCTTCATCTCTTATGGATGGTGAGGGTAAACAAGTACTTGACTCACCAAATGGTCTCTTAAGAAACAGAAAAAAACAGCCTTCATCGAGTCGCCTTGTGCTCTCTTGCCCCTGTCAAGGAGCCGAATGGTTTTCCAAAGAAGACAAATACTAGAGGCTCTAGTCTGAGCAGTGGCTGCACTCCTGTCCCTGTCCCTGTCCCAGGCACTGCCTCTTCTGTATGCCTGCCATTTTGAATCTCCAGCTTGGAGCCAGGCATCAACTCCACAAAGCAGACATTGGTATCACTGTTTTCCAGTTGAGAATCGGGAAGGTCTGAGATTGAGGGACTATGCCCAAGGGCAGAGCAGGTACCAAAGCCAGTTCTGTCTACTCCATGCTCTTCTTAACTCTCCACCCTCCCCCGCCCCATCCTACCACCAGGAAGGGAAAAGAGCAGATCTGTCTCAAAGACAACCAGAGGAAGGAGGCAGGTCTTCACTGGGTACTGCTCATTTGGGATGTTCACAGCTACTTGATTCTTGGGCAGCGGCTCAGGCCTGGACTGAGGCAACAGGGAGTGCTTTCCAAATGAACTTCCCTGGCTCTTTGAAGGGAGAAGTTTTCATGTGATCTGGATTTCCCCCTAACAGTGGGAGCCTTGAGCACTGGAGGTTTGTGAGTGAGACTTCTGATAGACAAAGAGGAGGAGATTTTATGCCACCTACCATTTTCTGCTGACAACCAAAGAGGCCAGGACACCATGATTATCAGTAACTAGAAGCTGATTATCTTTTTCTACCTCTGCTTTGAATAGAACAGTCAGAAAATAAAACAGAACTTTGATGATTGTCGGATTGTAAGTTGGTAGTGCCCAGTCAGTAACAGAACTGGGCCACTATCACTCATCAGTTATCTATTGAGGAGTCACTGGAATGTAGAAATTCTGGACCAGCTGGACTCCAAGCAGGATTCTTTTAAGGCTGTTAGTTTTGTGGAAATGGGCTAATTCTTGCCTGCGACGTAAGTCCCGTCCACCTAATAATCAGCTGCTTCTTATTTAAACATAAGTGCATTCTTGACGAAATGCTGTGTTAGCCTGTGTAAACCTGTCAGGCTGAACTCTAGTTAGTCCTAATGGATACGGAAATTATGTCTCTATTGACATTTTTGTTTGCTCCATGAGATCTAACTACTGGCCAAAGTGAACCTAAAAATCAGCCTCACAAGGGGATGTGAGGGCTGTGAGAAGTTTGGTAGCTTTAGTGTAAAATGGCTGGGCAGAAACCCACAGGCAGGTTTCAAATGGCCTCCCATTTCACCTAGTGAGGCTGTCTTGTTGCAGGAAAGGCCCATCCAACCGCTTCCTTGGCTGTATTATTAATAGGGCAATAAGTCCGAATTTATACCTGCCAAAGGAGATCTTAGCTGTGACTTCCAGAGTCTTCCATATTATCTGTTCTTCCCTAAACTTCATACAATTTTAAAACTTTTTAAATGTCATGTACATTTTGAAGGCTTCTTTTTGCTAATAGAAAGTCATTTAAAAATAAATAGTTAGGACAATTATTTCTAGTCTTTAGAACAGAATATCAGATACTCACTAAAAATAGAGTTTTGGAAAAAATCTAAGAACTGTATTTAGTGTTTGGTACAACTTACGTTATGCTTAAAGGTTCTTCTGTTTGATATATCATCTTGGATATTAATAAATGTCACTACTATAGCTTTTATACTGGTTCCTTTGTAAATCTACTTGATGATAATTATTTTACTTTTATCAGTGGTTTAGAGCAAACCTTTAGTTTATATTACTTCTAGGTAGTTTACAAAGATAAAAAATTTGCAGAGTTGGTCTTTTCACATTATTGCAAAATCAGTGTGATTGTATTCAGAAGATTCTAAGGGAGTGAATTTGCAAATTCATTAGTAATGATTATATAAAATAAGGGTTATCAAAATGCAAAGCCACAATAATGACATTGAAATAGCAATGAAATGTCAACACTCAGTTGTAGAGGCATTTCCATGGCTTCCAGCTGCCAGGGAAGGTCTGGTTTTGCCGCAAGATACCAGGTGTGATGGGTGAGTATTATTCTCTGAGGCCAAGGCCTTGGAGTCACATCTTATCTCTGTCATCTGTTACCTAAACTAGATTACCCTGAAAAAAGTAACAGATTTTGTGCCTCAGTTTCCTCAGTGGTAAGAAGGGGATAATGGTCTTGTGATTCAAATAAAGACACATTAAATGCAGAGCACAAAATATGCATTCTTTGGATGTTAACTGCTCTTATCTTCATTATGGTTATATTGCTGAAATTTAGATTGGGGGGAAAAAGAAAAAAAATGCACACATCTCAGTTGTCTCTACCTGCTTAACCCTTGGTATAATGGGCAAAGTTCTAGAGGAAAAATGAGGACATCTGGGTTCCAGTCTAGGCTTTGACTCCCACTTGCTTTGCAACCCTGTAATACATCTGGACGCTTGCTTCCCTTCTCACTAAAATGAGAGGGTCCTGCCAGAGCCTCCCTCTTCCCACTAGCCCCAGACACTCAGATCTAGCTCAAGTGGTTCAAAAACCCGCTATTACTTATTTTTTTAATGTAGTATTACATTTTAATGCACCAAAGCAAAATAAATTGTCCAGATGCCAGCTAAAGGGAAAGCTGGAAATAATCTACACAATCTTTTCAGAGATACTTTGGAAAGACTTTTTTAGGCAAAATTCTAATCAGCGGAGTCAGAAAAATAAAACCACATTTTAAAAGCGAAAGGAAACAACTGCAAGCGAATAGTAGTATTACCTTTTTTATTCTAGTGTCTGGCTTTGGTTCTAGGACTATCACATGAAAAGAGGAGCAGAAGAACAAGGAGGAGGAAGCAAGAGGGAGGAGGGAGCTTGTCCTGTGTGGTTGTTATTTTATGAAAAGGTATTCTGACCATTTTTTTTCAAAGACTAAATCAACCAACACCCAGCAGTCTGCCCCAAGATTTTTTCTTCCCCCAGTTCAGACCTAATCAAAATAATCTGGTTGTGTCCAAAAAGTTTCTAGTAAAATGGCTATCTCTCTCTTTTCCAGTGTTACTGTTAAATCTGAGCTCCTGTGGGCTTGCACAACCCCATTGCTGGCCAACGTTAGCCAAGGGAATATTTGTTCTGTGCGTGTTTCCCTCAGAAAAATGAAGGTGAACAAATGGGAAAAGATGTAACGAATGTTTTGCAGCCTTATTATAAATACTTTATGAATGAATCAGAGAAATTAAAGATGAAAAAGCCCACTAACTCAGCTGGTTCCCTGATGTCTACTGCCATGTACTTTAAAGTGGTTTGTCTGGTCTAGTTTCTAGTGACTCAGGTTATAGGGAATTTACCACTTCTCTCAAAGCCACTTTCCCAGTGGAGACAATCTGGCCAGCTAGGAAAATTTCTCAAATTCCCCCTGCTTTGTTTAATATCTCACTAATCTCATATTATTTAGCTTATTGAATGGTTTATTTCTGGTGTTTTTAGATTCTTCATTGTTTGCTATGCATATCTTATGTTTCTTTTCTTTTCATTCAACCTTCCTCTCTTTTTTTGTCAGGAAGAAAGCAAATACTTTTATTTATTTTATTTTTTATTTTTGCTTGTGGATCTGTGAGCAGTAACCATTGGTTTCATTCAACAGATTAACAATAACAGCCACAACCTGATTTGATCACTTAACTATTGTCAAGTGATATGCTAAATATTATATATATATATTATCTCATTTATTACGTCCCTACTATTCAGACACCAGGAGTGCAAAGTTAAATAGGATCCTGCAGTTTTTGTGTAAGACTGATGAATCGCAGACCTGAACCCCTGAAATGGATAATACATTATACATTAATTTAAAAAAAGAAGTTAATATGCATTAAACAGAGTCCTGCAATTGTTGACGAAGAGGAGAGAAGGAAATGGAAGGAGACAAGCATTCAAACAGATCATGTCAACACGGCACCCCAGAGCCCTGTGGGAATGTGGTGGGTGAGGGGGTCCCTGCGGCTTTGAAGCAGAAGAAGCAAAGGCACAGGTCCCTGGACTGGGGAGATGATATTCCAGATGAGGCAAACTCCAGGTGGAATTCTCAAACAGAGCATGTGAAGTTGGAGGGGACGGTTGCTTCAGAATAACATAGAGTTCAATGTTACTAAGTTGAAAATCTTGAGGATTGTTGGGAGATAAGCTAGGCCAGGGTCAGGTTGTGGAAAGCTCTGGTATATCTGCTGGGAAATTTGGACTTTGCTCTGGATTTGAAGCAGAGGAGTGACGTGAGTGCCATGAGGAAAACACCCAGGAGTAGAAGCAAAAGGACTGTGGTTGTGAGTCTGTCCTGGAGAGAGACAATGAGTGTCAGGATTCCAGGGGCAGGTTAGTTCTTTCTGGTTGGAACGTCATTGAGGCCTTCTCTCACTTGACTCTAAGTAACTATTAAGGTACTTACCAATACCTTCTGAATCTCTGAGTGGATCTTCGGGGTATCTTGATGCTGAAAAATAGGGGGGTGGGGAACCCATGCTGGCTGCAACCAGTGGAGTTATGTCCAAGGATGGTTATTTGCTGACAACTGTCTAACCATGTCTGTGGAGAGAGACAGGCAATACCACTTACAAGCATGCAGTCTGTGCAAAGCCCAGTGCCATGGGCGCTAGCATTCATTCTATCAACAAGGTGGCAGCAGAGAGTCAACCTTTGGACAAGCAGCCCAAATCAACATTAAGGGGAACTAACCACGTGCAGAAGTGATCCTGTCTGGGAGGTGAGTTGTTTCTATTTTCCTCCCAGCCTAAAAGTAATAGATAAAAGAAGGCTAATACTTGAGGTCAATAGATTTGATACGTATCTAATTTGGTTAAGGTGGTTGTGGTATATCATAGGATACAAATGATACTAAATAGCTGTAATCTGATTAATTGAATTCTAACAAGCTTGTCTGAAGCACTGTGCTGACAGAAGACTAGACTTCTTGGAGTCTAGGAAAAAATAGGATAGACCCAAAGACTCCCACCAACATTCATTCAGAACATCGTAGGAAAGGAGTGACTGTATGTAGCTAACATGTGTGTTGCCATCATCCAATTTATCAATGTCTAGAAACACATCAGAATTTCTTACAGCTTGGAGGAAATGGCTCTCCAAATTACTGAACAGTTTTTGTCAGAATCTGAGTTTATCAAATAATCTCCTTTGTATCCACAGAGGCAGAAGGTATAGTAGTAAACTGTGGGCTTTGCTTTCAGACCCTCTGGATTGGTATCTTGGCCCTGACTCTTAGAAGCTGTGTGTATTAGTTTTCTATTGATATATAACAAATTACCCTGAACCTAGCAGTTCAAAATTATAACCATTTATTATCTCACAGTGTTGATGGGTCAGATTCAGAAGTAGTTTAGCTGGGCACTTTTGGCTCAGGGTCTATTGTGAGGTTGCTGTCATCAGAAGGATTGACTGAGGCAGGACGACCCACCTCCAGAGTGGTTCACTTACATGGGGGACCCACTGGTGCTGGTTGTTGGTCCTCCCCACAAGGGCTCCTCTACAGGCTACTTAGGAATCCTCAAGACATACAACTCAAAAGAGAGAGCCAGGAAGAAGGGGCAATTGGTATCTTTTGTCCTACTGTAGGAAGCACCTCCCATCACTTCTGCCACATTCTGTTCATTAGAAGTGGGTCTGTAAGTCTGATTTCAAATCAAGGGAGAAGGAGATTGATACCCACTTCTTGAAGAGAAGAGTTTCGAAGAATTTTCACACAATTGTATGCCATCACACTGTGTAAACTTGGGCAATTTATCTAAAATCTCCCTATTCCACTTTCCTTATCAGCAAAAGAAAAATAATTTTAGTATCTGCCTATAGAGTTCTTGTAAGAATAAAGTGAATTAATGGAGAGCTTAAAACAGTGCGGGATAGATGATGAGAGCTTGATCAGTTGTTATGCTGATCACTAATTCGGTTCCAGACCTCTTTGGCCTGGGACAGAGCTAATCTGGAGGCAAAACCATATATATGCTGGTATGAGCCATAGGCTTCCCCTAGGTCAATCATTTCTATAAACAACAGTTATCTTCATGGCCTCTTGTTGGGCTTTGATGAACTTAGATCCTGTCCTTGCCTAGGTTGGGATCTAGGACCAGCAGCATGCTTTCTTCTTCTTTTTTAAAAATAAAGTCTCTTTATTCTTTCCTCACCAGTGGAAGTGGGCTGGAAAGGCACCAGCCAGACTACGTGACTCCTCAGGCTCAATGGAATAGAGATGAGGAAGACCAAATGGCACCTGGGGGTCCTGCTGAACTCACAGGTACAAATCTCAGCTGAGCCATCAGAAGCCATCCAAAAACCCGTGAATGGATCCTTTCAGATTTTTAGGGTGGCATCACTGAGTGAGGGCCTCTCCAGGGCTCTGTCCTAAAGTCACCTCACAAAGCTGTATCTCTAATATTATAGGAAAGGGAGCCAGAGAGGAAAATCACTTCAAAATCACCCACCTCCATCCCATCTCCAAGAATTGAACTATCAGGAACAAATATTGTGGGAATGTTCAAGAATCTCAGAAGTATTAGCCTAGATTAAATCAAATTAATAAATGTTTATTAAGTACCTACCATGAGCAAGTTCACAGAATTTCCTAAATTGAAAGAAGCTCTGTGATGGCCAAGGAAGGAATTGAATTTTAACCCATATAGGATCTTAGAGGCACTACTTCTATCTGCTGCAGTCAAAATTCACAGTGATGGGGCGCCTGGGTGGCTCAGTGGGTTAAAGCCTCTGCCTCCGGCTCAGGTCATGATCTCAGGGTCCTGGGATTGAGCCCCGCGTCGGGCTCTCTGCTCTGCTGGAAGCCTGCTTCCCTCTCTCTCTGCCTGCCTCTCTGCCTACTTGTGATCTCTCTCTGTCAATAAATAAATAAAATCTTAAAAAAAAATTCACAGTGATATTCCAAGAACATGGCTCAGGAAGTTAAATAAGGAGAGTTTTGATTTTTTTACTTAACAAAAGCATTGAATTCAAACCAGAAACCCAGAATCACTACCTACGCTCACACTTTCAGCTCTCAAACCAGCAAACTTGACTTCAAAAAGAGAAAAGAAATTCGATGGGGTGTTCACAGGGTTGGGGCGGGGAGCGAATGAAATGAAAGTTATAAGTTCAGAACTTTGCTTTTGAATAGCTAAGCAGCACAGTGGCTGGTTCCACTGAAGGCCACACCACCAGAGACCACAAATATCACCCTCTAGCATGCATACCCTGCTGCCTGTCCCTTCCTTGAAAGAAATGTCCCTTCTAATCAAAGGCAGGATTGAGGGTAAAGTAACACATAGATTTTAACACCAACAAATGAAAATGACTATTTCTGGTCAGGTATTCTTATTGATATGGAAGAAATGAGAAAAGAGACCCCATCGTTTCTCAAGGGATCACATTTTCAGCTCAATAGGAGACTCAGTTTCAGGATCCCTATTTGATTATTTTCTGTATACTCTATTACTTAGGGAGGTCTAAGGATATTTGGACATGGACTACTATGATCGAGTCACAGCACAAAATTTTCAGGCAAATTTTGCATTTTTAAAGTGGATCACAAACTATCTAATTTCCCCTTGTTTATTCCTATGAGAGAATGCCACACAAGGAACCAGGCAGAGGAAAAAAGATGAGTCTTTTCCTCGCACAAAAGTCTGCACGAGGAAGGGCGGATGGCTCTCCGCACTGGGCACAGATGCGTGGCTGTAAACCACATACCCTTTCTTTTCTTCTTGGAAAATGGTCTCCAATTAGGCTAGGACACTAGATGAACTGCTGCTAAGGAAAACGTTCATTACTTTCTGCAACAGTGAATGCCATTGAGTTATATCCACGATTCTGAATTCTTTTTCCTCCAAAGGCCCCATTTGGCCTCTAAATCTCTTTCACAACCCCTCCTCCCCTCTCTTAAAAATGTTTCCTATTCACTGGGAGGCTCTCATCCAAGGAAAATAGATGGAAGTGAAGGACCTGGGGGAGGGGGACAGGGAGGCAGAAGGGAGCTGTTTTAGTGAAAGGGCTGAGACGGTTGTTCCCCACATAATGCTTGGATGCTTATTAAGGGGTCGGAGGGCTCTTTTGGCAAACATCAGGTTAGATTCAAACATTCACCCCAGTCCACTGGAATGTGCAGATTCATTTAACAGGTTAGAAGAGAGAGGTTTTAAAAAATTAAATTTTTCCCAAAAACATGAGATGACTTTGTGCAGAAGGAAAAAGGTGGTAGCTAATGACAGCTAATGAGGAGGATTTTTTTTTTTTTTTTTTTTTTTTTGGCGGGCTGAGAAACTAAATGGATGGAATAGAAGTATTTCATATTTCAGATGCAGTCTGTGATCGCTGAATAACCTTCTTATTTTGGCTCACAGCTTCATACAATGCAGGCTTTCATCACATGAAGAGCCACAGTAGAGAGTTTGGGGCCATTTTCTCTCTTTATTCATTTTCTAAGCCCCATCCCTTCCCCAGCTCCGTTCCCCCATTTCCTCTGTCTGGGTTTGAATAGCCGAAGTGTGCCCACAATATGTAATAGACACATTGTTACCTCTTTTTTACCAAAAGCACCTGGCGGGGTCACTAGCCTCCCAAATACCCCCGTGGAGTCAGGCTTAGCTCTTTGAGTGACAACCATCCGAATGTGTTTTTACAATGATTGAAACAAATATTAGAAATAGTCTTAACAAACTGTTTTAACATATACTTTAAAAACTGGGGGGAAAAAAAAACTGCAGCCTGTTAAATTGTGTTAAGTTTCTTGTTTCCTTCCATTCTTCCTCTCATCTTGTCTCCTTTTCCCTTGGGTTCTTAACATGAAAATGTGAATTTGTTCTCTCTAGCTGAATCAGTAGGAGGTGGGATTATTAACTGCTTTTAAATCTGAGCCTGCAGATATCTAGACTTTGTGATCACAAAACAAGCAACCACATATATGTGGTAAAAGAAAAAAAAAAATTCCCATTATACGGCAGAGCATAAAAATAATCAAAATGCTTTGTATTTCTAGAAATCTTATTCTTCTCCAGAGGCCAGAAGATGGCCAGAATGTAACTTCAGATTTCTGCTTCCAGCCAAGATGGAGTAACAGGGACTGGATTGATGTACGCTCCTGTCAGAAATAACCAAAGTGGGGGGGGGGGGGGGAACCACACCTATATATAAAATAATAGTTTAAAAACACTAGACAATAGGCAGCTTGGGATAACCTAAATCAGAGGCAGATTTATTTTTTTAGAAGTTGGACTTTGGCCCATAAGCAAAGGGGTGTGGTCTCTTACTTAGTCTGGGTGTTGAATGTGGGAAGTGCTGATTGAGATAACCTGTGGGCACTTCCACTCCTGTTTGGATCAGACATGAGTCCTCCCTGAGGACTGCGGGCCACGGTTCTGCAAGGAGCCCATGAGAGGTGATGGGTTTTGATGAGGATGAACCTCAGTCTCTGCTTCATTTTTCATCTGAGTCTTATGCTGGGATCTTAGCGTAATGAGAATGAGGGCTAGACCTCACCTTGAACAGGGGCGTGAGCTGATCGTGTTTGGAGCCCTGTGGGAGACGGGAGTCATAGAAAGTCAGAGAGTGGCTGCCTCCTCCCCATCACAGCAGGGCAGGTGATGGCCCTCATCCTCTTGTGGGGCAAGAGTCTGTCTGCAGCCTGTGGCTTCCTTCCTCCCTTAGGAATGTACTGATGGATGGGTCAAAGACTAAGGTTTTCAATCCTGGTTTTAAAAATCAGTGCAGTTTGTGAATGAGCTTCTAGAGCTGCTAATGTCCTATTTCTTGATCTGGGTGATGGTTACCGGTGTGCTTACTTTGTGACAATTCATCAAGCTCTGTGTTAAGGATGGTGAACATTTCTCTATGGATATTATAGTTCAATACAAGGTTACAGAAGTAAGCATAATGGTCTGCATTCACTGTGGCTTGTAATTGACTCTGTTCTGATCCAATTACTATTTTATTACAGAAGAATGTGTAGTTAACCCTCGAGTACTGATTATGCCTGATATTTTTAGTGGTAATCCTAGAGGCCTTGCATATTTTCAAATAACTTTAAGAAAGAATTCAGTCTCCTCATTCCTGCAGGTGGAGACAAAGCTGTATCATTCAATCCTGTGCCCTTTGTTAGGAAACCTTTACTTTCCAAACACAAATGAATATTCTCATTGGCAAGGGCATGGTGGCCACTGGGCTAGTTGGATGGCACTATTTAGAAATTTGCCAGAGCTCAGCATCATAAAAGCCTGGCTTTATAATCGCCGCATGACTATGTTTGTTTGTTTCAGCTTTCCTCTTTCTGTTCTTAATGCCTTAAGCGAACACGGGATCTTACTTTAGAATTGTTTTACTGTCTTCTGAGTTTCATGTAAAATTCTGGGAGACAGGAACTATCTTTTCTGTTTCACGAGGATGGCAGTTGGCAGTGTTACTCGTCTGCTTATGAGACTGGAAAGGAAGATACTTCCCAGAGCCCTGGGAGACCCCATGCCAATTCAAACTAACACTAAATGACCACACAGTAAATATTATGAAACACAGTCCCCGATCTGGACTCTGACTCCATACCAGCAAATGACCCCGGATCTGTCTCCATTAAATCCCAGGACACCCGAACACCGTCTTCTCCATTGACCTGGGTGCCCCTCAAGCAAGGATTAGCAAGTCAGTCAATGTTCATAGACAAATTCGACTTTGGGCTTTTACTGAGGTGCATCTTCGTTCCTATCTCGTTGAACATCTTCGGAAATCAGAGTAACCTCAAGCCAAGTGAGGTCATTTTTCACGCTCTCCTAGAGGAAGTGGAGGCTGGGCTGGAGATAGGCATGTGGCAGGCAGGGAGGTAGGGTGGTTGGGCCGGGGCTTAACTTCAGCCTGGCGCTGTCTGCTCCACTCCCAGCACAACATCTCCCATGAAAGCAGTACTGGCAAAGCTGCCATCACCTGCGTGGTGAGCAGAGAGCTTATACGTTCACAGCACTCTTGGGAGATCACTGTGAGCATCCGTCTGCCTAGATCGGAGGACAGCCCACGTGACCTTACCTGCAAAGAGGGACTTGGAGGCAGGATCCTCATGGGAGCCTGGATCGAGGGCAGGGGTGCTGCTTAGAATAGCTGTGAGAGGGGAGCAGCCAGCCCCAGAAGTAGGGGCTTGGATTAGTGGGGAGACTGCAACAGGAGCTGGAGGAGACCACAGCCACCAGGCACCAGGTCAGAGCAGCCAGGATTTGCTGGACAAGATCCTGCAGCAGGGGCTGTAAGCAGTGGATACGGAGGGAATTCACAGTCTAGAACACAGTAGGCTGTTCATTGAGTTGCAATTAGACAACACTGCCAATAATCAGGGCTTCAGGTGTACTGGGAGGGAGTGAATGATTCATAGAGCCGTTGTCCATACACCTCTCAAGAGGTTTCCTACCGCTTTTCTCTTAGATTCGAAGTTAAGAAGACCTGTTTGGGTGAAGAAGATGTCCTTCACCGAGGCCCAGGAACAGGGCACAACAGTGAGTCTCCCCAGAAAGAGTCCCTGAGAAAACAAAAGAGAGGCCTCTGGTCGACTGCTGAAGCTTTGGAAGCCCCCAGAGCATGAGTGCTGCAGAGGTCCCCTGGGGGGCAGTCCTGAGGGCCGAGGAAGCGCCTGAGAAAATATGTTTGAGAGAGCTGTGTTGAACTCAGGCTCATCTGGTCCTGGGCACTCCTAGGGGAGCATTGGACTGGGAAGAGGACGAGGAGCTTGGCAAACCACACAGACTGGTTGGGGATTGGAGTGGATGCCTAGGCTCAGGCCCATGGCCTTGGTCAGGACCAACTGCAAAACCCTAGGTCATGGCCACCAGAGGACCATCTGGGGCAGCTTGGTGTCTTTGAAACAGCCCTGGAGATAACTCGAGCAGGCATATGAGTCCCTGCTCCAGAAGCGAGGCTGGAAAGCTGGGAATCACCTTTGGATTCTAGAAAATGCTTGGGAATTCTGCTGTGCCTGGTCCTCTGGTAAGGAGGCGGGCACCTGGAGGAGGATGTGGCCGGAAGTGAAGGCGCTGGTGTTCCTGCTAGAGGACCATGTGAGAGATGTATTTTACTTGCTTCTCCACTGGTAAATGCCACCCTCCCAGACTTACAATGGACCTACCTGTATGGTCATTTTCTGATGACTCATAGAGGCAATCCATATTGTAAATCGTTGAAAGTCTCTATGACTTTCATGTCCTCCATGAGAAATAAAAAGGATCAGAGAACCAACCCTAATTCAGGGGTATCTACCGATCCCTTTTCCTTCAAATGATCCCGTGTTTCACTATTAGGATACTCCGGAGAACTTTCAGCAGGGAGGTTCCATCTCTGGCAACATTTTGCTCTCCTAGCTATTAACTGATCTTCAATTTTACTAAAGCCCTTCAGCTGAGGCATTAAGGCAGGAAGACACCGTCCAATCCAACCAGGGGAGAAGGTAGGGGCTGAAGGGCTTGAGAAGAAAGGTTTTTCCACTTTGCTCAGCTTTGCAGAATGAAGGAAATGATATATCAAAGCAGGGACGGCCTCAGTGCCCTGGGGATAAATATAACGTGTCTGTACAGAGCACGATGAGCCTCTTCGAGGTGTGGTCGGGACAGAGCCCCAGCGGTGCCCTCCAGCTCTGTGTATATCCCCGGCTCCGGAAATCCTGCACTCGGACGGCAGGAAACGGAGGAGCAGGCTGAAATCCTAGGGTTTCGAAGACACTCCTCGCCGTCCTAGGAGGAGGGTGAACACGCTAGGCAAAGGAAGCTATATGAACTCCAGTGAGGAGAGAGGAGGAAATCAGTTCCCCAAAACAACTGAGCTCCAAAGCCCTGCTCCAGGGAGAAATTTTCCCTCCGAGATGACAGGAAGCTGGTCCAGACCTCTGCAGCAGCATGAATAGGCAGAGGAAGGAATGTAAAGGCAGATAAAGAGGGTGACTGGAACACAGGCCCTGCCTGTGTTTTCATCTGTCTGACGTGGCGTGGAAGACGAATGTGGAAGCCCGGAAAAGGGCCTGCGGCTCTGCTGGTGATAGTGGGAGCCGGCAGTGCTGTCGCCAGTGGCTGGGAGCAGGGCTGGGGGTGGCTAGCACAGGCCACTTTACAAAGCACATTTCTAGAACATGATGCCCATCCCCCGCCCCGACCCTGCCCCGGGGTAAGCCATATCGCAAAGGTTTGGCAGAGAGAGAAACCATACTCATGCTGGCACTTGTGAGATTCAGCCTGACAGCAGTGACATTTCGGAAAATAGGAACCTGAAAAGGGGGTTTAAAGTGCTCCCAGGAGGAGCCGCTGTGAAATGTCCGTCCCCTTGAGTCCTGCTGAGTTGAGGTCTCCAGATTCTGGAGGTGACACCGGACTTTCCCCTCAGCAGCACTCTTATTCACTGTGGGGTTTCAAGCAACGTTTTACTTATTCAGCGACGGCTCGCTTTATTCAGATGGTCTCTTTGAGATTCTAGCATGCGTGCGAAGACAGATCAGACCATCCCCCTTACGTGACCCAACGACTATACGTTCCTAAGATGCTATTCTCCCTGAAATTCTAAAGGAGACACTTAACATTATTAATCACTTTAAGAGCCCTCAGAGATTGCTTACTGGAAAGTAGTTTGAGAAATTTACATATGGGAAATGGAAGGCACCGCAAGTCTGCTGGTCCTCTGCCCAATTTTTTTTTTTTTTTTCAAAGGTAGGAAATGTCTCTTTTCATTGTGAGATTGGCTCACCACGCTGTGAACTGTAGTGAGCAGACTGGGTCAGGGGTCCCGGGAGTGGAGCGAACAAAAGGGCACGGGTGGTTACAGCACAAAGGGCCGCTTCCAGGCAAGATGGTCAAGTTTGGTTTTGGCACAATGCTCTCGCATCGACTGCCAAGAAGACGGGGTTAATTGGGTAGGAAAGTGTAGGAGGAAACTGATGTTAGTGGAACATTTCACTGAGAAGGCTTCAGCATTTAACTGGATTCTGTATCTGGTGGCATGTGTGTGTCTGTATGTAGTTCTCACAACAACCTTAAGAAATGAGAATTAGTAAGCCTATTTCACAGATGAGGAAACTAACCCCAATGAAGTGAGTTTGCCTGACGGCATGGAGTCATTAAAAGTCATAGTGAAGGGATGCCTGAGTGGCTCAGTCAGTTGAGCATCTGCCTTTGGCTCGGGTCATGATCACAGGGTCCTGGGAGTGAGCCCCGTGTCGGGCTCCCTGCACAGCGGGAAGCCTGTTTCTCCCTCTTCCACTCCTGCCATGCTCCCTCTCTTGCTGTCTCTCTGTCAAATAAATAAATAAAATCTTTTTTTTAAGATTTTATTTATTTATTTGACAGAGATCACAAATCGGCAGAGAGGCAGGCAGAGAGAGAGGAGGAAGCAGGCTCCCCGCGGAGCAGAGAACCCGATGCGGGGCTCGATCCCAGGACCCTGGGATCATGACCTGAGCCGAAGGCAGAGGCTTTAACCCACTGAGTGACCCAGGTGCCCCAAATAAATAAAATCTTAAAAAAAAAAAAAGGCATAAGGAAGTTTAATGGCACCTGGATGGTGGTTAAGCACCTGACCCTTGACCTCAGCTCAGGTCTTGATCTCAGAGTTGTGAGTTCAAGCCCCATGTTGGGCTCCATACTGGGCATGGAGCCTGCTTTTGAAAAAAAAAAAAAAAAAAAAAGGCACAGGAAACTTCAGAACAAACATCTAAGACTGACTTCCATGCTTTGCACTTTTAAAATAATTCACTTTTATTTAGTGTTTTTATATATATATATGTGTGTGTGTGTGTGTATGTGTATATATATATATTTGGATTTTCATCTAAAAAGCGGAGTTGGCAGCCAGCAGCCGGCAGACAGCAATGCTTCCTTGTGGAACTTCAGGCACTTGGGACAGAGGTGTGGAGAAAAGATATTACGGAGTGAGATTTTTCTCAAAGTGCCATGCTTAAAGCTTTCCCTGTGTGACAACTGTCAGCACTATGCAATGATCAGCTGTACTCGTGGTACCCAACTGCCCTCGCCATCTTAGCAAGCCCCCACCACATGGTACTCAGTATGCCGTCCCAGATAAATCTTTATATTAGCCTTCACTGTGAGTGCTCAGGAATGTGGAGCATTCCGAGCAGGAAATTGTTCCATCAGCAACATTGTCTTTGAATGTTGACACTTGCTCAGGGTCAGGCCACCCCAGGGGCCATCATCATCATCTTGTGACCCGAGTAGGACCTTGTGCTTCTGGAGCCATTCCAGGTGTGGGAGGAGGGGAGGTCTCGGAAAACTCTGCCCAGCGGTCTGGCTTGTCGAAACATGGCCAGATGGTTTTGTCATCTGCCCTTGTCTACACTATATACTCTAATTCTTCATTTGATGGAAACGAACCAAATGGAAACTCGAATTTATTCTGTGGAAAAATGTAGACAATAGTATGCACGTATGGCACAAAGGGTGGTAGCAGGGGTTAAATGAGTAAAATATGCACAAAGCACTAGTATCTGATGAGCTGTGAGCACCAAGCCAGTGTGAGTCGTTCCTGTGATTTTTATTATCACTGATATCCTTGTCTTAAATGGGTTATTTTCTAAATGACTTCCATTTTTGTCGATTGTTAAAAGATAGAATGACCCGAAGAAAATTCAGCCCTGGAGATCCACTCACTGAACAACTTTCTCCTCTCTGCCACTCTTTCCTCTTCTCTTAAACCTCATGATTCCCTTCTGTGTTTTCACAAAGGTTATTTGCTTCAATGGGCAGAGAGAGTATCATGCAGGGGCAAGATTAAAACATCTGTCCTCTTAGTTGTCAATTTTAAATTTTGTCATTTAGAATAGATTATTATGTGTATACTGCAAAATAGTCACAAGGGTCAAGAGGATATACAGTGAAAATTTAGTCTCTCCCCCAAGAACTTCCCCATCCAAATTTTCTTCCCTGAAGGCAATCCCGGCAGGCTTCAGGGAGAATTCACGCATGCCCACTCTGAGCACACACACACATCCCTCTGAAAACAAATGACAGCATACCATATACTGTGTGCTTGCGGTTCCTTCCTTTCTGTACTCAGGATGTATTTTGCTTAATATTCCTTAGCTGTATATATAATACAGCCCAATATTCTAAATAATTATATAGTATTCCACAATACAGTTCACTCTAATTTATAATCTAGTCCACATGAATGGATATTTTGATGTTGTTATTATAGGTAATGCTGCAGCGATACACTTGTTCTTTACTTTTAATGTTTTGTCACTTGAATATTAACTATTTTATCTACCTGGTATTAACTTGCCCAACAAGTAGAGGACAGGGATCCAACTAACTAACTTCCTTCCTTCCTTTCTTCTTTCTTTCTTATTAAGATTTTTTAAAAATTTATTTGACTGAGATCACAAGTAGGCAGAGAGGCAGGCAGAGGGGGGTGGGGAAGCAGGCTCCCCACTGAGCAAAGACCCCCGATGTGGGTCTCCATCCCAGGACTCTGAGATCATGACCTGAGCTGAAGGCAGACGCTTAACACACTGAGCCACCCAGGTGCCCTCAACTTTACTTTTTTTTTTTTTAATTTATTTTTTATAAACATATATTTTTATCCCCAGGGGTACAGGTCTGTGAATCACCAGGTTTACACACTTCACAGCATTCACCATAGCACATACCCTCCCCAATGTCCATAATCCCACCCCCCCTCCCAACCCCCCTCCCCCCATCAACCCTCAGTTTGTTTTGTGAGATTAAGAGTCACTTATGGTTGTCTCCCTCCCAATTCCATCTTGTTTCATTACTCTTCTCCTACCCCCTTAACCCCCCATTCAACTTTACTTTTTAACCAGATATGATGTGTTAAATAATCTATCTTTCCCCCAATGATCTGAAGTATGGTTTTGTCATATACTAAATTCTTCCATGTGTTTAGGCAGTAAAACATAACATTTGACTGTGCGCTCAGCAGCCTGTCTGGGTTTGAACCTAAGCTCTTCCACAAGCCAATGGTTTAAACTTAACAATTTAGGTATCTCTTTCCCTCAGTTTCTTCATCCAATAAATGAGAATGAAAGCTATTTCATAGGATGATTGAAAACATAGTGCAAGGCAAGTATTGTACAGGAATTGCAACATTGCCTGGTATATAATAAACTAAATAACTATTATTGTTCTCTACTTATTATTCTGGCCTTTGTAATATGTTTCCATTGCCTTTTCTTCTCTTCATGAATCATGAATCTAGTATTCACAGGTCTATGGATTGGTCAATTAATTAATGTAACTTTTTAATACATCTTAATATCTGCTGGGTTCTCTCCTTCCTCATTACTTTTCTCTCTCAGAATTTTAGGAAAAAAAATTCTCATGAACTAAGAATTAGCTCGTACAGTCAAAAATGTTGTTTGTATTTTTGTTGTGAATAAGTTAAATTCATATGTATTGACTTAGGGAGAACTGGAAGCTTATAATATTTACTCTTCAGGATGTGACTATGTGTCCATACTTAAAGTTTTTATTTATGCTCCTCAGTAGCGTTTTAGGGAATAGGTTTATTTCCATTTGCTTTATGTTATTACATCACCTACCTGGTTGTGGTTTATGTGTATGAAGACTATTATTTTTTTACTCAGCTATTTTACTGGATTTTCTTATTATTTGATGATATATTTCTAGTCAAATCTTCTGGGTTTTCCAGAGAAAACAATTGTTTCCAGAGAAGTAATCACATCAAATAATAATTTTAACAATAACAATCAATAAATAATTTTGTCTCCTTAAATTTTAGACCTCTATAATTTCTATTGTCTATTGCAGTGACTGGTAGCTTTGAAACAATATAAACAATATTTCTGGCAAGGAATGTGTTTTCTTGCTCCAGATTTTTCTGGAGTGGGGAGAAGGGGCAGAGGGAAAGGGAGAAGAGAGAGAGAGTCTCAGGCAGACTCCCCACTGAGCACAGAGCCCGACATGAGCCTTGATCTCAGGACCCTGAGATCATACCTGAGCCAAAATCAAGGGTCTGACACTTAGCCGACAGCCACCCAGGAGCACCTTGCTCCAGATTTTAAAGATAATGTTTTAGCAGAAGGCTGGTATGCATACATGCGTACATACACACATACACACACACACACGTACATACATGCATATATACATTCTCCCTTTCTTTTTCTCTTTCTGTCTGTATCTACATATATACTACATCTATATTTAAATAGATATTAGATACAGAAATGTATATGTGTAGTTATTCATGTTATGAAGTACTTATTTTTAGTATTTAGTATTTAACATTTTTTTAATCTGGAATGGATATTATATTATATTAAAGGTCTTTAAGTATCGGTACAGAGGATAAAATAAATTTTGTCTTTTAACTAATTAATATGATGATCTATGGTAATGTAGTAATGGATTTCCTAATATTGAATTATTGAGGCATTACTGGAGGATTCTGTTTGTTTTTATTTTATTAAAGATTTTGCATCAATATTCATAAGTAAATGTGATCTGTGGGTTCCCTTTTTTGGTATGTTATCTTTGTGAAATTTTTGTAGGCTAGCTTTGCAAGAAATTTTTTACAGATTTCTAGTTTTGAAAATATGGTAGATTATATATCTGAAAATACCTTCTCATTAGAGAGTACAAAAAATGTTGAATAAGAAAATGAGAACATATTTTTAAATTAAATTTTCTATCTCTTCTGGTGTCATTTTTGGAAATTTTTATTTTAATAAATAGCCATGCATTACATCCCACTATCCAAATTGATTTGCAGAGAGTTGAAGTACTCTCTCATGATTCTGTTCAAGATTTTGTATCTATAATGATTTCTATTACTCCATTCACTAATATTTTATTAAATGTTTTTGCATCTATGTTCATAAGGACTGGGGCACCTGAGTGGTATTTAACCAGTGGGTTAAAGCCTCTGCCTTCGGCCCAGGTCATGATCTCAGGGTCCTGGGATGGAGCCCCGCATTGGGCTCTCTGCTCAGCAGGCAGCCTGCTTCTTCCTCTCTCTCTCTCTGCCTGCCTCTCTGCCCACTTGTGATCTCCGTCTATCAAAGAAATAAATAAAATCTTAAAAAAATAAAATAAAAATAAAAATATATTCATAAGAATTGTTAAATGACTATTTTAAATTTTCTGCTTTTTTATTCTACATATTTAAGATCACAAATGTATTTTACCAGTGAATAATAGGTTCTCTATTTGGTGTTTTATGTCTTTATTTTCTAAATATTCTACAACTCACATTTTGATTTTCCCTTTCTAATTGGCAGGTGGCAGAGATTTTTTTATTTTTTTTAGTTTTTGCATTAATTTCTAGATTTATTTCTTGCATTCAGAGAATGTTATCTGTATTATTTCTACATGTTGGAATTAATGAATTTTCACATTGTGGCCTAATGTACAACATTGTAATAAGTGCTGTGAAGTCTTCGAAGTGAAGCCTTCGCCTGGGACTGAGAAGGTTCCTGAGATGTATAAGACCTACTGTGCAAAAACTAGGGCTACCCTGAATAAACTAGGACACTCGATCTGAGGATAAAATTCTTAGGTTACTTTCTTTCATTGAGGACTTTGTAGGCCTTGCTCACTGTCCTTCAGTAGTGACTATAGGAGTAAAATCATCTGAAGACAACATGAGTTTTTTTTCCCCCTCTACCATAGGTGATTGAATATTTTATCTTTGAAATCAGTCATTTTACTAGGCTATCTCAACATTGATTCTTCTATGTCAGTTTTTCCTGGGCCATATATTGCCTTCATTTGTGGAATCAATCTTCACTTAATTCTGAAAAGTTAAAAAAATTATATATCAATAAGTATATTCCATTTCCATTAGGTTTTACCTTTTCAGGGACTTGTAGTTATGCCCTTCTGACTTTACTCTGCTGTATATATCTATATGTTATATAGATATAGATTTTCTAATCTGTATAAACTATTTTCATTTCATTTTACTTGCTTTTCTCAGTTTTCTTCTCTATAATCCTTACTGTATTTCTCATTTGTTTGCTTCTAGTTTAGCCTTTGTTTTATGGGAGAATTTTAGTTTTTACTTTCCCTTTTTTTTTAATTGACATCAGCTCATGTTTCTTCTCCTTCTATTGTCCTGTCACAGCTTCTCTGAGCTCTCACATTTCTGCTCTGTCCTCTTGGTTTAGAGAAGTGTTTTTTTCTTAAAGATTTAAAAACTTTGTCATGATATATTTAGTTAAAATTCTCATTTGTCAAATGCATTTTTTTCTGGTGTAAGCGCTTTCTGTATATTTTAAATTTCTAATTAATCCCTTTACCCCATTGTGGTATCCTTGAAGGAGATAAATTCTTTCCGGATGAGCTATTTGTAACAGATTTATGGGAAAGAAGAATCAGTGCCATGTTTCAAGCTACTAGAAATTCTTCTTAATATCTGTGGTTGCATGTATCTGTGAATGAATTACTAAAACCTGTTATCTCTCCACCAGGTGAACTCATTTATCTGCTTCCTAGTTTCACTGATAGACTGCTTCCTCAAAGTGTCTTGTCTCTGTGATTCCTCATTCAGTGTTACCTTCCAAGCGTCCCAAAGCTGCCAAGAGTATCTATGCTTCTTGTTTCAAACAAAAGATGGTTGATTTGCCCCTCTAAAGAACAAACCTCATAGAACTATACTTGTTGATTACTTGTTGATTCTCAGATCTGTGGCCATGAGCATTCCCTATTGGTATCTATATCTTCACTGCTTTTGTCAGCTTTTCTTATGTACTATATTCATGATTAGATATACTTCCTAGTTTGCCATAAATGGAGCTTACATCTCTGTTTCTTCTCCTTGTTCTTTTACTCCCATTTTCTCCAACTCCAGTGGTATTTTAAATGATCTATTTTGAAAGGACCCAGTGCATTAATATTAATAATTTAAACAATTCTCTTCCTCTCTCAGACATCTCTGCAACAAAAAAAAAAAATGGAGAAATTTTTTTGTTGTGGCTAAATGGCGATCAGAGCAGAGAGCCAGCTGGGATCATTGAAAGTTGAGGTAAAACACCTTGAAGAGTCAATTTTCATGGAGGAGTGGTAGAAAGAGACAAGAGACATTACCTCCCCCACAGCTGATAGTTAGTGGGTAAACACAGGTAGAGATGAAGCACATACTTACAGATGACATCAGATTTGATTGGGCAAGTGTTTGCTCTGATTGTTGAGTTTTCGTACTCTACTGTTTTGTGATGCATTTTGAAAATTACCTTTCTACCTAACACAAAGTAGAGATTTGTTCATTGTTTGAATACTTCAGCCAATGTGAATAGCCAATTTGGAAGAGTTCTTGAATTTTTCCACACTGACTAAATTAACCAGGTAATTGCCGTATATCCAAAGTCCAACCTGATGCTGACATCAACTTTTCTATTTATTCTTCTTGTTTCCTTTTGAGTTTATGGACAAATTAACTCTGTGGTGCCTTCACTTCTTATCCAAATATTTTATTTATGAATAGGACCCTCTGATTCATATTTTCTATATTAATGCCAAAGCAATGTTTATATACTAACAGTAAACTGGACTGTTTATGCCATATAGCCAACCTGGCTTGTCATGGTTTCAGGGGAGCCCTTTTTTCAAGACATGAAAAGTCTAGTGTTAGAGATCAATAAACCCTTTCAGAATACATCAACAGTAGCCAAAACCCTTTCTGTTCAGCCAAATCTACTAGTTTAGGTCCTTTTCTCCATCCAGGAGTAATGAAACAAACACGAGAACAAAAACACTCTATTGAATCACACCCCTCAATTGTGTTAGGCTAATTTCTGTAAGGGCGATAGAGTTGTAATTACCTTCAAATTAATCTTATCTTCCCCCAATATTCGTATGAAATATTTCCACCCTACCCTCCACCCTGCAAGACTTGCTTAATTCATACCTTATCTGGTAAAATTCTGCAGTGCAATTAATAATACTAACATTTAATGAATATTTACCAGGTGCCAGGAGTTGTGTTTTCCATGCCTTACCTCATTTAATCCTCAGAATGACTCTTTTAAGATGGAACCATTACTATCCCAATGTATGGAAATTAAATTTCCAATTTAAGGAAATTGAGGATGAGAGAGGATAAGCACATTATACAAGATCATATAGATAGTTAACATTAGTACCAAGAATCTAACCTGGCCCATCTGACACTACTAAGCAATAGTGACCTTATGTGCACACTTCTACTTTGGCCTTCTGTTATTTATATCCTGCCTTCTTAACCCAATGGTTTTTGATCCTTGCTGCGCATTAAAATCATTTGTTGAACAAATATTTTTTAAATAATATTAATTTCCAGAGATACTAACTTAATTGATTTGGATGGGCCTCAAACTGGTATTTTTAAAAAGTTCCCAGGGTTGACAACCAAAACCTTAACCACACATTTTTAATGAAAGGGCCTAGACACCTAACATGCTGACTCATATATATATAAAGGTACCTATACCTATATATATATTAAAGATACCTATACTTATATATTTATATTAGGTTCCTACACCTATAGGTACCTATACCTATAAAAAACCTAAAATATATATATATAACATATATTTCATAAAAGGTTCATCTTAGATGAATTTGAAGACTAGAGATTGTTGTTAGATTTTTTTTTTTTCGGTAGAGTTTGTAGTACAGGGAAAAAAAAGTACATACACAGATCCAGACAGGACACATGTTCAAAAAGACCTGAGAAAGCCTGAAGCTATCACCCTAGACTAATATCAAGGTTCAGGGACTTGTAAATCAGTAGAGGTTTTTCCATGGCACTCTGCAAAAACTGGGAAAGGTAGCTGTTTTTGCAAATGCCCGATTTTCAACAAAAGTTCACAGTCATGCAAAGAAACAGGGAAACATGACCCACTCAAAAGAATAAAATAAATATCCAGAAACAGTCTTTTAAGAACCACATGGTTTAGACTTTAAAATAACTATAAACATTGAATTTTGGAACACTGAAAAAAAAAAACCAACTTAAATATGTTCAGTATGTTTAGTATGAACTAAAGGGAATTAGGAAATTAGGAAAACAGTAAATAGTTGAAATGAGAATAGAAAGAGATAGAAATTATTTTTAAAAAAGAATCAAACAGATTCTGGAGCTGAAAAATACAATAACTGATTTGGAAAGCTCGGTAGGCAAGTTCAAAGACAAACAGAAGTATGAGACAACAAATGTGAAGACGGGTCATTTAAAATAATCAAAGCTCAGGAGTAAAAAGAAAAAAGAATGAAGAAAAGTGAACAGAGCCCAAAGGACTTATGGAATACCATCAAAAGATGAATATATACATTATGGGAACCACAGAAGGAGAGAGAGAGAGAAAGGGACAGGAAGATTATTGGCTAAGTTAATCACTAAAAACTTCTAAAATTGGAAGAAAGAAATGGAAATACTAATCCAAGAATCTCAGTGAAATTCATGTAGGATAAACCCAAAGAGATCTAAAAAGAGACATAATCAAACTGTCATAAGTTAGAGACATAGAGTCTTGAAAGCAGTAAGAGAGAAATGAGTCATCATGGAGACCAATTAGACCTGACAAATGTATAGAACACCACCCAATGACAATAGAATAAACATCTTTTTTCAATTGCACAGAGATTATTTTCTAGGATGGACCATGCTGTGAGCTACAAAACAAGTGTAAAGGAATGTAAAAGATTGAATCATACCATGTATCTTTTCTGATCATGGTAGAATGAAATTAGAATTCAACAGCAGAAGAGAAACTAAAAAATTCATAAGCATATGGAAATCTCCAACAACACACCCTTAAACAATGAATGGGTCAAAGAAGAAATTATGAAGGGATTAAGAAAATATATTGATATAGATAAAAATGAAAACACAGCACACCAAAATTTATGGAATGCAGCAAAAGCAGTACTAAAGGAAAAAAATTATTATCATAAATACATTTAAAAAGAAGAAAAGTCTCAAATCAATAACCTAACTTTATACCTTAAGGAGCCAGAAAAGGAAGAGCAAACTAACTACAAAGCTCATAGAAGGAAGTCATAGAGATTAAAGCAGAGACAAATAAAATGGAGAACAGGAAAACAGAAGAGAAAAATCAATGAAACTAAGAGTTAGTTCTTTGAAAAGATTGACAAAATTGACAGTCCTTTAGCTAGATTGCCAAAGGCAGAAAAATAGAGAAGGCTTAAATAACTAAAATCAGAAATGAAAGGGGACATTACTACAGATTTTAGAAGAGTAAAAATAATTGTAAGAAAGTATTATGAAAAACTGTATACCAACAAATTGGATAACCTAGATGAAATTGAAAATTACTAGAAAAACACAACCCGCCAAGACTGAACTATGAAGAAATAGAAAATTTGAATAGACCTAAGCTAGTAAGTATGTAGAATCAGTAGTCAAAACCTCCCCCAAATGACATCCTAGGACCAGATGAATTTGCTAACGAATTCTGCCCAATATTTAAAGACTTAACATCAATCCTTCTCAAACTCTTTCAAATAATTGTAGAGGAGGGAACATTTCCCAATTCATTTTCTGGGGCCATTATTATCTTGATATCAAAGCAAGATAGAGACACTACAGGAAAGGAAAACTAAAGGTCAGTATTCCTGATGAATATTGATACAAAAATCCTCATGAATTTAACAGGGCATTAAAAAGATTATACACCAGGGGCACCTGGGTGGCTCAGTGGGTTAAAGCCTCTGCCTTCGGCTCAGGTCATGATCCCAGGGTCCTGGGATCGAGCCCCACATCGGGCTCTCTGCTCCGCAGGGAGCCTGCTTCCTCCTCTCTCTCTCTCTGCCTGCTTGTGATCTCTGTCTGTCAAATAAATAAATAAAATCTTAAAAAAAAAAAAGATTATACACCATGATAAATTACAATTTATTCCTGGGACATTTGGGTGGTTCAACACTTCAAAGTGAATCAGTACTATACAACACAGTAATAGAATGAAAGATAAAAGTCATGTGATCATCTGAATTGATGCAGAAAAAAACATTTCACAAAATTCAACACCCATTCATGATAAAAATATTCAACGAACTAGGAATAGAAGGAAACTATCTCAACATAATAATCACCATATTTGAAAAACACAAAACTAATATATCCAATTTTAAAATATTGAAAGGTTTTGGGGGTACCTGGGTGGCTCCATCCACTCAGCGTCCAACTCTTGATTTCATCTCAAGTCATGATTTCAGGGTCGTGAGATCAAGCCCCATGTTAGGTTCTGTGCTGAGAGCGGAGTCTGCTTGAGATTCTCTCTCTCCTTCTCCCTCTGCCCCTCCCAGTTTGCAACCAACCAATCAATCAATCAATAAAATCTTTAAAAATAAATAAATTAAATAAATGACTGACAGCTTTTACTCTAAAATCAGGGACAAGGCAAGGATGTCTGTTTTTGTAATGTTATTCAGCATAGTATTGGAAGGGGTGCCTGGGTGCCTGGAAGTCGTTAAGTGTCTGCCTTCGGCTCAGGTCATGATCCCAGGGTTCTGGAATTAAATCCCCCAGTGCGCTCCCTGCTCTGCAGGAAGCCTGCTTCTCCCTCTCCCACTCCCCCTACTTGTGTTCCCTCTCTTGCTGTCTCTCCCTCTCTCTCTCTCAAATGAGTAAATAAAATATTTAAAACAAACAAACAAAAACATAGTATTGGAAGTCCTAACCAGAGCAACTGGGCAAGAAAAAGAAATAATATAAATCCAAGTTGGGAAGGAACAAGTAAAATTATCTCTGTTCACAGATGAGATAATCTTACATGTAAAACCCTCAAGAGTCCACAAAAAGTTGTTAGAACTAATAAATTTATCAACGTTTCCAGATACAAAATCAATACGTGATAATCAGTAGCATTTCTTCATGCTAAGAGTGAACAATCCAAATTGGAAATTGAAAAAACAATTCCATTTACAGTAGTATCAAAAAGAGTAAAATACTGGAAAATAAACTTAGTCAAAAGAGGCAAAAGACTTATACTATGAAAACTACAGAACTTTGCTGAAGGAAATTATAGACACCAATAAATAGAAAGGCATCCTGTGTTCACGGATTGGAAGATTTAATATTGTTACGATATTATTACTACCCAAAGCAATCTTCAGACTCATTGCAATCCCTACCAAAATTCCTAGGATTTTTTGGCAAATACAGAAAAATCTATTCTAGGATTTATATGGAATTTCAAGGAACCCCACATAGTCAAACAATCTTGAAACAGAAGCAAGTTGGAGGTCTCACATTTTTTATTTCATGTTACTATCATGTACAGCAATCAAAACATCATGAAACTATCATAAATGACATACCGTAGAGACCAATGGAACAGAATAGAGAGCCCAGAAGTAAACTTTCATATGTTTGATCAAATGAGTTTCAACAAGGAAACCAAAGTCATTAAATAGAAGAAAGATGGTCTTTTCAACAAGTGGTGTTGGGAAAACTGTATACCCACATACAAATGAATGAAGTCAGACACTTACCTTATACCATACATAAAAATTAACTCAAAATGGATTTAAATATAAGATCTAAAATCAGGGACGCCTGGGTGGCTCTGTCGTTTAAGTGTCAGCCTTCAGCTCAGGTCATGATCCTAGGATCCTGGGATCGAGTCCTGCATTGGGCTGCCTGCTTAGCAGGGAGCCTGCTTCTACCTGTGCCTACCTCTCTCTGCACTCATGCTCTCTCTCTGTCTCTCTCAAATAAATAAATAAATCTTTTTAAAAAAAGATCTAAAATCATAAAATCGTGGAAGAAAACATAGAAGGAAAGCTTCATGTCCTTGGATTTGGCAAGGATTTCTTGGATATCATGCCAAAAAACAGACAATAAAAGAAAAAAATGATTAAGTCAGACTTCTTCAAAAATAAAACTACACATCAAAAGACACTATCAATGAGAAAAGGTAACCCACAGAATAAGAAAAAATATTTGCAAATCGTATGTGATAAAGGATTGTTATCCAGAATACATAAAAAATCCTCACAACCCAACAAAAACAAAATAATTAAAAATTGCACAGAGGAGGGGCGCCTGGGTGGCTCAGTTGGTTAAGCCCTTACCTTTGGCTCAGGTCATGATCCCACAGTCCTGGGATTAAGCCCCACATCCGGCTCCCTGCTCAGCTGAGAGCCGGCTTCTCCCTCTCCCTCTGCCTGCTGCTCTGCCTACTCGTACTCTCTATCTCTGTGTCAAATAAATTAAAAAACCCTTTAAATCAAAACAAAACAAAACAAAACCCACAAAAACTGCACAGAGGACTTAAATAGATATCGCCCCAAAAGAAGATATGCAAATGGCCAATAAGCACATAAAAATATAGTCAACATCACTAATTATTAGGTAAAGACAAACCAAAATCACAATGAGATACAACTTCACACCCATTAGCTTGGCTAGTACTGAAAAAAACAGAAAATAAGTATTGGCAAGCTTGTAGAGAAATTGGAACCCTTGTGCATTGCCAGTGGGATATGAAACCATGGGTCTGTTTTGGAAAAAAGTACAGTGATTCTTCAAAAAGATTAAACATAGAATTACCATGTAGGCTATATGCAGAAGAAATGAAATCAGGGACACGAACTGCTATTTGCACACTGATGTTCACAGCAGCATTACTCACAGTAGCCACAAGGTGGAAGCAACCCAAGCAGCCATCAATGAGCAAATGGACACACAAAATGTAGGTTCAGACAATGGAATATTACTTAGCCTTAAAAAGGAAAGAAATTCTGACATGTGCTACAATATGAATGCATCTTGAAGATCTTATGCTTCGTGAAATAAGTCAGACACAGAAGAAAGAATATGATTCTGCTTACATGGGGTACCTGGACTAGTCAGTCTCAGAGAGACAGAAACTACTCTGGTGGTTACCTTGGGTTGAGGGGAGGGTGCATGGGAAGTTAGTGTTTAAGGGGTAGAGAGTTTCAGTTGGAGAAGCTGAAAAAGTTCTGAGGATGGATGGTAATGGATGGTTGCACAATAATGTGAATGTACTTAATGCCATGAAACTATACACTTAAAAATGGCTAAAATCTTACATTTTATGTAACATATATTTTAACATAAAAAATAAAATTGCTCCCCAAAAGAGTCAAATCTGGGGGAAAAAAAGGTTCTACTAAGTTGGATGACACTTCAGCTTCCTTCTTCTGAAAACCTCACTCCTGGTGGCCTCTGTCTTCTCTAATGTGGATTCATTGATCTCCAGGAACCTGGCGGTCATTCGGGGATTTCCCTTCCCAGCTCTGTTGTTGGAGCCTGCTGCTTCCATAATCTATGTCTTGATTTATTCCCTTGTTTTGGTGGACAATATTCTCTGTGAAAGGATGCATGGGTATTCAATCTTCTGAGTCCTTGCATGTTCTCCGATGTCTTTATTTTGTGCTTTGCTGAATTGCAATTCAGCCTTCCTCCAAATACTCAAGGCATTTCTCCATTTGCTTCTAGCATCCAAGTCAGTGCTTTGTAGTTATTCCACAGCAATCTATGATCTCTAGTTTTTGGTTTTACTGATTCTGATTTCCAACTGAAAGATTGTCTCCCTCAGAGTATTATGCTGAACAAAATAAGTCAATCGGAGAAAAACAATTATATGGTTTCACTCATATGTGGAATATAAGAAACAGTGAGGATGATCATAAGGGAAGGGAGGGGAAAGTGAGTGGAAAGATATCACAGAGGGATACAAACCATGAGAGACTCTTTACTATAGGAAACAAACTAAGGGTTGCTGGAGGGGAGGGGGTGGAGGGGTGGGGTTACTGTTTGATGGACATTAAGGAGGGCATGTGATGTGATGAGCACTGGGTGTTATACACAACTGAGAAATTATTGAACACTACATCTGAAACTGATGATGCACTATAAATTGGCTAATTGAATTTAAAGAAATACACTTAAACAAATAAAAGAAAGGGAAAAAAAGATTATTTCCCTCTTTTTGTAAAATTAACAAGATAATTGGTGAATATCATTAACTGATGTTTTCTCCCCATGTTTACCTACTGGGTTCATCCTTTGCTCCTTGCTGTGCCCAGGAAATTGTTGGAACTCCAGAGCTATAACCCGACTGTCTAAAAGGGGTGGAGGAAAGTGTCCATAGTCCTCAGTTTTCCCTGATACTTTGATTTATTTCATTATAGTGTTGGAGTCGGAGTCACTGTTTATTTCTCTAGAAATATAAAAGTAGATCCCCGGCAAAGCAAAACATCAACTAAATAAAAATCCCTATTTGTTCAAAAACTTAATTTGCGAGCTATCGTTTTTACCTTCATATTTTCTTTTCCGACTGTTACTACTAACCGAGAACAAGTCATTGCAAAGACTGGGACCTCCTGCCTCATACAGCACGATGCTGTGGGTTAAGAAAACATATTTCAGATTTCATTTCACTTTTTCGTTTTGTTTTGTTTACTTTGTGCCTTTGTACGTGTTCCCATCTAAGTGTTTTCAGTTTGTAAATACATATTTAAGACCCAGATCTATATTTGGACGCATGCATAATCAACATCACCTTCAGTTAAACCTTCTGCATTTTGCAACAAATGGCAGAAATTGACCTTGATATTTTCCAGGAGGACAAATTCATAAATATGAAAACAGAAAAGAAAATCCTGTGCCAAGATAGCAAATGACTCAGTGCAGCTTCTGTAGCGAAATGAAGACAATTCACAAGGCCGGCACACTTATGAAAAGTACAATAAATTATATAATACCACAAACCAGCACAGATAATATGAGCCTGTGCCTTTTCCTTAATGCTGGCAATTTTTATGTATCTAAGCCCACATGTGCTTCTCCTTCAGTGGGTTCTGTTCACAAAAACTAAACATTCTAGAGAGACCCCCCTGGGTGAATCTGTCATTTAAAATGCTACTTTTGCTTTGTTACAGATGCTTTGTGTGGGAAGGAATAAAACCACCCTTTTTTTATTTTGTTTTGTTTTTCTCATGTAAAGAGAGAGTTAGAGAAAACATTGATGGAGGAAATCTATAAATAACGTTTTTGAAAATGGTCACTGTTGGACCTCATTGACTCAGTAGACCTTGCTAACCAAGCAGCTAGGCCTCAGACCTGGAGGTGGGCTGCAGTTTCAGCATGTCTTAATCTTTTCTACCTTTTCCAAATTAGCCTTTGCCACGTGTAGAAAGGGCCCATGGCTAAGCAAAGGAAGACGGAGGGAATGAAGGGAAGAATGAAGGAGTGTGTCAATAGAGACCCAAGGTGTGGCATCTACGCATCAGAGGTGTTCCCCAGGAGGCTGAAGGGCTACACTTGAACTTCTCAGAGACAGGCCTACTCTGTACTCTCAGCCTCTTCTCCCTACGTTCCCTGTAGCTCCCAGGCAGATTCAGTTTGTTTCCATCCCTGCGTAGCTGCCTCTAAAACTCACTCCCGTGCAGATATCCACCCCGTCCTCCTCGTCCCTCCCCAGGACTTAGTGGAGAGTGGGCCCAGTACCTCCCCTGCCCTGCTACTTGCTGCTTTTAAACCATGCTTAGTGCATAAACGGAGGATAAACGTGAAAAGCCATGTGGTAAGTCGGTACAAGGGCTGTAGGTTTACTGTCACGTTCTAGCCTTTCAAATAGCTGTCTGTGGCAGGCATTATCATCTGTCAAGAAAGTTAGAGAATTCTGTCTGGGTCACTTCAATGCCCCTGTTTTGATACTACACCATGGACCCCTGGTGCAACTGGACCTAGAACACTGTAAGTCCAAGGCTGGTGGTTTCTAGCTCCTGACCAGAAGCCCTCTGAGCGTTCTATGGCCTCAGCTTCTTACCCAGCACCACCTGCCACCCAGAGGAAGGATGTCTTGTACTCTCAGGTTGCGGAACGTGCCCTGGTGGATGTTTGTCTGACAGCTGATTAGGTAGTCACACACCATAGCATGAAGCCAATCCGTTCCCCACCCACCCCACCCCAGCCACCAGAGTAATTTTGCCATGAAACTTTTGTGTTCATGTACCAAAAGGTCACACTCGGGAGAGGAGGCAATTCCCTACTTCTGTGTGGATTTTCTGCGTGGCCTCCATTATTAACCCCAGAAAACATGGCTCGGATGCGCCAGCCATACCGGGACAAGAGCAGAAAATGTGGTGTCTTAGACTGTTCTGGCTGCAGTAACAGAATACCACAGACTGGGTGGCTCGACAACAGATACTTATTTCTGGGAAGTCAAGACCAAGGTGCGGGCAGATGCAGTTCCTGGTGAGAACTCTCTTCCTTGCTATGTCTTAACAAGGCAGAGAGGGAGAGGAGAAGCAAGCTCTCTTGTGTCTCTTTTTAGGACACAAATCCCATCATGGGGCTCCATCCTCATGACCTAATGAGCTCCCAGTAGCCCTACCTCCACATACTATCACAATGGGGATTAGGGTTTCAACAGAGAAAGAACACAGACATTCAGCCCTGGCAGGTGGGGTGGCACCGGAAGAGTCTCCTGGGGGCCAGGTCCAAGCCTCGATGCTTGATGGTGGTGGTCACAGCAACGATGCTTAGAGGCACTCAGCTCAACCATGGATTTCCGAGGGAAGGGTGAGAAGCTTCATGCTGCTGTAGGGAATTGAGGCTTGGGTAGTGGATGGTCCTAAAGAAGGCTTGGATGGGGGAGGAAACACAACTGCTGTGAATCCCACAGAGGAGCCCAAATGGTGAGAATGAAGGAGCCGTGGGGATTCCCATTTATAATTAAAGGACACGAGGATGCCCTGCTATCATAGCTGTTGACATGAACCAGCAAGAGAAAGATGTAGTTCCCTTACCTCCAGGTCTTCATGAAAAACTTGCTTGCTGAGCAGACAAGAATTTATTTATGTGCCTAGTATCATATTGCATTAAAGGCATCAGACATGTGTTCCCCGACATCAAAGACTTAGTAATAGGGTTCGGCCAAGAAAACCTAGGTGTGTTCTTTTCTCCTGTCTCTTTCCCCTTCTATCCTGGATGTCAGATAGAACATTAACATTTCACTGCAGAGCCTGGGTAATTTTGTAATTTCTCTAGAACTCTCTCACTGTGCTTCCAAAGCTTACTCTTTGTATGACCTTCAACCAGTTTCTTAATCTTGTACCTCCATTTTTTTGATATGTAAAATGGGAATAATAATAAACATTTTCTTAGAAAATTTTGTGAGCAATAAATGAAAAAAAAATCAATGGGAAGAATTTAGCGCAGTGTTTGATCATTGTCAAATAGTCAATAAATATTAGCTATTGTTTGTAGATTAGAATGATTATTAGCTGCCATCATCACCACCTTATTTGGCCAGAGAGGGGATTGTCATAGCTCATAGCAGTGTGTGTCATACTTCCAAGTGTATAAATTGGACCAGCAACCAAGTGGTGAAACTCATTGGTGTGGGTCCCTTCCTTTCCAGCTGATGATTGCTTGTTTCAGAATCATGAAGGAAGGGAGGACAGAGGTGCCAGTTCCATGGCACAAATTCTCATGGAAGCTGACCAGTTTCAGTAGTGATGCCAAATGGTCATTCTTCATCACAGGTACGTCTTGTTGTCCTCTAAACATGAAGGTGCCCCAGCCAGAATAATTTCCTTCTCGCAATTTTTATATTAAACATTAAATGGCATGTATGTTGCTCCTTGGCATTTTCAAAGCAACTTAACATGACATTACTTACCTTAGTACAGGTGAGGAAAGTGAGACCCCAAGAAGGGGCTTATTCTCCCCAAATTAAAGTGGTAGGAAAATACAGATATTTTGAAAACTCTGCTAGAAAACACCACCCTATAATATTGTGACCCTTTCCTTAAGATCAGGTCCCACAGGACATCACTCCCTTCTCATTACTATTTCTCCCCCCAACCCCCTGCCCGTATTTTCTCTTTTTCTTTTGGGCAGAGTTATCTCATTTATTATCTATATTGAATAAGGAAGACTTGGCAGTAACTTGAGAAAGAATGACTTAAACTATCTCATTTTTGTTCTGTGTAACAGAAAAAAATATATTCTTTTTTAAAGATTTTATTTATTTGTTTGAGAGAAGAAACTGAGTGAGAGAGAGTGAGTGGGGCGGGTAGGGGCAGGGGCAGAGAGGGAGAAGCAGACTCCCCACTGAGCAGGGAGCCCATGTGAGTCTTCATCCCAGGATCCCGGGATCATGACCTGAGCCGAAGGCAGACGCATCACTGACTGAGCCACCCAGATGGCCGCAGAAAAAAAATATATACTTAAAAAACCAAAATTTTAGTATAAAAATATGTCATGTGCACTGAAAAGAGACTTGTCCCTTTTCAGGTGTGCGGTGAGCAGTTTGGAATGGATTATTCAGCTTCTGACAATATTCAGATCCCTTAGAAGGCGTTCATTGTTCTGATACTCCCTACTCTGCACTTTGCTATCATTGTTGACAAGAATATAAATATCAGTTAATAACTGAAGTTATCAGAGAGAGAGACATGTGTTCTACAGGTGTATGTGTACACATGTCCATGTATATTCGTGGGCACATAAATATATATTTCTATCCAAGAAAAATACAAATGACTCCAATACAATGATAAAACACTAATCTCTCTCTTTCTCTCTTTTTTACTATTTTAGACAAATGCTTGCTTTTTGTTGCACTTTTATGGTTGATTTCTTTTATCCTTAGAATGCTTTACTATGGTTTTCTGCTCAGCATAATAATTTCTGTCCGTATGAAATTACTCTGATTGCTACCTGCAAGGCTCTGTGATTTCAGTTGTTTGAGGAACATGGTGCCATTCAGATAATGTTCAAAAACGCAAATATTCACAGTAGGAATGTCCACAAAAATCAGTTTCCCACATTATATTGAAGGAAAAAGTCGAAGCAGAAGTATGAGAACAGTAAATTGGTATAAAAGAACCAAAACACTTGGGGGCTGTGGCTCAGACTTCAAAGGAGGAAGGCAAGACGGTATTCTAGCTGAAAGTTCTTACAAATCAGCACTCTAACCTTGACTGCCTCAAACTCTGACTTTCCTGTAAAATCAAACCGACAAAAGACTGTGTGTCAGATTTTCAGATTCTGCTTGGAACATTTTTAGAATGCGCTCCCTGATGTTTATGATTAGAGTGTCTACCTCTTGACACTCTTTCCACCAGGCTATTTTTAAGCCTCTGCACAGATTTTTGCTTTCTTGAGCTTCAGGACTTCTGATTTCTGCGTGTCAAAGTCAAGCTTCCAGCTGTTTAAATCATAGACAAGGGGCAGAGTCAGTCCAATTACTAGGGGGAGATGGAGCCTCTGGTGGTTAGAGTAGTTAAAGCGACAAAGAGGAAATAAGAGAGGATCAGAAAGAGAGGATCTCAGGGTCTCCATGAGAACAACCCCCTGGGCAGATGCCTCCCCTGTGGTTGGAGCACCCATCAGACGGATTGTGAAGGCAGTTACTAATGAGTCCGTGCTTGCTCTTGTTGTTGTTCATCAGTGACTAAAGTAGAGCCAGATTGCTCTACCTTGGCACTGTTTGCATTTGGGACCAGACCATTCTTGGCTGGGGCGGGCTGTCCTGTGCATTGGAAAACTCTCAGCAGCATTCCTGGCCTCTGCTTGGTAGCTGTCAGTAGCCCCTCTAGTTGTGACAATAAAAAATGTCCCCGGACATTGCCAAATTGCCACTCGGGTAAGAGTGTGGAGCAAAATTACTCCTCAAAGAGAAGCACTGAAATAAATGTTCAAATGTTCGATGCATTTATTCATTACAATAAGATTTCCTTAATTATTGGCTCCCAAACTTTTTTTTTCCTCTTGCCTTCGAAAGGGAATTGATAAAGCTTTACACTTTGATGACCTCTAATATGTATTACATTTTTCTAATGCTGATTTTTTTTTATAACAGTACTGACTGCTTTAGAAAGACAACTCATTTTTTTTTTAAAGGATCTGTTCACAGAGTATCACAGAATACTTGCTCTCATTATTTTTCTCTTGCCTTTTTTCTCCCTACCCCCATTCATCCAGAACCTCTAGACAAAGTAAAGGAAATGAAGGTGGTCCTTGATGCTGTAAGGTTGAAGGTGTGATGTCTTGCATTTGGGGGATATTGCTAAATATAAGAAAAAAGAGAGGAAGTAATATGAGGGGTTGTTAAGCCAGAGTAAATTCTAACTCAAAGAGGCGGGGAGCAGAGAGTTGGTGATAGATACTATTAAACATTTTGGAAGAAGGTGCCTATGTACTCTTTATATATTTATTTGTCCTGGAGAAGAATGCACTGAGAACTTAGGTACTCGCCCTAGACTTTGCAAAACAGACCTCTACAATTTTAGAGATGGTTATAGAGAGGGGCCCCCATAAGAAATGTGGCTTTGGTGGGAAGGAAGGATCTCAAGTATCATGAAGTAACTTTCAGTGAGGAAATAAGAAGAACCATCCAAAGAACCAATGTGACAGAACTAAGGAACCAGAACTCAAGAACCCTGATTTTAAATTCCTCCTCGTCCTACAACATACCCCTTACCTTTTTCTGTTGTTTATACAATTTTTTTTTAAACGCTACTCTTAAGCTGTTAATATCACACAGATTGTGCCTTGGTCTTTGAGATAAGATAGATGTTACCTAATCTGTTTGGGAAATCCTCAAAAGGAGTATTCCAGTCTAATTCATTTCAGTTTACATCATGGTTTGGGCCCAGAGGTTAACAGTCATGAGAGTGCCCCTTGACATTGTCTTCCATGGATCTACTTCCCTTGAAATAAAGAGAAAAAGAAGTGACTGGATTTGGGCATTGTTGGTATCGTCTGCATTGATATCTTTTTAATTTCACTGATTATTTTCCTTTTTAACATGGTTACCTTTGTCTTGTTCCTTAGTTGAATCTCTGTTGCTCCCAAAGCAACAGAGACTTTTAAGTCTTTATGTATCTTCTCGCTTCCTCAAGCTTTTAGACAAGCCAATCACACCTGTGAAACCTTTGGAAATATTCAATTTTGAAACAAGCTTGAAAGTGACAATATTTAATCTTAGACTTTGGCAAGATCTTTATATATTTGAGTGGATTTTACAAACTCCACATGTTTTAGGTGAGTCTATTCATTTCATCCCATCAACATCCTCCCTCAGATCACCCAGAAACTCAGAGTTTAGGTATGTATTTTATAGATTCATGTTCACAATTTATTGCTGAATCAAATTTGGCTCTAGATGACAAATTTCAAAGGAGGGACTTAAATTCCCTTGGTTTTAGCAGAGAAAATTGTCCAAGTGCTTAGACCATATTGGTTTCAAATAAAACAAAAGATGTAGCTATTGGCTGAAGATAAAAAATATAACCAGAATAGATTCTGACAGTAACTCTGTTTTTAATCATATTCTTTAGGAAAAAAACTTCATGATATGCCATATATAACATGGATATATGAAAAGCTGTCTTAGAGTTTCAGGGAGATTTCTCCCTCAAATTGTAACAAAGTATGGTACTTTTCCCTAAGGCCCTTTATTTTAAAAGATAGAGATTTTGAGATATTTTATCACTTTCTAACCTTCAAAATCCAGTATGTAAGTGCTCTCCAGTGTGAACTTGAGCCGCCACAGACTCTGAAAACAGAACACGGTATGCCTGAAATGCTCGGATTCAAGTCCTTATGGAGTTTATAACCCTTTTTGAGAAACTGAACGTCTCCCATACTAGAGGCCAGAAGCCAAAAGGTAAGAAGAATCAAATAGCCTTTAATTCTTTTTAACCAAATAAATTTCCCATCGGAATGGGCTACATCATTTTTCTAGGCCAGTGTAAAATGAACAAGCAGGAGCCCTTGTTAGAGACTTATGAAGAATTTCAGGATAGTGACAATTAAACCAAGGGAGGATCTCTTCTAAGCATGACATTGTTTTTAAAGATTTTTTCATTTGAGAGAAAGAAAGAGAGGGAGCACCAGAGAGAGCACGTGTGGGGGTGGTCTGAGGGAGAGGGAGAAGCAGGCTCCCCACTGAGCCAGGAGCCTGATATGGGACTCGATTGCAGGACCCCAGGATCATGACCTGAGCTGAAGGTGGGCGTTTAACTGACGGAGCCACCCAGGTGCCCTGTATGTTTGTATTTTAATGTAAGGTCTACACCCAACGTGGGGCTTGGACTCACAACACAGAGATCCCGAGTCACGTGTTCTACCAGCTGAGTCAACCAGGTGCCCCTCTATGTGTATTTTAAATGATTCTTGGGAAGCATTGCTTTTGTGTGAAGTTTAATCAATTTATACTTCTTCATTTTTAATTAGATTCAAGATGTTGATGATTTTGTATCTCCATCTCATTTCAAGCTGTTGATATGTACGCTTATACACATGCATCTTCTATTTTGAGGGGTGAGTGATAGAGTTATTTGTGCAACAAACACCATGAAAGTTTAATGTAGACCTCTACATAAACTTACCCATTAAGATGAAAGGCAATTCAGTAGATATGCCACAGGGTCAATTACGATTATGTAAGGGCTGTCATCTCTGTGCTCAAAGTGTCTTGAATGTGAGTGATCTGGAATTGCCAGAGAACTCTTTTCTGAGATGTTTAGCAGAAAATGTTTCTTCCTCCTTCGCCTCCACCCTCCCAATACACACCCACAGGATGCGCCCACGTGCCGTCCCCCCAACCCTCTACTGCAGTGTTACGATCTCATAACCGAAGTTCATGGTGCAATGATTGCCACTTAGTTGCTCTCCCTAAGAGATGGGCTGGGACTTCAGGGAACAAAATCTGCTGGCAGCTTCGCGCCTCACCACCCCCCTCCATCCTCCTTTGTAAGAAGGGGGGCCAGGCTGCGATGAGGAGCCGTGGGAACTGGCTTCCGCACACCGGATCCCCTGGGTAGAGGTCGAGCTTCCCCTGAGAGGGCAGCAGGGCCAGGTGGCCCAGAGGCCTCTGGAATTCCAGGGGGACAATGGCAAATGGGCACTGGGGGCCGTGTCTGCATGCCAACAACTAAAGCTCAGACATCCAATACAAAGTACCGGTGCTAAACAAAAGCTAATATTAAAGACGATCCTTGGGGAGAGGAGGGGTAAAAGGAAAAGGGATTTGGAGGAAAGCTGCTGGCACTGTGGCTCTTAAGACTCACACAGCCTAAGACAAATTCAAGTTGCATTCTTCCAAAGACATTCCTCAGCCTGAAAGCCACAACTGGTGGAAATCTGCAAATGCTTTGGAGAGCAGTGGACTTAGTCAAATTTAGGTGGGAAAAATTAAACAAGGAATGCTTTAGAAAATCAGCTCAAGTTCCTAGCTTCCTCTCCATTCTCTCTCGCTCTCTTTTTTTTTTTTTTTTCATTTTGCTTTTCTCTTGCATCTTAGTGGGAGGGGGGAAAAAAGATATCCATTCTATTATTCCTTAATTTTCATCTTGCAGCTCATTATCTCAATCAGCATGTCACAGTTGAGTGCATTGATTTCTGAGGAAAATTCCAGCAGGTCCTTGTAGCTCTTGATGAGCTATGGCTAATCGCTGTAGTTAAATTTTCTGTCATGACCTGAAACAGATTCTAAGTGTGTGATTGGCAGGAAGGTTAAATAAAGAAATGGCATGCAGAAGTGATCATATGCTTTCTTGGCTCTCAGGGATCTGGAAGGGGAGGAAGGAGGTCAGGGATTATGAAACAGTAACCATCGAAGACCAATTAAAGAACAATTTTATCTGAACCCAAAGGGGGTCCCAGCATAATCGTGTACATCGATGGGGAGGTTTCAGGTGCCCTTGGAATACAGCATCTGCCCCTACAAAAGGTGGAAAGAATCTGGTCAACACAGGGAAGGTTCCTGTCAAGCATACAATGAGACCTTGTGAGCTATGAATTGTATTAGTCACTGGAGCTCTACGGAGGACTTGGCAATGAACGACGAGGGCTCCCTCTCAGTGAGAGCAGCGAGAAGCAAGGACTGGGCTCCCGAATCACTGCTTACCTCAAGCTCCGTGCTCCACACTCAGCCTCTCTCCGCTTTCAGTCTCCCCATTTGTGAAATGAAAGAAATAGAAACTAATTTACGTCCCCACGGTGTTTTCCTAGCGTAATGTATCAAAGACACTCGAAAGGGACAAATGGAGCCATCTGAAGATACTCCGGGCCAGAGCTAAGATCAGTAACCTAGAGAATTAAAGTACATGAGTTTGAAATAAAAGAATGCAAGACCCAAAAGTGTAGTGCCCCACCTCCCCAAAAAGGAAGGGAATATATAAAGCAAGGAAACAAGATTGTGTGGAAGAGGAGCCTGGGGCGCTGTGTGCCTCAGGGGTGTGGATGGTCAGACAGAGCATTTGGGAATCTCTGTAGGTCAACCTCGGGTATGCACTGAAAACCTCAAGAAAGGGCCATAGATTACAAAGTACAGAATTCACAAGATCAGGAAAAACCTGGATTGTGCGTGGCGGTGGAATGGATGAGAGGAGCCGAAGAGAAATGTATGTCTGTCTGCAAACAAAAGGCGACATAGTCAGAAAGGATGAGAAGAAGCAAAAGGTACGAGGGGAGTGGAATATAGGGGATAGATGCAAATGCGGTCTCAAAAAACAACAGAAAATGAACCTCGTTAGAGTTAAAAAACAAAATCTAAAACAAGCAAAAAAAACCTCCCATCTCGCCTCCCCAGTCAAATAGATTGTCTGAATTGCACAGACGTTAAGCCCAAATGGAATGGTTATCTGGTTGCTTCTCGCGGTTGCAATCTTAATTAGCAATTCTTAACGTGGTCTCAGAATACACAGGATAAGATGGAGGCGGAGGGGGGTGGGGGACCAAGTAAAACGCAGTGAGTCGTGGCTCAGAACCATCCAGTGTGTCTGCAGGGGACCTCAGAACAAAGCAGGTGTTTCCTTGCTGCTGCTGGAGTGGCGGGCAGAGGTGTGATGGAGGCATTTGGGGAAAGTAGGCAGGGGGTGGTAAGGGGCGCGTGTCTCTGTTGTGCGTTTCCTGTCTCTGGTAGAGTGGGCCGCGGGGTGGGCTGAAGATGGGGTCGGAAGAGTGTTCCTCGTACTCTAAAGAAAGGCTCCCCTGCCACCTTCCTCTGTCTATGACAGTACCTGTATTTCCAATCCAATGCTGGAGACAGGACGCAGGGCAGTGAGTCGTCATAAATCACTGATCTGGGAACCAACCAAGATCAAACCTTATCTTCAAGGCAGTGTGAATGGAAACTAAGTGTTCAGAATTGAGGCCATCTTATTCCTTCTTTCCACTTTAGCAGCTGCTCAACCCCGGCAAATTCACCAGCATCCTGGTCACATACTGGGAAGTGCGTCAAAGACATTGTTTTCCCAATTGTACTTGGATGACTTGTGGCCTCTGGGAAGGCATCGGGCTTGTTCGAAGTACACATGTATTGGATTTTGAATCTTTTTCTTCGAAACTCAAGAGGACAGACCTCACAGAGAGCAAAACAGATTCCCCCCCTTCCTGCCACTGTGCCTTTTTGGCACTGAAAATACCACATTCCACAGTAGGCACAACAGGTTGACCTAACCTGGTAAGATGGGCACATTCTCCCACATCTTTACGTTCTCAACACCTTTTCTTTCTTCGAGTCCCTTTCCAGAAAGAAGAACACTTTCCTAGCAATAAGGCTTTGGATGGGAAGAATTAAAAATAGAGAGTGTCCTGTCCCCATTGCTAATCTTGTCTCCGATGAAACTGAAGAGCAGTGTGGAGGGTTCCAGTCCCAACACCTGGCAGTACTCATGGCTTAACTGTACCCCACGGGGGTGCATCACCCTTAAATCAAGACCATAGGCACTGGGCCCTGGAAAAGTAGCTCTCGGACACATCTCGGGATCTTTCACCAAAGACTCATACCTTCCATGACATATGGACATTTTAAGATCTGTAAATAAATTATGCTAGGTAATAAAAGGGCTGTCTGTAAGCTCAGAGTTGCACATGGAAAATTCTGGGGGACTTTCAAAGTTCTCACAATAAAGGAGACCAGGACACACATCATTTCTATGCGCTGATGTGTTTAGCTTGAGAAAGAAAACACTGATCCCGTTCCCTAGGAAAATGGCACTACCTCCTAACTGACTACCTCCTCTATCCCCTAACCGTCACCACCCACCGTTCTCTTTTTCTGTGAACTATGAGTGAAGACAACTTTCCCTGGAAGTGAGCCCTAACCCTGATTTTATGCTGCTTATTCGAAATGATTTAAAACAAATATTTTTGTGAATTTTGGATCCTCAAATTGGGAAAAACTGTTTATAAACAGATATTGACATGATTGATGACATACTTGGCTCAAAAAAAAGTAAGCCTTCCTTTAAGCTGGCCACCTGAAATAGTATTTGTAAATGATGAATTTGTGTGTAAAGGGACAATTTCCTGTAAATCAATGTACCTTACTTCAGATTTCAGTTTAATACAAAAAAAACCCCTGTCCTTGGAAAACAAATGGCATACAAATTGCTTATGATCTTCATAGGAAAAAGCCATATGTTATTTAGGGTGATTTATCTAGACTTCCAATCCCTTCTCGTTGGAAACCTGCATTTCTCAATAATGTTCCAATTAAACTCATACAGCAGAATCAATCTGGGATACCTGTGTGGATAATAAATGGACACAGGCTGATTCTTTGGGTATTTTCATTGTAGGATGCACCCTAATAAAGAAATAACAAGAGATGCTTTTAATAATGCCATTGCCATGAAAAGGCTTTTGGTTTTTCTAGTTTCAGACCTTCTCAGAGCTATTTCAGTTATTAAAGTGAAGAGCAATAAACACGGGCCACTCACCACCACTGAGGACAAACAAGATGGAGTAAATCTACAGGAAAATCCGCTTTTGGTTTCAGCCATACTCTCTGAGGCAGGGAGTTGAAGCTAGTCTCACTTTTAAGGTGTGTTAGAATAGCAGATTTCTGGTCTCTGAGGAGGTCTTTGTAAAAGTTTCGTGTGATTCTGCTCGTCTGTTAAGAGAATATAGGCAAAAACACTCTTATCTAATGGGTGCTTCTCTCTCAGAAATCAAATTCCCACTCCATAAAATTTAGGTGATAGGGAGGTACGTTGCTGTTTCCTGCCTCTCGGGAATCTTTGCACCAAGTGGGAGGAGCATGAAAGCACCCAAGGGGGGCATTTTGACTCCCAGCGTGCAATTAAATCCTAGAAGCTGGAGACATTTGCACGATCTCCAGAGGGCTGGAGAGCTGTAAGGATCCTGCAGTCAGTCTAGAGAGGGCCCAAACTACTACATATAATGATGCTTTGCATTTGTTAGGTGAAAACAGGACGAGAGCAGCCATGAAATTGGGAGAGCTACTGTCCAACTCAGTGCTTCCAGCTTCCAGAAGCAATGGCTCAACAGTCATTACCCCGGAATGTTTGAGGCTAACAAACACCTTTCTCCTGTAATGTAAATAGGATGGCAACCTGGACGACAGTTTTGACACTGGTTTCTTTTTTTTTTTTTTAAGATTTTATTTATTTATTTGACAGAGAATGCAAGTAGGCAGAGAGGCAGGCAGAGAGAGAGAGAGAGAAGCAGGCTCTGCACTGAGCAGAGAGCCCGATGCGGGGCTCGATCCCAGGACCCCTGGATCATGACCTGAGCCGAAGGCAGAGGCCTTAACCCACTGAGCCACCCAGGCGCCCCTTGACACTAGTTTGTTTAACATCATATCCCAGCCCAAAGGTCTTGTTCCATGACTTTTTATGTGACATTTGGCAAATAGTTTTATTTGGTCCTCATTTTTGCCTCCAACAAAGTGATGACACTATTTTTCTGCCCCAAATAACCCGATGGGGTCTTGTAAAAATCAGTATGGACATTTACATAAATTACTTTTTTCCTCCTTCTATTAAAATAAATAAACACAAGGTAACTGTGTAGGATTGTCATTTTTATTTTCAGAAACATGAGTCTCAAGACAAGCATGGTTTGCAGTATCTTATATTTCTAGAGAGCTCTAGGGGTTACAGAGCATTTTTTCTTTACATTCATTACATACAAAAATACTAGAAGACAAATCACATAACCAGGTAGATGCCATTTTTTTCATTTCATAGGTAAAGAAATGAAGAACCAGGAAGGTTAAATGATTTATTTTCAGTCACAGTCTTGAAAGGAGGACTGCAAGCGACTGATTTGTGATAATTGTCAATTAGTCTTTCACTTTTCTGAGGTGCCGGAGTTTTATCAGATTTATCAGATCACTAAATTTGTCTGTACTTCCTGAGCCAAGTTGCTTAAAATCTTAATATTCTGATTTTTCAAGTTTTGCAATTTTTGGGCAGAAATAAAACTGTGACCAGTCTGTTGGGTTGTGAGTCAAGATGTGAAAGATTTGACAGCATGGTAAAACTCAGCCTCGATGCCTCATAAACAAACTAGATAGGAGATTTCTAGTTCCAATTGTTTTTTTTTTTCTAACGGAAAAACGTATTAGTAGCACTTACTGAGTTTCTTCCCACCTTACCCTTCAATAGTTCCTAAGAGTCTTTTTGTAGCTAAGTTCCCACTCCCCTGGCCCCGGTGTGTGGTCTCAGAGGGCCCCCCAAGAAAGCAGTGTAGTCATAATCCTTTCCCTGACAGTTGTGGGCAGAGGGAAATTCGGTCTTCTCCGGTGGATAAGCCTGTGTTGGGTACCTTTCTGGGGCTATAGTTATCTTCACATAGATTCCAGTCAGAAGAAGGACACACACACAAACACACACTCACACTCACACGGATGGGGTGGGAATCTAAAATAAAGCCTTGGGGGAAGAGGTGAGAATTAAAGGCAGTCCTGACAGATTTCTAAATCTTTCTTGGGTTCTTGTGGTCCCTGGCCCTTGAGTTCTGGGCTCCCACCCTGGAGCCTTACTCACAGATGAACCTGAATTAAGGGTGCTTGAGATCACTTTTCAGTCCAAATGAAACAATTGTTCAAAGTCCTTTGCCTTCTCAGGCAGAGCATTTCACATCAGCTCTCCAATCCGTGCCATGTGTCATAAACACAGTGAAGCATTGATGTAATTATGTGAAGGACAGAGGGAAATTAAAAGGAGGAAATGCGGTCTGGTGGTTAGATTGGCAGACTAAATGTCAGGAGTTTTGTTTCTGTTTTTGACATGACTCTGAGGACTCAGCCCTTGGCTCCCTGATGTCACCCCAAGAGCCCAAGAGCCTAGGTTTGATTCTTACTTAAATGAACATGGCTTTTGATACCCTGGAGCCCCTTTGGTGGAAGAAGATGCCCTTAGAAGTGGAGGAGTCCTAAGCCCATGCAGATTGAAAAGCTAATTCCATAGCTGGCCCATACTTCCTGTCTACAAAACAAGGACGGCATAAATCATGCCTGATGGGGCTGGTTTCAATTATGGGAATCAAAGCCAACCTACTCTTTATCTTGTGACATAGTTACCAGCTCAACACAGAAGAAATTCGGTGCTATGGGACTGACAGTTTTTTTCATATATTCAAATAGAGACAAGTGTTCTTCTTTTTAAATTCTGCCCTTTTGCTTCTATAGCCAAATCATTTCTCTTTCAAAACCATGATGTGGTAGCAGCTTTTAGTCCAAAATCCTGTATGTTTGCTTTTAGAATTTTCTCACTGACTAAAAATAGTCATTGCATGTTCTTACTTACACAAAACATGATTATTTATGTAGAAAGTGCCCCCCTTCCCAAAAAAGTGCTTATGTATAAATTAAACAAAACATGTATAGGTTCTGTATACTGAAAATTATATAATGCTGATAAAAGACAAATACCTAAATAAATGGAGACACATCCTGTACTCTTTGATGGGAAAATCTAATATAGTAAAGATACCAACTCTCCCTAAATTAATCTATAGGTTTAATGTAATTCTTATTAAAATACCAGCCAAAGTTTTTTCCAAACATGGACAAACTTATGCTAAAATTTGTATATAGAGATAAAACCCTACATAGCTCAAATAATCTTGACAAGGAAGACTAAAGAGAGAGGAATCACTCTACCCTCTCTTAAGTCTGACTGCAGAACTATAATAATGAAGACTGTGTGGTCTTGGCAGAGGGACAGACATAAACATCAATGGAACAGAATAGAAGACCTGGGTATAAAACCACAGAAACGTGCTTTTTTCAAGAAAAGTTCAAAAACCTTTCAGTAGAGGAGGATAGCCTTTTCAGAAAATATTGCTGAAGTAATTGGACATCTATAGGTTCATAAACAACAAAAACACTTCAATCCTGCCTCTCACACCTATACAAACTTAATTCAAAACAGATCACTGATGTAAAAATAAAGTGTAACATTTTAAAACTTTCAGAAAAACACTTAGGAGAAAAATCTTCAGGATCTGAAACTAGGCAAGAAGTTCTTCAATCTGAAGCCAAAAGCATGATCCATAAAAGGAAAAGCTGATAAAATGGACTTCATCAAAATGTAGATGTTTTACTCTGTAAAAGACCCTCTTAAGATGAAAAACAAGCTACAGACTAATAAGAGTATTTGCAAACCATGTGTCAACAAAGGGCTAGTGTGCACACTATATAAACTACTCTTAAGACTCGATGAACACTGGGTGTTATATGCAACTAATGAATCATGGAACACCACATCAAAAACTAATGACATACTACATGTTGGCTAACTGAATGTAATAAAAAGGTAAAAAAGAAAGAAATCACACAAAAAAGACTCAATGGTAAAAATCCAAATAACCCAATTAGAAAATGGGCAAAAGACATGAGCAGACATTTCATCAAAGAGGATTTACAACAAATGCACATATGAAAAGACGCTCAGCATCAATAACTACTAGGGAAATGAAAATTAAAACCCTAATGAGGTTATCACTCTATCAGAAGGGATACAATTAAAAATAAATAAATAAATAAAAACATCAACTGAGGGATATGGTCTTGGATCACTCATACATTACTGGTGGGAATTTAAAATAAGAGTCAGTCTGAAAATAGTTCTGCCATTTCTTAGAAAAGGAACTATGCAATTATCATATGACCAGCAATTCCAGTCTTTGGCATTTATCCCAGAGAAATGTACACTTACGATCAGACCCAAATCCATATACGAATGGTTAGAGCAGGTTTAGTGTAAGCCCCAAAGTGGAAACAACCCAAATTGTCTTCAGCAGGTGAATGGTCAAACATCCAGTCGTTCATCCACACCATGGAATCCTATTCAGCAACACAAGGAAGCAGACAACTGACTCACGCAACAACCTGGGTAAATCTCAATGGCTTTATGCTGGGGGAGAGGGAGTCAATATCCTAACAGGTCAATTAACTGCATTTGTTTTCTGTTGCCACTGCAAAAAATCACTGTAAACTTAGCAGCTTAAACAACACAATTTTGTTATCTTACAGGAAACTTGAAATCCACAACCATTCTCTAAAGCCTTGAAAAGTCAAGGTGTTGACAGGGTTGTTTCTTTCTGGAGACTCTATGGGAAGATTCATTTCCTTGACTTTTTCAGCTCCTAGAGGATGCCTACATCACTTGGCTTATGGCCCCTCCTTAGAGATCCCTCCAGTCTCCATCACCAGCTCTCCTACTACTATGTCTCTGATCTGATGCCTCCTTTTATCAGGACTTTTGTAATTATATTAGACCCATCAAGACAATCCAGGATAATTTCTCTCTCTTTTTAGTTTTTAAAAAATTTTTTAAAAGATTTTATTTATATGAAAAAGGGAGTGAGAGAGAGTACACGAGAAGGGGATAGGGGCAAAAGGAGAGGGAGAAGAAGACTCCCTATTGAGAAGGGAGCCCGAAACAGGGTTGCTCTTGGGACCCCCCAGGACCATGACCTGAGCTGAAGGCAGATGCCTCGGCAACTGAGCTAAACAGATACCATAATCTCCCCCTCTTAAGATCCTGAACATAATCATATCTGCAGAATATCTTTTACCATGTAGGGTGATGTATTCATAGTTTTGAGGAATTAGGATGTAGATATCTTTGTGAAACCATTATTCAGCCTATCACATATACTTCTTGATTTGATTTATAAAATGTTGTTTAAATGAAAAAATTATAGAACTGGAAAACAGAGTGATGGTTGCCAGGGAGAAGGTAGCTCTGAAAGGACAACATTTGTCATATTAGAAGTGCTCTGTATCTTGATTATGGTGCTACATACACAAACCTACACATAGGTAAAGGAGACCTAAACACACACACACACACACACACACACACGAGTATAAATAAAACTGGGCAAATTTGAATAAGATAGGCGGATTGTATCAATGTTAACATCATGGTTGTGATATTGTTCTGTGATTTGCAAGACATCATTGTTGAGAGAAGCTAGGTGACAGATATATGTAATCTCCTTGTATTTCCCACAACTGCAAGTCAATCTATGATTATCTCAAAATAGAAAGTTATAAAAAATGAAACAAAATCTACCAGAAAGTCAGTTTTTACTGTAGAAATTATAATAATACCTTAGGTTGGATCCCAAGCCCAACTAATAGCCAGAATTATTATGGGGGGGATTGTTGTAAGAATACAGACTCCTTGACCATATCTCAGACCTATTTGACCAGAATTTTGTGGGATAAAAGCCAGGAATCTCCATCTTTACAAAGTTCCCAAGTGATATCAACTGGGTTTAGAAACCACTGTATTATATTATGCACCGCTTTTCTTCAAACAATTTTACACATAGTGCTTTTTGTTTACATAAAATTTCAAGAAACACAAAGGTCCCTCTTACCAAGATGATAGCAGAAGAATAGACAGTCCTCTTCAGGGGGTTTTTGAATACGATTAGGGGAAAATTGAGTAACACCGAGAGAAACTTGGGATACTGAGTTTAAAAAAATTATCAGGCTGACAATTTATATCTGAATTAACCTACTAGAAAAATGGTAGTTTTGAGGTTCTCCTTAACAAGGGAGGAGGCTGTTGTGTGGAGAAGAAGCTTAGCAGGAGAATAGGGACAGGTACCAACATAAAAAGGGGACGTGCTAATTAAAGATACCTAGGTGTTGCTTCAGACGTGCAATTTACTTTAAAAATGCAGGACCTTCTGTTACTATGCATAATTGTGTGAAGGCCTTAATTGTAGTACTGAGAGTTGGGGCACAACGAGAACCTTCATTTTAAGTTGCCAAAGTGGTGGAAAAACCAAAATGGCCAGATACAGAGATTGGAGAAGAGAATAGATAAAATGACATTTCAAAAAGCAGAAGTAACTTAAAGGTTTATGGAGGATTTTGTTGTTGTTGTTGTTGAGGGTGTTTGGATGGGAACCAATAGAAACGTCTCTTAAAAGACAACGTGTATCTCTTGTGCCTGATATAAATAGGTATTTCACGAATAAAGGTGGGAATCCTACAATCTATGAGCTGACACTAAGGCAACTGAATTAATCGAGATATTGTTAATTTGGAAACTTTACCTAAAAAGCAGAGCCCGTGTCCCACCCACAAAGTTAATTTAAGAACCTGATTGAGGTAAATGAATACATATAGGCAATTAAAAATAGGTGTCATGGAAGGAGACAGTGTACCAGGTTCTACACAAGCTTGAGTATTGACTGACAATCAGTCATATGCCAGTTGTTACTGTCCTGGTTGCTTCCCATTCCCCCATATCTCTTAGCATGGGAGAGGTCTAAGGGCCAAGGTCAAGGCAGCCTGTATCTGGAACTTCAATAGAAAAACCTATGTGGTGGGATTATCTATCCTAATACCCACATTGGATAGCATTTGTCCTAGGCTTTCAAAGGTGGAGGAAACAGATGTTATTATAATGGCCCCCTGCTGCCTGAGTCCCTCCATGTGAGGAGGCAGCCAGTTGTACACAGAGGGTATACTCTTCTCTACCATTAGCTGTCACCATTTAAGGAAGGGACTCCCTGCTCTGGCACCATTTCTCTAGAGCTGTGGCCTCTCCAAGTAGAGCTGCAATCACTGGCCTTCTATGGAGAGAAGCTGAGACTTCTGCCAGTAATATTTCCTAAGAGATTAAGTGACATTAGATAATGTTCATTGTGAGAACTTAATGAGTTCTGGGACCTTAATCTACTATAATGCATCAGCCTCAGGGTATGTCGTATTTGTTAATGTTCTTTTTATCAATAAATTTTGTGATATGTGTTGCCAGAGTTCTTGAGAAGGGAGTTCTTGTTAGTTTATTGGGTTATGGAAGAGAATCATGAAGGTGCCTGGGTAGTTATCAGCAGAAGTACATGCCTCTTGAAAGGTCATCTAAGTCTTTTGTGCATCTCTAATGGAATGAGAGTTGCCTGGGTAGAGGTGAGATACTCACAGCCCATGGGAAGACCCTATCCCAGTTAATGGTTTATACATGATGAGGGAAACCTTTATCTCATCTCTGCTTCCTGGCCCTCAGAGGCTGAGGAAGAATCAATCTTGCCTCCTCTGGATACTAGGCTTGGAAACTGGGCATTTTAGAGAGTAATAATCTCTGAGGGGAAGTGTGATGCTCCTATTTGCAGTCTGTGATATTGAATCTGAACTTTGGGAACAGAGATGTGGTTTTTTGGCCACATTCTCTCCAGAGAATGCACCTTCCATGCTATTTCAAGCCCCTTCTTATACCTTCTTAGCACTCTTATTTAATCTGAATCACCAGTGTGGCTCTAAAAAGACTATGAGAATGCATCATTTTAAACTTTAAAGCCTAATCCTTAATTACTGGCAGCTTTTTTTTTATTATTATTTCTTCACATAACTCTCTGGATCAGACCCTCCAGATCTTTGGGGCGTGCACTTTATTGAGTTGTACTCTGGCACACCCGTGTCCTAACATATTAGAGTAGAATGGTAAACCATTAGTCAGCTGGCTAAAAGGGGGAAAGAATGTAGGTATTTCTGGATATGTCTACAATTTCCTACAGGTGAACAATTCACACAATACCATACTTAAAATTCCAATACCATTCTCCTTGGGAGCTTAATAAACATTTTGGGAACTAAGCCAACATTACTCTCCCATACCTGCCCTTTCTTATCAAAGGGATAAAGGCCAAGATTGTTCCTCGGCAATTTTATTGTTAGCTTTGCTTTTCCTGGGTCAAGGACTTTCCCTTGGCCTAAGAACCTCAACCCAAAACCAGCACCCCAGTCTCATTTTCCTAACCACCATCCGTACCAAGTGTCTTGGGTGTGAGATAACATTTAATCAAATCAGTAAACACTGGGCTGTGATCTGAAACACTTGTGAATACAAGGATTGTGTCCCATCCACCTGGCTTTCTTACTATAGGATTACAGTGTTGAAATCAGGCTGGAGATCCTGTGACAAAGATCAGATTTACCATAAACACTGTGATTTATTCCTCCCTGGAGACTTTTAATAGACAGGGTGTCCTGTTGCCCCATTGTTGTAATTCCAGGTTAGTAACAGAAGTAGAGAATTAAATGGGAGCTCAGTGACATCTCAAGCTCTGGGCTGATTCCCACCTCCAGGTCCATACTTCTAGTAAATGGCTGGGTTATGTATCACCACTGCTCCGAGGAGCTACTCTTCTCATGTCCATTTCTGATTGTAGGGACTTGCATTTTGAAGAGATTTCCAAATGTTCTTTTCAGATCTTCTTTATAATGCTCTTAAGGAACAGTCCCATGAGGGATGTAAGGGACACCTCTTTTGAATGTATAGGATATCTTGGGGGTGTGAAATGTCTCAAAATGTGTGACAGTGCACATTCGGGCACATGCTTCTGAAAATTGGCCATGGCATTCTCTCTGGGACTTGACCCTGAGCTTCTATGAGGTCCAAGTTGATGTCCCCTGTGTAAGAAATATGTGCCAATAGAAGGTGGGATGCAAGGCAGCAACAATGCCCCCTACACCTGGCCTACTTTCTTCAAACAACCTCACATTGCTCTTTGCCCACGTCAGTGTTTCAGTCTGCTCCCGGTGCCCTCACACACTTTACTACTTCTCTTTCTCTTATATTATTTCATCTTCATCTTTGCCTGTTTACCAACATAATTTATGATGACTTAACCTCTGAATGCTAGCTCCTTTCTACCATCAATATCCAATTCAGGTTCTTCTTTATCATTCATCCAACACACATAAATTGACTACCTAGTACCTACCGGCTGGCATATTGGGTTTGGGGTACCCACTGGTGAGTAAACAAGCATGCTCTCTGCCCTGTGACATTTCCAGCCTACAGAGGGAGGCAGACACTTTGCTGGAAAGCAATAAGTAATAAGGAAAGAGCAAGGAGACAGAATCATAGGGAGAACCTATTCAGAGAGGGTGGTGACATTTAAACAAAGACCTGAAGAATGAGAAGCCAGGCGTCCTTTGAGAGTAGTGGGGACAGAGCACTGGGCAGAATGGGTAGCATGTCAGAGGCTGAGGTATGCTTTAGAAAGCTAGGAGAGGACAACAGATGAGAGGAGGATGGGAATGGAAGTGAGGAGACCACCAGGTGGCTGTGGAAGGAATCCAGAGAAAAATGATGGAGGAGAATGGCAGCAGTGACAGTGGAGAGAAACGACAATGGAGGGAATTGGATCTAAGGTGTGAGACCTTGAGAGGAGCCAAGAGTGGATCATTCCAAGTGATTTAAGCCCCTATTCACCCTTTCAGCCTAGTGCCAGGTACCCAGAAAAGATCAAAACATGTTTGTTCCATTTCCCTTTTCTTTTCTTTTCTTTTCAAGATTTAGCAATTCTATACACCATTTGATTGACAGTAATTCAGATAATATCCTGTGACATCTCTTCCACTGTTTTTGAATCAAACATCCTGGAACATATCATCAGATAAACACTAAAAAGGATACCATTTGCCATCCTAGGAAAAAGTCGACGTAGCTCTTTAAGGAGATAATTTTTTCTCCGATAGTAAAGCCATAGTAACAAAAAGGGAGCAGCAATTGTAGTTTCTCTTTAAAATTTAACTTTATCTGATGTTACATTCTTGATTAGTCAGATACTGATTGTTCTAGAATAATATTAATTTTAGGTGATTTTCCAAAGGTTCAAGGCCTATTTCTGGCATGATCCATACTCATGATTGGAAATCAGAGGGTGAACAGCAGAATTGCACTGGATGAGGAATGCCAAGGCTAAGCCAGAGCTGTGTGACCACATTGCAAGGAACCACTCAAATATGGTCACAGTCAAGGTTGTTTGCACAGCAGAAGCAGAGAAATCTGCTTGACTCTTGGAGGTTAGGAACAGGAGGAAGGAAAGAAAAGTTGCTGGAGGAGGAAACTGAGTGAAGATTGTTCCCCATCGTTTGTGGATCAGTTTGTCCAACTGGAGATGTCAGGTCAGACTCTACCTGTGTTTCCTGCGCAACTAGTGGAGGTCTTAGAGCCAGAAGATGCCAGGTGGACTTGTTAGTGGTTCACCTAAAGAGTGTTCTGGGGAAGTCCCTCAGGGACAAGTCTTGGGCCTAGAGACTTTTGAGCAGGAAGATTTGGAAGAACCATGCATAACATGCTGGTGGGGTTGGAATGAGACACGCAGCTCAAGAAATGTAGGAAAGTCCCAGCAATCAGCCATCAGTACTGGATGGGGGTGGGAGGGAGAATCTTTTACTTAAAAAAAAAATAGTCTTCATATAAATGCTTCTGTTGTATCAACATGTGCAAAAAGTTGTGAAATCAACTGAGTATTAAACATTCCACTGTACTGAAAATAGCAAAACAACAAACACAGGTTATTCAGTCTTTCCACTTTGGAAAAAGAAACACTGCATCAATTCAACCCATAATGTAAGCCTGCGATCACGGGCTCTTTCTAGACTCGGGGCGTGGTCTGAATGAGTGGCTTTGCTACTGGTCATTCCAGCCATGTAGAAAGAGCTCCAGGCTGGTCCCTGTTGTGGGGAAAGACCATGTCTAAACAGCTACAGCTGAATCAACTGAAAGTTTGAGTGAACGTAACTGGCTGTGGCGTGGCTGCTTGAGGAAGCCACACGGTTGGGCATGAGCCTTGGCTCTGCCACCGGTCTAGCCCTCGCGAGTGCTTCAGCCATTCTAATGACTGCATTCTGCTGCCTTTATTCCATTCACCCACAGGACAGACATATGCTCCTTTATTTTTCAAGTCCTAAAGTGAAAATAAATACTGCCAGACCGAAATACTGCCAGTAAGAATGTGGAACAAAGAATGAGCAAAGGGTTGCTTCCCAGTGATGTCAGCATGGGAAAGCAAAATTTCTAGAATGAGGTACTTTCATTTTTCAGTGTTATGGGATTATTGTGCTTCCCCTTTTATACAAATATGCTGCTTTTTTCGGTTCTGGGCTTAGCCTGCAGGTCCCACCCTAGTCCCCAGAGAATGCATACTGGCTATCATTTTCCTCCACGTCCCGGAAAGAAAACAAATTGGCAGGAGACCTTCCTGAGTTAGGAGTTTGATAACGATAATACTCAGTTATAATAGTAAAATGATTTTTTTAACAGTTTATTTCTATGATTCTTTTAGTAGTGTGTTGATGCATTTTTTGGGGGGGGAAAAAAAACAAAGACTGCCAAGAAAATTCACTACTCTAATTTAGTACTTTATCCTAAAGCATTATTTAAAGGATTTTTACAATTTATATGTTTTTCCTGGCAAACTAACCAGATGTTGATTACCAAGATACTTTAAGTTTTGAAAGGAAATACTTTGGCTTCTTTCATGGCCTCTGTAAGAGTGATAAAAGGATGGTTACTCAGACCGGATTTCTGTTTGAATAACTGTTGCTTTTCTGTTGGATGAGTTTGCTGAATTGGCATTCCTTTTAAGTTTCTTAGAGGAGCCATATAATCAAGGTGTTCTTTGGGCTGAAATTGTACAAAACTTAAAACCCTTACCGGACCATTAACTTGGGCAGGGGTGGCTGCTTTGGGAATTGCGTGCAATTGTAAACAAAGAAAACCATGCTTCTGATCTCCGTGTTAGGGGTCTCCCGCATTTGACTCATCAGGGCCAGGTAAGGGTCAGCTGTCTCTGATCAGAATGTTACTCTCCACCATGTGCCCTCAGCGTCATGTGCATACCTCATGAGGGCATTAATCCTTCCGAAGGTAAACATATTCTTATATGTTGGTTTCTTCACTCAATTGTGAGGGTTGAGATAATATGGGGGAAGAACAGGGTTGGGTTCAAATCCATTTAGGCCACATTGTATACCCCAGTCAGCTTCCTCACCCAAATTCCTAACACTGTGTACACATGTCCAAGGTTTATATACTGTTAGCATAGGAAGAGCAGTGGAAGGGAAGGGCAGTGGCTCTGGCCTTTCTCTCTTATTTTTGAATTAGTTAGTTAGTAGGTAGTTAGTTAGAATTAGTTAGTTAGTAGGTTAGGGACCACTGTTCCATACGTAAGCCTAAATTCATCAGAATGGGAAAAAATAGATATTTCTCAAAACTCTTGTTGGCAAGTATGAAGGAAAATTCACAGTGTTACAAAATGTGTCCTCAGATAGCTGAGGATGAGCCCTTGAAATCTGTGCTGGGGCAAGCTTCAGGGCGACTGGAGAAAGATGGATCACCACTCCCCACCCGCCATTTTGTAGTACTGAGTACTTTCCATGAGCTTTTTTTTTTTTTTAAGCTAAAAAATAGACTTACGTATCCATCACTGTTATTTAATTTGTCCCCACTTAAAAATAATCTATTTCTTTCTCTGTGTCTTCTCCTGTTGCTCTGAGAGCAGAAGGTGATGAAAGGAAAGCCTACTCAAAGAAGATGAAAAGCCCCCTTGTTATGAAACATCTCATTTTCCGTGGTTAAATACTTCAGAATACAGGTAAAGCCCTGAGTAGTTTCCCTGGCGTTTGCCAAGCCCAAAGCCGCAGACGGTCAAGAGGGGCAGAACATGAGCAATGAGGGAATGTGGGCTCAGGGATTCCATGTTTAGACAGATGGCTTCAGGCAGTGCTGCTAGCCAGAGAAAGCAAAAGTCCACGCCTGGAGCACCAGGCTCCAGGGGGAGCAAGTGGAGACGTTTGCACCAACCGCGTGAGGTCATGGGGGGAGCCAAGTATGAAGACAGGATTCTCAGTCATCATCACCCGCAAAGAGTCAAGAGGAAAGGAGAGTGGTTTTAGTCATAAACTGGATAAACGGATTATTTTTCTTGAAGAAGAGTATTTATGAGAATGACATCATATGAAAGGGTTATCAAAATAAGAAGCAGTAGTGACAAGTTTGGGTGGGTGGGAGTGGTAAGAGGTGTTAATCCTGTTTCCTTGGTATTCCCTGGTCATTATATGTTCTGGGTATAATCCTGGTTTATTAACTAGGTTTTATTTGATGTGTCCACCTGGATCACAGTAGGTAATGGCTACCTAGAATGAGGGAGAGAATCTGATAATTGATTACTGATGTCGGCCACAGGGTGGGAAACAGGGATAGTTACATTATGGCCCTCTACTGGCCATCCCTGGTCTAGAACTCAGCTTCCTCATCTTGAAAACAATGCCCTTCAAAGTTGTGTGAATTAGTCTAAGCCTAGGGTAGAGCCAATAAGTGTATTGTTTGAGGGTTATTGTAGAGATATTAAATTCACTTGCTTATTATGCTATATTTAGCATTCAAGTAAACGGAAGTATTCAACCTTCTACATTATTCATCATAACCCACTCATGGTGCACAGATATCTTGGGATTATAGTAGTCCTGGTATTAGGGCATCAGTTATTCACTGCAGGGGTGCCTGATACGGCCTTACAGGATTGAAGGCTTTCATTGGTTGTGTTTTATCATGTGATGTCAAAGACTGAAACATTGCATGGTTAATTATAAAAAAAAAATGGGACACTTGCAATTGTCTTGGAGATCTGTATCTATTTACCTATTTTCAAAATGTGCAAGATGAAACTTTAGCTGTAAGTGAGATAAACCTGTTTTAAACAACTGCTTCATAACAATAAGCTTTTTGATTAGAAGACCTTCAAAAAAATAGTCCTAGTCTCAAGGATCTGGAAGAGTCCTTGAGAAGCTGACTAATTTTCTAACCACTCCTCATATTCAGGCAGGACTTCACACGAAGGACTTTTGGAATTATTTTGCACAATTTTCTTCTTAAAACTTCCTAAAGCAGATTTGACAGTCCCCTTGAATAACCTATTACACAACAGATCCAAGTTTTGTGGGGCCTGGAGTTCATACAAGTTTGGGGGTTCCTTTTAAAGAAAATGGATATAAAAATCTCTTTTACAAATTTTACATAAACATAAGACATGTAAACACATCACCAAGTCCTTTACCAGGGTTTTGGAAGGGCCTTGGAGCATTAACTTTATCAGCTTTGTGTTCTTTTTTTTTTTTTTTTAAGTTTTTTTTTTAATTAAAAAAAATTTTTTTTTAAACTTTAAGTAGGCTCCGTGCCCAGTGTGGGGCTTTGAACTCCTGACCCTGTGATCAAAAGTCACATGCTCAATGGACTGAGCCAGCCAGGCACCCCTACGTTTTTATTTAAATTCCAGTTAGTTAACATGCAGTGTGATATTAGTTTCAGGTGTGTAATATAGTGATTTTGCACTTCCACACCTGCTGCTCATCACAAGTGCCCTCCTTAATCCCCATCATCTCTTTCACCCACCCCTGTCTCCTCCCTTCTGGGAACTATCAGTGTGTTCTCTATAGTTAGGAGTCCTCTTCTTGGTTTGCCTCTCTCTCTCTTTTCTTCTTGGCTTGTTTCTTTTGTTTCTTAAATTCCACATAGAAGTGAAATCATATGACATTTGTCTTTCACTGACTGACTTATATCACTTAGTGTAATATTCTCTAGCTCCATCCGTGTCATTGCAAATGGTAAGATTTCATTTTTTTTAATAGCTAATATTCCATTGTGTGTATATACCGCATTTTCTTAATGTCATTCCTCAGTTGATGGATGTTTGGGCTGTTTCATAACTTGGCTGTCATTAATAATGCTGCAATAAACATCCCTTTGAATTGGTATTTTTGTATTCTTTGGGTAAATACCTAGTAGTGCAATTGCTGGATACTAGGGTAGCTCTAATTTTACCTTTTTGAGGACTCTTCATACTGTTTTCCACAGTGGCTACACCAGTTTGCATTCCCACCAACAGTGTAAGAGGGCTCCCCTTCGTCCACATCCTCTCCAACATTTGTTTCTTGTGATGTTGAGTTAAGCCATTCTGACAGGTTAAGAGGTGATATCTCCTTGTAATTTTGACTTCCATTTCCCTGAAGATCAGCAATGTTAAGCATCTTTTCATGTGTCTGTTGGTCATCTGGATGTCTTCTTTAGAAAAATGTCTATTTATGTCTCCTTCCCATTTTTTAATTGGATTATTCATTTTTTGGGTTTTGAGTTTTATAAGTTCTTTATATTTTTTGGATATTAACCTGTTATCAGATATGTCATTTGCAAATATCTTCTCCAATTCCATAGGCTGCCTTTTAGTTTTGTTGACAGTTTGATTTGCTGAGAACTGAAACCATCAAGATGCTAGAGGAGAACACAGGCAGTAACGTTTTTGACCTTGGCCATAGCAACTTCTTTCTAGGTACATCTCCTGAGGCAAAGGAAACAAAGGAAATATAACCTATTGGGACTTTGCTTTTTTTTTTTTTTTTTTTTTAAGATTTTATTTATTTATTTGAGAGAAAGAGACAGAGATAGCGAGAGAGCACAAGCCAGGAGGAAAAGGGGAAGCAGGCTCTTTATTGAGCACAGAACCCGACTCAAGACTTGATCCCAGGACCCTGGGATCATGACCTGATCCAAAAGCCAACACAACTGACTGAGCCACCCAGGTGCCCCTGGCTTTGTATTCTTAATAGTCAGTAATGTGGACTAAATTCTCAATCCTGCTAGAATTGAGGAAATAGCTACTTATACACTTATCTACAGTAAAAATGAATGTAACAAATTCTGCTTTCATCTCTCACATTCTTCTAGGAATGGGAGTTCAAGTAGTAAAATGTGAGTAGGTAAATTTTTAAAATTTGTTTTCAAGACTACATGCGATTCCTGATAGAATATTCTCTGACACACTTGCGCATATACAAAGAGCAGTAGAAAGCTTATCAATGATAAAAAAAATTCTGGCTTCTGAGAATAATGAAATTTAAAATTTTTCTTTCTTCCTCCCCTTCCACTCCTCTCCACTATGATTTCTTTTCTTTCATTTTCTTTTTTATTCCTCTCCTCTTCCAGCTCCTTATGCTCCCATCCTTCTTGCTTCTCCTTTTTGTACCCCTTTTTCTCTCTTCTTCTTAAAACTACATATTAAAAATTCTAAAATATCACAACTAAAATGTCAACTACAACAAAAAGTTAGGCTCATTTCCCACATACCCTTTTCTTATTTTTACTTATAATTTTTTTTTGAGAGAGAGGAAGGGGTGCAGAGGGAGAGGGAGAATTTCAAGCAGACTCCGCATGGAGCCCGACATGGAGCTTGATCCCACAACCCCAAGATCATGACCCAAACCGAAACCAAGAGTTAGATGCTTAACCAACTGAGCCACGCAGGTGCCCCCTATACTTATAATTTTTTTAGGGTTATTAAGGAAACTGACATTAATTGTATATGTACAAAAAAGACTGAAGGCCTAATACTCAGTAAGACAAGAGTAGATGAAAATAAGGTAGCAGCCAAGCCCTAAATTACAGGTGTTGGATGTGGACGCATTTCTGGTATCTGCAACTCCAAACTCCGGGATAAATCACCAAAACATACAGAAGAAAAACAAATGCTGTTTTTAATTTGCTTTTCTCCAGAAAGCATTCTATTTTGTTTTTTCTCAAACTAGGCCTGCAGACATATTTTGGAGCTTTGCAATTTTTTTTTCCCCTTAAAAGGTGTCTTCATTACTAGAATTTAGAAACATTGTTTTACTAAAAATTTAAAAAATGAAATATTTCAAATCTCAGAAAGTAGTATGACACCAAAAGAGCCCATTTATCAAATCCAGCAGATTTGCTATATTGTTTCTGATCTCTAAGTTTTTTTTTTTTTAAGGTGTCAAACATTTCACATGTATAGTTAAAGCCCCTCTTCTAGGCTCCCTTTCTCTTTCTACCCACCTTAGAGTTAACCACCAATTTGATGGTGATGGAAACACTTCTAATTCACTTTGTGACTTCACAAATGTTTTCTACAGTTGCATTTCATGAAGTTGTAAGAAGAATCCATTTTTTTCCCTCCAAAATTAGATTAAACATCTATTGTTCATCTGTCTATTTCGGATACAGAGGTCAAAATGCAGAATAAAAAGTACTGAAAAGAGATTAGGATTACCTAATCAAATTAATTAATTAGTTAGAAATTAATTAAATCACACAGTCAACAAAGATTTACCAAGTACACACAAAGTTCTGGTTCACATTTTTTCAGTGATAAATGTCAAAGGACATGTGATAGGCTAAAGATGGGCGATTCTGAGTCATCTTATCCTGACACATTCTTGGTATTACTGTCAAAATCAGAGATAAATTGGGACCTGGGACCACAAGTTCTGACTGCCTAGACTTGTCCGGGGAACCTTGGCATGACCTTGGGGAAGTTAATAGCTCTGGCTCTTATACAATCATGGTGACACATTGATGAAAGAAAACATTTTCTTCTCACAGAAGCATTATCAGTATAAATGAGTTCACATATTTGGAACCTTTGAATAGAAGCTATGTCTATTCCAGGCTAAAGAAGAGACTAAAGTTAAATAGAGAAGAACAATGAACATATTATTAATTGGGCTTCTTGCTTTTTGAAAATTAGGAAGAACAGTCATTTATTAGTTTAAATGATGCTTTACATCTTTTTTTTTGATGCTTTACATCTTACTTGCGGCTAAGATATATTATGTATAATATTGAGAGAGAGTGAAAAGGCCACAAATGTAACACATATGGATGTAGGTTGGGATTTTCAAGCACTAGTCATTGCTCGGTTTAGTGAAACTAAAGACCAGAAGATTTAGAAGGCAGAACAAAAACAAGAAATAATTGAAGTTATTAATATGAGAGTAAACAGTATTCCATTAATACATTGGCTAATTATTTTATCTTTACTGACCTCACCTTCTAAAGTAGACCATCTTTAAGATCCTCACCAATACCTTGACTTTCTTCCCTTTAGACACACAGTCCTTTGTAGGTAGAGTCATAATGGATGTATTTGTGTAAGAAGTGTCTTGAAAGTTACACTGTGACCAAAATTCTGGGATAAAAACAAAATATACTGTTATTATTTAATACTTTGATGACATAGCAAAGATTTAGAAACTAATATATATACTAGTTGAGACTTGACTAGTAACCAAGAACATAGAGTTAACTCCTTTTACTTTTTTGTAATAGCAAGGACTCTTTTGGTGGGAAGCTATGTTTCAGTGACAGTCACTGCCGGAAACAAAGGATCTTGATTGTGTCGTTTAACCTCACCCACCAGGCAGCTGAGCTTCCAGTAACACTGTGTCTTTCCAGTAACAATCTTTGGCTCATGGTTTACCTGAACCAGACAAAAAAGACAGGTGAATTGCATTTCCACACTTCCATGGAAGGAAAAGTGCTCCTCAGACCACCGACTACAACCTGAAAAACTCAGTTAAAATACAAAAATATATTAAAGGGATATGTATTCACAGTTTAACTTTTTAAAGATTCATAGCCTCAATAAATTCTTTTTTGGTACTTTTAGAAATTAACATCCTGGACGATAAAAAGATTTACACAGTGCCGCTGCAAAACACAGCTATAGGCTGCCCAAGATAATTTTAAACAAGATGATTTTTCACATCAACTAAGATAAAATTAGTTTAACTTTGAAATGATGTTGAAGAGTGTGTTTTACTTTTTGCATTGTGCCCGCCACTCCCCGCCGCAGCTCCAGCACGAATACACACGGGCACGCGGACAGAAATGCTCACAGATGTAAGCCTCTTCTGAAGTTCTCAAAGTAACGAACTTACAATTTGGAGCAAACATCCAAGTTAAGAAAGTGGCGTAACTCAATGATTATTTCAGCCAGGTCTGCAGACATTTGGAATTCGGTTAGCACTACGGAAGTGGGAAAAAGAATGTTTTTTAATTTCCAAAAAGTGCCGGTACATGTAACTCTTCTGGGCAAGAATCATCGCTCAGTGTAGTCTAAAGCCCATTGAAGGCAACAACATACAGACCTATATTAGGCAAGCTATTTAATCCTGCACACTTTATTTCTTCACCTGTAGAGTAAGAATAAATAGTAACAGTCCTGGGGTGCCTGAATGGCTCAGTTGGTTAAGTGTCTGACTTTGGCTCAAGTCATGATCTCAGGGTTCTGGGATCAAGCCCAGTGTCAGGCTCTTTCCCTTAACGAGGAGTCTGCTTCTCCCTCTGTCTCTGCCCCTCCCCCAACCATGCTTGTTTTCTCTCTCTCAAATAAACAAATAAAATCATAAAAAGTAAAAAGAATAATAGCAGTCCTTACCTCACAAATTTTGGGGGGGTATTTACTGACCTAAGACACCTGAAACAGTCCCTGACATACCCTAAATTTTCAAAGACTATTACCTATTATCATTGTTAATATTATTAATATTATTATCAGAAATAATAATGCAAAAAACTACTAACAGAAAGACAATCCAGGCTCTTTCCCCCATCTGTTTGAAATGTTTCAAGCCTGCATTTGGAGTGCTTCTGTACCTCTACCCAGGTCTAAAGCACTCCACCTAAGACTTTTTTTCTGTTAAAAAGATATGATTTCACACGTCAAAGAAGAGGATTATTCAAAGCTTAATTACACTTTGGACAAAGAAGGTAATTGGACGTGTTTAGGCAGTTGGCATTTCTCTCTAAATTCCTACACTTTAAAAATGAGACATTAGGGACGCCTGGGTGGCTCAGTTGGTTAAGCAGCTGCCTTCGGCTCAGGTCATGATCCCAGCGTTCTGGGATCGAGTCCCACATCGGGCTCCTTGCTTGGCGGGGAGCCTGCTTCTCCCTCTGCCTCTGCCTGCCACTCTGTCTGCCTGTGCTCACTCTCGCTTCTCTCTCTATGACAAATAAATAAATAAAATCTTAAAAAAAAAAAATGAGACATTAACCCTTCATTAGAAGACCCACTGTTTTAGTCATGTCTGATCATGGAATCCCTGTGTCATTAATTTGGAAGAGACCAGAGACGATAGAGTTTGCATGGCCCCATGAAGATAATGTTTTTATCAGTCAGGATGCCAGGGAGAAATGGAGGAGACATTCAAGCTGAGTAATCTGAGGAGAGAGAAAAGGACTCCATGCCAAGACGTTGCCAGGGAGTGGTGAATCCGGTGTGTGAGGCTGGTGACATCCTGAGCCTCTACCATGCCAGTCCAGGGAAGGCAGCCTGAAGGTGGCCACACTACAGGCAAGGAGCTGGGGGGAACAGCAAGAACTCCACGTTTCCCCTGCCTCCTCATCTCCCTAGCGCAGGGACTGTGGGGCCCACTGAAGTTGTCCATTGCATTCAGTGTCCTGACTCAGAGAACAGATGCATCAGGATACAAAGTGGATCTGTTGGGCAAATGGAGAAAATCCAGTAGAGATGAATGGGCAACAAACATGGGACCAAAAATGAAGTTGTTCTCTTTTCTCCCTTTCTTCGATCCCCTAAAGATGGACACAGAAATAAGTTTCCTCTTCTAAAGTTTAAATTACATAAACAACATTCCCACTTCCTACGTCACCATCACACACACATACCTCTGAACTTTAAATCTGAAGCTAACTTTAAGATCTTCACATATCCAAAGAAAGAACATGTGCATCAGAAAGAGGCTGATCAAAGTTGCTGCATCTAATGAGACAGCAATTTTCTTTCCAAAATTCTCCCTGAATTCCAAAGGTTACTTTACTTTGAAACACACACACAAATACCAGACAAATGACTTACTTTAGATATCGACAGACATTGCTTACTCTCACTTCAGAATTTCAAGAGATTGAGTCATTTTATGATAAAACCCTTATGGCTCACACACTTCTAAAAAATATAATTTATTCAAGCATCTAAACCAGTAATGGATATATTTAGTTATCTGATAACAGTTATTTCAAGTGTGTCATATGGATTTTAGAGGGACATCATTTAGTATTTTTCAGATGGGATGGTACAGATTTTACTTTTATTTTTGTCTATGGTGGAATTATTGACAAAGTAATGAAACAAAAATCTACTGTTCTACAGTTGTATGCCCTTGTACAGTAATTCTCAACCTCTTTTATCTTATGTTCCACCAGTAATTATATCTAGTAGGCTCAACATGAACTTGTTAGATGTATCTGATTAATTAATTAAGTAGAAATTTAAAAGCCCGTACTTCCAGGAAAGGTCATATTTCATTAATATTCTACTATTATTTTATCATTATAAGGATTAAGCCTGTGAAAAACTGTAGTAGAAATTGCTAAGGCTTTAAACCAAGCAAAACCTATTCATTTAGTTGCTGAGAATTGATATTATATAATTGAATGAAATTTTACTACTTTAACAGTAAAACACAAAGATGTTCAATTAAGAAATAGGATTATGTAAAATTCTGCAATGGCAGGTGGGCAAAACAGAACAAAGGTGTTGGCATCCAGAGGGCCAATGAAGCTCGGGAGGTGTAAAAGATGTATCAAGGATATGACTGGTCTAAAGAAATAGAAAGGGACAGAAGTCTGGTGAATATGCCACCGTAAGCAGTCTCACTGGGAAGCTGGGTAACAAAAAACTTTCTGGTCACATGGGAAGTGGGGATGAGAGGAAATATTCCCCAAGGTGACAATGAGTATATCAAAAATCATAGATCTCTGGAAGTTAGAGAATCTGGTATGCCACAGACATGAGGGAGAGCCAGTTATTAAACTGTGATATTATTTCTGTGTCTCATCTAGATTCCCATGGTACTCGGACCCCATGGTACTCGGACCCCATGGTACTCAGACCCCATAATACTTGGATGCCCTAACACATGTTTGGACTCAGTGCTTTTTAGAAAAATGTTTTAGTTTTTTAGATATTCCCAATGATCTTAATTATATGTCTGAACCAAAATGTATTTCCCTCCTTAATGGAAGAATTTCTTATTTAAATGGTATATAAAAATCAAAAATTTTTAAATGAAAAAAGAAAAAGAGGCTATTCAGCTATGAGCTCAGAGAAAAGAATTCACTTAAACATTGGCTAGTGTTTCAGGTACAAATCTGGGGACCCGCTGGATGTACCAGGAAGGCAGGAAGTGAATCTGAGAAGGGCCAGGGCAGTAGCCACAGTCTAGAAAAGAGCCAACTGTGCATCTGGGATGAAGGAAATTGAGGAACACAAGAACCCAGAGGAATGCCAAAGCGGGAATGGAAATGCCAAATACAACACCTGAACAGGGGCAGAAACTGGGAACAGAATAAGTGGAGACACGGGAAAGAGACAGCTCAGTAGTAGAACTGAGCAGAATCCAAGGGAGAAGATGAGAATCTCTCACGGGCATCCACTGCTAACCTGCACCACCAGGAGCTCTGCACATCTGTTGTCAATCCTCATGGCTTTCCGGAAGGTGGGTGTTATCATCCCCATCGTACCATTTCCTCACAGCAGCCAGCAACACGGTCCAGCACACAGAGCTAGCTTAAAAGACAGTGAGAAGGAATTCAGTCATATTCAAAATCCATTTACTAATAAAATTCTGATCACCTATTAATAAAAAAATGCATTTGTGGACACAATAAAGTATACGGTACTGTATACTTTATCCAAGAGTTACTACTGTATTTAGTAGATGAGTTGAAAGCAGCAAGACCAAGGGGCCCTGGCCAGCACTGCTTATCTTGGTGTGACCTGTACTGTGACTAACTACTAATGCAGGAAAGAAACAAAAATAAGCCAACAGAGAAATGCAAGAATGCTTTGTACAAAAGATGTGACGGTCTACTTAGAAAATTGAGAGATGGTCAGGGCGCTTGGGTGGGTCGGTCGGCTAAGCATCTGCCTTCAGCTCAGGTCATGATCCCCGGGGCCTGGGATCGAGTCCTGCATTGGGCTCCTTGCTCAGTAGGGAGCCTGCTTCTTCCTCTCCCTCTGCCTGCCTCTCTGCCTACTTGTGTGCCCCCAAGTATGCCTGCTCTCTGTCAAATAAATAAATAAAATCTTAAAAGAAAAAAAAGAAAATTGAGGGATGGTAACCAAACATGATTCATGGTAATTAAAAGATGGAAAAATAAATTTGTAGAAAACCTGTCAGCTTTTCAATCCATGCAGAGCATAATCTGTCTGGGCTGTGATATAGAAGAAACAAAATTACAGTAGAAATGTCAGGCCAGACACCGTCAAAAGGCTCACAGTTTTTCAAATCAGTTAACATAAACAGTCCATTGATTTACTTTTTCACCCACTAATTCCTTTATTAATTATTTTTATCAATAAAGCCACAAGCCCTGTATTAGGGGACAGAGACAGTTTCCAGGGGCCCCACCCTTAGGAAGTTTCCAGTCTGTTGGAGGGACCCAGGTGTTAGACAAGAGGTTGTGACAAGGACTGGTGGCTTCTGTCATGGACAAGATGCTGCCACCACCCGAACACTGGCACAGAGCAGTCCCAGAGAGAATGTCTGTGTCCTACGAGAAAACCAGTTTTTTGTGTGTGGAGGCCCAGCTCATTTCATCCAAGAAAAACAAGACATGGACAAACGCAAATCCTCCTTTGACGCTCTGTAATCACTGGGTAGCTTTTCAGAGAGAGGATATTGTAAACCTTGAGTTTTTTTCACCCGACTGGGATTCAGGGTGCATTTGGATCTTTTAAGAGGACGAAGGTGTGTTGTTGTGAATGCGTGAAGCGCTTCAAGTGCAGAAAAGTACTCCCTGAAGAGGGACAGCAGAGCTCTGAGCATCATTACAGTAAATGTCAACTACCCCTGAGGGACTGCTGTAAAGGGGGGACGCTCCCTGAGCTGAATCCCTGCGGGACTGAGGCGCGCAGACTCCCCGTTTGAATAGCAACATTTTATGGTAGAGTTTGCCCAGGTTTCGCATAGCTCTCCGTGAAGGGGAACTGAGTGCTTGCCCGCCCCGCTGCCACCTTTACACCTGGGGCCGGCGTGATCTGCTCAAACCTCCCTGTCAAACCTGGGAACCGGGACCAGAGGAACTGGATGCGGGTCTCTGCCCAGCCACAGACTCACCTGCAGGCGGATTTCATCGTTCTAAGCCTGTTTCCCCACCTGACCCCCGAAACATTTTATTATGAAAAATTTCCAACAAAAGGCAAAGCTAAATGACTTTTACAGTGAACATGCACTATTCCATCACCTGGATTTCACCACTAATGTTTTACTACCTCCATCATGTATCTATTCCTTGATCCATTTCTCCAGCCATCCATTAATCTATCTTATTTTTTGATGGATTTCAAAGTAATTTTGAAGAAATTGGTACACTTCCCCTTAAATACCTAAGCATGTGTATAATGAATTAGAGTTGAAGATTTGCTGATGATTTCATCTTCTGATGTGAAAGAAAAAACCGCAGACACATTAAAATACATACGTCTTAAGGGTCCTTTTGCTGAGTTGTGACAAATGCGTGCACCTCTGTAATCCCAGCTCCTGTCAAGAGAGTTTTCTGGTGGAACTCCCCCTCGTCTCCCCAACCCCCACCCCCCTGCCTTTTTTTTTTTTTTTAGTTATAAAATGGAGGCGAGAGTACTTGTCGTAGAGCTGTTGTGAGGATAATGTGAGTTAATGTGAAAAGAGGCTGTGTAACTTGTGAAGCTTGAGCACAAGGGTGAGGCACTATTTTTATAATTGTAATTAATATCCTCATTGTCTCTTTGATGAGTCTTGCTATCGGATGTGAGGCCAACTCTGAGAGATGGTGACAGCTTCAGGGAGAAGTGTCACCTTAACGACTGTAACAGCTGTCGCAGTCCCAGTGTTAATTGTCGGGCAATTTGCACACAAGTGACGCTAACAGCACAACATCCCTTCCAGTGGTCCAGAAACTGTCTCTGGGCAGTGCCTGGCATACATCTGGCAAAATGGGGATGGCGGTATTCCCACCTCTTGATTTCATGACCATCACTGGATTGCATTTCTCACGTGATCCGGGTGGCCCCAAGACCAGCCCCGGCTGCGCCTCGTCCTTCCTATGCCTGGTGGCAGAAACTAGTGAACTAATGCTGGCGCTATCATCTGAGGTGCCTGACTTCATGAAGTGGAATTTTAGGGTGTTGTGTGTTTCTTCCTCAATAATTAGGAACATTGAGCACAATGCATCTGTGCTTCTTTTATGTTAAGGTAGTTTCAACGACATACCTTTGGGTGGGAAGGTTGGTGTACCCTGCTCATCTAGCAGGCTCCTTATCTATGTTGCCCTTTACACTTGGACGTGAACATACTTCAGCTGGTTCAACTGGTGGGACTAGGGGTGACAGTGTAAGTGAGAATTGTTATGTTCTCCTGCCTGGACCTAGAGAGAGAGAGGGGAGAAGTGTCTTTGATTCAGAAGAAGCAAAATATACTACAACACGAAGGAAATACAAAAGAGACAAGGCAACTGGGGGTACACTAGAAGGAGTACATCTTGCAAAAAGCCTTGAAGGTGAGAATTTCATCTGGAAAGGAAGTCGGGAGTCCCCACTGCTGGAGATAGTGCGACAAAAAGTCAACCAACTCAGCTAGCAACCTGGGAAAACCAAAGGTGCGCGAAGCCAACCCAGACTGAGAATGCCTCTGGTCCAGCGCAGCTAGATTATGCAAATTCCTACACAGTGAGATGCTCTCACGGGTAGGTTAAAGAATACCAACACTTGTAAGTTTAGCTATCTAAAACCATTATGTATATTCACATATGATTAACTCAGTGTCAATATCGTTTCTACCATTAAATTAATAGCTCTGTGTGGAAAGCCCCAAGCAAAATAGTTTCCTCTGGACTTAAAGGAGAAGTACCAGAACCTACGTGACTCCTACTGAGTCACGGTCTTCATATTTAGGCAGGGCTGGTCCTTGACCTATTCTTCCAAGGTACCAGTTTCAGGAATCCTTCAGTTCTTGAACAATGACCAATAGTCTTAAATTGGTCATATTTATGAGTACTTACCATGTGCTGGTACTGTTCTGAATGTTTTAATTCATTCTTTTGTTCAACAATACACACAACAGCCTTGTTTGGATCCTTATTTGCTTTGAGGGAAATAGACACAGCGAAGTTCAGCAACTGGCCCAACTCCCAACCCAGTTGAAAGAAGTGGAGTCAGGATTCCACCCGAGCCCGTAGTTTTAGGTAGTTTGATGTGTGTTTCCAGGGAACCAAGCCCCACAGAGTTGTGGTTGGAGAAACCCACTCTATCAGGGAGATGTGACAGATGCCTGACAAAATTAAAGGCCAGAGCACCCTGGGAAGAGAGTTGGAAATACATCACGCTAACATGACCTGTCTTGTTAGCATAAATACCACCTACCGTCTAGGACTAAAACAAATGTCTCTGGGAGGCCACTTTGGATCAAGGTAGTAGTAGTTCCTCTCTCATAGAGAGGGTTTCCCAACTCCTGAGATACCACAGAAGTACATTTTTCTGGAAACTTATAACTCAGTTGAATTACCATTGCAAGCACAAGCCCAGGTGAGCTTGTTTTAGATTTGTTTTTTTTTTTTAAGATTTTATTTATTCATCAGACAGAGATCACAAGTAGGCAGAGAGGCAGGCAGAGAGAGAGAGAGAGGAGGAAGCAGGCTCCCGATGTGGGGAGCAGAAAGCCCGATGTGGGGCTCGATCCCAGGACCCTGGGATCACGACCTGAGCTGAAGGCAGAGGCTTTAACCCACTGAGCCATCCAGGCACCCCGAGCTTGTTTTAGATTTTATCTTTAAGTTGCAATTCTATATGTAGTAACATCCAAGTAAACGAGTTTTCCATTTTATAATCCCTTAACCCACTCTATTTCCCATATTCCTCGACAATTATTCCATATTTTGTTACTTTCCTCAAACCTCTCATCATTTAACCCCCATCCGTACTCTCAGCTAATGACTTGCTTATGATTTACTTGAGAAAATCAAAGTAATCTGAAGAGATGTTCCACAAGTGTCCATAGCATATCTAAGGAACCCTGCAAACGAGATCTTACAGTCCACCTTCCTCTTTGTTATTACGGATGTACTATCCTGGCTCCTTGCCAAGGGCAACCCTTGCACTTGTATGTGAAATTGAAATTTCATTCCCTGGAAGACTCAAGGATATTACCCAGCAATTCTGTCCTCTCCTTCTCAAATAGTCAGTTTCCCTGTTACCACCTACTGAATAATTTCCATCAGCTATTACATATCCCATTTCTGGGCCATCTTTTTGCCATTTTTCACTGTCAAACTCCTTAATTGAGTTGCCTCTACTCAATGTCCCCAAATCCTCCCCTTCCATTCTCTCTCAAATCAATCCCAGTTATGCTTCTTTTCTCACTTCTACCTACACTGCTTTTGTCAAGGGCACTAATGACCTCTATATTATGAAATCCAATCATCAAAACCTAATCGTATTATTTAAACTACAAGCAACATTGTCAATCAATCCTTCCTCCTTGAAATTATCTCTTCATTTGACTTCCACATTATCATTCTCTAGTTTTCTGTTTATCTCTCTGGTTACTCCTTTTCAGTCCTGTTGGCTGTTTCACGGGGTATCTCTGGCCTCTAAAAATTGGAATGTTTCTCTTTCTTCTCCCACACTCAGAGCTCATCTCATCGAGTCTTATTGCTTTAAATGCCATACTCATGCACATGGGCTCCTGGATTTATACCTCCAACTCCTACTGCTCTCCTGAGCTAGACTCATTCATCAAATGCCCACTCAAGGAATGGACTATCAACTCTTAACTTTTGTTAGGTGAAAATGAAGGAAGGCAAGAATTGAAAAATAACAGGAAGTATATGTGGCAGACCCTGTTAGTAGTCTACTCAAAATCCGTTCTCTTAACTGTTCCTTGCTAACAGTATTCTGATTTTGCCTAGGTATCCATATTTCAGGAAAGTTTTCCCACCCTAGCTCAAGGATAAGTCCTATATAATCTTAAGCAATGAAGCAGCACCCATGGTAATCTTTGGTCGAGGAGAAGTCATTTCTGGACAAAAGATGCGAGGAGAAATATGATGGATGGATTCTGAGACAGGTTTCCTTGACAAAAAGACATGTAGAGGAAGGGGTGGTTACTCTTTTGCCAATGGATTCTAGGGTGGGAATGTTGGATGGGATGCCTGGAGCTCCTGCAGCCCACCAGTGGCACAGAGCCAGGGTTTGCCTGAAGACAAGCCCTATACTGTGGAGGGTTAATTAGGATGATGAGAAGAGAATGAGTCCCTGATAATATCAGCCTTTGAAATAACAAACCCAGGAGCTGCTCTACATAACTTCCTGTTATGAGGACATAAGTTTGCCTTATTGTTTAATCTCATTGAGTTGGCATTTTCTGTAACTTGTAATTTCAACATGAAAACTGGCATAGTGTGGAATTTTTCAGGGGTGTACATTTGAATGTCCTTATCTATGTTTAATTGGGATAGTCAACAACAGATTCTCTATTCTTTTCTGATCACCTGTTCTTTCAATCTCACGGCCACCAAAAAAATGACCCTGGGTTACCTGCTGCTTTCCATACTTGATCATCCATTGTGTTGAACATCCTCTTTCTCACCATTTGGCTTAGAGGCAAGATTGGAATTTTTCAAAAGAAATGATATAGAAAACTAATAGTATAGAAAAAAGAGTATGTCTTTTCCCCTCTCCTTCCTTTTTTCCTCCCTCCTCCTCCTTCTTCTATCCTTCATCTCCTCCTACTTCTCCTTTTTCTTTCCTTCCTTCCTTCCTTCCAAATTAAGAGCACAGATGAGACTAGTACTGCCTCTGGGCATTTATCTCATCCAGGTAGAGAAAAGCGCACTGCAAGGGTTTTGTAGCGAGGAGGAGCTGGGCTTGTTGAGGGAATAGGAAGCAAGCCAGTAGGACTGATGTAGTGAGAGAGGGACCAAAGAGCTAAACAGGGCAATCACATGGGCTTTGTGACCTTGGAAAAGCTTATGACTTAACAAAGAGTGCCATGGGAAACAAGTGGAGGCTTAATCAGGGAGGGATTCAATCTGATTTATATTCCTAAAGGTTTCATCTAACTACTCTATGGGGGAAGAGTCTGCAGGGACAAGGGAGGAACTGTGAGATCAATTCAGAGGCTACTTTGGTGCTCCAAGCAAGAGATGATGGTGGCTAAAGGCTAAGATGACCCATAATGGTGACAAGAAAGTGGCCTCATTCTGGACATATTTTGGAAGTAAAGCTAAAAGATATTGATAATTTCTAGGAACTGGGAGTGGGGTAAGAATAAAGGAAAAAGGGAAACCCAAGATGATCGCCAGTTTTCTACCTGAAGAAGTAGTAAATAACTGTGCCATTTCCAAAGATGAAAAAGACTGGGATAAAGAATTGATCAATGATAATCAAGTCATTAGGTATTTATATTAGAAATGTCTAGTGGATAAATGGATACATTAAACACACACACATTTGTGGAAATTTGTTACAGCAGACACAGAATTAATACAAACTTGTAACACATTACAACACATTACAGAGTTCTTAGTGGTTTTTGACGGTGGCTTAAAATATCTATTCTCACATAGTTCTGGAAACCAGAATTCCCAAATCAGTTTCACTAAGTTGAAATCAAGCTACCATGCTGCCTCTAGAAGCTCTGGGGGAGAATCTGTTACTTGCTTCTTCCAGCATTTGATGATAGCATTACATAGCCTGTGGTCAGTCCCTACGTGGTCTAATCTTCTTCTGCCTCTCTCCTACAAGAAGGTCTGTGATTGCATTTAGGGCCCACATGGATAATCCAGGCTAATCTCCCATCTCAAAACTGGTAATTTAAGTCACATCTGCCAAGTCCATTTTTGCCATATCAGGTTACATTCATTGTTATGAGGATTAGAATTTAGGTATCTTTGGTGGGGGGGAGGGGTGGCATAGGGAATGCACACACACAGTTATTTCACATACATAAATACACTCAGGGAAATAGACAGTTCCTGGCCTCCTAGAGTAAGACTATACTTCCCATCTAGCTCAGAGAATTTTCTTCATGGATGGCCAACCCATATATGTCCTCCATCTGTTACGGTATTCTCTGGCTCTCAAAGTTTTTGCCCCTGGTCTTTGGTTCCACCTTGTTTGGTTTCCTTAACGTAAGTATTTCCTGTTTGAATATACATCATTATATAATCAACTTTTGCTGTCTGGTTCACTGCTATACTCCAGTGCCTAGAAGGTTCCTGGCATGCAGTAGGTGTTCAATGAGCATTAGTTCATTAAATGAATGAATGAGGAGATGGCAGTGAACAAGCAGATTTGAACTTGATATTTCAGTTCATGTAATTTTAATGTCTTGGGAATTGAATCTATCAGGTGATGCTGGGTTCCTTTACTTATGATTCAGTTAGTGTCTAGCCATACATGGCTTTGAAGACAGTTGCTCCTGTTCTCTGGAACCTGGCCATATTAAATTAATTCATCAAGTGCCCAGCAATTGATTCCTTGTAATCTCATATTTCCAAGTGAGCCAATCCATTTTTGGGCACACTAAATTACTATTTCCTGTTGGAAGTGTCCCTCCAATCCTTACATCTTTGCAGCATAAGACTAATGGGAAATTCTTGATCGCAATGACGAATCAAATGCTGCCTAACCGCCATTATTCACTCCCTTTCATGGGTTCTTTGATGACCTTTGATCCTTTAGATCACATTTCATTCTGGAAGGAAGTATTCTTCTCAAATGCTTCAGTTACATGTACATTCACAGTGCTAATGGAGCTGGTTTTCTTTTTTTTCCTTTCAATCATACTTCTACAATAATAATAACAAAAATTCATCAGAGAGAAAGAGAGTTACTTGTTTAGCATGCTTTGTAATTTTTTGGCCACTCTGAAAAACATTCCTTTTATAACTAACCCCATCAAACTGTGAGACTAGGAAAGGGGTATGATAACTCCTGGATACTTCTGTTTCAAATGTGATCTTGAACTGAAAATAAAAATCCAGGGAAGCACCTAACAAAATAAGGGAATTGACGCCTTCTGGTGGAAAATGAAATTCAACATACATCTTAGAATTTTCAAATTATGCCTCTGGGAATAAACAATTTGGCCACCCAAATAGGCAAATTGTTTTTGAATTGTTTTCAAACTTGGGGGCACATTCAGGCATCATAGCAGACATACAAATAAGTGTATCTGCACCTATATTCATAAATCATTGGTTCAAGTAAAATGCCAATGTGTGTTAAGAAAAGAGAATTGCTTAAAAAAATTATTAGGCCACTATAGAAATTAATAATACATATTCAGCGTTAGAACCAGGATCTTTTTAAATACGGGGTCCAAAAATAGATAAACAGAAAAAGAAACTGACCAAGTAGGGCCAAATGAATGTCTTGGTAATAAAGGAGGAAGAGAACTGTGGGAAAGAAAGAATTCTTCAAATGAATGATAATTGGACTTGTTGCATCATTACCTTAAGAGTATCTTCAAAAGCAGAAATATGGTCTTCAGTGGCAGCAGCAGCAGCAGCATTGAAAACCGCTAAGAACTCTGTATCTTAATTAATTTATTTGACAGAGATCACAAGTAGGCAGAGAGGCAGGTGGAGGGGGGGAGGCAGGCTCCCTGCTGAGCAGAGAGCCCAATGCGGGGCTCAATCCCAGGGTCCTGGGATCATGACCCGAGCTAAAGGCAGGGGCTTTAACCCACTGAGCCACCCAGGTGCCCCCAAGAACTCTGTATCTTAATAAAAAAACATGGCACCATTAAAAGAGAATTTCATCATTTTTTTGGAGCTAATGTTTTAAAAGGAAGTCACCCTGAAATGTCTGCACAAGTGAAGAGCATACTGATATCTCCCAAAGTAAAAGACATACTGGCTTAAAAGGATTATAGAAATTCTCACCTCAAAAACAAATCCTGAATGGGAATTCTCTGCACGATCTTCTCAACTTTGCTGCTAATCTAAAACTCATCTAAAATAAAGTGTATTTTTAAAAGGCCTTTAGATTCTATGCATGTTGGAGGTGATTGAAATTGGATGGAATTTGCCAGGGTAAATATTACAGAAGGGCATGAAGAATGACAAGAATGTCTTTGGGTCCTTACCTACGGGACGCATTAGAGCCTTATGGAGAAAAGCAGGACTTCCACAGCAGTTTGAAGGAATTGTGGAAACCAGGGTGGTTGGTGAGGGATGAAGTCATAGCCCTGTGGCTTACTTTGAAAGAAGACTCACCGGTAGAGTGAGGAGCCTGGACAATAGAGCTTCTGCAGGCATGAGGCAAAAATACCATAAAGATCAGAGAAGAGACCACTAAGTAAAGGAAACTTGCTCCTTAATAACCAACAGTGACATTTTGGACTCAGTAAATCATTACCAAGTTTGCATGCTCTGAACTATCGCATTATAATTGGTGAGATAAGTAAAAATCTAATTTCTTTTTAATTACAAGAGAATGAGGGGACTTAACATTTCTGATTTTCTTGAACTTCTGAAGAGTTTGACTAGTTTAAAGTTAAAAAAAAAAACAAAACAGCTTTTGCAGGCAGTCAAAACATGGTATCATGCTTTGTTACCATTCTTGTGGAAAGTAACCCAGAAGGGGAGAAAGGCATCCTGCCATGTGGGTCAGCTTGCAGCTTGTGAAACCACACCATCCTTGAATCCTGCCACCCAGTGTCACCACTCAGATGGACCCTGTCCTTTTGCTTATACCTCATCAGCTCGTTCGTGGACACCAGACATAACTAACCAGTTTTGACCAGCTATTAGTAGAGAATGCTGAGGAGAGGGAAATTGGAGTCTGAGATATTACTGAGCTCCAAATTATATTAATATTCAACAGGAATCTTTTGGTGGTTCACTGGTTTTTAAAGTTTCCTTCTTAATCATAAGATGTTTTTTGTGAATTAAATATGTATAATCCCAAATATAAAATTGATAAGGCAGAGCTGATTGACATGGGAATGCGGAAGGGGCCTAGAGACCCAACAGCTTCATGTCACCCTCTCTCTAACCTAGGGGTACTTCGTAGAACATGAGAGCTGAAAGACGCCCCTACGTCTGATTCCCAGAAATGTGCAATGAGTTGTCCAAGGTGGGTCGTAGCAGTCAGGGCTGGGTGCAGACCTGCTTCCCCTGAGGTGTTTTCCCCACCACATCACTCCTATTATCTCTCTAGCAACCCTTTGTTAGAAGCCCTCCACACACCTGAGGTGAAGGATGTGTTCACTAACCTTATTGTGGTAAACATTTCACAATATGTATATGTAGAAAATCATCACATTGCACGACTGATATTTACATAGTGTTATATGCCAATTATATCTCAGTAAAGCTGGGGAAAAATTTAAAAAAAATAAAATAAAAAGGAAAAAGAAACCCTTCCCAGTGCTCCTTTTAGAGAAGCAGACTGGGAGAACACAAGGTGCGATGGTCCTGGGGAAGACACAGCAAACTATGAACACCCCAGTGGAAAAACCCCCTCCATGCCCCCACACACCTGCCCCTGAGCTCCTTGACAATGGAGCCAAAACCTCCTTTGGGATGTGTTTTCTAGAGGACATGAAGGGGCCCTGCCCGGGAGAGGGTTCTTCGCAGGCATTCCCTCCTGCTGGGGCCCTTTAGGGCAACTTGAATCTGCTGGCTGTCCAAGGTCACAGTGAACCCTCTGAGAGACCCTTTGATTTAACACATAAGGGAATTCCCACTGGCTGATAAAATATTTTTATATTTTATCATTTTCCTGCAGCTAGCAGCTTTTGGCATGCAGGGTATTTTTATGAATGTTATAAGTAAATATTATGGGGTCAGTCACAGAGACGAACACGGACCCACAAGCCTGGGGCTGGAAGACATTAGGCTTCACTGGAAAAAAAAAAGTGGGAATAAAAAAGGAATATATTGAGGATTTGAAAGGACTTGCAAAGCATTGCAACTGTGCTTCCAAAATCCAAAGTTAATATAATTAAACCAATAGAAGCAAATTGATCTTAAGTGATATATCTAGATATCTAAGAGATCGAATTCATATTATTTCGAATTTGTGGCATTTATTAGAAGGGAGTAAGCAAGGTTACACTTTGACAGTAACAACCATGAGTTTTGTTTTCCAGACAAAATTAGACCTTTCCAGAATCTTCCACAAAGCACAACAGACAGATTCCTAAGAAGCCAAGCCACTACTCAGAGTTTCCAGGGGCCACAGGCCACTCTTGGTCCAAATGTCCCCTTGGAAAATACGAGAAAGAAAACGTCAAGTGTGGGCTCTGGCGGTGGTATGCTCCAGTGCCTTCTTGAGTGGTGACGTCTCCATGATATGCTTGGAAGCTGATGTCACAAATATCCTCCTTGACACAGGGTGACTCAGTGCAGGAACCATATTCTTTCCTGGGAAACCACTAACCCTCTGTGCCTGTTTCCCAACCTCCCCTCCAGCCCCTCCACCTGGAAATCCCCAGGGAATCCATGCGTTGTGTCTGGGTCAGAGGCTCCAGAATGGCAGCTCCTTCTGGGTACTTCCCCAGACAGTCTTTTTCAGTTTCCTCTCTTCTCCCCTTGTCTCTGGCACAGGGCAGGAGGAACGGGAGGAGGGGCTCTACCATCATCTTGAGTATGCCTTGCTGCTTGAGCTTGACCCTCTCCGTCTTTGTGCACCTACTTCCTGGTGCTTTGCCATTTGCCCCTCTGCTACCCCAGTCCACTTCAAGTCCAAACCACTTCACCATCTTTCCAATTGGCTGAGTGCATTTCTTCAACACATCCTGTAAATGCTCTTCTCCCTCAGGGTGCTTTCAATACTGTTCACTGGCATCTTCAAATATAAGAGCTCAGCCTAACCCCAGATCATGAACAAAGTCTCAGTGCCAGGCATCCAGCAATAAATAGATTGGCAGGAAGGAAGGAAGGAAGGAGGGGAGAAAGGAGGAAAAGGGGAAAAGAGAGAGGAGAGAAGGGAAGGTGGGAGGAATCCGCCTAGAACACAGCGTGTAATCCTCCTGGGGGTTTGGAAACACTTGGTGAGCATCCTGATTGAAGCCTGGACCCCGAGACAGCTGAGGTCAGAAGCCACCGCCCATGAGGCAGTGTTGTGGAAGCAAGATGTCAGAAATGGCCTGGAAGGAAGGAAAAAGCTGACGGGTCGGATAAACTATGAACTGGGCTAACTTGACAGGAGAATGGTGTGAAGAGTGCCAGCCCAGCTCCAGGGAGGAAGGTGTGCCAAAACTCTTGCCATGATCCACGGCTCAGATCTCCATGGTCCTTCCCAGGATCCTCTGTCAACCCCGTTTGAGTGGGGCATCCTCTTAAGCTCATCCAAATGGGATAAAAGCCTTTTGGAGTCTAGGTATGATGGTGTCTTCTACTTCCTTTTTGCCTGCCTGGCCTGCGTCAGAAACATCAGGAAGAGTTTGTTGTCTGTCATGGAGCCAGTCTCTGCACACACTGGTGAAGAATGTTCTCACCCCTCCCCCACCCCCGTTGGCTACCAGCCATCTTCAACAACACCCACACTTACCCCAAGAGCTGAGTTCTAAGAGTTGCAAAAGAGACTCACAGAAAGAGATTGCCAGCCCTCTAGAAACTACTGTAGAATACTGTACAGTTGTTTCCTCTGCTTGGAAACCGGGGTACCAACTGGCCATGTGTGTTTAGGTCCTCCTTGGAGAAGCTCTGGTGGGGTTTCAAGAGAGGCTTTTCTGAGAATGTGGGAGGGGGAACCTACTAAGGGACATACTTACTTCAGCTGCAGGAAATGAGACTTTCTTGACTTTCCGGGGAAATCCTTCAAGGCTAGGAAATAGCTAGGGAGGGAATGGAGACAAAGACAGACGATGATTTTTTTGGCAAACCCTGTGTATTTAAAGGCAAGTTTTATTGTCTAAATATACAAAGTAGATCTTTGATGATAATTATAATATTTAATAAGATGAAATACTAAGTGCCAGGCAATGTGAACCTCTTCCCTCGGTCTTTACAAGAAGCCTATTAACTAGATTCTTTTACTATCTCTGTTTAACAGAAGGGGAAACTGAGGCTGACAGAAGTGAAGCAAAATGCTCGAGGCCACGCAGCTGGTAGATGGCAGAACTCGAATTTTTGAATTTGTTTCTAGTTACTGTTCTCTTCTCTTTGGACCTGGGGCCACACATATACATACACTAACTGGGTAAGTCCTATTAAGTAAATCTTGTTTCAAGATGAAAACCAATAATTGCTTTGTTCCTCCTCCAGACTGAAGAGTGTTTGGGGCTTGTATCTGCAGTGACTCGCTCTGGGGCAGGTTTGCTTACATACTGCATTTTGCCACGTGACAAAGTGACGAGACCCCTGTCCCCACCCTCCAGATCCATCCGCCAGGCCCCAGGGCATGGGCACTAAGTACTCCCAGAGATTTGCCCTTTCCAGTGGGTCTGGAACCCTGGACTAAAATCTCCAGCGGCTGCCGTCTGACTTAACATGGGCAAGCCACGGTCCTCCATTTTCTGTTTGTCCCCGAAGATTCTGCAGGGCCTTCTGGTCTACGGCTTCCAACTCAAGAATCGTTTTCAGAGAGAGGAAATTCTGATCAAGGAATTCTCCAGCCGTCTTCCCCCTGGACTCCACTCTGCTTTTTTGCGTTTGTGCGGGGCATTTTTGCAGGGAGGGGCTGGAAGGAAGGTCAGGTTTTGCTCACCAGTTTCTCTTGACTCTACATCTCTTTTCTGGGCTCTGGGCAAAGGAGGCTGCATATAAGGCTCAAGCCTGGTGTCTTGGCATAGCTAACCCCCGTCCCTCAAGATGAAGGCTGCACTCAGCCATTCTGTGGCACTGAGAGAAGGAAGGTTCACTGAAAGAGAGGCATATTTCTTCAAACTCTAATTTTTTTTTTAATTTTTAAAAGATTCCTATTTATTTATTTATTTATTTGACAGCGATCACAAGTAGACAGAGGGAGAGGAAGGGAAGCAGGCTCCCGCTGAGCAGAGAGCCCGATGCGGGGCTCAATTCCAGGACCCTGGGACCATGACCTGAGCCGAAGGCAGGGACCTTAACCCACTGAGCCACCCAGGCACCCCTTCAAACTCTAATTTCTTAACACAAGTAATTGTAGTTTCTTCCTATAGTGGGAGTTACAGAGAAACCGAAGCCCCTCGTAGCGACAGTATTATCCTGTCCTAGCCCACTGTTTCCACTTTCAAAATGTGCTAAAACAATAATAATAATAGAGCTATTCCAAATATGCCAAATCTAAAAAACCTGCACTCCCAGACTCCACTATTGTGACTGTTTCTAGCTGATATTTTATAATCTTATCACTTTGAGCCACACATCCACATACCACCCTGGGTTATTTATGAAGATAAATCTTCTGCTGAGATCAAAATTGACAATTATTTTTTGCTTTGTCTAAATTTATTTTTGCTGCCTTAAAAAAAAAAGATTTTGAAAATATTTTCCAGCGGGTTTATTTGTTTAAAGAGGATTTTGGTAAAGAAATTAACTCTGAACAAAAATATATCTTTTGGGTTGTCAGCTACCAACTACCACATATTTGGAATATCTTGAGTTATCCAGGAACTGACAATTCAGTTTTAGCATTATTTGCAACCTTGGCTGTGTTACTACGTTTTGATGTTTTCAAAGTTTGTCTAAAAATATAGCTGCAACAATTAATTTCTGGCTTCTTGTGAGCATGGGCTCACTAGCTAGTTGAACTTTGCATTACCCATAATTTATGAGTTTTGAGTTCCTCATCTCTAAAGTAGAAAGAATAATACCTATTGTATAGAAATTGCTGTGAGAATTAAAAGACTTCATGTGAAATAATGATTACCCACCACACAGTAAGTGCTCACTAAAGGGTAGCTTGAAAATAACATCTGAAGAGTGAAGCTTAAAATTAATTAGGTGACAACAATTTGTGGCCATGTCTTCTGTCCCCACAAGCCTGCAGGCTCTGGGGCGGTGGGCAGTGGCTCTGCAGACCTTCACCCTTTCCCAGTGTTCAGACTGGTCCTGACACACAGCAGTCTCTCCGTGAATCTTGGTAGAATGAAAATCATCTGAATCTCAGCCTGCCATTATCTTCAATGCATTGACAAGCAGTCGTGTATACTTGTCTATATTTAGAAAGGAATTATTTTCTCTAAACACATTTTTAAAAATTTAACTCTAATTGTAAAGATCCTGTTTTTGTTTTCCTCTTCTACTTAAGAAACTGAAGCTGAAATTCTAATGTGAATTCAGTAAATTAGCGTTAAATAAGTTCACACCTAAAATAAGTCAGCAGATAAATGATGTCATCGGCTTTTCCGGGGAGAGGTACAATCCAGACAACTTGGGAGAACAGCAGGAATTTGTTATTTGCTTTGGGGCTTGTCTCAGAAACAATGAGCTACGGTCTGGACAGCTGAAGTACAATGAAGAAAAGATTCGACCTCACACGGGAATGCATTGATCACTCTACCGGGAGGAGGCCAAGGTCATGAAGCCACCTGCTTGAAAGCGTCATTTAAAAACACACTGGGCTTGAACATGTTGCTTTTGCTCCATAAGGAATATATTTCCCAGCTTTTCATCTAATAAGCCTTTTGTACCCTTTAAATTTAAAAAAAAAAAAAGTGTATCGGCAAATGCTCCAAACTAATACACAAATATTATTTGGGGCTATTGCAATATCCTAAGCATATTTGGTTCAGATGCAAATTTTGTGTGTATGTGTGTGTGTTTAAAGCAAACTTCATAGGACTGTATCAATATTAGTCCAACAGCTATTTAAAACGCCCAATATATGCTATGAACGGTGCAAATAAAGCTAACGGTTTGGCACAAAAGAGTTCGAGGAAAATACTCAGATGCTGGAATGGAAGATTGGGGCCACATTGTGCGATGCTGTGCTTCTGAATTCAGAATATATTTTATCTTAAAGGACAAGGTTGGGAAATACGTTGGCCTGAAATGAAAAGCAATGTTAAGTATTGGCTACCTGGAGAGCCACGATGGAAAGTTTCCCAGGCTGAAAGCAGCTTTATTGGACAAGTGTGCCCTGGGAGACAGTAGTGGGAGTGGCCGCCCACCTGCTGAGTATTTGTCATTCTTTGTCCTGTGGTCAAAGAGTCGCTAGAGGTTCCTGGCAGAGAAAATGGCCTCCTCATCCTGTCTGTGCCTCAGAAAGGCCTTTCGATGGTGAGTAGAAAGCCTTTGAGAAGGGGCAGTTCATGTATTTGATGTCACCTCATGGGTAGCTCTCTTCTAGACACAGAAGACAATAGATATCTCCCTTTGCAGTTTTCCTTGGGCGCCTGTCTTCTCAGTTTATGGGAAGGCAGGACGATGCCACTCCCGGGAAAGGTTTCCCGTGATGCCACAGTGCTGCTCTGTTTTGCCTGCCCACAGAGGGAGGGTGGTCTTCTTTTCATTCACTTGTCTTGCAGGAATTGAATCGTAGATGTGTCCGCATTTCAGATTAGAGGACTGAGGCTGTGTGTTTAATAAGACACATTTTCTGAACCCCACGCGGAGACTCAGTCTTATAAATATTACTAAGTTGTTCAGGAAAGTGAATTCTTATCTTTTGACCCAAAGTACCCTCCAGAATCTGCTGGTATCTGAGCACATTATTTCAACATCAGAAGCATTTCTCTGAGAGAGAAATAGCAACAGTAGCTCTGTGTGTCCCTCAGATTTCCAGCAGGAAACAGATGGCACTCTCCAACTGAGTAAGTGAGGGATGTTAATAAAAAAGTGAGTTACAAAGTTGTGGAAAGATCTGGGCATGTGTACAAAGGATGGTGAAGGACCTTGGGGCTAAGACAGTAGAAGGTGATGGTGATTGGTAAGCTCGTCCTTCCCCCGGGGTCTGAAGGGGCCTGTGCCAGTTCCAGATCTCAGGGTGGGTAGCCATAGGGAGAGGGTCACTGGAGGAGAGTGTGACATTTGATGGAAATTTGTGGCCAAATTGTGTCCACAGCAGGAAGGGAATTAAAATTCACAGCCTCCCTCTCCTCCCACTGGGGCTGAGAACCCATTGATGTGGTTTGTGCAGATCAGCCTGCCGGACACAGACTAGGACAGAGAAGGGTGGAGAGTATATCTGGAGGGCAAAGGGAAAATAACCAGCTGGGTGCAGTTTTGGTATGCAGTAAATCCACAGAAAATAACAGTGATGGGACATCTGAAAAATGTTGGACTAGGAAGCTCCAAGTTCATGCTCCTCCATATAATCATGGGGAAAAAAACCTCAAAAAACCTTTGTACAAATGGCAACCATCTTAGACTCAAGGGGTGGCAACTCAGTTCCCAGTTCCACTCTTCAAACCAGTGGGAGAGAGCAGAACTTACTTGCAGATTATTATGTACATCTGTTCTAACCTGGCTGGGGATGCATGAAGAACTGACTTGCTCTCTCTTTCTCACATCATTCAGAACACAAGTAGGAAAAGCTGCAGGCTTTGCTCCTAAAAGCAGCCAGAGAATACACGCACATAGACACCCTGGGCAACAGATTCTCACTGGAGGCATACAACAAACCATCGAAGGGCTGGAGGAGAAAGTGGGGTAAGACTCTCTGAGAAATCAGGAGATTCAAAAGTGTTTATATAAGGGAATCTAGAAAGCCACATGCATACCCAGGGAAGACATATGCTCACAAAAATCTGGGAAGATTTTAACCTTTCACCTAGGGCTGATCCCTAGGCTGAGAGCAAGCCTAACTAAGGGAGAAGTAACCCAGCACAGAGCCCATCCGCCAAGGTTATGAGTGGGGTTTGCTCTCCACCCCACCCCTCTCTCTCTCTACACACACACACACACACACACACACACACACACACACACACACATATATAACTATCTCTATCTCGGTGTTTTCATTTGTATGTTTCAGTTCCTAGCATAAGAAAATCTCTATCAAATTGTGTTAGCTCAACACAAGCTCAAATAACAGAGGCTTCAGTGAGCACATGCGGCAAAGAATAGACTTTGCAAAAATAGTCTGGAAAAGTCTCAAAACAAATGGACTATCACAGTCTCCAAAAATCAAAAAAAGCAAGCCCTGGGAAAAGGGAGAAATCTAATTTCCAGAATTACCATATTATAATAATATAATGCCCAATTTTCAATGATGGCGATAGCAACAACAAACCCAAGAAAATATGGCTTATTGAAGGGACAAAATAAATGGGCAGAAACTGTCCCCAAGAAGGCTGTCAATGGACTTACTAGGCAAAGAGTAAATCAATTCTTCTTTTTTTATGTAGCCTCCACACCCAGTGTGGAGTTCCAACATGGAACTTGAACTTACAACCCTGAGATAGAGACCTGAGTTGAGCTCAAGAGTCAGACGTTTAACTGACTAAGCCACCCAGGTGCCCCAACAACTCTTTTGAATATGCTTTAAGTGCCAAAGGAAAGCATGGAAATCAGGAACATAACATATTTAAAAAATGAGAATATCAACATAGAGATAAGAATTTAAAAGGGAAATAAACAAATTCTGAGTGAAGAAATGTAATAACTGAGATGGAAATTTTACTAGTGGGCTGCAACAGCAGAGATGAGCAGGCAAAAGAAAAAATCAGAGAATTGGAAGATAGGACATCTGAAATTCTCAAGTCTAGGGAGCAGAAGAGAAAGGATAAAGAAAGTGAACTGAATCTAAGAAACTTAAAGGATACCATCAAAAGAACCAATACTGGCAGTGTAGGTTCAGCCTCAGACTGCTGCAAGAAAGTGAATATTTCAATAAAGTGAGCCAAATGAATGTTTTGTTTTCCCATTGTATATGAAAGTTACATGTATACTACACTGTAGCCTATTAAATGTGCAATAACATTATGTCTAGAAAAACAATATATATTCCTGAGTTAAAAAATACTTTATTACTAAATGCTAACCATCATCTGAGCTTGTAGTAAGTAGTAATCTTACTTTGATGTTAATGGTTGCTGACTGATCAGGGTGGTGAAGTCAGGCTAACTGTGGAAACCTCTTAAAATAAGACAACACTGAAGTATGCCACATCAATTGACTAACATTTTACTCACATTAGAACTTCTTTCAGGGTTTCCTGGGCGGCTCAGTCAGTTAAACATAGCCTTTGCCTTAGGTCATGATCCTAGTGTCCTGGGATCAAGTCCCCCATCAGGTTCTTTGCTCAGTGGGGAGCCTGCTTCTCCCTCTGCCTGCCGCTCCCTGCTTGTGTGCTCTCTCTCTGACAAAAAAGTAAATAAAATATAAAAAAAAAAGAAAGAAAAGAACATCTTTCACACTTGGAGTCAATCCACTCAAAACCTGCCACTGTTTTTACCAATTAATTTTATGTAATAGTCTAAATCCTTTGTTGTCGTTTCAACAATCTTCACAGCATCTTCACCAGGAGAAGTTTCAACATCAATAAACCATTTTTTTTTTTTTGCTCATCCATAAGAATCAACTCCTCATCTGTTAACATTTTATCATGAGATTCCAGCAATTCAGTCATGTCTTGAGGGTCCACTCCTAATTCCAGTTTTCTTGTTATTTCCTCCAAATCTGTAGTAAGAATAAATACAGTATGCATCAGTTAAGTTTTCTAACTTATGAAAGTGTGGTTTTGTGGCTCCTTAAAACTCACAAATAGTAATACCACTGATCATAGATCACCATAACAAATACAGTAATAACGCAAAAGTTTGAATTACCAAAAGTGTGATAATTACCAAAATGTGACAGAGACATGAAGTGACCAAATGCTTTTGGAAAAAAGGTGCCACAAACCTTCAATTTGTAAAAATTGCAGTGTCTGTGAAGCAAAATAAAGTGAAGTGCAATGAACAAGGGAAAAAAAAAAAAAAAAGAAACCTGTATGCAAGTTATGGGAATCCCAGAAGAAGAAAGAAAGTGGTAGAGAGTTTATCTGAAGAAATAATAGCTGAAAACCCCTGGATTTCATGAAATACGTGAATATACAAATCCAAGAAGCTCAATGAACTTCAAGTAGGATAACCAAAAGAGATATACGTTAGGACACATAATCAAACCATCAAAAGCCAACATCAAAAGGAACCCTGAAATCAACAAGAGTGAAGCAGATCATCATGTACAGGTGATCCTTGATAATATGATTCCCTAATTTCTCAGCAGCACTCTTGGAAAACAGAAGACAGTGGGATGATATGTTTTGTAAGTATTGAAAGGAAAAAGAAAACAGAATTCTGATAGAGAAATTAAGACATTTCCAGAAAAAAGCAAAAGCTGAGAGAGTTCATTACTACTAAACTTGCTCTATAATGAATGTTAAAGGAAGGCTTTCGCAGATGAAGGTTTTTCCAATACCACCACATAATTAACTTAGTTCTGACACTATCTACCTGAAGATCATGTCAGGTACAAGAGGTTAAATGTTCCATCCTATAAGACTACTCCCAACTTTCCCACTTAGATGTCAATCCCAAGTCCAGTTTGTCACCTATGCTTCTGAGTGATCAGATGTTCCCATGATCCCTGCTTGGGTTTCATTAAGTTACTGGCATAGCTCATAGAACCTAGAGACACATTTTACTTTCTAGAGTACTGGTTTATTGTAAAAGGGAAAACTCAAGAATATGCAGATAGAAGAGATGCATAGGACATGGTCAAGGGCACAAAGCTTCCATCGTCTCTGAGTACCTTCCCATGGTCACCAACCCAGAAATTCTCTGAATTCATCCTTGAGGCTTTTATGGATGCTTCATTACATAGGCATGATTGATGAAATCATTGGCCATTTATTCAACTTTCAGGCCCTTTCCCTCTCATAAGGTCAAAGGATGAGACTGAAAATTCAGATCCTTTAATCGTATGATTGGCTTTCCTGGCTACCAGTTCCCATCTTTGGGTTATATAAGGACTTTCCAAAAATCGTCACATTAACACAACGAAAGACAACTTTATCACTTAAGAAATTCCATTGGTTTGGGGAGCTTTGTGCCAGGAATGAGTGAAAACCAAATATGTGTTTTTTATTATAAATCATAACATCACACCTTCAAATAGAAATGAAAGAATCTTCGAGAGTAAGATAACTCAAACACAGATGAACATACAATGACCTCTGGATAAAATATATATATAAGAAAATATAAAAGCCAGTGTTATAATAATTTTGGATTTAACTCCACTTTAACTTCACTTCAAGATTTATGGGACAAATGCATACAGTGTAATTGTAAATCTATATAATTGGGTATATAGTGTATACAGATATAATTTGTGACATTAATAGCATAAGGGGGTGGAATTGTTATAGGAGTAGGGTTTTATGTGATTGAATTTAAGTTGGAATCCGTTCGAATTAGATTGTTATAACTTTAAAAGTGTTATATGTAATCATCATAATAACAACAAAGAAAATATATATAGAATATCCAAAAAAGGAAATGAAAAGGGAACCAAAATGTTTCTCTACAAAAATGAAACACAGGAAGAGACAGTAATGGAGGAAATAAGGGACAGAAAATGATATAAGACTTATAGAAAACAGCAAAAAATGGCAAAAGTAAGTCCTAACTTATCAGTAATTATTTCATATGTGAATGGACTAAACTCTCCAATCAAAAGACATTGGTTGGCAGAATAGATTTTTAAAAACTGAACTATAGTCTGTCAACATGAGACTTACTTTAGCTCTGAAGTCAGAATTAGGTTGGGAGTTAAATGATGAAAAAGATATTTCATGCAATTAGTAACTAGAAGAGTGCTGGAATGGCTAGTATAAACCAAATAGACTTTAGGTAAAAAAATGAGCACAAGAGACAAGAATACATATTGATAAAAGAGTTAATTCACCAAGAAGATATAAAAATTATGAACATATGTGATATACAAAATATCAGAGCTCCAAAATGTATCAAGCAACATTCATAGAATTTAAGGGAAGAAGTAGCTTAAGATAACAGTAGGAGACTTTCAAAAATGCCTACAACAACCAGACAGAAGATCAATAAGGAAACAGTGGACTTGAACAGTACTACAAACCAACTGGACTTAACAAGACATACATAGAACACTCTACCCAATAACAGTGGAACACACAGTTTTCTCAAATGCACATGAAACATTCTCCAGAATAGACTCTGTGTAAGACCACAGGATAAATCTTAATACATTTTAAAAGACTAAAATCATATGAAATTTCTTTTCTGACCACAATGGAATGAAGCCAGAAATCAATAATAGAATGAAAACTAGAAAACTCACAAATATATGAAAATTAAACAATGTACTCTTGAGTAACAGATGAATCAAAGAAGATAAATCACAGGAGATTTAGAAGTGAGTTGGGGGAAATCGGAGGGGGAGACAAACCATGAGAGACTGTGGACTCTGAGAAACAAACTGAGGGTTTTGGAGGGGAGAGGGGTGAGGGTGAGCCTGGTGGTGGGTATTAAGGAGGGCACATATTGCATGGAGCACTGGGTGTGATGCATAAACAGTGAATTTTGGAACACTGAAAATAAATAAAATAAAATAAAATGGAGAAAAAAGAAAAAGAAAATACCTTGAGACAAATGAGAAGGAAAACAGAACACAAGATACAAAAACTGATGGGATGCAGAAAAGCAGTGCTAAGGAGGAAATTTGTAGCTTATATGCTTATGTTAAAAAAAAAAAAAAAGGAAAAAGATCTCAGATCAATAACCTAAACGAACTCTTTGAGGAACTAGAAAAAGAAAAGCAAACTAAACCCCAAGCTAACAAAAGGAAGGAAATAAGAAAAATCAGAGCAGAACAAGACAGAGATGAGAAAAACAATATAGGAAAAACAACAAAACCAAAATTGTTTTTTTTTTCCAAAATTTTATTTATTTGTTTATTTGGAGAGAAAGAGCGAGCACATGCACAAACTGAGGGAGGGAGAGAAACAAACAGATTCCATGCAGGAGCACAGAGAGTGTCCTGGGGCTCAAGATCCCATGACCCCGAGATCATGACCTGAGCCAAATCAAGAGCCAGATGCCCAACCAACTGAGCCACCCAGGTGCCCCTAGAGTTGGTTCTTTGTAACAACCAACACAATTGACAACCCTGTAGCTAGACCACGAAAGAGAGAGAAAACTCCAATAACTACATTAGAAATCAAAGAGAATGTTAAGAACATCTGTATGTTTAGATTAGATAATCTAAACAAAATGGACAAATTCCCAGAAATGTACAAAACTGAATCATGGATAAATATAAAATATGAATAGACTTACAGCTAGTAAGGAGATCACTCAATAGTCAAAGCCCCAACAAAAAAAAATGTCATGGGCTAGGTGCTTTCACTGAAGAATTCTGCCGACACTTAAAGTTAACACAAATTTTCATCTCTTCCAAAAAATTAAAGCCGAGAACATCCTAACTCATGCCATATAGCCACAACTACCCTGATAGAAAACCCAGCTAAGATGCTACAAGAAAATAAAACTACAAACCACAGTCGCTTATGAATATTAATGCAGAAATACTCAACAAAATACTAGAAAACTGAATTCAATGGTAGTATATAAAAAAGATTATATGCCATGGCCAAGTGGGATTTACTCTTGGAATGCAAGGATGATTCAATGTACAGAAGTTAATCAATGTAAATACATCACATTAGCAGAATGAAGGATAAACTCCCATGGGACCATCTCACTTGATACTGAAAATGCATTTGACAAAATAACAACTATGACTTCTCTTTATTTGGGATGTGCTATGTACGAAGCTCTACATGAGGCATTTAATAATGTTTTGAATCCTCAAGCCAACACCCTCAAATATGTAATAGGATATTATTGCATCCCTCTTACATATGAAGAAGCTGATGTTTGGTCTTCAAAAATTGAAGTCATGGGGCGCCTGGGTGGCTCAGTGGGTTAAGCCGCTGCCTTCGGCTCAGGTCATGATCTCAGGGTCCTGGGATCGAGTCCCGCATCGGGCTCTCTGCTCAGCAGGGAGCCTGCTTCCCTTCCTCTCTCTCTGCCTGCCTCTCTACCTACTTGTGATCTCTGTCTGTCAAATAAATAAATAAAATCTTTAAAAAAAAAATTGAAGTCATTTGTCAAAATCATATCTACACAGTAAGGAGTAGAGTCAGTAGGTATGTTCTAGATTTTCGCGTTATAAAGTCTAAAGCATTTCTCATGTTTTGTGGTTTTTGCTCCTTTTTCTAAAGAGAATCAAAGTGAAGTTTCCAGGAGCTGATTTGCAAAAAGTCAATCAGCAAAAGCCCATTGCAAAAAGTCATCATTAAGGTGATGGGCTAATAAAATGGCCTTTGGTGTCTTCATCCCTGTCCCCATCCCCACTGGTAACAATGTGCTACTATTTTGGTTGCATGTTAACTTTTGTTGCTGACTTGAGGGTCTGACCCAAGTCACTCCCATTCTGACTTCGGACTGCTGGATGCCATTCCCCCCGCTCCACCCCCTCAGCTCCATCCAGGGCTAGAAGGGTTTGCGTGGACCCAGCAGCCCAATAATGGAGCAGGACCGCGGCACGCAGCTGCAGAAGCAAAAGAAAACACAAAGGAAGTTCACAAATTGAGAAAGCTGGAATCAATTTGGTTTTGACTCAGAGTCATGCTCTGTCTCTCTAAAGGATTGGTGCCAGCTCCCTGAACTTGGGTTATAAATAAAAGCCTGAATTAAGAGTTTCCAACTTTTAATGAGTTTTAATAGGTATATTGTCTAATTTCCCAACAAACTGATGAAATGCAGATCTGCTAAATTGTAAAAATGCCTACGACATTTGTTTACTTGGACTATTACAAGAAAAGAGATCTTTTGAGATTATATCCTTTTTGTCGTAAACCTCAAAAATATGCTCCCGAGGACTTCTGACATGGTACATCTTAAACTTTTACAATCCCTTCTGAATGTATTCCCTTGCGTTAGTACCACCGCAGCTGGGGAGACCGCATACCTGTTAGGCCGGGAATCCCTGCTTTGTACCTGGGAAGGGGAAGAGCAGATGGGGACTCAATCTTTGTGGTGCTTAGCCTGACACTTGGGTTTTTCTCTCACTTGGAGATCTGGGATTTCTGGGGAGGAGACGCTGGAATGCAAACTAGTTGTTGTTGGGAGTTATGCACAGAAGTAACTCCACATTTTGCTTAGGTACCATTTATTGACCTCTGCCTTCTGGTAGTCTTACAACATCCTTGCTCTGTTACTGGCCACATGCATAGAGGTCATTGGACTGACAGTAACAGGAGAAGCCTTCCCTGTAAATCAAGCGATTAAAATGGACCCAAATGCTATGCATGATGTTAATGGTGGCTGCTCTACCAAGGAGGTTTCATATTATGCCAGTTTCATAATTCCAACCCAAGTTCTCTTACAGGGACCTGGTTTATTAAAGATAAAGCCCAGGCGCCTGGGTGGCTCAGTGGGTTAAAGCCTCTGCCTTCGGCTCAGGTCATGATCCCAGGGTCCTGGGATTGAGCCCCGCATCAGGGTCCCTGCTCAGTGGGGAGCCTGCTTCCTCCTTGCTCTCTGCTGCTTCTCTGCCTACTTGTGATTGCTGTCTGTCAAATAAATAAAATCTTTAAAAAAAGAAAAAGAAAGATAAAGCCCACCTCCCCTATCTCCCTTAAGAAAATGGAAGGTTAAAAAAGCGGGGGCTAAGAAAAAAAAAAGAAGACAACTTTCGTTTATAGTTCACACCAGGTCAAGTGACTTCTGCTATCTTCTCTAGGTTGCACGTTTTAACCACGGAAATAGAGCTGCATACATTAAGCAAGAATTTTCCTATCACCGAGGAAATCTGCTTATTAGGTTTGCCAGAAGCTGTCCTGCCTCCCGGCCAAAATGACAGACTGGTGAATCCTCGGCCACTGGGTGTGGGAGGCTTATCAGCTTCTCATCTCTGAAGATAGAGGGTACAAGTAGGTCACAGGCAAAGGCACTGGTGGCCTCGTTTCAGTCCCACCTCCAGATTGAGGAGGTTTGGCTTCTTAAGCTAACCTTCGGGGTCGAAGCAAGGGGAGGGGGCGAGTTAGCAGGTGTCTCTGGAGGCCAGGTATCTCTGAGCACCAGCAAGAAGAGGGGCAGTAAAAAGCCCCCTCTGGTGCTATTAGAACCCCATCTCTTCCCTACCAAAATTCTTCCCAAGCCTTTAAACAAAAGACTAGCAAATCCAAAGATCAGTTCTGCTCTCTGGAATTTTTCAAAATCCATCCCACCCTTGTGGGTTGGAGGAGACATCGTCCTTGCCCGCAGAGAGGACTGGCCACTAGCCTCCAGTCATGCCATGCCCGGCTGCATTTCTGAGTTCTGACCAGCAGCTAACTCTGCTGTCAGCGTTAACTTTTGTTCAAGTTCAACTCTGGAAATATCCTTCCTTTATTCTCCGTTTTCCCTTCCTCAACCCACTCCACACTCCCCTGTCAAAGAAAGCCTTTGTAGAGCCAAAAGTAAAATGCTGCTTCAGAGCGGTCTCCATTCCCGGGGGTAGCTGCCATTCTGCAGAATGGAAGAGGAATGTGCCCTTTCATTGTATAATCATCACGTCTACAAACAGCGGAGACACCCCTTACTATACTGGTCGGTGATACACAGACGCATGGCTGATGAGTAATCAGCGTGACAGTCATCTGGGGATAAGCAAGAGAGAACAATGAGTAAAAACGGATCCCAAAATATAAAAATGACTATCACAAACCTCGAAAGATGTTTTCATCGTAAACTGAGGTTTTTGTTCCTTGATCAATTCCTCTGCTCTTTTATTCTTTATTTCTTAAAGTCTGAAGAGCTGCCCCCATCCACACCTGCTCTTCAAGAGCAAGTGGGAACCCTCACTCCCTGGTGCTCTCTGATGCAACCCACAGCGGGGCTCCTGGAGGGGTGGGATCCCACGACAGGTGCAGCTGGGTCTCCCGAAGGTGGGAGTGCTGCGAGCCTGCATCCTTCTGGTAAAGACACTTCCCCTCCACTTCACAACACTAAACCCACTTTCACAATATGTAATGCAGATTTTCAGGTGACTCTTCAAGCCGTCATTTCTCCACTGCGAATTTAGGATACTCTAACCAGCAATTTGCTCATTTTCAATAAAAGCTAACACGAAAGCAAGAAATACACAATTTCAGGGAAAAAGGACAGAACTTGACTTCTTTCCCTAATTACTACCTGTGTTTTTCCCCTTCTCCTGTAGATTACGAGCATCAACATTGATAAAAGGGCAAGCGTCTTGCCTTTGGGGACCAGAGTGTTTTTGACGGTAACAGCACAAGAAGTCTTGGGGTGGAATGTCTTGGGAGCAGTTAAAGGTTAGCAAGAGAGCCGATAGGCCGGCTACGTCTTTGAAGAAGGGCGGTGTTGTGCACTGTGGGGCCAGGAATGAAGTTACGGGAAGCTTCCAGCCTCTTTCTCCAAATTTCCAGACACAGCAGGTACTGTTGCAAGTTGCCTGGGGCCAGGCACAACGGCACCCTGGGGGCAGACGCGATGTCACAGGCTAAGAGTTGCTCCAAGCTGAAAGGCTCTTTATAGATCCTAAAGACTGACTTCCTTAATTTACTGGCTAAGGCCTATGTAACCTAACTTGGATTATGCACAAGTGTATTTTCAAGCCTTCCATACCTTGTTAATCATTTTCACATATATGACGTCATTTGTTTCTGTCCCCACAATTTGAAGTACCCATACTCGTCCCATTTTGCAGTTGGGGAAGTTGAGGCTCAGAAAAGATCAGGGCTAGTTCTAAATCATAGAACAGCAAGTGGTGGGGCAGAGACTTGAGTCTCAGTTTTATAAATTCCGGGCCCTTGTCCCTTTAGGCCACCCTGTCCGTACCTAGAGCAGCATGTCCTCTGGGGAACATTTATTTTATGCTTTCTAGGTGTCTGGGACTGTGCATAGCTCATAATCTGGGCTCCTGCTATGTGTGAGCCATTAATAAAATAGTGTTGATGAATTGTAATAAACTTTATTTTTTTGGTTATTTTTTAATTTCGTTAAGGAAATCAATAAAAGACTTGGATTTTGCCCCCCTTCATTTTCTTGTACCGGTAAAAAGTCCCATTTTGGCTCATCCCATGAAGTTGATACAAATGCACCTTTACACAGACAATGATACAATCTCCTGGGAGGTACCTGGGAGAGTACTGAATCCAACTTTGTCATCTTTAGAGAGGAGAAAATTCACACCAGGAGCTTCAGTTCAGTTCTCCGAGGCCACCCAGCTAGCTAGCTGCTGAGCCAGGACTGAAAATCAAAATGTCTGATTGCCAGTTCAGTTTATAAATAGTTTTTAGCCAAGAGTAGCTTGGTTGTTTCATATTAGTGCTTCTCTTTTCAAGCTTTTCGAAGAGGATAGGATAAAAAGAGACACTTTTAGGTCGAAATGTGTGTGTGTGTGTGTGTGTGTGTGTGTGTGTATCCAGACCTACAAGATCAACAACTAAGCACGTTCATCTGAAAGAAGATGAGAAAAAGAAAAACTAGGAGCATTTCTGTTCTCTGTTACATTTGTCCTTCCTAATCAAAACCATGTGAGAAGCTAGAAAAGAACGAAGAGCCCCGTGTGATTGCCAAAGACAAAGAAGGGACAGTGGAGAAAGAAAAATGAGGGAACAGGGAAGCAGAGACCCAGTCTGATTTCCAACATTTTAGCACACAGTCACACTTCCAGTTCTTCATCAGATAAGAATGTTTTGCGCAAATTGGGGCAATTTATGCTGCACAGGAAAGCCTGTAGCTGTGCTCTCAGCCCACCACTTCCTGTGGGAGTCAACGAAACAAGCTCAGCCCTTCCATTCCTTTGACCAAAATGCTTCCAAGCCCGAGGAAGAACCTCACCGCTCATCCTGCCATTTGGTGGAAGGAGTCCATGGTCAGCCCCTGACAGCTGTTAGGGAAATATTGTCCACTTCTCAGGTGTTTTCTTCCCCATCATGCAGGAGTGCATGTCAGTAAGAAAGCTTAACCTTCTTTTGGCTCCCTGCACTCCAATCACTCATTATTCATGCAAGTTAATTCCTTGCAGTTGTAATTGTAAATTTCCTTTTTCCATGACAATGCAAGCACTTTTAGGTATGGGAAAAGGCCGCCTACTTGCTTGCAGCTGACCTCCATCCACAGTCCCTTTTCAGCAGGGCTCCAAAACCTTGCATTCAGGACGCTGAGACAGGAAACGTTCACGGGGAGGCTGCCTGCTGAGTTTCATTCCTTGGATTTTCATTCTTAGATCAACTTTTCACGAGGCCAAATGGCAAAGACAGATAAATGATGTGGCGTCATTTAATTCATTTTACACCAAAATTCACAAATTTTCATTCATGATCATCTTCAAACTTCTTTCCAGTAGTCTTCTGACCTACTCTTCTTTGTTCCTGCTTCCCTTTCTCCATGATCAACCCCTTGCTGATAATAATAAGATCCCATAGTGGTTTTCCAGGTGCCACCACAATCGCCAGGGACATTCTGTCATCCCTCCATCCCTTTTGATGTCCCCGTGTGTCTGAGATGGGAATGGGAAGAGAGTGCAGCTGACTCACCTGGTTCCAGTCACCTGGTCCAAGAGTGCTATTCTTTCTGTCTGGTTCTTCCTTGAGTGTTTTCCTTGTGGGCTCCTGCCCCTCACCCCAGTCTGATCTCCTCCTAGGAAAAATGCTGCTCTGGTTGGAAGGTTCTTTGGGCCAACCAAGAGCCCTCAGTGTCTCCTGGTCTGCAATAACAAGAGCTCACCCCAAAGCTGATTCTAGGCTGGCTCTACGTGTATAAGAAGCAAGACAGTAACTCTTTGTTCAGGGATGGAAGCCTGTGAGATGAAATGGCGTGTCCACCATCCACACAATTAGTGCAAACCACAGGACTGAAAAGACTCAGCTCTGAGCTTTAAGTCAGTTCTCTTTCCAGCATCCAAGTTCTAGTAAAGCCAAGCTGCATGGAGCATCAGCAGAGGGTCAGTGGGAAAACTTTCTGCTCAGAAGACTTTGTCCTCTGGTTTTTTTTTATTACTTTTCTTACTGAATAAGAAGAATTATTTATTTTCATTAGGAAATCTAAATGAGTAGAAAGCCCAGAAACCCTGGGTGGGGATTGCATAATTTATAGAGAATTCCATGGAGGGCAGGGGACAGGAAAAGAGGATGACTGAGGCAACCAAAAATTCCAGAAATGAAAGGAACCTAAAGATCTTCTTCATAAATTCCAGATTCTTCATAATCTGAAGATATTCTTGCTCAGTGCTTACACCATTTTTAAACCCAGGTTCTTAGATAATGCTTTTTTCAGTGAAGCCTCTATGTATCTTTATAACACAAGGTTTTGAGTAATTTCTCTTGCATTTGGGATCATGAAGATATGCACCCTTATAGATTCTTTTGTGTCCCAGGAGGACTAGGTAACTTGCCTTCTACTATCTACCAAGGATTCCTGTAGCACGATGTTGCAGAGAAAGACAATGCCACGAGATGGCCTCCCTATAGATGGTTAGCTGCCTCCCCAAGATAAGAACAGGTTTCCTGTCTTCAAGTCAAGAGCTTTATCCTCTATAACATTCTGAGTCCCTAGAGTTCAAATGTATCAAGACTGTGAGATGTACTTAGTGTTTTCAATTCTTCAAATTCTTTAAAGTGCTCAAAATATTTCCTTGGGGAGAGTTATTCTATTCTTCTTCTGGGAAACAAGCACATGGTATATCCATCTTCCACATGATTCTTTAGCCAGAGAGAGAAACATTGATGTTAGAAGCAGAGAATAGAGCCCCAGCCAAAGTCTTGATCTGCCTCTCAGCAAAGGGGAGGGACGTGAATGAGGATGAGACCTGCATAAAAGAAGGCCCCCATGACCACTTGAATTTGGCATAGTAAGAAATGATGAGGACATAGCCCAAAGCAGCATAAAGCCTAATTTCCAGATTTAAAATTTTAAGAATAAAACTAATCAGGCAAGTGAAACAAGAATTAATAAATGCTTGTAAGTGCCCCAGGAATCTTTAGAAATTTAAGCAACACTCTATAATTAATACATATGGGATTTTTTTTTTTTTAAAGAAAGAAAAAGTACAGCTGTACAGCGGACTCACAAAGGAAGACAGAGGGTTTCATCTTGAAAGCTATAAAATGATCTCTCTTTGAGAATATGAAAGAAGGTAGATTCAGACTGGAGCAAGCCTGGGAACTGTAAGGGACAGGAAAGGACAGTAGTCCCTGGAAGGAATGTGTGAGCAGAAGGGTTATAAGAACTTTTATGAAAGGACTGGAGAGAAAAGAAACATGGGAGGCCTATTAGCAAGTCACAGAAAGATGGATTTAATGACGAACATGACATTCTTGAGATAATGAACTCTATCATTAAATTCATCTTTTAAAAGGAGGAAAGAAAATATATCCCAGGAATATGAATACATATATATTTGGTGGGAGTGGGATAGGTAGAATCTGAATCTTTGTTAGATTGGCCACTAGTAAGCAAGCAAATTTTAAAATAAAATGAGTTCAACAGCAAGCAAAACTACCCTGTGGTGTGGGAAGTGGAGAGGGGGAAAACCCTGAAGAGGAGGGGTGGGGCATCGGGGATCCGGTGATGTCCTTTTTCTGCACCTGTGCCAGATTACAGAGGGGGTGTTCTTCATGAAAATCTGGTTGGCTGTTCACTGTGACCCATGTGCTTTTATGTATGTGTAACAAAGGACTAAAAAGTAAAAGAAAAATGAAATAAGATGGAAGTTTTAAATAAGGTAAACCTGAGAAGTATGGTGATATATAAACCAGAATCAAAGGTGGGGTGGTAAACTAATGAAGTCATAAGGCAGCACATAGATATTTTTAAAGATCAGTGGTGAGCTGAAGATGAAAAAAACATCAATCAATCAGGGTGCAACCACATTTTACTTTTTTTTAAAGATTTTTTTAAATTTTTTTTATTTAACAGAGAGAGAAATCACAAGGAGGCAGAGAGGCAGGCAGAGAGAGAGGGGGGAAGCAGGCTCCCTGCTGAGCAGAGAGCCTGATGCGGGACTCGATCCCAGGACCCTGAGATCATGACCTGAGCCGAAGGTAGAGGCTTAACCCACTGAGCCAACCAGATGCCCCACATTTTACTTTTGCCAGGGATATATTTCTGTGCAATTTTACATATTTAATAATTTATTTTAAATTTTAATTTTAAATTTTCAAATTTAAATTTTATGGTGGGTGGTTCTAATTAATAAGAATCTTACATCCCATTTGAAATTAAATCATCACTCTCTTATTTTTCTTTTTAAAAATAAATTCAAGTTTCCATATATACAATTTGTTTAAAATGAGACCTATCCAAATTTGTAGAAAGGAATGAAGTCATATAGCCTAATGTGACTTTCAGGGAAAGACTGGTCAATCAACCAAAAATAAATTGATTGCTAATTAGGCGGCCAACCCAACACTAGTTATCATCAAGGATGCAAAAGAAGTAAAAGTTTGTTTCTATCAAGAACGAATAATCTAGATGGGGAGAAAACACTAATAAATATGAATACTTTTTCATCACTCAATGTTGTCTCTGTACAAATGATAATATGAATGTGGTATGAACATATGTTATCTTTTTTTTTTTTTAAAGATTTTATTTATTTATTTGACAGAGAGAGATCACAAGTAGACGGAGAGGCAGGCAGAGAGAGAGAGAGAGGGAAGCAGGCTCCCTGCTGAGCAGAGAGCCCGATGCGGGCCTCGATCCCAGGACCCTGAGATCATGACCTGAGCCGAAGGCAGCGGCTTAACCCACTGAGCCACCCAGGCGCCCTGAACATATGTTATCTTAAATAAAGCATGACTTTGACTCTCCTGATAAAAAATGTTGAAGATGTTGAAATAAAAACTAATACGTTGACTGAAATTTGTATAGATTATAAACTAAAGGCTATTTATTTATTCCATAAGAATTATGTGATGGAGATCAAAATTAGAAGTCATCTCCTTAGATGAGTTCATTACAATATTCAAAGAATATTCAAGGAATTTCACGAAAATGACATTTGTAGGTGGCACTAAATGACAGCATTTTGTGAAAACCCTAGAAAGTTTTAAAAAGAGGAAGGGGAGGAAATAAGAAAAATGTCCCAAGTTAAATGTCAGTACCACTGGGAATCAATTACCTACAGGATAGGTGGGAGAACATTGGTCAGCACCAAGTGCCAAAGGCAGTGTTGGAAATAAGAATGTAAACCAAGCTACATCAGGCTTAGGAACATGATTTAGCAGGAGATGGCAAAACAAATAGCCAGAGTCTATGTCTCCGTTTCCCCAGAAATTAAAAAAACAAAACAAAACAAAAAAACCTCTCATATTGAGCAATGAAAAAACAGTCTAGTAGAATGAGCAATGGATGTTGGTAATGTCCATTTTTCAGCCCTTTTTCCAGTCCACAGTCTGTGAGTGAATCAGAATTTTTCCCTTGGTTGAGTTGACTTCTGGCTGAGTGTGGTAGGCTAAATAAGGGCCCCAGAAAAACATTTATGTCCTCGTCCTTGGAACCTGTCACTGTTCCCTTATATGACAAAGGGGGCTTTGCAGATATGATTGATATGGGCTTTGATACAGGAAGATCCAGGGAGCCCAGTGTAGTCACTTATAAGAGGGAAGCACGAAGGAGAGATGATGCCAACAGAAGCAAGAAGCAAGAGCGATATGAGGAATGGTTCACAAGCCAGGGAACACAGCAGACTCTAGAAGCTGGAACAGACAAGGAGAAGGATCCTTCTCTAGACCCTCCAGAAGGAACCAGCCCCAAGGACATCTGGACATTAGCTAAGTGCAACTGATTTCTGACTTCTGGTCTCCTCAACATATGGAAATAGACTTGTGTTGTTTAAAGCCATTCACCTTATAGTAATTTTGTATAGCGCATTAAGAAACTAACACATTGAGTAAAGTGCTCAGTCTAATTAGACCTGGTTTTCTCTAGGATGCTTCTCTTTCGGGGCAGTTGATCAGTGTGTCATTTTGACAGAGGGACAGGTAAGGAAATTAAGCAAGGTTTCTTGCAGCCCTTTTTGGGGGAATTTTTCCTTCTGTCTTTGTGGCTCTAGAATCTTTAAGCTTGGAGCCTCAGCTTTTTGTGCTCCAAGCTTAAAGATTGGGCAGTTGTCCTGAAATTCATGTCTATCAATAATGCATAGGGATTGGTACTCCAATTCCAGGGGAAAAGAAACTGAGCACATGGCTTAAGAAAGAAAATTGGCAAGTTATAGATTAAAACACCAACTCTCAAGTGTAAGTCTTCAGATGTTTCTATAAGTATTCTTTGACTCGAATGTCTTTTTGGTATGTGATTTTTTTCCTCATCTTCACAGCAACAACCAAAGTGTGAAAAGGATACTTGTAAAGAAAGGTTTAACACATTTTTCTCCCTCATTGGATACTGGGCTCTTTGAGGTCAGAAACCTTGAGTTATTACTCTTTGTTTCTGCAACAACTGGTGGAGTACTTAGTGAATAGCAAGTGACAAAACAGGTATTCCATGGAAATAGGAAAGAAAAGAAGGAAGGAAGGAAAAGAAGAGAGAAGGAAGAAGAAAGAAAGAGAAGTTGTATTTTCATATCTTTTTTTTAATTGAAACTGAGTGAACTGGAGGGCCAGAGCAAATTTCATCAACAAGAAGATATATAATCTTGAAATTTATTTATAAAAAGCATTACATTTAGTTTTGTACCAGTTATCAGCCTACCAAGTAAGCTTACTACTGAGCCTAGATTGGAGGACAAAAATCAGATATAGTGGTCTGGGTAGTGAGAAATCATAAAGGAAAATGGTGGTGCTCCAAAATGAAGTGTCAAATGAAATTTGAAAGGAATATTTTGGATATTTTAAGCCTAAATAACTAAGCTTCTACTTCTTTTGTGTGCTTTTTTAAAATAAAACTAAGGTAATCATAGACAGAACCTTGGGGAGGTTTCCCACACATTGTACAACCATGACAAGATTGGCATAAGAAAGACACTTGTCAATCATTCTAGGAGAATGATAAGAAGCTACTTGATGGAAAGAAAAAAGTCTTGTGCTTGAATAGGAAGGCCTCAATAGATATTTACGGTTGGATTAAACCTTTAGTAGGAAGGGCACTGGGAAGAGAAACGGTTTAATGTGGAGAAGGAAATACTTGAGTTACTGGCTACACAGATGCTGAAAGGAACTTGCCCCCAATGTTCTGGGCTTCATTCAACTGTTCTGGGCGTAGCATTTCTTAAGCAGGCTCCAGAGTTTGTAGTGTCCAGGCAAGGATGACACCGCATATTGACAAGTGTGGTTGACATGATTTGCATGTGGTGGGGCATTGGGCTAGCCTTGTGCCAGGCTGTAGGATGGCTTTGGCCCTTTCCACAAAGGGAGGACATCTTGGCAGCAGAATGGAGCAGCAGGAAGTCAGGAAGCCTGGATTCTAGTCTGATTATAACCCTGTGACCATTCCTGACCACCCCGAGACTAAAGTTTCCTCCCTTTGGCATGAGGAGGTTGAGTCAGATCAACTCCAAAGTCCCTTCCTATTCCGAATTCTATAACTCTCCTCTTGGCCTAGAGAGCAGTGTTGTGCATTAAAAAGGAATTTTATCCTCTGTCGGGTTCTTCTGCCCCAAATATTTTAGATCCTGACCTGTACACTGTGAGGAACAAATAGCATCTCCTTTTGATCCTGTGGTTAAAAATATTTAGTTTTTTGGTGTTTGAAACATTCTCTTCAACTAAATATCCTAACCTTGACATAGCTGAATTTGTACTTAACTGTTATAAACACATACTACTGGCAAGATCCTATAAAATAATTGACTTACAGTGACCTTGGTACTAGTGGCATAACAGCTCAAGTTTTTCATTATCATTCTGTGCCAGATAAGGGAATTTTCCTCTCGTTCAGCTGATTTTCAGCCTTTGTTGGGTAGTGGGTAGTCAGAACTTTAAAATGCTCTCATGGAATGCTGCGATGTGAATTTCAGCAGCCTATTTGGGTAGCTATTTTTAGTCTCTTAATACATGATTAATGTGACCATTTTCTCCTTATCACTATCTTAGATTTAATTAACAATCGGTGTGATTATTCTTCCAGGTTGTGATGCAAGGTGTTGAAACCTTTGAATCATGATCTCAGCCTTAGAGATTTAAAAGCTACCAAAACTGCTTTTGATGGGACAGGGGCGTGATTTTCTCTGCAGACTAGTGAGTTTTGAAAAATCTCTTTACAGAGCTACATCGTTATTGATTGTAAAATAAATGTGAGCAGGCCCGTGGTTCAAACACTGCAACAAAAAGGAATTGTATTGTTCCATAAAATCTCACATGTAGGGCGCCTGGGTGGCTCAGTGGGTTAAGCCACTGCCTTCGGCTCAGGTCATGATCTCAGGGTCCTGGGATCGAGTCCCGCATCGGGCTCTCTGCTCAGCAGGAAGCCTGCTTCCCTCTCTCTCTCTCTCTGCCTGCCTCTCCGTCTACTTGTGATCTCTCTCTGTCAAATAAATAAATAAAATCTTTAAAAAAAAAAAAAAATCTCACATGTAAATTTAATGAGCATTTCCTTTGCATAGAGTAAGATTTGGAAAGATTCGTTCTCAGCTCAGGTTATTCTTCTTTGTGTTATTCCTTTCCATAACAACGGTGTAACCCAGAAAGAAGCCAACCGTGGAGAGCGAGCTGGCCACCACTCCGATACTGCCCCACCCCAGTAAAGACCGTTCCTCCCAAGTTAGACTCTGTGCTCCTCCTGTGAAAAGGTGAGCAGCAGTCCCTGGGGATAGGATCCTGATTTCCTAAAACTGAGATGGATGTGTTTAGAGCTATCTCGGAACCACGTGACAAAATAGAACTTTTAATCAATTTTCAGGTGGTAGGTAGAAACTGGAACCCCTCTTTTCCTGCCCTTTCCCACTTATTACTCTCATCACCAACTGAAAACAATATAGCAACCAAAGCAGTTGAATCCCCTTCTTATTTACTCCAAGTAACCCAAAGCAGGAATTTCCAAGAAGTCAAAGTTGCGGGACCTTGAAGGAAAAATGGTAAGAATAAACAAGTGCTAAGAGTTTAGTACAGGGTCTGGTACATTTGAGATATTCAGGAACTGGTGACTATTATTAATGACCTAACGGCTACTATTTCAAGGCACTCACACACCAGTCTTGTGTTCTCTTCTATTCTCGCTGCCTAGGAATGTGAAGCCTAAACAGAATATTCACTACAGCAAAATTCTACTCCAGGTAATTAATTAGCACATCCCATAAAGTTAATCACAATGGGATCTTTAACTGTGTCTCTGAAAAATGTACTATTGCATTTATAAATAAAAAACCAGTTTGGGAGAAGGGTTCAGATGGAGTCATTTCTAGAATCAAAGGTATATAATTTTACTTTTATAAGATATTGGCTTGTGGGAAATAATGTTATTTATTTTAGAAAAGAAATTGTGTACTCATAAAAATCAGTGAGCTTTACAAAGTTACTCAGAAGTGGATCATTTGAGCTTTGAAGGAAGTTTAATCCATGCTCTAGCATAAAGTTGTTTTGACGGTTTAGGAAACTCGGTTAAAATGTCTGCCTTAATTTCTTTATCTATAAAATGAGAATTATGTTATAATACCAGATTAATTCTTATAATATTATGGTAGAAGTATACATCCCTGGAGGAACAATCCCCAAATAAGGTCTTAGCATAACAGTGGAAAGTCATTTATGGTTGGGAGCAGGAAGATGGGCCAGAAGGATTGTCATGGCACAAGTATCTCTGTGATGTTAGGAACCTACAATTGTCCCTGGGGCAATGCGACGACCAGTTTTGAGCAACTGAAGTCTAAGGGCTTAAAGAGAAGATATCATGGTTATGGGAGAAAAATAATCTGAATCTCTACTTTGTATTGCCAGACAATAAAAATTCGCTTCTATTCAAATTTGAAAGAATACACCTTTTATTTATTTATTTACTTACTTACTTACTTATTTTTAAAAGATTTATTTATTTATTTATTTGACACAGAGAGAGAGAGATCACAAGTTGGTAGAGCAGCAGGCGGGGAGTGTGGGGGAAGCAGGCTCCCCATTGAGGAAGGAGCCCAATGTGGGGCTTGATCCCCGGACCCTGAGATCATGACCTGAGCTGAAAGCAGAGGCTTCACTGACTGAGCCACCCAGGTGCCCCACGAGTACATCTTTTAAAAACCAAAAATATTTACTGGCTGATTATAGAGCTGTGATAGTAATGATGCCAAATCAGGTTGGGTAAATGATGCCGGTACACAAAGGCCTTCAGTAAATGTTTGTTAAATTAAATCTGAATGTAGGTGATACAAGGTACTTTGGACATAAAAAATACCACGAAATATTAAATATAGAAAATACAAAAGTCAAGTATTATTCAGAAAAATATTAGAGTAAAGCTTAAATGATTTGATTCCCAATCAATGATTCATTTACAGGGGTTTTCTGAGAAATATTTAATAATCAGTGTAAAGGCTTTAGATTTTAAAGTGTAACCCAGTGATCTTTTTTTTTTTAATTTATTTATTTGTCAGAGAGAGAGAGAGGGAGAGAGAGCAAGCACAGGCAGACAGAATGGCAGGCAGAGGCAGAGGGAGAAGCAGGCTCCCTGATGAGCAAGGAGCCCGATGTGGGACTCGATCCCAGGACGCTGGGATCATGACCTGAGCCGAAGGCAGCTGCTTAACCAACTGAGCCACCCAGGCGTCCCTAAAGTGATCTTTTGAATGTATTTTTCTGCCTTTTAGATCATCTTATGAATTTGTACATTTTGGCTTCTTTTTTTTTTTTTTAAGATTTGTTTATTTATTTTAGAGAGACAGTGGAGCGGAGGAGCAGAGGGAGAGGAAGAGAGAGACAGGAGCAGACTCCCAGCTGAGCACAGAGCAGGGCCCTACCCAGGGCCAGATCTCAAGAACCTGATACCATGACCTGAGCTGAAATCAACAGTCAGATGCTTAACTGACTGGCCACTCAGGCACCACTGCGCCTTTGGATTTTTGTCAACAAGTATTTATGGGATGACTACCAGTTCACCCCAGGTGTGAAGGACTTTTCGAAGCCCTGGGGAAGCAGAAGTGGACAAAACAGGAGAAAATCATACCTTCATGGAACTTAGGCTAGAGTAGGGGAAACAAATAAATATGTAAATTATATAGCATATCAAATGCTAATAAATTGTATGGAGAAAAGCAAAGAAGGAAAGGGGGTGAAAGATGTTAGGAGGAAGGTGTTTTCAACAGAATGGCCAGAAACGCCTCCCTGAGCATTTGAGCACAGATATGATGGAAGAAGGAAGTGGTGAGCCCTGGGGGGTCTGGGGGACAAGCAACCTACACAGAGATAACAGCAACACCCAGGGAGATGCCATGCCCTGCGGTCTTGAGGATAACAAGGAGGTTGCATGGCTGGAGTGGAATGAGCAAGGGTGAGAGCAAAGGAACTTGTCAGAAGGGTAATGTGGAATCAAATTGCATAGAGCCTTTAGGTCAAAATAAGAATTTAGTCTTTTATTCTGAGATGGGTGATCTTTCACTTTTTTTTCCTTTTAATTGCAGTAAAATGCGTATAACATGATATTTATCATTGCGGCCATTTTTCAGTATACAGTTCAGTGGCATTGAGTGCCATTTACTGTGTATTACATTATCATCATCTGTCTCCAGAACCTTCTCATGTTGCCCAGCTGAAACTCTATACCCATTAAACAACAATTCCCTATTCCTCTGACTCCCAGCCCCTGGCAACCATGATTCTGCTTTCTGTCTCTAGCAGTTTTCCTCGTCCAGGTACCTCAGCTAAATGGAACCATATCATATTTATCATTTCGTGACTGGCTTATTTCATTTAGCATAATGTCTTCATCTCTTCGAGTCTTCCAGGCTCATTTATGTTGTACCATATTTCAGAATGTCTTTCTTTTTTACCACTGAATATCCCATTGTATGTATATGCCATATTCTATATATCCATTCATCCACTGATGAATACTTGGCTATTATGGATAATGCTACTGTGACTATCAGTGTATAAATATCTATTCAAGTCCTTCCTTTCTTTTTTTTTTTCATTAATTATTTTTATAAGTCCTTCCTTTCAATTCTTTTGGGTATATACTCAGAATTGGAATCATTTCAGGTTTTTGAAAAGAAGGATGTCTTAGGTTTTTCATATTACTCTGGCTGCTGTGAAGAAAATAGGCTGTAAAGAGACAAGGGTAGGGTGCCTGGGTGGCTCAGTGGGTTAAAGCCTCTGCCTTCAGCTCAGGTCATGATCTCAGGGTCCTGGGATTGGGTCCTGGGATTGAGCCCTGCATCAGGCTTTCTGCTCATCAGGGAGCCTGCTTCCCCCTTCTCTCTGCCTGCCTCTCTGCCCATTTGTGATCTCTCTTTCTGTCAAATAAAAAAATAAAATCTTTAGGAAAAAAAAAAAAGAGAGAGACAAGGGTAAAGGGGAAGACATGTGAAGGAGATCCTTACTGTTGGATCTTGAAAATCTTTTGAAGGAAAAGACCACAAGATTTTCTGGCAGATAGGTTGCTGGTTATGGGGGAGAAAAAGATGAGTCAAAGATGGCTCCAAGATTTTTTTCCATTACAATAGTCAAAGTGTTCTCTACAGGCTGTTTGGAAATAAAAATCATCTAATGCAAGTTTCTAAATGGACATATTTCTGCACATTTCAAAGGCATATTACATTTGCATGGAAGGTGCCAGTAGAGATAAAAGACTTTGCATTGATGTGTCTCCCCAAAGGCTCACATATTTTATGGGGGGGGGGGGAAACTGAGGCTTTATGAGACCTCACGAAAAGCAAGAGATGATGCTGTGGGCAAATATGACAAAGCTTAATCACTTATAACCTAATATTGAATGACCAGGAATCTGACGTGAGTTTGGCTTATTTTTGAGCAAATCTATTAGAGCTAATCTCTAAATGTTTCTTTTCTTTTTTCTTTTTCTTTTTTTTAAGATTTTTATTTACTTACTTGAGAGAAAGAGCAAGAGAGCATGTGCATGAACAGGGGAAGAGAATCTCAAGCAGATTCTGCACTGAGCACGGAGTCTGAAGCAGGGTTCCATCTCACAACCTTGAGATCATGACCTAAGCCAAAATCAAGAGTCAGACGTGGGGCACCTGGGTGGCTCAGTCATTAAGCATCTGCCTTTGGCTCAGGTCATGGTCCCAGGGTCCTAGGATCAGCCCCGCATCAGGCTCCCTGCTCAGCGGGAAGCCTGCTTCTCCCTCTCCCACTCCCCCTGCTTGTGTTTCCCCTCTCGCTGTCTCTCTCTGTCAAAAAATAAATAAAATCTAAAAAAAAAAAAAAAAAGAGTCAGATGCTTAACTGACTGAGCCACACAGGTGCCTTTAAATGTTTATTCCCAATAAAACCTTTCATATTTAATATTAACAAGATCACATAATGTTTTAGTATGAAAACACTCAGGGTTATGAATCAACAGAAAGGTCACTAGCTAGGCTGTACACAAATGTTCTGTAATCATAATTTGTGAAAAAAAATTACAGCCAGAAGTTCTTATTTTATCATCCCAACAGCCGTGGGAGCCTATACAATTATTTTACACAGGGGTGACTGAGTCTCTAAGAAGTTTAAGAAACTTGCCCAAGATCACAAAGGTATTTTTTGACGCTAATAATTTGAGCAAATATTTTGGAGACTGGTTGAGAATCCAAGCTGATTGAGCCTGATTATTATACCCAAGATGCAGCCAGAAGGCAGGCAGGAAAGTTTGATCGATACCTGTACCGACTTCTGCCAGAGTGACTCAGAATGAGATGTTGTGTCCATCAAAGTGCACCAGTGGGAGGAACAACTTTTCTGAAGTCTGCAAACTTTTCAAGAAGGTATTTCCTTCCAGATACTCAGTGTCATCGTGGTTTCTCTGGAGAGGTTACCTGGGGATGACAGGTGAGGCTGCTAGGTTTTCACCGCGTGAGTCCAGCGTGAAATACACAGCATGAAATCAATAGTGTCGCTCACTCAAAGTGCATCCAAACTACATAACGGTGTGCGGCAGTCAGTTATCTCTAGCATCTAACCTTCTCTGGCTTGACTTATCCAGGCAATCGTCTTCAAAGGATAGCAAAGTCCCGCAGGTGATAAATATATCTGTGCCTGCGAAATGAGTGACATCTAGTTCTTTCCGTGTGGTAGCGCACTATACAAATTATAAGAATTGAGTCAAATGTAGAAAATATGATTAGCCCCACAACAAGCTATGGCTACGTGAAGCCAAACAAGAGTAATGTTTAGCCAGCCATCAATGGTCTAAAGAAAAGCAGGTATTCAGATATTCAGATATTTGCAAATTTAACCATTCATGAACTTAATGCATTCGATAATTCTCCTGGCTGCACACAAGGTGGGGTGACAGTCAAGAGAAACAGTGGCTCCATCTTTTACACCCTTTTAAATTAGTTCCTTCTCTGGGTGGCTCCATTGGTTAAGTGTCAGCCTTCTGCTCAGGTCATGATCCCAGGGTCCTGGCATCAAGTCCCACATAGAGTCCCACATCTGACTCTTTGCTCAGCAGGGAGCCTACTTCTCCCTCTGGATCCTTCTCTCCCTGCTTGTGCTCTCTCTCTGACAAATAAATAAGTAAAATCTTTAAAAATAAATACATAAGCAAATAAATTAATTCCTTCTCTTTGGTATTCAAATCATCTGTCCCTTATAAAAATCTCTCCTCTGATGTTCAGCAAACATCCTCTTTCTTCCTTTCTACACAAAATTTTCTGAAAGAAAAAGTAACACTCATATCCTCACTTACTCTACACCCTTTGCAAGCTGGCTTTGGCTTTAGGATCTCTTTAAAGATTTCTGTCTTAAAGATATCTTATTTGGTAAATAAATCCAGAATTACAAAATTGTCTCTTCTCAATTCACAGTTGTGATATCCTGATTTAAAATAAAAAATATACATTTGATCTTCCTCCTGGTTTCTGGCACAGAGCAATAGATGAAAGCAATAAAGATGTCTTTTTTTTTTTAATATATTAAGGAGGTGACTTTTGGACCACAGTGAGGGGAGCTGGTTGCTGGTGGAACCAACCTTGTGATGAGAAGGTTGGAACTCTCAGTTCTACTCTCCAAACTCCTGGAGGGGGTAAGTTCTGGGAATTCAGTTCAGTCACCAATGGTCAATGATTTCATCAACCATGCCTATTGTAATGAAGGTCTCATAAAACCCCAAATGGGTCTGCAGATCTTCCATCTTGGTGAACACATGGAAGTGCTGAGGGGTGAGCTCAGAAGGAATGGAAGCTCTATACCCTTTCCCCACACCTTGCCCTATATATCTCTTCCATCTGACTGTTTCTGAGTTACATCCTTTCATAATCAACTAGTAGTCTAACAAGTAAAAGTGTTTCTCTGAGTTCTGTGAGCTGCTCTAGTAAATTCATTGAACCCAAGAAGGGGGTCATTGGAACCTCTGATGTATAGCCAGTTGGGCAGTAGCATAGGTGACAGTCTGGACTTGTGATGGCATATGAAGTGGGGGTCCCTCTTGTAGAATGAAACCCCTAACCTGTGGGATCTGATGCCATCTCCAGGTAGACAGTGTCCAGGTTGAGTTGACTTGCAGGCCTCCGAGCTAGTGTCGGAGAGTTCCTTGGTGGTGGAGACACAAACTCCCTACCTCTGCATATCATAATTGGTGACCATAATGTTAGTAGTGGGTTGATAATGTCATTAACTGCTAATCAATTAACTCTTTTTGGAATCATTTCTCATGTTTTGGTTTCAATGATGTTATTCTTCTATTTCTTCTCTTGTAACCCTATACTCCTATTCCTTCTGTTAGTATTTTATCAACCTCTTCTTGGTCTGCCTTGGTGTGGACTCTAGTTTTGTTTGTTTGTTTGTTTTATTTTGTTGTTTTAGTCACTTCCTTAAAGAAAATATTCCTGTGGTTCCATTCCCACTCTCTCCTCTGGTGCCTCCACATGCTCTCAGATGGTGAGTTCATTCATTCCCAAGGCTTAAACTTTAAATCTATCTCTGACTTAGTTCTGCTATCTCATACTTTATTTTCAGTAATCTTTTCAATAGTTAAGCCATGGTCTTATGAACACCATGTTGCTGAAAAAGTCACAGAAAGAACCCAGAAAAAGTCACAACCTCTCTAGACAACTTATCCTCTTTGTCAAATGAAGGAGTAAGTCTTTCAGGTTTCACAGGGATCTTATCAGTCAAGGATCTTGTATGGAGACAGAAACTTAAAGAGAAAGTGAATTTATTATAGGCTACCTGCCAACTTTAGAATTGCTAGTAAGGCTGAGAGACAGATTTTAGGGCAGAACAGGGCACCTCCAGGAGTTTACATAGCTAGAATTACAGATAAGTCAAGTCCCACCAGAGGGAATGTTTGGCTTTGCTGGCAGGCTAGCTCTGCAGACATGACCACAGGTACTGCTGCCTTCATCACTGCGACTGCTCCATGTACAATGAACTGACCATTGGTCATGGTCCTGACATCCCACACACAATTCAAAGTCTCCAGTTGGAACATCCCTTTGGCTGATCCTACGTCATACTGCCTGCCCCTGGGAGTTGGCAGAGGAAGGACCTAGCTGACCCAACCCACAAAGGGGATTTTGACCCAATGGCAAAGGGTACTGGGCATGGGACAGCAAATCCTCTCCTACTAAGAAGTGTGTACCATAGATATCTCAAATCTACCTCAGACTCAAGACAGTCAAACCAGAACACCATCTGTTACCCAGGTAACTTAAGCTTCAGACATCTGCTGTAGGCACTCAGAATACGGATTCTTGCTTCACAAGTCTTTGTTTTAATAGTTGTTCAGTTTCATTCAGTAACTACTTTGGTCAGGTTGTTAACTTTTTGAATTTTTGATCACTTCCTTCTCTTCCCTTCCAGTTCCACCCATTGGTTTTGTTAAGAACTGGTTACTGAAGGAGTGATTTAGGGGCTAAAGGCAACACCAAGCAAACCGCAAGGCATAGTTGTGTCAACCTAGGATGAAATCATCTTGACTTGAAGTCTTGCTCTTATGTGTGATTTTCAGGACCGTCTCTCCCTTGCAATTTTCAATGAGCTTCATTTCCCAAGTAATGCTTTTTGAACCCCTGAATGGTAATCACAGAGAACAGAACCTGGTGATTAAGGGCCTCCCTTCTACTAGAAAAGGAGAGTGTACTAAGGCAACCCTATCTCTGGTCTTTGATTCTTTCATGGTGAGGCAGATCACAGCACTCTCAACGCATAATCATCGTCATCTTTTGGAAGTATATTCAACTCAAATATTTAAACATTTTCATATGTTGATGAAAGAAACATCCAATAAATTGGGTGTGATCTGTACCTATGGCAACCTACAGATGAAGAGGAGGTGGAGGTGTGTTATCACTCAAATAGACATATTTGCCTTTGCTTTTGATTGTGAAACTCAACACATCCCTTGCATTCAGAAACAATAAAGGAGATAATGCAATGTTATTTGAACATCTATAAATATCCACGGAGGATAATAAATGCCTTTGCTACCTCCAACCCCATGTGTTATGTGCATTTTCAGTGTCTAGCAGTTGTCACAGATGCACTTTATGGTTTTCAAGCCTGGGAGCTGATTATATACTCAGTGGACTTTTAACTGAATTACGTCTTTGAAAAAGCAAACAACCCACCATATTTAAAATTAGAACCTGCCCCTACCACCTTGGCATTCCTAATCCCCTGACCCAGCTCTGCTTTTTTTTTTTTCCCTAGAACAACTTAATCACCTTCTGAAATAATATATGATTTAATTGTATGTGTCTATTATCTATTTTCTGTCCCTTCCTCTGGGAGGACAGGAGACTTTATCTGTTTGATTTACTTATGTCCTGAGAGCCTCAAACTACCTGACACATTCTAGGCATATAATTAGCATCTGTTGAATGAGAGAACAAACAACACCCAGATAGCTCTGAGACCAGTTGAAACTCCTGAGACAGTTGCCCTTGCTGTGCCTTGGTTTGCACTCAATTCCTGGTCCATGGTCCCTTCCTTATAAAAACCTGCTTTTCCAAAGGGTCTTAAAACTCACTTACTGCAAGCTTTCAGTGACTCCTCACAGTTTAATGCACTTCTATTTCCTGGAATTATTGCATTTCAAGCTAAAAGAATTTTTTGACACTTTTTTTAGAGCATTTTTACAATCACAGCACAATTGAGAGGAAGGTACAGAAATCCCCATATAGCTCTGGTTGCTATATATGCAGACTTCCTCAAGGTTAATACCCTTCACCAGAGGGCACATTTGTTCCAATGGTTGAATCTACAGTGACAAGTATAACACCCCAAATCCATAGTTTATCTTAGAGTTCACTCTTGGTGTTGTACATTCTATGGGTTTGGGCAAATGTATGATGACATGTATCTGTCATGACATCTATCATACAGAATAGTTTCATGGACCTAAAAATTCTTTGTGCTCTGCCTGTTCACTCCCAACCTCCACAATCCCTGACAATTCCTGATCTTCACACTGTGTCCCTGGTTTCCCCTTCTCCAGAATGTCATATAGTTGGAATCATAAAGCATGCGGCCTTTTCAGGTAGGCGTCTGTTACTTAGTAATATGCATTTAAGGTTCTTCCGTGTCTTTCATGGTCTGATAGCTTTTCAGTGATGAGTATAAGTCCATTGCGTGGATGTACCCCAGTTTATTTATCCATTCACCAACTGAAGTGTATCTTGATTGCTTCCAAGTTTTGGTAATTATGAATGAAGCTGTTGTAAACATCTGTGTGCAGGCTTTTGTATAAACATAAATTTTCAACTTCTTTGGGTAAATACCAAGGAGCACAATTGCTGGATCATGTGGTAGGAGTACGTATAGGAAACCACCAAAATGTCTCCAAAAGTGGCTGTACCATTTTGCATTTCCACCAGCAATGGGTGCCTGTCTCCACACATCTCTGCCAACATTTGGTGTGGTAGGAATACAACTTTAATGGCTAAATTTCCACCACACTTTTGTCTCTGGGGGCAGCTTAGATATTCTAGCAGGGGGTAACTTTTGTGTGAAGAGAAATACACTTGCTCCCTCTGAGTATGACATAGGATTGCTAATTTATGCCTTTGTTGTGAGAAGAAAAGTGTCCAAAGGGAGTTGTGTCATGACTGAAAACTATGTGTTATATAGAGAACAAAAGAAGTATAAGTCATAGTCTAATCACAAGTTGCTTGGTATTTTTATCAATTGTTCCAGAAGACCTGGACTTAATAATTCACATTGTGTTTTTCTTTAACACTCTTTTTAAAATCTATAATCATCATCACCATCCTCCTCATCACCATTATCATCATCTTCATTTCCCATGAAGTTTGATATTGAATTATTTTAAATTTCCTAACCAAAGTACAGGAAAACCATACTTATCTAAAGGCCATAACTGGAAACCACAGCACTCTGGGAACTGAGTCAACAAATGGTCTCTAGCTGTGTTGAATCACCTCATTAAAACTATCTCTTCAAGATCTCCTTTCTTTTCTTTTTGCCAGCTTTTACGTTCTGCTGGCTTTTGGACTCCAGTGGAGGTCCTCTGGAGCAATCTGCTTTCTTGCAGCCATTTGGCCTAGGGTGTTGAAGGGAAGAATAGCGTCGTCCAGGAATTAGGAAGGATGTGGCTAGGGCTGGAGCTGTGGAGGAAAGCAAGGCCTGAGGGAAACACGATGTGGCTCCGCTATTGTTTTCTGGGCTAATCCCATTAGTGAATTAAAAAAAGTAAAGCTCTTTAGTCCTTTGAGATGTCTTTATTCCACCTTTACACTTGACTTAAATTGTTTGGCTGGGTATTAGAATTTAAATTAAAATTTGTTTTTTCTTTTGATTTTGAAGGCATTTCTCCTTTGGCTTCTAAACCTATTCCTTGTGTTTGACTATTTTTTTTTTTTTTTACAGTTTTTTTTCCTTTATCTTTAGAGCTCTGACACTTCTAATTGATGAGTCTTTATGTAGGACTTTTTACAATACAAAGTTGTTTTAGCTAAGCATCTGAAGAGCCTTTTCAGAAGGTAGACCTGACTTCTTCAGTTTGAGAAATTTTCTCCTGTAATTTTTCTTACGTTATTTCCATTGAAATTCACCATAAAGGGATGGGGCAGGGATTAAGCCTTTGAGCCAAGCACCTTCGAATGTCAGCGTGCCTCAGACGCCTTTGTTTCTCCATCCTTCAGTTTATCAAGAAATGTAACAACTTTTATTTAGTACAAATGGTCAGCTCCTTGATGATTTGGAAATTGGTTTTGTTTTAAGTTACATATTATCTAAGTTTCAGATGAAAAAGGATAATTCTTTGATGTGTGGCTGGAAAATTCCTTCTGTTGATAGGTTAAGAGCATTATTTTTCACCAGCTGGCTCTTTGTCTAGTGCTCTCTAACTCTGTGGGTGGCGCCTCCAATGTCTCAGGTTAGTTTTCTGAGTTGCCTAAATGAAGTACATGAGGGACAATCTGTTGCATCTTTTCTCCTAGCTTCTGGTGCTTTGCTGTCAACCTTTACCATTCCTTGGGGGTGGAGACCACCACTCTGATCTCTGCCTTCATCTTCACACAGAGTTCAGCTTGTGTAGATGTTCGTCTCCAAATTCTCCCTAATTATAAAGATACCAGTCATATCGGATTAGAGCTCACCCTAATGAACTCATTTTAGCTTGATAGCTTCTGGAAAGCCCTATTTCTAAATAAGATCATATTCGGAGGTACTAGACGTTAGGACCTGAACATACAGATTTTGGGGTACATGATTCAACCAATGACATTTCAAGAACTTAGATATTATTCCCGACACCTCCCTCCTTCTCCTCTCCACATGTAAACTGTCAGAATGTTCTTCCCATTGTACCCAAATACACATTGTGTCTAACTATTTCTTTTTATGTTTACCCCAACATTATCTTTCTTTCTCTGGCCCATGGTAATAACCTCCTCCTGGGTCTCCTGTTCCTGCTCTAGTCTCTCCTAATTCATTTTCCATTTGCCAGAGGTCCTCCTGAAGTGATTATTTGATTATATCTCTCCTCTTTGTACAACATTCACTGGCTTCCCATTGCCTAAAGATAAACTTAAAACTCCTTCATGTGGCTTACACATGATCTGGCTCTAGCCTTGTCTCCCCTATTTCATTTTCCCAGTGCTCTGAGCTGGGGCCAAATGGGAGCTTCTTTCAGTTCCTTGATTGCACCACACTCTTGCCTCTGGGCTTTGAACATGCTGTTCCCAGTCTGGAATACCCTCTGACCTCAACTCCCCAGACATTGACTCATCCTCTGGGCCTCAACTTTAATGTCGGCTAACTTTAGGAAGGCTAGCTCTCTGCTGTAGGCTGGATGTGGACCTCAAGAGGACACATCCATGTCTCAATCCATGGAAACTGGGACTATCCCCTTGTTTGGAAGAAAGGTCTTTGTACATGTAATTCAAAGTCATAGCTCTACCCCCAGTTCCTAGCCCAATGCCAGGGGTATATGATAGGTACTAGTATTTAATATTAACAATAATCTATGATATACCAGAAACTAATACAATATGGCATGTTAACTATACTGGAATTAAAATTAAATAAAAAAAAAACAATACTGCTAACAATAACTTTCCCTCACTAAGTAAACAGTCAATCAATGTTTCAAACTCAGCACTATCCAAACGGTACAGATTTGAAAAACATCAGAGGTCTGGCACCTATGAACACCATAGTTCTGACCCTCCTAGTATCTTAAGAAACTTGCAGCCTCCCTAGTAGACAAAATGCTCACATCTGGCAAGATGCTTTTAAGAGCCCCCAAAGCAACACCACTCCCCCAAATGAAAATAAATAAAATCTAATCTGATTAGTAGTTTAGGGATCCTTTTATCAAGACATTTGTCAAAATTTATTTTGTATGGAATGCCACCTTTGTTACTTAGAGCTGTTTTTAGAGGATTAACATGATTCTTAACCTAGGACATTCTATAGTGCAATAAGAGAAAAGAAGAACTATAATTTTCTTCTTATAAGCAAATAGCAACAATATATGAGAAGACATATATTCTTAAAGACTAAAAGAAAAATAACAAAGACAGGAAGAAATAATAATAAGCAAATTCACAAGTTCCATGTCTGTTGACCTCCCATTCATAGCGTTAACCATCTTAACCCTTGGGACTTCCTTGTATGCCAACAGCTTTTCCTTTCAGAAGCTGCTCCTTCCTGAAGTCCTATTGAGCAATAAATCCCAGGACCCCACCTCTTCTCCCACAGGAGAGGCCAACTGGGATACCTTGCCCCTAGATAGGGTGATTGCTTCCGTGGTAAGCATACATCTCAAGTAAGATCAATCAGATTTATTTTCAGGGATTGCTATGGATTTCACAACAGAGAGGGATGATTTTTGTTATTTTCTTTTTCTTCTGAGACTGCTGGTTCTGAAGACGTATAATACACTCTAAGCTCCTAATGACCAGCATGGCCGCATGTAGTGAGAGCCTTCCTGAGAAGGAAACCTACAAAGGGGGGAAAGCAAAGCAAAGACAAGCAATGGAAGTGAGACACAAAATTTTGCTGAAGCTGTTTAAGCCCCTGCATCCAGGAGAGCCTGTGACTCAGTCTGCCCTGGGATGAACCCCATCCTTAGGTTGTGCTACAAGCCACACAGGGATCTATATGATGTGATAGAGGATGGGTGGAGGGGATGTGACAGAGATGGCTAGATGCCCCTAAAAATGAGTGCTCCCACTTCCTCTGTGATGTGGAATTGTCACTGGGCAGTGGCTGTCTGCGGGATTACCTCTCTCAGCCCCTGGCATCTAGATGGGGACATGTGACTGGTGGTTGCAAATGGGATGAGCGTGGGAATGAAGTGTGTCCCTTTATGTGTTTATTTGGTATGAATGGACTTGAGTTTTTTAAACGTTTTGAGGTTCCATACGAATCATCCTGTTAATATGAGCAGCAATTTCCCCCAGGTTTATGGAGTTGCAATTGACATGTGACATTATGCACATGGACAACGAAGTATGTCCCTTTAGAGCCTAGGCAGTTAGGAACGGGATGTGTCTTCTCTACCCTCTCTTGCCCTCTTTTGTTGGCTAGACTCCAATGGTTTCAAGGGCATTTTTATTTAAAATCAATAGAAAAGGGAGTAGACTGCTGATCATTAATCTTAATGCAAATGAATTTAAGACTGAACTAGTATGAAAGACTATAAAAATTCTCAGCATTGAAATGTTTGTGCCCTTTTTGAATTAAAAGAAATAATCAAATCTGCTTAATGATGAAGACCATTAAATGATACATCAAGCCATGTCCCCTCTACCTGAGTGCCTAGCATTAAAACTTTATGTTCCAGGTGTGGGCTTCTGTTGCTCATGAGCAAACCATTTGGTTTGGTCGCTTCTTTAGGTCTTGGTGTCATCATCACACAGATGTCATAGTTTCCTTCCAGCCCTGCAGCTCTGACTCCATCATCTGGTTGCCTTATTGGAACTCTTGGAACCATAAGCTTCTCACTTACCAGGAGATACTCCAGTCAAGACTGTCCTGGAGCCAAAGAGCAAAATGGACAGGCTTCTGTAGCTTGTAGGCTTTTCTGCCCGAGCACTCCTTAAAAAAACATCGTCACATTTTGTTGTCAATAAAGCCCCCTCTGTTCAGCCTAGGTTGTTCTGCTGTCTTTCTCCTTTCTTTAAAATGTGTGCAAATTTGAAATTTAAACTCCAGTGGACCATGGGATCTATAACTGTATCCAGGAGGCTCAGAAAATATTTGAACTTTTGAGTTAAGAATTCATCAGTTAGCCACAACAAGAGAAAAAAAAATGCTTCAATTGGTTTAAGATAACAATGATCCTATTGTTTTGATTTGGAAACTTTGAGGAAACCTTCCAGAGCCTATTAGAATTTGAGGATGAGTCCATTCATTGCCACGGGCTAACGTGCACGGTAAATGCCAGACCGGGAGAATATTTGTTAAGCTTTATGAGGCAGCAAATTACAGGTCCCCTGGAGCCAGGAGAACTTTTCTCTTTTATATTGTCCATGTGACTGTCTATTCCAGAAGCATCCCTGGAGGTCATGAATGTTGCATGCTTGAGAAATATTCTTTCTTCTTCACTGAGTCAGTTGTTGGTAATTGGGTTATTACTAAGAGATAGGCAGACAGTCGGAGTATCATTAGCTTGATGCTGATACTCTTTCCCATTCTTTGGATAAGTGCCCATCTACTTTTACCTATCTTGTCATTACAGGCCAGCCCTGAACTCGTTTGGCTAGCGCTGGAATGAGTTGAGGAGTGGTTCATGGGATTGGTTTGGGGAACAATAGATTGAAAAGAAAAAGGTGTCCTGAAGAAGAACATGGGAATGAAAGAGATGAGGGGAAGGGAAATTGAAGGGTAGGAGTGGGGAAAGAAGATTAGTCCAGAGGCGCATATATATATAATACTACACTATTATATAATACTATTATATATATAGAAATAGCGAGAGAGAGAGAGAGAGGCTCTAAGGAGTTCCAGGGTTGTCTGAACAAAAAATATGGCAAAGGACATTGGGACCACCCATCCATTCATTAACACACATAATAAACCTTTCTTGAGTTGCCTACTACATGCCAAACTTTAAATCAGTAACCACATCTTGTAAAAGGACAGCATTATTTTACATCAGTATTTGTAAGTATTTCACAGGAATTTCCAAGACGACTGACACTAATATGTATATTTTGCAGAGGAGGAAAAGTGAACCAGTAAGAGGTTAAAGGACTTGCCTAAGGTCACAAAACAAACTACTGGCTGCATAGTGATGAGGAGCCAGAGACTTTAAATTTCAAATGTATGGCCTCTGGCTGGATAATAACTAAAGTTTAATTCATCTAATAGAATTTTTAAAAATAACTTTCTTTTAAGACCAGGTTTATAAGCAAGTATAAAGCCCTTTTCTGGGACCATTCCCTTGTGGTGTGAAGTCAAAAACATTTAATGCTAATTACTCATTTGATCATTTTTTAAAAACTTATTATCGGATGATGTCCTTGGTGTAGAAAAGGCAATTTGCTTTTTTTAGTATGTTCTTCCAAATCAGTGCAAGGGCAGCGACACTGTAAGCATCCTGGCTTTCTTCATAAACATCAGCCTTTTGTGTCTGTCATTTTGTCCCCTAGACTAAAAGTGCCTATAAAATTGGACCCAAGAGCATCACCAGAGAACAAAGCTTCAGGAATCCAAACTAAGATGAGCATGAAGAGAATCATAAATCAAGGAGTGACAGCTTTAAGAGAAACCAAATAATTTGAACTCTAAAAGTATATAAATGCTCCAGTAAGATTATGTTGCATGTAGAGATAAACCAAAGGACATATAAAAAGTGAGAAAAGATTGGGCAAAATGGCCAAGTGTTGCACATTACCCTAAGATCCCCATCAACTCCAGCCCATGTTGGTCACTGGATGGAGAATTAGAGTCCTCTTGGCCTTGATGAATATCATCTTGCATGTTTTAGGTTTCAAGGATAATAGCCATTTAGTCTTATTCAATGAACAGTGATGCAAGCTGATCTCTCTTGGTTGCTGCTCAGTGTGGCAATAACAGTTCCCTTGATTTATACACCCTCTGAGAGGGACACAGCCTGACATCCTGTTTGTTGTCGTAGCTATAAATTGTAAATTAGATGACAGCCATACTCTTCTATTTAAAGGACATCCTCCCATTTTTTTTTTTTTACAACTTTTCTCTGCCTATTATTCTGGTTTAACAATCTTTGAAGCAATAATCTGAGGCATGAGGATTTCCCTCAGTAAATGCATCAAGCCTCAGTATTGACCAACAGCTGCTGTGTGAAAACCTTGAGGCCACATGTCAAATGACACGTTGTCTCCCTGACCAGAATGTATCCGTGAGCAGAAACCGCTAGAAATTTCTTCATGTGAGACACAAGTTTGAAAATTACCCTACCAAGAACTCAGAGTTCCCTACTCTTTATTTTGGAAATACAGAATTCACATTCCATACTCACAAAACCACGAATGATTTGTAGGGAGTCCATAAGCCCTGGGAATTTAAAGCACAACTTCTTCTCTGCATTTTTCTGAGACAAAGGTCCATAGCTTTTAATAATTTTTTAAGAAGTCTGGGACCCCACTGTACTATAGCTTGCCTGCCTAATTGTGCCTTTTGGATCTTCTTGAACCAAGTCTGGTACCCCATATATTATTTGGCAAGAGGACTGAAGTGTGAGTGCTAGCCCAAACTCTGTTTGTTTGTGTCAGATTAATTTTAAGTAAATGTAACCAATTTAAGAGGTTTTTCATGCTGATGGGAAGAAGTATAAATAATACAAATAAAGATGATTAACATGCTGATATTGTGTTTAGAATCCAACCAAGAATTCACATTCTATAAAACATACAATCATAAGCTCCTAGCATTTCTCATTGTGTTCAACACAACTCCATCTTGTCTTGAACATATCTTTGAGAGTCTGTCTTGTCAGACAGTTGAAGGAGTAGGCCTTGTGTCTTTATGAATAATTCACATAACTGATAATGTTTTCATGGTTAATTGAAAATTACTCAATTCTTTCCCTTATGCAATGAATATCTCAGTCATGTCTGCTTGATAGGAATCAATAGGTTCTGCTGTGGGAAAAGAGCCCTGGCCTGCATCAGAAAAGACTGGAAGGAACACTTCATGAGGTGGCCTTTTTGCCCACCAAGGTCCTGTGAAAAGGTACACATCTGTCCATGACCACTTCTCTGTGGCGATCTATGAAATGTCTGCCTTTTCACATAAGCCCATCTTCTGCCGAGTTCAAGAAAGAAGTGGATGAGGAAGATACTCTTCTTACAATCTGAGACAAAATAATTCAGACTTTTTTTTTTTTAAAGATTTTATTTATTTATTTGACAGAGAGAAATCACAAGTAGGCAGAGAGGCAGGCAGAGAGAGAGGAGGAAGCAGGCTCCCTGCTGAGCAGAAAGCCCGATTAATTCAGACTTTTTAAAGTGATGACTTATTTTTATATTTCTCCTTGAACAATTCAGGGCTCTTTAAGTAATAATGCATTCCTGTATTTCCCTTCTTGTTTTCCTTTTAATTTGATTTCCAGCAGCTCTCTTCCTGGGATATAGTCGCAATCCTCATTTTTGTCATCTTGCAATAAATGTGTGATGTGGGCAGAGACTATGCAAAGGGGCTCAAACTCGGAAAAGGGGGGGAATCTGGTGCTTTTTAACGGGTGTCCACTGAGCCACAGCAGTCTGTATCCAGACAGCTGAGGAAGGCATATGGGCTTTGGAACTTTGTTTAGGCCTTTCTAATGTGTTTTCTCAGTATAGATTCTTAAAAACACAAACCTTGACTATATTGAATCTAAGAGAAGGGGGACTGTCCCACACTCTGTCCAGAATAGTTTCAGGTTTTAATGCCAGGTGAAAGGTAGCAGCAGACAAGCAGCTCTGAATGGGAGGAGAGCCAGCGGAGTGAGGAGATGGTGGGGCTAGAGGGAAAGGACGTGGGAAGCCGGGATAGACTTGGGCAGGCAGAGGAGGACTGCTGCCTCCCCTATCTTCCAAAGGAGGAATTCTCTAAATGGCGCATGCCCTTTCTCCTTCCTCAATCAATTAAAAATAGGGCACATCACACAGTCAATGGTATTTAATAGGGTTGAATGATAATAGATGGTAGCTACACTCATGGCGAGAATAGCATAACACATAGACTTGTCGATTCACCATGTTATACACCTGAAATTAACGTGTGTCAACTATACTCACAACTATACAAAACAAAACAAGACTAGTGCTCATGATGTATGAGTAGAAGCTTCCCTCCTGCCCAGACCAGATTTCCCAATGGTGTTTAGCAGCATTTCCCTACATTTCAGTGCTCCATTTCCACTGCCCCCTCCTCCCTGGCACAATTCGGGGTTGGGGGGAGTGGGGTGGTCCCTTTCTCTATTTTGTCCTTATCCAATCTTCTTTCATTCATTAATACCTTCTAATTTATCTATCCCTTATACTTATCCATGTTTCTCTTTCTGTGTTTCTATTTATATAGATCTGTTAAAAAATCAAGATTTTATTAAAAAGCAGAGCATAAGGAATAGAGCCAATGATATCGTAATAGGGATGTACCATGTACCAGGACAGATGGTAGCTACACTTGGAATGAACCCAGCATAATGGATAAATTTGTCAAATCACTAGGTGGTATACCTAGAACTAATGCAACACTGCATGTCGACTATACTCAAATAAAAAAAATCAAGATTACATTTTATGCAATTTACAGAAAATTATGTAATTTGAACAATCAAATAGTTTCCAAGGCTTATTGGGAAAAAACAAAAACAAAAAACCTGAGCCCCCTCCCCTTTTCCTTTTCCCATTTCCAAGAGTTGACTATTTTTGACTTTAAAAGTATTTACCTCTACATCTCCAAACTTTATCAGTTTGGGGCATATTTTGACCTCCTGTTTTAGGTGAGGATTTACTCCCTTTCAGCCAGGCTGGCTCCCATTCCCACGCAAGTCTTACACAATCAGTGATTACATAGTTATTGCTATCATAAATGCTGCTTAGACGTGAATCATGTGAAAAACAGAACTTTTTGTGTGCAACTTTATATTCTCTTTGGATCAATAACGGCCTTGGTTTTGCTTCTTAGGTTCTTTATGTTTTCATTGCCATTCATCCCCAACCCCAGTCCAGTTTTTCCACTGTGTGTTCTACAACTCCTAATTTTTGGGTGTTGGTCATCCTAGACCGATCCCCTCATTGTCTTCTCTTTTCTTTTCACTCCTCCTTTTTGGAGATTTTTCAGCTTTGCTATCCAGTATCTCTGTTGAGTTTTTCATTTCTCCCGGTACCTTTTTAATCCCTAGGAGTTCTTTTATTCCCCTATTCCCCGAATGTTCTTTGTAAAAGACAATATTCTTTTATTGTGTTTTATGGAACTAAAATCTTCTGCGATCTCTATAAGAATACCGATGGCCTTCTTTTTCAACACCCTGCATAGGTTCTGTTTTCCCCAAGTTGCTTTCTCCTCTTTGCTGGTGTTAGTCTTTGTTATGCATGTTGGAGACTTTCTTCAGATATCTAGGGAACTTCAGCTGTCTGTTTATATTTTAAAAAAATGACCTAAAAAGGATAAAAGGTAGCCCTTGTGCGTGGTTGGTACCTCCTACCTTTGGGGCACCCAAGAGGGTAATCTGGGATCTTCTGAAGTTAATTTCTTTGGATGTTTCCTCTTGAGGTGGTCAGGTTCTAAGCGAAGAAACTTCTTTTCTCTGTAGGGTGTGTGCCTGGCTACTGGTGCCTAGAAATGGAGTGATAATACATGATTTACAGTCCCAATGTTCAGTAGCCAAATAGGAGTGCAGTGGGGGGCTCTGTGGTGCAGATCACGTTGTTCCTAAATTCTCCCACTGACAGTTTAATATTCACCTTTTTATAATGGTCAGAAGTAATTTTTTTTTAAAGATTTTATTTATTTATTTATTTGACAGACAGAGATCACAAGCAGGCAGAGAGGCAGGCAGAGAGAGAGAAGGAAGCAGGCTCCCCGCCAAGCAGAGAGCCCGATGCGGGGCTCGATCCCAGGACCCTGAGATCATGACCTGAGCCGAAGGCAGCGGCTTAACCCACTGAGCCACCCAGGCGCCCCAGTTAGAAGTAATTTTAATTAAATCCATATACATAAGTTTTTTGCAGAGAACTATACATAATAGTTCACACAACACAACAGTGTATTAGTTTTTGGTGTACAACATAGTGATTTGATACCTGCAAAATGATCACCACAGTAAGTCTAGGTAACATCTGTCACCACACATAATTACAGAATTCTTTTTTCTTGTGATGAGAACTTTAAAGATCTCCTCTCTTAGCAACTTCTAAAGATGTAATACAGTACTGTTAACTGTCTGTCACAATGCTGTACCTTACCACCCTACGACTTATTCATTGTATAACTGACAGTTATTATCAAAAAGACATGAAATAATAATTGTTGGTGAGACTGGGGAGAAAAGGGAATCCTTGTGTACCTGGTGGGAACGTAAATGGGTGCAGCCACTCTGGAAAACAGAATGAATTGAGTTTCCTCAAATAATTAAAAATAGAACTACCATATGATCCAGCATTTTTACTTCTGGGTATCTATGCAAAGAAGACAAACATACTAACTCAAAATAATATCTGGCCCTCCATGTTCACAGCATATTATTTGCAATAGCCAAGACATGGAAGCAATTTAAGTGTCCATCCACAGATGCAGGGATAAAAAATGTGAGCTACACACACACACACACACACACACACACACACACACACACACACACACACACAGGAATATTACTCAGCCATCAAAAAGAATTAAATCTTGCAATTTTTAGCAACATGGATGGAACCTGAGGGCATCACGCTAACAAAATAAGCCAGAGAAAGACAAAAACCATATGATCTCACTTATAGGTGGAATCTTTAAAAAAAAAAAAAAATTAAAAGCCAAGCTCATAGACACTGAAAACAGACTGGTGGTTGTCAGAGGGGGAGGGGCGGGTGGGTGAAATACGTATCCGTTTTAATTTCTGCTGTTTCACTTCTCAGTCATCTTTTCACTTTCAAGCTTTCATAATTTTATTTCCATTTCTTTCTCTCCTATTCTTTGTCCTTGTGGGCAAATGCCTTAAACTTCTTTCCTCCACTTTCATTCAGGTGAGGTTTCAAGAGAGTGAGCCTTCTATATCTAACCGTAAGTTCTCCTGTTATCTCTAAAAGTTTTCTCAGGAACAAGAGCAGGGTTGTCATGTACAGTTGTGTGGGGTGCACAGTGCACAACTTTAAGGGAAACCATCCCTGTCATAAATGTTATCCCTTTCTATATTTGTTTTGACAAATTTCTGGCAAATGAGAGTAAATTGTCTTGCTCTGAAAAAATAAGTGTAATACGGCAATGATTTAATAGATAGAGGTAAAGTTTCTTCATGAAGGGTTGACGTTTTCCAAATTCATGCAAAGGAGTCGCGTGTACTAACGCCCGATCTGAATAAGGAATTTGAACTGAGACTTCTGGTTTCAAAGATATTTCTGAGTCTCCTAGTTTAAGTTGGACAGACTGATTTCCAAAAAAGGACTGAGCGGTCTCACAACGTCAGGCAAATGGGGAGTTTCAACAGGTGGCCGCTGAGTAGGCTGATTGAGATTTTTTTAAATGTCTACTCTGAGGGGAATAACCAAACTTTTCTTGGCAACACAGTGAAATAAGACCTTACTAATTGGTAATAGTTGCAGACAAAATTGTATTAAAAAATAAAATCCGTGGCAGATTTCTGGCTAAAAGTCATTTGGCCAACAGATCCTGACATGATCTCTCCTTACTTCCTACTCAAATAACCATAAAGACAGCAAAAAAAGAAAAAAAAAAAGAATATTTATACAAAACGAAAACTGACAGCCCACATATTGCCAGAATCCTGGAAGGAATTCCACCACTGATGAGATACATGAGGGACAAATAGAAACCAAAACTGTTGACCTAGGTGTGCTTTTCCAGCCAACATGGAACTGAGCTGTTGCCACTGAGGTAGGGAAATTTGTCTCAGTGCTCTACCCTGGCTCGTGGATCTAAAGTCCATATGAAGCTGAAAACAGTGTGGCCTCCATGCAGTGGTCTGGATACTTTTGGTTCACAGAGCTGATCCTTTCACATACCCCTAACCCCATCAGCAATTTCTCTTCCTCATGCTTTTGGAGACTTTAACTTCTAGGAGGACATGTAGCAGGAAGTGTGTATGGAAGACAAGCAGCAAAGAAGGAAAAGGATGACCTGGCCGTGGCATGCTGCACTCTGGGAGCTTAGTCCCAGCAGGGACTTAGAAGTGAGAGCTGGTACAAACTGGGATTAGCTTCTCAGGACATAGAACCAGACTTTGGGTATAAAAGAAAGTCTAAGTTCAGGGCAATTGCATTAGGGGTATATGGGGCCGTCCTTGGGAATTAGGCTAGAAACCATGTGCCTCAATTGGCCATCCAGTCGTAAATCATTTCCAGCTGCAAATGAACCACACACAAGGGGAAGGGCAAGTCACCGGCCATGTCAGCTGGAAAACAACTACTCCATCAATCTCATTTTCTTCTCAGATAAGTAGACAGGAAAAAACACAATTGCACAAGGAGCATATGAGAAAAAAATACTATGGAAGAATAAAATGGAGGCATGGAGAAAATCTCACAAAACATCTCAGAATGATTTACTGGACATTTGGTAAAGGTGGTATCAAGGTTTCAAGTTTTATGCACACAGTTACAATAACATAGCAGGAAAGAAAAACAATATTTAACAAAATGGAGAAGACACAGTTGTTGCCACCCCGAGATGCACATCTCTTTGGACCAGAAATCAGAGAGCAGGCAGGAGCTGCTTAAGCCCCATCTTAGGACAGATCAAAGCGACTAGGGGTTGATTCCTTTAAGATATTGGAAACACAGGGTGCCCATATGTGTCAACTGCTGAGAACCAGCCCCCTGTTTGAAAACTGGCTTGTGGGGAGGGGCACCCCAACTCTCAAAGGACGTGGGAAAAGTTACAACTGCTGCGGAGAGTGTTGGCTTACATCAGGCTACTTACAAGGGCTGTAAAGAGGCATCCAGACAACTGCGTAACCAGGCATGGGTCCAGCTGCCGCCGGCTCTGGGACTGGATCTCCGATGTTCCTCAGTCTGATTATGGAAAGAAATCAAAGCATCAGTCCAAAACCTGGTTCTGGCTATACTACTAGATATGGAGGGGGGAGTCTGTGTGTGTGTGTGTGAGTGTGTGTGTGTGTGTGAGAGAGAGAGAGTGAGAGAGAGAGATCAGATAAAATAAATATTAAGAAATATGAACAATAAAAATGTCAAGAGAATAAGCTCCCGAAGAATGCAAGTAACAGAGCAATGTGACAATGATTTATGATAAAGTTCTTATAAACTATGTCTGAGAAAGTATAGTTCATCATGAGAGGTCTGGATCCACACCCTTCAAAACCTAGCTTCTTAGCTGTATGACCTTGCTGAGCCTTGGTTTCCTTTGTGTATAGGGGGGATTAAAATAATACCTGTCTCACTGACTTACTGCAAAAATTAAATTCATTCCAACAGTGCCTAGCACATGTCAAACTAAAATGCAATGGTAGCATTCAAATCTTCATTGGAAATGGTAAGAAATCAGAACTGGTGACAGAAAAGCTAATTGGTAACCCAGAGGATAAGCTTGAGAAGTTCTCGTAATGTTTCTAGGAAAATGAGAAGAGACAAAAAAGAATTGCAGAAAATAAAACAAATATAGAGGACATGGAAAAACGTCCCGATTCGGATGTTTAATATAAGCATTCTGACGTTTAAGTAAATATGTAGGTGACTTTAATCGTTATTGATAACCTTCAGTTAATAATGTATCAATCTGGGGGTTCCTGGGTGGCTCAGTGGGTTAAGCATCTGCCTTCCGCTCAGGTCATGACCCAGGGTCCTGGGATCGAGTTCCGCATCGGGCTCCCTGCTCTGTGGAGAGCCTGATTCTCCATCTTCCTCCGCCTGCCTCTCTCCCTGCTTGTGCTGGCTCTCTCTCTCTCTTTCTTTGTCAAATAAATAAATAAAATCTTAAAAGACAAAAACAAAAAACCAAAACAATGTCTCAATCTGTAGGGAAAGATAATTTCCTTTCTTTTCAAGGACCTGTGACCACAACTCTTGATCATGTACTGACAGATTGGGCTCTGCAAAGCCATAGGGTTTCAAAACAGCCTTGGGATTGCCTTGGTCGAAACTAAGAGACCCTAATTATGAGTTTGTTTGTAGGCCTCTCAATTCTCCCTTCAATAAAATATGCTTTGCTTTTCATCTTTTTACATATTGTGGTTTCAATTAAGGTTTATTTTTTTTAAAGTGTGGCATTGATTCAGTAATAACAATAGGGTGAAAATTGGTGCCCTAAAGGTTAATAATTCCTGAGAGTTGAAATAGGGTGGGTAGACCCAATTCTCAAACCATGAAGCGATACCAGAGATTAGCAATAAAAGCTAAAAACAAAATCAAACCCTCTGGTCATTTGGACCTTTAAATTACTCTTCTAACTCATTGTTGATTCACAGAGGTAGTCAAACTGCACTGCAGGCCTGCTTGAAAATTTAAACATTACAGGGCAATCATAATCTCAGTTATTTCCATTAGAGAATTTGTTTAAAAAACCAGCATTCCATTCTCTCATTAGAATTCTTTTAAAAATTGACTTAAAGAAAAAGAAAATTTTAGGGATAACGTGAAAACAAGTGAAAGTAAGAAATGAAAAGTATTACCATTGATAAATTTTTTTTTAAGAATTTATTTACTTATTTGACAGACAGGGATCACAACTAGGCAGAGAGGCAGGCAGACAGAGAGAGGGGGAAACAGGCTCCCCACTGAGCAGAGAGCCTGATGCGGGGCTCCATCCCAGGACCCTAGGATCATGAGCTGAGCTGAAGGCAGAGGCTTAACCCACTGAGCTACCCAGGCGCCCCCCGCCTTTTTTTTTTTAAGATTTTATTTATTTATTTGACAGACAGAGATCACAAGTAGGCAGAGCAGCAGGCAGAGAGAGAGGGGGAAACAGGCTCCCTGCTGAGCAGAGAGCCTGATGCAGGGCTCAATTCTAGGACCCTGGGATGATGACCTGAGCCAAAGAGGCTTTAACCCACTGAGCCACCCAGGCGCCCCCCCCCACCACCCATTGATAAATCTAAGAGTTCAAATCTTTGTGAGTAAAAAACAAATAACAACCAATGGGTTGGACAAACTTCTGGCAATTTGTTTTAAAAGGGGAAAAAAACCCACAAATTTAGAAAATTTGTGTAGTAATGAGTGGCAATAAGGTAATAATGAGTATTGATCTATAGTCATGAGGAAGCATTTAAAATCACAGGCCCAAACAAGATCAAAGTTTTATAAGGAAATATATGTACACTAGGCAGGGAATATATATGATTCCATATATCAGAAAAGGATTTGATATAGGAACAAACATTCTTCAAAAATATACCAACTCTTTGACTGAGAAATTTGTTTCTAATAATTGACAAAATTATTATAGAGGTGAACCAAAACCTATTTAAAAGGGAGTTGGTTGTTGTATTATCTATAAGAACAAAACATTGAAATTTTGTAAGTGTTCAACAGTAAGAGACTATGAAATAAAATATGGTATATTTATCCAGTGCAATATCATATAACCACTAAAAAGTTGTAGAATATTTGACATATTTATTTCACTGCAGAAAGTAGAACAGGCAAGCTCTGAAACATCATTCCAGGCTCTTTGGGGTGGATTAAATGACTTAATTAATCTGTCAAGTAGCTGCTGGGGAAGACATTCAGTATGTGTTAGTTTTCCCTCCCACACAGGGTTATTTTGAGAGCTAGTTGTACACAAAGTGGGTAGTCCATGCCTGGCCCATGGTCCTCACCCATCAGAACTTTAGGTCCTGGCCCTCTACCTCTTGTCTGTGTTCAGGAGAGCCAAGGTTTCCCCCTAGCACACACTGGTATTTTTGTTCCAGGATGCAGTGAGTTGAAATGTGGTTTCTGATGTGGTGAGGAAATGACAACATGATAGCTATGTGTTAACCTCTTACCTACTGCTCTCTTTTTTCTTTTCTTTTTTGTCCAGATTTTATTTATTTATTTGAGAGAGAGAGAGTGTGTGTGTGTGTGCACGAGCATAGAGTGGGGGCAGAGGGAGAGGGAGAAGAGACTCCCCGCTGAGCAGGGACCCCCCCACCCCGCCACATGGGGTCTTGATCCCAGGACCCTCGAATCATGACCTGAGCCAAAGGTCAACATTTAACCCACCGAGCCACCCAGGCACCCCTTTGCCTACTGCTCTCTTTAAATATACGTTTAGCATAGACCATCTTGCTGATATTCAGCAAAGGGCAGCTGTATGAAAACCAGAGGTCATTCTAAGCTCTGACAAATATTTCATAGTTAGTCTGGCCATGAGCCAAGCCCTCCCCAGCACAGCTCTGTGTGTAGTTCTCCTCTAGATCTACAGCATGTTTTCAGAAAGAAGGAAGCTGGGATGTCTCGCTGAGCTGTCGGTGTCCCTTCCAAGACAAAACTTCCTTTATTATTGTATTCATTAAACTGGGTGTAGTTTACAAGAGCTTTTATAAAACTCTCCAGGTATAGAGTCTGCCACCACTGGAATTGGTTTTAACTTTTATAACGTGTTATGTGGAGTTGTGATTGGACTTAGTCTTGCTGGAAGGACTAGTGTTACTGGGATATTCAAAGTATGAGTTTGATCCCAACACCCTCCTTTGCCTCGGCATGGTCAAGGTAATGGATTCCCATTATGTATGTTCAGTAGAGGTTCCAATGGGAAGCTCTGGCAAGTCTTTGCAGGGTACCTGAGCATTAATGACTGTTATTTATCCCCGCATCAGCCCTGCATAAAATACCATCTTTGCAAAGTGTGATGCAATAACCTGCCTAGATTTCTATCCCACAACAATGGTGAGTTTTAAAGCTATCCTTGCAAGAACCTGTGGGAACAAGCCCTTCGGATGCATGATTCATTACATGGCCTACTGACTAGGATTGCTTTTGCTTTCCATCCTTCAGCATTTCTGCCAATCCCAAGCACTATTCTGGATTTATTTCAAGCTTTCAATCATCCTCCTATTTTGTGTCTATAGGGTATATCTTTATTCCTAATTCAGCCACCGTCATCACATCCGGACCTTGGACAAGATATTGTTGCTGCTAGTGGAGGACCTTTGGAGTCATTTGTTTTCTTGGTAGCGCCCAGAGAAGCTTATTTCCTTTCTTGGAATTGGGAAATCATGTGGCATCGACCCACCAAATGAGAAGAGTCCCAGGAATCTGATTTATGAATGTACAATCAGCTCAGGCTCCAGGGCCTTGGGGCAAATGTGAGCTCTTCATGGAACGAAGACTTCTGTGGTGTAAGAAGCAGAGTTCTAAAGATGCTCGAAAGGTTTCCTGGTCACCTCAATGATCTTACAAAACAACGCTTGAATGATTTAAGTGTAAATAGATTGGACACATCTGGGTTGAATTTCCCTTCAAATACACATGACTTGTTAAAATCCAGGGGAAAGAGCTTAGGGCAAAACGTGTTTTTAGTTTCTCAAAACCCAAACATTGGAAAATAACAATTGGAACATTTGTCTGGCCCCCAAATACCGCTGGGTCGGCTTATCCCTTACTGTCAATTTACAACCTGTTCCAGGAAAGCAGAACATGGCTCATCTATTCTCGTCTTCTGTGATAAAAGGCTCTGGAAATAAGAGGACTTCTTGGGGGGAAAAAAAAATCTTTGAGAAAAACTTATCAAGCTTCCCAAATGGTTTTTCAGCTAACAGGGGATCCTGCGCTCTGTCCAAGGGCAGCTCTGGTATCTCTCCTCTAACGTTCAGGACCCACTTCTGGTTCCCACCCCTGGGTCTTTGCATTTGCTTACTTGGTATTATTGGGGAGTATTTGCAGCTCCTTGTGGAAAAACTCTCAACAGTAATCACAAATTGGGTAAAAATATGCACAGCTTTTCAAAGACTCAACAAGTTCTGAAAATAAAAGCACTTTGAAATGCAATATAAAAATGTTTGCATCTCTTTAAGTCCAGGAACCCGGCTGACCCAATGTCCCTGCACCTCCTCCTGAGCTCTCTCCTTCCAAGAGGTCAAGTGCAGCGGGTCACCCTGTCTTCTTAAGGTGACGTGTTTAAGAGGGGCCGGTGATTGTGTAGCCAGTGAGGACAGTGGGTGTTTATGACTTGCCTGCCAAGCAGAGAGATGATTCTCTTCTGTGTGTCATGTGTAGTGCATGTGAGTGTGTGTTTGGTGGGGGCGGGAGGGGTGGGGGGCAGACCATTATACCCAAATCACCAAACAAGAGTTCTGAGTAGGGAAAATGTGACTAAGTAGTAAATTGAGTCAATTTGTTGTCAACAGACCGTGTTTTCAGCCCATTGTAACCTTTTTGATTTGGCACGGGGTGTCCTCAGCTGATGGTTAGAAATATTTACATCTTTTTTCTTTTTACAAAGACAAGGGTGTTTGGGTTCTACAGTTGCAGATGCAAGCTACATATAAAAAGGTACCTTGGTATTGGAAATTCTACAAAATTGGTATTTATGTAGTTCTCTCTGCTAATATGGTGATAGAGTCAGCACAGCTGCACATAAATTATATCAGTTGATAATCCACATTATGTATTAGTCAATAATATGACACCCCATGGCACCGAGTCATGTTATCGGAAGTGCTCACCGGGAAGGTCATAATGACGGTGATAATTTTGAACGCCGATCAAGTGCCCAAGTTTACTGTTATCGATCATCGCCCAGACTCTTCCAGTTAGATACCCTTAACGCAATTCTCTGAATGAGAAAACTGAGAATCAGAGTCTGTAAATGACTTGACGGAGGTCACACACTTGTAAGTGACAGAGATAATACTGGAAACCATAATTGGGTGATGACAAATCCATTCTGTTCCCTTTCCAAGCCTCTTATCAATCCTTTGGTTAAAAGTGGTCAGGAGGAATGGCACAACTACGAGACTGGGAATAAAATAACAGCTAATGGTTATTGAAATACGATGCTATGAGAAGCAGCATTGAGGTTCTGTGTGACGCCGACTACATCACAACCACATTGATTGTGTGCTCATTATGTGACAGATTATGTATTAACCTTCAAGGCACTGAATCTGTTAATGCTAACACACTCATTAACTGCTTTGATTCTCATGTGCCAGAAACATCATCCTTATGGGCTAGAAAATGAAACTAACTAGGTTAACTTCCTCAAGGCTACCCAGCTAGTAAGTGGCAGAGGGAAGACGAAAAAGCAGGGAGTGTGATCTGGAGCCTCAGACTTATAATCTCTGTAATAAAGTCTTTCTTAGACAAGCTTCTTCCAAAGGCTAGGAATTTGGTTATATCAAACTTGCAGGAAGAGAAAGAGGCAATATTGGCAAGACAAGCCTTCCTCTGGATTAAGAGTGATAGGTCCGAGTTTGTGTAGACGTGCATGAGGCACTTTAGATGTTCTGAAGGGCTGTAGGAGGACAAGGCTTTGATCAGAGGGAGATGGGGAGGTTGGAACAGGGATCTCACAAATCATGGAAGGAAAATGAAACAATCCTCCCAAGATAGGCCAAAAAAGAACCACTGGGAAACCAGAGGAACTGCAATGGACTCAGCTTTGCCTCTGCCAATGGAGTTGGTGGGGAGACAATCATTCTCACAAGGTCAGGGCTGAGGGCTGCTTTTCCAGTCTCGGATGAGTCTGTGCTGAGCCACCCACTACCACCGCCCCTCTCCACAGACAAGAGGTTGAAGCAGATGCCGGGCATGGGGAGGGAAGAGCTTGTGACTCTGGAGCAGGGAGGGGTAGATGGCCTGCTGGGAGGTGGGACTTGTGGGTTTGTCTCATCCTCTTCCCACTGGGCTCAACCAAGGCGGTCACCTGCTGAACAAGGCTGGGCATGTTGCCTACACCCAGGGACCAGAGAAAGTCCTTCCAGCAGAAAAGTTCCCAGAGACTTACTACTTCAATGTTGCTATTTCTTCAAATTTCTAATAGAAATCTCAGTCTGTAGAGTGACTGGGATTGCTCTATTTTTTTCTGAATGGTACTAATTAAGTCTGGAATTGAATCTGTGTCCCCATCCTAGGAAAGTAAGGAGATATTCCACTCCACTCACCTTAGGTTTGGCGAATATCTAGCACACCAGTCCTGACTCTAGGGACATAGGACACTAGCCTGACTCTCTCCATCTCTGTCTCTGTGTACACACACACACACACACACACACACACACACACACACAAATAATGCCAAAAAGTATCATTTGTTCACCTGCTTCCAGGAGCTATGAATTATGCAAGAAAGTTTCTACACTCCAGTTTCTGCTGTTTCCTTAAGGGACGCTCCCACCACAAGCCACTGAGGAGCCAGCTGCACAGACTGAACAATAGGAAATGTATGACCATGTAACTGGAAATACACAAAGGGGGACTTCGGAGTCCGTTTCACCCAGTGGCTCCATCAGCCCGCAGTTCCCCCGCCTCTGTGTTCTCTGTGGGCTGACTTCACCCCCACAGCTGGGGATGGTAGCAGAAGTCGCTACAGTAGTTTCTGACTTCACACCCACTTGCTGCCATGTCCAGAGGGGGAGCAAACAAGGATCTCTTCTAGTGGCTCAGTCTTAAGAGATAGCAACCTTTTGGGGGAGATCTTATCACACTTCCTTTAGCATCCAATTGGACCAATGTCCCTTGGCCCAGGGAACTCCGTGTATGGATTTGCTTAGTCCTGTCGTCTCAGCCAACCCAGCGGAATGGGGATGGATGCAAGGCCAAGACCAACCGGGTCCGCTCCTGGCCCTGAAGCGCGTGAGCTCTGAGAAGAGACGCGGATACCAGCTGGAAGCTGGGCTTCCCTTAACAGAAGAAAGGGGCAACATGGATTTGGGGCAGTTTATGCCCTGAGAGGCACGGCGGGGTGGAGGTGGGGGGTGAAAATGAGGAAGAGCGCACAGTTTAGCAGCTTCCCAGAGAGCGGAGTTCCGCAGGCGGCCGGCCTCAAGGAGGGATGAGCTCCGCACCGCGGTACTTTTGAAGGGACGTCCTCCGAGCACAGCTGCCTTGCTCCGAGGAGCAGCTTCCGGGGCTGGATCCTGTTTCATGCCATGGCAGCAAAGAACTGTGTAGAGGCTCCACCCTTGCCCTGCTCCTGTAAGGGCCCCTTCCTGGGATTTGGGTTCCTCCAGTGGTTTTCGCCTAGCCCGGTGCATTCTGACAGCAGACACTAGAGGGCTCCCGGGGACGCCTTTCAAAGCTGCCCTCTAGAGGTGGAGCCGAGAAAGGGGGTGCTACGCAGTGCTGGAGCTCAGAGCCCCGGGACGGGGGTGGGGGTGGGGGTGGGGGGGTAAGGCGGGTGATGGGAGGGCAAGCGGGCACACGCGGGAGGTGCAGCCACAGGGACCAAAAAGCTGGTGGAGCGCCTAGAGGACACCTATTAGTCACCCAGGAGAATGACAGCCGGAGCAGCTCCATCTGCGGCGGCCAGTCTGTGGCCACGAGCCAGGTGTGGTCATTGAGCCCTTGAAATGTGGCCTGTCCAAATGCAGAGGTGTCCACGCTGCTAGATACACACTGGAGCTCCAAGGCTTAGCAGCAGAGGAAAGAGTATCAGATGTCTCCAGAGTTTTATGCCGATTATATGTCGAAACTATATTTTGAACCTATTGGGTTAAATAAAATATATTGAAATTAGTGTCACTTATTCAGTACCATTTATTTCAAAGAAATTTAAAATTGCATGTGTTTGTGGCTCACATTATATTTCTGTTGAACAGTGTTGTGCTAAGGCCTTTGCTAAAGAGAAAGAGTAACTTGATGGGGTGGAAGACTGCAGGGGGGAGGCCAGACACACTCAGGGGAGGGGGGCGGAGCTTGAGCCTATTCCTGAGACCCTTCCCACATGTTCCTGGCTGGGAGTGGGAGGGTGTGATGGCAGACACTTCGCATGAGTTTGATGACATCCACAATGACTATCCCTTAATGAGAGATCCAGCCTCTATCAGGAGCCACCTCCATTCCTGTGGGCACTGCTGAAAAGACACCAAATCCCCAGGATGCTCATGTCACCACCATAGTTTCTGATTTCACATTGCTGCAGATCACTTTCCTCATCCATAAAGCCTCCGGCCTGATGAACCTGTCCAAAATTGCACCATTAAAAAATTCTCTGTGTCAGATTAAACTCAACACCCAGTATAGGAAAGGCATTCATTCCCCGGTTGCCCCAGAGTTTCTGTGTGAATCAGAACAGGTGACTAATGTCAAACAGACATTACAGAAAAAAAAAGAATCTTACACATGCATTTATCATTCTCCACCACTCCCCACCCTGCCAGGATAGAAGTGGTCGACCATTTAGCATTTTGAGACTGGTAAGACGAACTTTCCTGAAATATTGCTGCTTGGGTGATCTGTGTCTTCAGAGGCAGACACATCTGACCTTTCTGTTAACATCACCTATCACTGCCTGGCATGTGTCAGACAGATAAGTATGTTATGCGTCACCTCCTTTTTCTGAACAACACGATGGAAATCTTCCAGCTCCTTCCTCTTGCAGAAGGCAGAAGTTCATTATTTTCCAATACTTTTTATGTAACTTGCTGAAGACAGATGAATAATAGAAGCTGTTAAAACAGAAGTTTCCTAAAAGGTTTGGCCAAGGGCAGGGTGAAGAATCAGAGCAAAGAAAAATGGAAGCAATGATGAGAAGTCATGAATAATATGGTGACTTTTAAAGATTTTATTTATTTATTTGACAGAGAGATCACAAGTAGGCAGAGAGGCAGGCAGAGAGAGAGGAGGAAGCAGGCTCCCTGCCGAGCAGAGAGCCCGATGCGGGGCTCCATCCCAGGACTCTGAGATCATGACCTGAGCCGAAGGCAGCGGCTTAACCCACTGAGCCACCCAGGCGCCCCAATAATATGGTGACTTTTAATTCTAATTCCTGCGGCATCAGTGTGGGCGTCCCTAAGATTCTCAAAGGGGCAGGAGCTGCTAGTGTCAATACCCAAGGTTCTGCTTCCAGAATACGTCTCTGGTCTTCCTGCTCCCGGCCTCCATGATGGAGCGTCCGCAGCTGACCCCAAAAGTAATGCCAAGGCCATCCCAAAGGGTACTTCTTCCCTCTACCTCTCCCCTCTAACCTTCCCAAAGTAAAGAAACCAAGCTTTTTCCACCGGCCAATCAAAACTGGGAAATCCTTTTATTCTAGGGTAAGCAATGGTAATAAAAAGGTATGTCACATTAAGAAAGGGTAGGGTTGGCATTTAACGATGAATTGGGTTTCGTGTTAGAACAGATACAACAGAACCGTGTGCATCTTTCAGCAGCATTTTCGAGGGATGATTTTAAAACTCTCCATACCTCAAACGCACTCAGTCCCCCAATGCTACAACTCTAAAGGGGGCATCCCTCGTTGATCAGATAAGTTCCAGGACCTCCGACAGAGGGCTATTAACTCTGGTTACTAGCATTGCATTCCTTTTTGCCTGAACTTGATCTCGTCCCTTTCAAAACAAAAGCAAAGCTCATTTTGTCTTCTGTTGGCGGTTTCTCAGACATTTTTTCAGAACTACTGAAGTGATAGCTCACCTACTTTTGTACCCACATTTCAAACCCAGTTCAACTCCCCAAAAACGAATAGTGCAAGTTTGTTGACAAACACAAAGGGTTAAGGGGGGTTAATACAAAGAGGGTAAGATGCCTAGTATGTAAGATATGCTTCTTGATCTTGTTTAGATCCCGAATATTTCCTTCATCAATCAGTTCTAGTTTCTATTCTGTCCAAGACCCTGAAGTAGAAACTATGAGAAACTACGAGAGATACAAGTGTCCATGAAGAAGAATTGCTGCCTCAAGATGCAGTTAGTGCAGAAAAAGGAACTAAACAATTACACAACGAACTATGGGAACGACCCAAGGTGCGGGTGCCCAGGGTGGACACAAATCAACAGAACTTCAGAATCCCACTGCACAATTTCAGTTTTTAATGTCGAACCCATATCTATTGCTAATTAAAACTCTTTTTAAAGGCGAGAAATGCTGTAATCATTTGCGATAAAGTTGGGACAAGTGCACTGCATGTCCTGCCATGAGCTGTCTCTGTTTCGTTTTGTCGCCAATATTTTGTGCCTGCAGGGCGGGGTGTGCCTGGAAGCTACAGGTGTTGCAGAGGGCCAGCTGTGAAGCCCAGGTGGGTGGCAGGGGAGGGGCAGGAAGGAGAGGTCGAGAGGGCTGGGATGGGAGCCAGCGGGAGTCTGGGGCAGGGAGGGGAATGGTGGGAAAGCAGAGTGGGTAAGACGGAAGCCTCAGGTTTTGGCAGAGGCAGAGTCAGGGCCAGGAAGAAGGAGACAGAAAGCTACAGTGTGAAGGGTGGTGCTCCCAGAGCTGCGGTGTGAGGCCAACTATGTAACAGGAACACCGTGCAGCTTTTGGTTGAACTGCTTCACACTGCTCTCCTATCAGCCCAGTGCGCAAGAGAAAGCGTACGATTCCCTATCCTGTTTATCAGCACAGTTTAGAGTCTTACGGTGCCTGAAACTTTTAACAACTCAACACATCTCCTCTCTTTAAAAGGCTCTCAAATGTGTGGTTCTATCTCCTGAGAGACATTCGATAGCTTTGTGTTAGATTTTAGTTTTACATTTAGGCCAAGAATTCCTTGGTTTTCAAATAATTTTATTTGTTATCATGCGCCAAGTCGTTTATTCTAGAATCCTGGGATCTTTCAAATAAAAACCCAGAGAACTGATACACAGTTGACAGGAATGGTTGCTTTGGTTCTTGCTATTGTTAAGGTGAATATTATCAGTATATTACTACCCGTAGCAATAGAGGTGCCCTGAAAAGCAATGAGGAGATGAGGTTTTTTCACTCTGCAGGTCCTTCTGGAGCAGCAGAAAGATAGTATCATGTTTTTAAAAGGAAGAACTAGGATATTTGAAATACAGGGTCATCCCGCTGCCTGAAAATATAAAATAGTGCTCTTGGCCATGATAGTAATTTCATACGATGAATAAACACTAAAACCACTAATACATCTGAAAATACAATTTACCAAATTTTACTCACTGGTAATTATAGACTACATTGAGTTATTATGACAAATGTTAATGGAAGATGGGAGGCTAAATGCTGTTTTCCCATTGGCTGGTGAATGGTCTTTAACTGCTAGGGAAGACCAGCACGGTAAACAGGAAGTCATCTCCATGGCAACAGGCCATTCAACTTAACTTTTTAACACATGAAGAGGTAATTACCTTATTTTTTATTTCCATTTTTATAATTTTCACAGTTTATAATAGCAGTGAGGACCTTTGGGTCAGGCATTTCCTGGCTGTTAATAACAGGCTGATTTAAGGCCACCAATGCTTAAACGTTGTGCCAATTTTTTTTTTTTTTAATGAAAAGAGAGCTATAATTTTTTTTTTTCCTTCCTGAAGTCTGTAGCATAAATAAATGACAGAATTTTATGTTCACACACATGGTGTTTTGATTTCCTGCTGACGATAACATCAGGGAGTGGACTGATCATGGTGGGGGGTGGGTAGGGAGGCGGGTGGTGTGGGGGTGGGGCTTGGGATGGGACAGACACAGGAGGATTCCTCTGGATGACAGGTTGGAAGACGAAACCAGGGAAAGCCAAGACTGAGGGCCACGCAGGGCAGAACTCAGAATATGAAGACACATAGCCTTAGAGACCAGGGAATGTTCTGTTGGAGGCAATCATCAGTCCATGGTTCCTTCTGAACTCACCATAGGAGCCCAAGTCCAAGGCAGCTTTCCCATCCAGGAAAATCTGTCTTCTCTTCTAGGAGGTAACCTTAGTGATCTCTGTATTTAAAACTCTCAGGGCCACCTGCAGTCACAGGTTGTCTTGGGAACAAGAGAGGAAGATTGGGCAGCCATTACCTAAAGTACAAGAATAGCCCACAGTAGCCACCCTCTGTGGGAGAGGCAAGGCCCAGACAGAGGGGCACATCCCTCCTCAGCAGCCGGCAGGCAATGGTAAGGCAGCTCTAAAGTCTCCCACAGCTTCAGTCTCTGAAGGCAAGAAGGAAAAGACACAAGAGCTGGGAGGGGGCGGGGATGATGATGGAGGGGTGCAATCATCTTCAGCTTTTCCTGCACAGAGCACAATGTTGTTAACCATTGATGTGTGCTGGTCAAATGTGAAACACAGGAGACAGGAGAAAAGTCTCAGACGGTCTCACCTTCCGCAGCCAGAGCCCTGGAAAGCCACCCCACTGCCGCCAGGCGTCAGAGAGGTGAAGGGAAGAGAGATGCTCTAGAGGATGGGGGGGGGGTGGGTGTGTGGGGGGGGGATGCTACCGACCCAGTCTCCTCCCAGTCTAGAACTTAGACATGAAAAGGCTCTCAAAACAGGGAGATGTTCTCTGCAGGAAGAAAGGAAACCCTGATGCTAGAGAAGAGGAAAGAATTCTGCCAAAAATGGAGATACACAGCCCAAACCCAGAAACCCAAGACTCCCGGAGACGACCCGCAGAGGCTGTACTGCCTTGACAGATGCTGATAGTCTGGTGACTGCACAGTCTGAGATATGATTACTTTCTAGTTTTATTAAAAACAAACAAACAACAACCAAAAAGGAAACGAAAAAAAAAAAAAACAAAAAAACTCCAGACATTCATTTTATGTTTTTCCTCACATTGTCTGAGTAGCACATAGAAGGCATCGCTGCTGAGGGCTAGAGGCTGCTGACAGAACATCTCGGGAGCTACTTGATAGGGCAGGGGACCGGCCTTGCTCCCCGGGTCTGACAGGGCTCTACCTGGACTCCTTTTGCAGGGATTTTGTGATCACACTCATCAGCCATGTTGGCAAAAAAGCCTAGGGTAAGTGGCCGTGAATGTTAGATCTTTTCCTCTCCAGGGTCTCATCACAGAGTGTGTTATCTTAAAGTCTGAGGTCCTGGGATCTGCTCCTTGGCCCAGAACTCAGAATCAGGCCATCTGCATTTTCCAGCATCGTCATTAAGATGGTTTTGCCCACAGAAGCCAGAATTCCTCTTCTCAGATTAGGGTTTCTCAGATCTGTTGTTTTTCTTGTATTCCTTCCAAAGTCACGGTCGCTTGTGAAAAGATCTTCAACAATGTTCTAAATGGAGGGGTGCCCATTGTCCCTCTAAACTTTCCTTCTCCGAAATATCAATGAGGACATTGTTGGATTTTCTCACGACTTCCTCGTTTTAGCAGCCTCAGAGGAGTCTTGTACTGTTATGTGTTTATGTGTTGTCACCTACATCCTGCCTAAATGACCGTAAATAGTAATAAAAAATTTTTAATAAGTATGGATACAATTGAGGGGAAATGGCAGTGCCTATCTGGTTTTCTGTGTGCCAAGACTAGCACTGCGCTAGTAAAACAGGTATTTCCTTCAGCCCACACAAACCTTGCTGCAGCAAAGAAAGCTTTGTGCTTTGCTCCCCAGATGACTTGCAAAATAGCCTTTCCAGGGGAGACCTTTTTCTGATTCAGTTGAAAGAGGAATCCTGACCGCAACTCACAAACCTTCACATTCTCAAGGGTGTGGTCCAGGGACGCTGAGACCCCCTGGGGTGTGGGGGTCACAGCCACACCCCTCTTGACTCTAATGCTATTAGGAGATGCTTCCCTCCCATCTGCATTGCTTGGGAGGATCGATCTCTTTGTTGCAAGCCTCCTGGCACTGGGGGAGGGGGCTTTGTTGATTGTCAACAGGGTGGATTTTCTTTGACTAGATTGAAAGCCCCCTGGGATAGATGCCACACCTGCTTTGTTTTCTGATGTCATCTCCATGACAGCACATGGTAGGTGCTCTGTTTTTGAATGACTGGAATCCACAGCAGTGGCAGCCTACTCTGGTCGGAGGAAACCTCCTGGGACAGCTTCTAGATCGCGCTTCTCCAGCCAGCTCACGTGGTCCCTCTCAGAGGTTTCCTTCTCCAACACCGAAGAGGATGATCATATAAGCTTTCTTTCTGTAGATAGTTAGATGGATAGATAAATAGGTAGGTAGAGAAATAGAGATAGAGACAGAGATAAAGATAGATATGTCCTCCTCCCTCAAGCCGTCTTCTGTGACAGATTTTCACTAAAACTTTTGTAAAGCCACTGTTAGCAGTTCAGAATCCCTCCTTTAAGTAGTGGATGAATTTGCCTTCTTTTCATTTTTTAACGAAGATATTCCAATATGCCTTTGCCTTTGTCACACGTGTCACATGCTTTGCCATGAAACGCCACTGAGATTGGAGAAGCAGTGAGACAGATTAGACTTCACAGCCCTACTTAGGAAACTATCACTCCAGGAACAGACTCCCTTGTCCCTTTCTCTTGTGTCCCATATGCCTTCAACAGCCCTAGGACATCACTAGAGTAAGTGACAAGCTCAAAATTGTTTCTGTGGTTTGAGGCCAATGGGTATGGACAGATTTGCTTCCTGCAAAGCCTGGAGCCTCATTTTCCATTCTCTGACACCAGATCCTCTCGGTTTCCCAAGAAGTAAACACCAAATGCTGCCCGAAGTAGTCTGATGCAGACAGGGAGTCTCAGTACGGGAGATCGGATCTAGATTGAATATTGGAGGAGGGGTGGACTCTTGACGGGGTGTGACCAGCATGGACATCACAGCGGGCAATATCAACAGGGCGTAGCAGAATGAGCACGTAGCTGTGATGATGGGATAGTAGGACTAATAACTGGTGTGTATTCCAGAAGATACTAAAAAACGCGACAAAGTAGTCAGAATCCCAAAGTCCAGTGTGAGAACTGGGTCAGAAAGCAGAGAACGTCATCCATCAGGTTTCAAAAAGAAGTCAGGTCTACCAGGGGAGATCCTGAGGGATTTTCCTGAGTAGTTTGCTTGTTGACTCAGTTGCTTTAATTGGCTTGGCTCCATGGGGCTACTCCCCTTTCGGAGCAGCTTGAAAGCTCTGCTGAATCTTCTGGGAGATACAGTACAGCAAAAACATCACAGTGACCCTAGGCGGCATGTGTCTTTAGAAGGGAAGTGGAGGAAATTAACCTGTCACGGGAAGAGTTTCACACCAAGACGTATGGTAGGGTGTGGCCCGGAGGGCCCAGGGAATCATGAGAGTATCTGGAACTAGACAATGGGAACCACTGGGGAACCATTGCAGACTCTGCCATTATGTAACACATATGTATTCGATCTCTACATAAGTCAAGCACTGAACAGGGGAAGGTTCTGCAGGAGTGATTAAGGAAGCGGAATGGAGAGGTAGTCTGCAAGAAGAGGTAGGTTGGGGGGGCAAGTCGATTTGGAGGGATATAAAGCCTAAATCCCCCTCATGCTCACTCAAACCAAAACAGTTAAGCCACAGCTAGGATCAGAGTGTTCACATTTCCTTCATGTCCCTACTTTGTTTAACAAATGTCCTTCTCGGGATGGGGTGAAACGAGATTCCCTAGGGTTTTCATCACACCTAAAGCATATCAACTTCTTCCATTCATTCTTTTTTCTCCTTTGGTCAATATTTGTTGAATCCTCACTAATTCTCTAGGTACTGTGTCAACTACTAAGAATATACTGACACTCAAGGCAGACACAGTCCTTGCCACTAGGGAGCTCATAGTCAAAAAGAGGTGTTGGCAAACGTTCTTACAAAGGGACAGATGCTAAATATATTGACTCCGCCCCTGTATCGTGCAAGAGGTCATCCACAGTACGTAGATGTAAATGAATGAGTGTGGCTATGTTTCAATGAAGCTTTATTTACAAAGACAGGTGCAGGCCCAAATTTGGGCTGTGGGTAATAGCTTGCTGAGCCCTGGTCTAGAAGAGAAGTCCCTAAAGCATGCAACTGTAACAAGCATGCTAACTGTTGTTGGAAGGGGAAGGGTGACGAAAGAACAGAGAGTAACAGATCCGAAATTGTCAAGTGGTCTAGAACTGAGTATGTGGTGTTTAAGTGGAAATCCAAAGGTTCAATTAACGAATTAGCCCTGTTGGACAGGTATTGAGAAGCTGGAGGAGCAGAGGATATTCCAAGAGAGGGATAAATGCAGGCAATTGCTTAGGCATGAGTGAGACATGGGAGAGAGGCGGTGTGGCTGGAGGGAAGAACAAAAGATGGAAAGTGGTCAGAGATGCCATCATGGCTGTGGGCAAGGGCCCAGTGAAACATGCCGGGAAATTTGGACTTTGCATCATCTATAACAATGGGGAGCTCCTACCAGGTTTTTAACATAGGAGTGGCATGACCAAATCTGTGTGTTTGAAAGCTCCTTCCACCGTGGGGTGGAGTCCAGGCGGAAGTTATCAGACTGGGTGCCTACTAGAGAGCTGGTGCCCAGAGCACACCAGAGATAATGGCGGTCCGAGGAGGGAGGCAGTGGAGAAGACGGGGATGAATGGACGGACTTTACAGCTAGTGAGGAGGTGGTCCTGGAGTAAGCAACAAGCTCAAGAACTGCTTCTGTGGTTGAGGAGATGGCTCTGTCTAGCTTACGGTCTCGTTTTACTGCTTTCTGCTTTCTGGGAAGAGAGGCGAGACTTTGATGAGAGAAGGGATACAATTAAGGAGGATAGGAAGTAACTGGGAGGGCACGCAGGGAACAGGGCTAAATACGCATCTCCTTCCTTTCTGTATGAGAATGTGCGCCAGAATAGACTTCTGGAGGGTTCTGTGAGCTGCGGGAGATGGAGGCTCTTGTTCATACCTAATTAAACCTGTGCTGGTGTTGATGATTGAATTCCCTGTATCTAGTACTTCTGAACACTCGGATGTCCTTCCTCTGAATGTGACAGAAAGGCGTGTACCCATTGGTTGCTCGCAAATATTAACTGACCTCATTTGGCACCTCGGAATGACTAACAGACACTAGAATCTTCTCTCTAGGCACTTTTAAGGATGGCTTCAGAGAGAGAAGGAGAATCAGCTGTCATTTCAAAGTATTTTACAGATCTTTGAAAGGGATAGCTGATTTCAAAAAGGCTGAAAGTCTTAGCACTAGGAAAAGCTAGATGCTGAACCATTACTTCCACTAAACATTAGGTTGGGTTTTATCTTAGTAATCAGTCAGGCACAATTCACAGACGAGGGGGCGGGCGGGAAGGAAAAGAAAGAAACTACAACAAATCTCTTCACCTATGACAAAAAAATTACTTGGTGTTCACTTCATTGGGAGGACAACATAGGTACTATTGGTGACAGAGAGGATGTGTATTTAAAGCAGGTTACAAAAGGCTCATGTTGAAAATCTCTCTCACTCCAAATATCCAGTGCAGATATGGAGACAAGAGTAAAATAAAAGCCAATGAGCGTCTCCCTCCACAGAGAAGAACCAATCTGAAGGCTGAGCGCTAAGATGAGTCAGGCCACCCTGCCTCTTCGTATAGCAGCTCCTCTTGGGTAACCACCAGCCCCACACCTCTAAGCAGACTGGAAAAAGTCAGCAATGTCCATGGAGCCTTGGGTGCATGGGGGATCTCGAGGCCCAGGGTCCTGACCACGGCCCAACCCGACGTCAGGCAGGTCTACTCAGGCCAAGAGAAGTGAAGAGGACAGAACCCGACCACTTCATGGTGGTGCCTTCCAAACCTGTTATCAAGGAACGAGTCCGCCCTTACCCCACCTCACCCTCATTACACGTGCTCACTGAGTTGGCTGATTTTATTGTTTAGGCACTCAGCATAAATAACTGCTTAATTGCCAACTTTTTCCTCCTAAAACAACTCAAGTGATGCTGTTTTATGCAGCTGGGTGTGAACAACATGGGGAATGCTGAGCCCTCATAAAAGTCTGGAGTTGTGGACTGCCTCATTTAACCCGACACAGCGGCGCACCACTTGTAGGCAGAAGCCATTGTCTGCCCTTCTTTGCGTTCGCCATGCCACGAATATAGAGGCTCAGTAAACATGTGTTGAGAAATGCACAGTTTGCTCTATGGTCTTCCCCCGGCGCCCGTGGCCCTCCAAAGAGGCTCAGGCACAAACCCACTCCTTAGCGTGACTTTCGGTTTTGGTTAAGTACGACGTGGGGCAGTGAAACTGCTTCGAAAAATGGAAGTTTTTCTGACCCAACCTTACTACCGATTTCAGGCAGATTCCTTGCAATGACTTGCAGCTGTGACTGTCATTCCGCCACGGGGAAAGTGTCAGCAAGACCAAGAATAGTAGCAGTCTGTCATCTCCCTGTTTTTGACGTTCTCATCTAAAATGTTAATTAAGAAGTTGCTATGCACAGAATGAAAATAAAAGTCAAGAAAGGAGGCAAAGGCAAAAAGTGCAATTGTGGTAGCATGAAAATATGGGATTTGTTTCCCCGTCTCACACCTGAACCTCGTGCCGCTCGCTCTGGCTTAGAAACACGTTATAACCAGCAAACAGACAAAGCATGGTGCCCACCCAATGAGAGGAAAATTCAGGAGATGCATGACTTCTGGTTCTGTTTAAAATCTAGTAACAAAGCTACTTAAGAGATTCTGTTTTGATTAATCCATTAGGAGCTGAAATGGTGCTGCTGTTTCACACATTTGTCTGAGATCCCTCTGTCTGGCATTTCATAGAGGAGAGCCCAGCTTGGCAGTGCTTTCCTAAGTCAGTACTACAGGTGAATCTGTGAGATCTTAATTTTCTTTAATTAACTTTTGAATGAAAATGTTATCAGAGGATGGTAGCTGTGCCTGGGTACGTGGGGACATATGTCCATGCTTTTAGGATCATGTCAGAATTTGAAATCTGAAAATGATTATTTCTAAGTCTCGTTGGAAGAAAATTTGTGTTTACTTAAGGGTTGACCTGGTGGTTATCCTTTATGTTTTAGCTTAATTCTTTCCAGAATAATAAAGCTCCCAGAGGGCGTTGGAAATGTATTTACTTACTTATTTGTTAAACAAACAATGGTCTCATTCATAGGGTCAGAGCTCTCTCTGCCTGGGAAGGAGATGCCACGTGAAATCGCACAGCCTTGGATTGGAATTGAAGTTTTTGGCCTTTAACCTTCAGAGAAAGGGTGAGATTTCAATTATCTTAAGAATGTGTCAGATAAGGGAGGTGAGCTCAACAAGATACATAGACGTAGAGCAAAAAGAAACTCTAGTGGATCGGAGAAATCCGTGTCTCATTAGTATTTGCTGATCAACTACCCTCCATAGGTGCTAGCAAGAATGAATAAGGAAAGGTCAAAAAATGTTCTATTTATTCTATTCTCTAGCTGAACATCCAATCCAGGTTGAAAATAGCGGAATAAAGGAGTAAACCGGCAGCAAACAAGTCAAGAGGATCCTGGATTACGTCTAACACATTACAAGCGTGGTGGGAACTGAGACGAGACAGGAGGACCCGAGGGCTTGGATAGACAGGGTTAGGTTTGTAGGGGAATAGAATCAGAAGGGGACAGGTTGATGGATTATAGGAAAAGAAGCTGGTGGCATTTGTTAGTTCATTTTGCAAGGAATCAGCCTTCAGAAAAGAGCAGTGAGGAAAAATGTGTCTTTTGAATGTTAAAGGGACTGGTCTGATTGATGTGACCAGGGATTTTACTGAGAAGTCAAAAATAAATAAACAAATAAACAAACAAATAAATAAATAAAATTAAGCCAGAAGAAAGGGAGGAGCCATTTGGCAGAAAGCCTTGGCAGGCATTCTGATACACGGGTTCCATATACAGAATAAGGGAATGACATTTAGGGAAGATCCCTCCGGCAGGGTCCCCGGCATGGATGGATAGATGCTCTCAGGCTTTCAGGTCAGGAGAGGATGTCGTTGGAGCAGCCGCTAGCGGAGAAACCAGGAGCAAAGGGTTGCAGGGATCCATGAGGGCCAGGATATGGGCCAGGACTAGAGTGGAAGAGAATTGTCCATTTGGTGGAATAATTCGTTAACTTCACTCAAGTCAGATGGGGAATGCATACAGTTTCTTGGCAAATTGAGTCTAGGAAAGCAATCATGAACCATCTCGTAAGTGTCCATATCTTCCGTTTCAAAACCGCCACTGAGTGTTGACCATGCTCTCCTCTGCTGCATCTCTAAGAACTTACATCCCCTTCAGAATGAATTTCTCATTGGCAGCCTGGGCACGCCCCGCAGCAGGGTGATGCTGGTGTGGCCTGTGGCCTCCTGCCCTTCCCCCAGCTCTGGCCAGGAGCCAGAATGTCTCTCCTTGCCTGTATCCTCCTGGTCATAAAGACCTAGCGAGAGGACAAAAGAAGCAACTTTGATTAATACAAACATCAGCTACTTTGAAGAGGGCATAGTTTTTGTTTTTGTTTTTGTTTTTTTCTGGCCTGTGGATTACAGATTTAGTCACTATTGTCTTAAATATGTGGTACGAGGACTTTTCATTCTGCACACTACCAATAAAATACTTGAACATCCTCCTCAAGATAGCTATGTTTATTTTTAATTATGCATTTCCTTATGATAGGTGCACTTTTAGTGATAAAAAAAAATATGCTTTATCATGGTTTAAATCTTGTTTTTTTAGGCACCCTGTGATAAAATGATCGGAAGATCAAGATAATACGCTCCGTTTACTCACATACATGGTTTTAAACCTGTCGTAGCTGGAAAAGATACCCCCAGGTATGAGCCGTTCCAGGTGGAGGACACGCATCTCACGCTGCCTCTGCTACATCCTGACATGCTATTATCCATCCCTCCCGATAATTCTAGTAAAGGTTTAGTTGAAATGTGGCTAGTAATTTTCCATCTTCTCTGATGTCAATCAGGTGTGCTTTATAGCTAATCAGAATTTGTTACATCTTAACATTTTTGACAAATGGGTTTGAAAACCACTGAGACTTTTTTTTTTGGAGGATTTTTAAACACGCCGGAAAAAAGTTTCCAAGTTTCCTAAATGTGGAAGTTACAAGTTTTTAAGGGAAAATACATTGCTTCTGGCGCTGAAATAATAAAACAGTAGAAACATTTCTAGACGTCTGCTTCCACAGTGTTCTCTCTCTAGCCGGAGTTTCTTTTGAAAAGTGGATGGTTTTGTATTCATTGCTGTAATGTCACCTTTACACTGAAGGGAACGTTTATATTTACGTCTCATAAAAGTTTAGATTAGAAAGAGAAGCTCAAGAAGTTTCTTACTGATGACTGCCTCTTTCGTTGTTAGAAATATATTGAATGTTTAATGTAGAAGCTTTTTAAACCACTTGCATATAGGGAGGAGTGTTAGTTTCGTTAGAATTAAACGGTATAATCTACTTCACTATGGCACACGTCCCATGTAGCACATCAGTGTTCACAGACCTCAGGTTGGTAAGTGACTTCATTCCTCACCTGCCATTGGTGGCCTGGGAGGATTAGACATAGGGACGGAGTGAGGAAGCTTGTGGCAATCCTTATGTCACATTTAGTATATCTCTTTCATTTTATCTTCTTATATATGATAATACATAAAAAGAGAAGTAAAAATATTTTTTTCCCATACCTCAAGGGATCACTTTTTAAATTTTATTATTTATTTATTTATTTATTTGACAGACAGAGATCACAAGTAGGCAGAGAGGCAGGCAGAGAAGGGGAGGGGAGCAGGGTCCCTGCTGAGCAGAAAGCCTCATGTGGTGCTTAATCCCAGGACCCTGAGATCATGACCTGAGCCGAAGGCAGAGGCTTAACCCAATGAGCCACGCAGGAGCCCCATTTTTTAAAAATATAAACTATTTTTTAAAGCAGTTTTAGGCTTACCAGATCATCTTTGCATCCCACTTTGACAATCATGATCTTAAAATGAATGGCCGGGGGGTACCAAGGGAAAAATAATGACTTCTTAGAGCTGTACAATCTGAGTCTCCCTAAACCTCACAAGAAAGACCATTAACAGTGACGTTTTCAATTTCACTGTCATTTTGAACTTACCTACATAGTGCAAGACATCCAATTTTCCAAAAGCCCCATGAACTAATTCCTGGATTCTCCCGGGGGCGTCTTCAAAGTATTTATAAGCCGTTGTGGCAAGTTTCCTCTGTGTCCCCTTCTTCCTGAGACAGTCACTCAGGAGGTTGTTTTGTCCGTGTCCCCAGGGCTATGGTCCTTGGTGAAGTTGTTGATTCTCGGTCTGAGCCCTGCATCCTGGGACTCCTTCAAGATGCCAACATTTGAAATGTAGTTTCGAAAAGACAAAAAAACAAGTAACGTAAGACAATAATTTGGTTGAGATAATAACGTGGTCCAAATGAAATAGCCCCAGTTGATATTTATGTCTCTTAAGAAATTTTTTCTACTTTTATCATTTTTAATTTGGAAATTATTTTAGCCAAATGTCCCTGCCCTGTACTATTTGTAATATCAAGGAGTTGGAAACAACCTTTAAATTGCTCCCACATTTCCACAATGATGAACTCCACAGAGTAAATTATTTCATTGGCAAAAAATGTATTAGAAGGAGAAAACCGGGGGTGGGGGGGTGGGGAGGGGAAGAAAGAAATATATATACTACTAATAAATTATTTAAAAAGCAAAAATAATTCACATTTGCAGAAATAATTACAAAATTGGTGGGTGATGCACCCAAACTATCACCACAGAAAAAAATACAGCATTTGAGAAATATTCATTTCATTTTAAGAAATCATCTATTCAAATCAAATATTCATTCTGACACAAGTTGTTCATTTTCATCACTGCCATCTTGTTTTGAATTAAATTGCTTGTGACCGTATTATTTTTAGCCAAATTGCCTGGAGGAAATATCCTTCCCGGTTCTGAGTCACTTTCTGTCACTCAAATTTTGAAGGTGCAGTCTGCAGGCCCTGGTCATTTTCAGAGCATCTTATGGAAGGCGGGTCTCACCTCAGAAGACCAGGAGATGTCGACCAGTCGGTGCAGCCGATTAGATGTGGTCACCTTTTCCTTTGGGTAGCTCTTCCCAACTGTCCTCCCACCTCCCTCAAAACAACTCGGAGGACCTGGCAGTTGCATACTTCTGGAAAACTCTAGGTTGAATAGCATTTTATCATTAAAAAAATTACAGTGCATATTATAAAACAGCATTTTATAATTAAAAAAAAACACCTTTACATCATCAGTTGTTTAATTCTGCTGACACATCTGTGCAGTGTTAGTTGGACCACTTTTCAGATGAGAAAAATTGGTTTTACAGCTGAAAGGAAACTTCAATATAATTTAAAAGTCCAGTCCCCTCATTTTCCATGGTACATGGAATGACCCAGACCATTTCATACGTCATGTTGTAAGCAGAGTCATTCCACCCCCTAACTCCTACCCAACAGACTCTTTCAGAGAAGCACCATACATACATAGATATAAAGAGGTATTTTTAAAATATGAATTTATTAATATGAATTGAAATATATTGCTAGTTGAATTGATGAAAACAAAGATCCTGCTGAGTGCAAAAATGTGACATTCAAGGAGTGCCTGGGTGGCTCAGTGGGTTAAGTCTCTGCCTTTGGCTCAGGTCATGATCTCGGGGTCCTGGGATAGAGTCCCTCTTCGGGCTCTCTGCTTGGCAGGGAGCCTGCTTCCTCCTCTCTCTCTGCCTGCCTCTCTGCCTACTTGTGATCTCTCTCTCTCTGTCAAATAATTAAATAAAATCTTTTAAAAAAATTTAAAAATGTGAAATTCGAAGTTGGTGGTGACAACAGGGCTCTTGCCTTCAGTGTCAAGTCATTTCTCAATTTTGTTTTGGTTTTGCAGTGTTTGGAATGTACTGGTCCACCAGGTGTGGTACGCTGACATCCATGATGGTCTGCAAAGATCCTTACTTCCCCACGTCCATGTCTTTGTGCAACTTCCGCCTCTGAATATCGGGCCAGACCTAGTGACTTGCTTCCAAAGAGTAGACTACAGCAAGGCAATAAGATGTCACTTCTAAGATTTTGAAAAGTCTATGACTTCTGTCTCTCTGGGATACATTTTCTCTGGCTTGCTTTCGTGACACCAGCTGCCATGTTGTGAGCTGACCCAGTGGAGAGGCCCATGTGCTAAGAGACTGAGAGAGGTCACTGGTCCTGTGAGGAACTGAGTCGTACCACCAAGTGAATGAGCTTGGAAGCAGATTCTTTCCTTGTGGACCTTTTCAGTGACTGTAGCCCCGGCTAACACCTTGACTGAAGCCTGGGGGCAACGTAGAGAACCAGCAAAGCTATGTGCAGATGGCTGGTCTATAGAAACGCTGAGATAACAAATATTATTGTAGCCACTAAATTTTGGGATAACTTATTATGCAGTAATTGATAACTAATACACCAGGCAAGCAGCTGCAAAAGGTTATGCTGTTTTTGTTAGGTTTGGTTTGTTTTTTTGTTTTTTTTTTTGTTTGTTTTGTTTTGTTTTTTAACAACTCCACTTACTGTCCATGATTCCTTTGAATTTGGCAGAGAAGGCAGGCAGGGGAAGCATTAGTACATTTTCCCCATAAAATCAATAAACTCAACAGCAGAAAGTGATGAATATAACATCTCCAATGTTGTAGCCTGTGTAATAAAACACATTTGAGTGTACTTCTTGGGTTTGTTACAGTGTAAACTATAAATACAGACTTTTGAAAAGTGAATTTTACATGAAATGTTTGTGGAAATCATGGAAGATGACACATGTCCTGGAAAGAGCCCAGGTCTTAAAATTAGGATGACTTGTGGAGCTTTGGTTTCCTCATTGTAAAACTGGAAGAATAATTCCTACCTCATTGGTTCTAAATGGTGTGGGCGCTCAGTTCAATGCCTGGTCAGTTGACATTCTTTAGCTTTCGTCATGACTGATGATAAAGATGAGGCCCATAGACATGAAGTGACTCTATGTCCCCAGCAAGGATGGGCTCTAGGATTTAGCTCTATCTAATACACCCCAGCTTCCTGAGTTATTGAGTGGCAGACTTTGAACTCTGAATCCAGATCTCTGACTTCTTCCACATTACACGAGGAGCCCCAACCCACCAATTTCATGTGTCTGACTCCCAAGAAGAATTCTCCTGGGGACTTGTGTTAAACCACTAACTTTGGTGGAGTTCTTAACACACTAAGAACAAAGGCTTACAAAGATAGATGGAAGAAGAATGGCATTTCCTTGAGATAAACCCACATTTAAAATACCATCTTCCCAAACAGTCTTTCCTCCACCCTCTATCTTTGATTTTGACATTGATAGAGAGCTTTCAAGAGAGCAGCATAGCTCAATTAGACGAAGCTACTAATTTGAAGGAACAATACATAATGAATGGCACTTATATGTGGTGATTTTAACAGCAAATGTCTTCTACCATTTTTTCCCTGAAACATTTTATCTTGTCTTTTCCTCCTGTTATGTATTGTTAAGGACTATTGCAAGTGGGTGTGAGAGAGAAAGAGAGTGAAAGAAGAAAGTGAATGGAAGGACTGCCTTGGGAGAGCAAAGGGTATAGAAAAAGATGAGCCTGCCGCCAGATGTATATGGGGCAGGTAAGAGCACCCAGACTCCTTACGAGGGAATTGGGTTCTTCTTCCGTGTCCTCAGGTCTGGGTGTCCCAATCCAGAGGAGGAACAGAACAGAAAAAACCAAAAACAAAAACACCATCCTGCAAACCTCCTGGTGTGCTTTGAATGAACACAGGACACTGCTCTGCTTCTTCTGCTCCCTTGTTGCTCATCTTACGAAGACCCATGCCAATAGCAAGGCCACCACGCCAATCTTGTGACCTCTCTTCAGCACACAGCTAACATCCTCTTGGGCATTAGAAGGAAAATATTCATGCTTACAGATAACTTACTGCACATTCTGGTATAACAAAAGCATCAGGGTCAATATGTTCCAAATAAAAACCATCGATGAGTAAATAAGTGAATGATAAAATGAAAACCACACCACCATACATAATTCTCGCTTCCTCTTTCTCCCTTTATTTCACCCTGAATCTCGCATCGCTGATGGGTTATACTTGACAGCACTTCAAATCAAAGAAATTTGACTGAGAAAAAAAAAAAAAAGAGGATTTGCCCAAACTTTAAAGATCTTTGGACTCTCCGGAGTGTGCATCATGTAGTGGAAAAACCACTGCCATGGAGTGGAAAGACCTGGTTTCCAGTCTGGGCTCTGGCAGTAATTAACCAGCACGGTTATAAATAAATAGCAGTGTGATTTTTGCAAGGCACTCTTCTTCCTACTGTGTCCAAGGCAAACCCTAAAAGTTCTCCCCAACTCCATAACCAATATCTTGTCTGAGTCATGTTCACCTCTCACCTGTGCCACCAAAACAGCCCAGCTAGGCAGGCTGCTTTACCCTTACCGGCTCCCACCCATTTCTTCTGACACTGCTGTCAATGTTCTTACAGAAGAAAATCAAAGCATGTCACTTTCTACTTGAAACTCCCATGATGTCTCACTGCCCAGCTTCTGCACTTCATCTCGCCCTGTCCCCTGTCTGTCCACTACACGCCTGATAGTCTGGTCTTTTGTCAGTTCTTAGGCCAACCTCTTTCTTACCTCAGGACATTTCCCTTTCTTCTTACCTCTGCCTAGAATGCACTTGAGTTGTTCTCCCAAATCACTCCAAAGTTGGTATGTAAGCATTATTTACCAAAGTAAATCAACAGATGAATCTAAATCCTAACTTGCTCCTTGTCCTACTTCAACTTCCATGTCACATTCTAAGGGAAACTTTTCCCCATCAATCCCCTCATTGTTGTCCCATATCCATCTTTAGTTGGCTTTTAGTACTTAACACAATTGTGATTCTTTCTTCTGTTGTTGTTTACTTGCTTATCATGTGTCTCTTCCGTGAGAATTTAAACTCCGTGAGGGCAGGGACCTTTTCTGTCCTCTTCAGCATTATATTCTCAGTGCCCAGCATGGCACGCCTCACTCCTGTTGTAGCAAATATTTGTGGAAGCAAATCAACAAATGAATGAACCCCAATTCTACTATGTTGATCCCTTATCTAAAATCTTTCAAAGACTGTCATAGCCAATATATGGAAAAATACTAGATTCTTTGCATGTCCTCCGGATGTGGCTCTTCCTCTCTTTTCTAGCATTAAAAAATTACTTGCATTTCAAATTGAGCCATACATTTTTGGTCTTCTATTTGTTGCACACAAAGTGCGCAAAATGGCAGCCACCACCTCCCCTCTACATAATCCTCTTGGCTAACTTCTAACTGTCCTTCAAAACTCAGCTCGAGTGTCCCTCACTCTGAGAAGCCCTTTTTGGTCACTTTCTTCTCTCTATGTCTCCTTGCCTGCACCTGTTGGTGACCCACTCTTCTCTCTCGCGTAGCACATACCGCACTCAGATGAGGATTTCCCCCAACTGCAGGGTCTGGTTCTTGAGAGCCAGGACTTACTTCTTATTCCTCATGTCTCTTTTTTGCCTAGTACATTGTAGATATTGATAGTAAAAATATGTGAATAAATATTAACGAATGGCTGACTCACTCTTCTTGAATGGCATAGGACTATAAGAGATGTCATTACTAAGGTCACATCCTACTGAATGCACTCAGAGGCAATAACTCAAGTGCCATTTAGTACTAAATTCAAACATTCTATTAAGCCTATTATTATGGCTTAATTGAATATTTTAAGCCACCAAACTTTTGACTCTGCAAACCGGTGTCACTTAAGGTCACCCTCTCCAAAAATATTGCATATACCCTGAGTAGTTTGAAGCTGTCATGATTTTGTCCTTGCAAAAGTAAGGTAAACCCCAACGTGCTTTTAGAGTTCGTTATCTGATTTTGATGGTAGAATTGGCCACATGGAAGACATAAGTGAATGAGATGGTCAAGCTATAATTAGACAAACAGACAAGCTGAGGGTCCTGCATGCTTATTCAGGTACAGTTACTGACCCACATGTATCAGAATTGTCTGGATATCAGAATACTGGGGCACTGGATATGCCTCTTAAGTGGAGACAGTGGAGCAAGAGTCTACCGCAGGCCCAGTCAAAGTGAATTTGTCTGGAGTCTCTTTCTGCCTCTTTGTATAAGTCCTAATATTCCCTTCCTTTCTTCTACCTTATAAAGTGAGGAAAGAATCAGGTTGATTTGAGGTGGAGCCATGTTTACTCCAGAAAAATATTAAAAATAATAAAAATAACACCTTATATTTATCTGTGTGTCTAATGTTTTATAATTGTAGGATGTTGTCATTCCTGGAAAACAACCGTAAGCATGATGGAAAATTTGAAACTCTGTATTTGGAAATGAAAAATAAGTCTTTTAAAGCAATGTTTCTCAAAATCCGTCCCCAAAACACCCAAGATTTTTTTGTTGTTGTTTAAAATATAGATGCCCAGACCCCTGAAAGACATAAAACATGGAACCCCTCTGAGTGCAGCCTGAGAATTTGCATTTTTAAAATAAGCTCCCTGGGTGAGTCTACGGCACACTCAAACTTGAGAAAGCACATTGAAAGCAAGTGACTTTTTTGCTAAGGGATAGCAAGGCAATGGAGGTAATATCAGGACAAGTGTCTCTGGGAACATGTAACCAGAGGATCTGGGCAGGATTGAAAAGCCAGGTTATTTTAGAGGAAAAGAATGAAAGAAACTCAAGATCCTGAAGTGAAAGGGCTAAAGTTTATATGGTAGAAATAAGGCACTGACTACAAAGGGTGGCCTATTTTCCCAGTGTAGGGCTAGGGCGTGTGGGCACAATTACCATCATCAAAGAGTTGTTCCATGCGTCACTAAATCAAAAGTGGTTCTGAGGCCACAATCACCTATTATTAGAAATGTAATAGTCATATCTTATTTTAAAACCTGTTTTTTAATCTATTGCCACCTGTAAAACTAGACTAAACAGATCAAATGTTAAGTCTATCTAAAAATACTCTGAGCAGAAACATAATTAGGGTTCTAATTAGGATTATCATTTAGTAGGCTATGGAGACAAGCCTGAAGAGATAAACCCCTGTATCAGCGGCATTAAGTTCTAAGGATTTATTAGAGTTATGCACCTAAGCCACGTGTTTGGGGCGTCGTATAAAAATTATGTCGAACAAGTTTTTAAACCCAAGTAATGATGGTAATTTGTTTTCACTCAAAGAAAATCCTAAGTGCAGTGATTTGAACAGACTAAACAAGGTGTTGCTTGGAAGTTTGTAGCTCATGAGAAAACTCCGCCGTAGATCTTACGCTCTCCTGGTTTTCAGATACCGTTTCAGGAGAGAATTCAGATCATTTCTGATTTGCTTTCTCAAAGGTATTGGCTTTGTGTCCGATGCTATAGAACAGTTTGAAACCTCTTGATCTGATTACACATCAAGCAAGCCATGCTCTGTGCAGAAGACACAAAGTAAATATTTTCAGACTCAGTCAACAGTTCATTGTTTTTTTGTACTAACAAGGAAACCCAGCAGCTTTCTAAAAAAATATCTATGCTCTTTGATATTTATATATTAAATGACCATATTAAAGGGATTACTGGAAGAAAACATGAACCTGAAGTTAACTGTCTGAGATTGTCAAAATAATGGGGTCTTATGTAGAAACCCACCTCAAAATGAGAAGAAAAATATCTGGGCCTTCTTATCTGGTTTCCCTACTCGAATATTTCTTGCTAAAAACTACTTCTTAGGCAGATGAAAAGCACTAGCTAAAGGAAATTATCTTTTCTCTCTCTTTCAATTACCTGTCTGAGTCAGTTTCCTTAGACTGGAAAAAGTTATTAGGACTTTGCAGTTGAAAAGATGGAGGCTATCGAAGGGAGTGTCACCACTAGTTGTCTGCAGATCCAACTGGTGCTGTCATTGGTCATATGGACTCTGAGCTTTTGTGCCAGGAATGTGTTCTTTCTGGAACTGGTGAGTCTACCAAGTTCGTTATCCCAAAAATGTGTCTCAGAGATCTCACGCCTGCCCCACCCATAAACCAGTCCTTTTCTAATAAACTCAGAAATGTCACTACAGTTCTTCAAGCAGAAACTTGAGAGGCATCCTGACCCTTTTTCCCTAACAACTTCAGTGTCTGCCAACAGGGGAATGGATAAAGAAGATGTGGTGTGTATATATATACAATGAAATATTACTCTGCCATGAGAAAGACAGAAATCCTGCCATTTCTGACAACTAGAGGACTTCATGGTAAGTAAGGTGAGTCAGACAGAGAAAGACAAATACTGTATGGTACTGAATGATAGATATCCCTTATCTTTGGAATCTAAAAAAGTCAAATTCGTAGAAACAGAGAACAAAATGGTGGTTGCCGGGGAAATTGGGGAGATGGTGGTCAAAAGGTACAAAGCTGCAACTAGAAGATAGATTAGTACTGAAGATCTAATGCACAACATTGGGATTATAATTAACAATACCATATTATATGCTTCAAAGTTGCTAAGAGACCAGACCACAAAATGAAATGAGGTGTTAGCTAACATTACGGAGATAATCATATTGCAATATATAAGTGCATCAAATTAACACACTGTAAACCTTCAATTTACCTAATGTTCTATGTCAGTTATATCTAAAAAAAAAAAAAAAATTCCACACAAAAAGATTAAGGAAATTGAAGGACCGATGTTGAGGAGTTGCTGCTTGGGAGTGAATTCTGCACCAACCACCTGGGTCACTGGGTTCCCTTTGCTTGGCTAATCCTGATTTCCCACTTATTGAAACTCTCAGTTTTCCCCCTACACTTCTATCCTTCAAATGGGTACAGGTCTTGATAGAAAATTATTTTTCTGAGCCTTTGAGAATGTGGGACTTACTGGGCAGCAGAGGGTATCAAGCTGAAATGTAAGAGACATTTAGTGATCTGGTTGAGCTGAGCGTGCAAGGACAGAGTTCTGAACCCACATAACTTTTCTGAGAACAAGGATACTGCTTGACTGTTGGGCTAAGAGGAAACAATAAGAATGTGGTGTTTGTCATCTGAGCACTTGCCTTAAGTATCCTGACATGGGCACTGTTTTTCCAATTCAAGTGTTCAGTAATGTTTCTTTACTCTCTTCTGTCTCTCTGTTTCTTTTTTTCCAGAATTAGTTACGCTGGGTGGCTGGTGACACGTCAATGACCACAATGGATATGATCCGCTTGTCATGAAATTTACAATACCACAAAAGGCAGACTTCAAACAAATTATTCACAAAGTAGTTTAATTACAATTACAATAAGTTACATAAAAGTTTACAATGAGAGTAGATGACAGGGTTACTTGCGTTGGTTTGAAGGAACAGGGAACGTTACCTTGGAAAGTGACGTTTCAAGAAGATCTGAAGGATAAGAATTGCTTCCCTTAACATCTTGTATACAGTGTTATAAATGTTTTATAAAATGCAGCTCCTAAATGCTTGACGAAAAGCCTATAATCTTATATGCCCTCATCACTTTTCACAACCTGTAGTCTTCAACTTCAAATGGTTCATTTAGAGGTAAAGTGGGGAAATCACGTTCATTGGTCTGAAAATAAAGGTTTTATATTTGTTTTAGACTCTTGGCACCTAGAAAATAGCTTTTAGAAATATTTACAGCAACACACACACACACACACACGGACATCTTAAAATTACACAATATCCTCATATTTTGAGCTTATATATGATCTCCAGTCTCCATGATACCTATTAGGTTGCCCCTACATCTCAGGAAGGGTTCTGAATCTTATAATTATATCCAACAGAAAGCCTCCAACCATACTTGCTCTTTGACTCTCTCTAAGTACCAACTAGCATTAGCTCTTAGAAAATGAATATCTAGGATTGCCTCTGTGGGAAGAGAGGGAGAGTGGACACTGAAAAGGGAAATGTAAAGAACTTCAACGTTTTTTGTAATGTTTTATTTCATAGAAACATTTGAAGACAGTATTATAAAATGTTGGCCTATTTTAAGTTCAGAGTGAAGGCTTCCTGGGTCATGAGTGTTTCTTCATTATATTCTTAAAAATTAGGACATCTGATTTGAAGTCCTACAATTAGTTCATTTGTTATTTAATTAATTAATATACAACAAAGAGTCAGTAAGCACCTATGACATACCTAGATTTGTACTAAGAAATGTAATGTGAAAAAAAAAATACTCTACCCAGTGGCTTACTATGGTGTGAACTTCCCAATTTAAGTTTCCCCAAAATAAGAGATGATTTTTAATTGACATTGGTTAACAGATCCATTTATGAAGTGTTTAACAAATGGCTTACCCATTTACATCCTGATAAAGAGAAAATGCCTCTCCTGCTTGTCTTTTCTTCCTTCTTCCAGACCATTGCAATGGTAATTCATTTGTTATAAATTAGCAAGTCTTCATAAAGTTTTCGAGTGGAAACACTCAATGAAGTGAGTATTAATTATTCTGTTAAATGAAAAACTCAGGAAATCTTAAGGCCCAAACCTAAGAATGGGTATTATGTGTGCCAAAAGATACTGGGTAAGCTAGCTTGTCATTCGTTCAGTTTCCAAATCAGGTCAACAGCACGGACAAATTTAGGGATAAATTGTGATAACTTTTCTCTTAAGATTTTATTTATTTATTCTAGAGAGAGAGAGAACACCTGAGAGAGAGCATAAATTGCAGGGGGGGGGGGGCAAAGGGAGAATCAGGCTTCCCACTGAGCAGGGAGCCGGACACAGGTTTCCATCCCAGGACCCTGGGATCATAACCTGAGCTGAAGGCAGATGCTTAACTGACTGAGCCACCCAGATGCCCCAAGAACTCTTTGTTTTAACTCTTGTTTTAGCTTATGCTAGATTCTTAGATAGGGGCTATACTTCTTAAAGCAAATATTTCAAAACAGATGCTGCTGTTGTTAACTGGCCAAAACAGTGAGTCTGAAATCAGAACTGCAAATTTGGGTACATGCGGACTCGATCCTGTTCATTGTACCTCTGAATGGTCAAGAACTTACCTGAACAAAGATGATTACCTGCTAACCTTTCAATAACTAACCACTGACATGAGATTAGAGGAATCTCGTTCAGACAGCCAGTGGGCAAATCCAGTCTTCATGTGATTAAATAGGTCCTTACTAGTGTTTCTACTTTACAGTTTGAAGCAGTCCCCCAAAGCATCTTCAGCTTATTCTTGACAGAAGGGTACTCAGCTAGGAAAGGGCTCTCTTTTGAAACCACGTAATTCCTTCTATACTCAGGCTCATATATTTCGAGTTTTCATGGTCAAGACAAAGGAAGCAATAACCAACAAAGCATCAGTGACTGAAAACAGGGAGTCTCTTGAGCTGTATGCCATTATTTTGAATTTATTAACCAGAAGGGTATTTCCCATGTGATGTCACTATGGTCATTATAGACCAGCCAATGCCCTAATAATTTATTTCCCAGATTTTGATTCTTTTTATCATTTCAAAGTTTGTTTCATTTACAAATATATCAACTGATGTGGTCATAAGTGATGGAAGCAAAATGTTCTTTTTTTATAATCTATTCTGTAACTTTTTGTAGCCAGGAAAAAAAAAAAAAAGGAAACAATGGAGATGAGGGACTCAAATCCTAGATGAATGTAGAGTGCCATTTTACTTTTCTTGCTGTGATTTCTTCCCTTCAAGGAATAAGTGATATGGGCAGTTTTATAGCTTAAACAAGAAGATTAACTGCCTATCCCAAAGCACTGAGTAGCTGATGTGAAAAGGGAATGAGCTTCTGGGGAATATCTATCCACTTCTGTCCACCTCAATGATCGACTCCCCTTCAAAGATGGGTTTGTAATTTTAATTGGATACCAACGCATTTGGAAGCGCTGGGGTTCAGGACACCCCACAGACATAGTTGAGTGCATCTTTATGAAACTCCTTTCTCAGTTTCCTCTTTAACCATGATTAGGAGGAACAACAAGTAATTTATGGCCAGGGTCCTTTCTTAAAGACTTCATCCTCAACCTTAGTAGGGCCTGTATTCCATTCTGGGGTTCTCCCCTCTGAACAGCCCCACTCCCACACGGACACATGTAATCACCTCAGAGAAGACTGTGTCTGCAAATGACAAGACACAGTGGGGAAATTGGCAAATACATTAAAAAAAAAAAAAGACACAAAATAGTCTCCGCCTACCAGTCAGATGCTCCTCCATCAGAACAGAAAACAATGGAGAGAATGAAGATCATTCAGTTGAACATGATCCATTTTGAGCAAACTCTAATCAATTCAGGGACACCTCCTCTTCACCCCTCCTCTCCCCTCCATCATCTGTCTACATTTGTGCAGCTCTGAGCACACCATTAAGAATACTTTGACAAGGGTGTCATTTTAATCTGAATGTCTCAAAATGATTGGGGAGAAAAAGTTTTCTTTTGCCTTCAACTCCAAAATAAAATTGATATGAGAAGGAGAAAGAAAGTTTCCCTAAGAGATTTAGTTTGGTGTTGAGTCCTTTAGGACTTCCCTAATGATGGAGGTAAGTTCAAGGTAGGAAGGAGGGGGTGACATTTGTCATCATCCATTAGGGAAGGATTAGTCAGGCCAGCCTGATAGAAGCTAATGTGTCCTCAGTTTTAAGGACTTTAAGGGAATAGAACTTAGAATATGTAGTTGGAAGTTTGAATTCAGGCCCGGTGTCTATCATCTATGTCACCTTACACATGTCTTGAACATCTCAGAGTCTCTTTTCTTCTTCATAAGGTAGAGATCATATCTAAGTTAGGTTAATGTGAATATTACATGAGGTAATGTATGTGAAGAGGAAATAGTTGACTAATATGGGAGTACGAACTATCTGAAGTGAATTCAGAGTTTCAAGTCTGTAACAGCAGGAGCTTACCCTTGGGCTACTATTAGGGTTAGAGGTGATCCTAGACAGGGGTAACACACATATATGCCCCAAATATGCATGTACATTTCACAAGCCAGCTTGGTCGTGAACATGAGTCAAAGGAAGGAAGACTTGGCTATAGGGTCTCCACTCAAATCCTTTCTGTGTGCTTTCTTCTCTAAGGCTCCCATCTCTACTTTTGCAGCAGTGACCTCCTATGACAATTGCTTGCAGATGACACAGGCTGTCCTCCATTCTGAGTACCTTAGAAACTCAATGCCTGAGCGTTTCTTCCTCCAAGGGCTCTTGCTATATGCATTTGGTTGATCTGTCTTTTATATCACATCTCTGGGGGGTGCTTCCCCCTTTGATCTTTCTCTCTTTCCTATTGCAATATATTTGGGTTTTTAAATTTTGGTTACTTGGTTCTGTAGGGCCTCCTACATTCCAGATTTTGCTACCTACATCTGCAGTTTTTTAACTTTTTCCTTTATCTCTTGTTATTTAATGTAAAGTGGTAGTAGACCCAGAGATTTGTTAAATTCGGGTTTGATGTTTTGTTAAGAATACTTTACATTGGGGCACCTGGGTGGCTCAGTCAATTAAGTGTCTGCCTTCAGCTCAGGTCCTGATTCCAAGGTCCTGGGATCAAGCCTCACATTGGGCTCTCTGCTCAGTGAGGAGTCTGCTTCTCCCTTTCCCTCTGCCCCTCGCCCACCTCGTAATCTCTCTAGCATGTGCTCCCTCTGTCTTAAAAAAAAAGGATACCTCACAGCTGATGTGTGCTTTCCACTGCATCTTTGCGAGGTGTGTATTTTGTAGCTGTTTCTTTTTCTTCATGATGGTCAGATTGATCAGTGGGTTGGAGCCTGATTTATTCTTTATAAAATTTATCTAAGGGTTTTAACAGCCCTAGCTAGCTATTGCTGCTAGATCCATTATATCCTTAGGGTTTGCAAAATACTAATATTCTAATTCTATCATTTCTTGTTTATTGTCAGATGGAATACTTTTCCAAATAAAAACTTGCACTCATCAAGCATTCGATTACTCTTAGGTACAATAGACAGGAAAGACAATATAAATGTCTACATTCTTCGCTTTATCAGTTTTCAGAAAAATGAGTTAGTTCTTCAAAGGTGACTACCTAACAATGTTGTAGTTTTATTAGTGTAATTATAAATGGGTGGATTTTTACTTACTTAATATGTTTTAACCCATTAGAGTTAATCTCTGTAGAGATTTTTTGGTTTTTAAGTAGGCTCCATGCCCAATGTGGAGTCCATTGTGGGGCTTGAATGCATGAACCTGACATTAAGACCTGAGCGGAAATTAAGAGTCAATCAACTTAGCCACCCAGGCGCCCCATTTCTCTCCTTTTTAACATTCACATTATCTCATCTCTGGCTGGTGGAACTGCCTACAAGTTGACTACTAAATTCTTTTCTTATGACCCCAGTAGTAACGTTGCATAACTTCCTTGTTTTCTGGATACAACAAAATGTGCCTGATTCATCTAGAACATTTTCTGCCCTAGATCTGGAATAAGCCATTTCCCCAAGCAACCCTGTCTTACTTTATTATGAAATGACCTTTAGAGACCACAGTCTGGATGTTGGAAGTGATCAGAATGACTAGGTTGTTCACTGTTTCTTGACATTAATAGAAATAAAAAATACATTTTATTTTCAGAGAAAAGTGAGTTTGTTGAAATATTTCCACATCAAATTAATAATTCTGTGGTGTTAACATCTTTTACCTTATATTTTGGTATTATTTCTCTTATGCTGAAAATAATTTCCTAAATCTAGTAGTTCACAGTAACCAATAAAATGTTGTTACTCTAAATATAATTCCTGGGAATAGTTTAAAATGTTCCCATAATTCTTCCTGACCCTAAGATATATTCCAACTATAGGTGTATTGTGACATCATACTGTTTTAATGTCACTTAGAAATATTCTTCTTTATGATTAAGTTAACAACTCAGTACATAGATTCATTTGTTAATTTTGATTTTGTTTTAGGGCCTGCTTTTAAAATTTAATTTTGCTTTATAATTTTGCATACACATACATACAATAGAGTTGTTAGTCATTTTATTTATTTTTAGAAGTTCTTCAAATTTAAGGATATTTACACTTTGTGATATAAGGTCCAAACATTTTCTTTATTTGAAAATAAAGTTGTTGTTTTTACTGATTTTTGGAAATTTTGAGTTGTTTTTACTTTGTTTTGGTGTTTTTTGTTATGCAAAAGTTTTTTTCAAAGTACTCTAAATTTGTCTATTTTTTTCTCTTACTGCCTCTGGATACTGAGTTATAGTTTGTAAAGTCTTTCTCATCTCAGCTTAAGAGAAATTCATTTATGTTTTCTTTTAGAACTTGTATAGATGGGGCTACATTAGGTCCTGATTGATTTGAAATTAATCCTGGCATATGGTGTGAGGTACAGATTCAATTTTATCCTTTTTCAACCAGTTGTTCTAGCACTACTTGATAAGAAGTCCTCCATTTCCCCATAGACTTTCTATAATAAAATTTTTCTTGCCTTGAATTTATTCCTAAATTTTCTATTTTGTTTTATTCATTTATTCATACACTAATACCATGTTGTTTTAACTGAGATAGCATTAAACTTATAAATTAACCTGGGTAAATTTTAGCACTTGATGAGGTTGAGTTTTTCTATTCAAAAATTTGTTCTTTCAATGTGTTCAATGCTCCTTGCTTATCTTTCAGTAATGTTTTACGTTTTCATCTCACAGGTCCTGTATTAACCTGCTTGGGTTCTGCTGAGTTTCTTAATTTTTTGGCTTGATGTTTCTCATCCTTTTAGAAAATTCTTGATCACTACCTCTTAAAATGTTACTCCTACCCCATTTTCTCTCCCTGTCTTTCTGGAATCCCAATGACATGAATGAGAGAATTTTAATAATGCCCCACATGTTTTTATAGCTCTTTTTCATTTTTCACATGGTTCAGTTTAGATATTTCTTATTAACATGTCTTAGAGTTAACTAGTCCTCTCTTCTGTTGTGTGTAAGTTGTTTTTAGACCTATCTAATGAACATATAATTGCATTTATTATAATGTTTTTTGTTTCTTTAAGGTCAAGAGGGTTCTTTTTGTAAGATTTTACTTCCATATGAGATTTTCATTTTTAAAATTTATTTTCACCACATTTAACCCTTCTAATTAATAATATTACTCAAAGCTATAAGGTCCTGCTAATTCCAATATTTGGATCACCTATAGACAGTTTCTATTATATTTTTCCTCACATTTTCAGCCATATGGTTCTGTCTAGTAATTTTGTTATTTACTGCTGGACCTTACTAATAAAACTGTTAGCATTTCTAGATGATGCTATCTTCCTCCAGAGAGACTTCCTTCTCCTTCTATTTGACGGATAGTGTCTTAATCCAAGTATACACTGAGGTAATTAGAAGCTCAGTGGTAGCTTTAGTAAGACTCTGTTGATCTCTGAGTAATTTTCCTCCTAAAGGACAACCCTATTGCTGTCATATTGTTTTCTATTGCTGCAATAACAAATTACCCCAAATTTAGTGGTTTATAACATAACAATTTAATATCCTACAGTTCTGTATGTGAGAAGTCTGGTGGCTTTCACTGGGCTAAGATCAATGTGTGCACAGGGCTGCTTTCCTTTCAAGAACTTCTAAGGGAGAATCCACCTCTTGCCTTTTCTAGCTTCTAGAGGCCATCTGCATTCCTTGGCTCATGGCTACTTCTTCCATCTTTAAGGCCAGCAGTGTGGCAGCCTCCAATCTCTCTATTTCTCTATTCGGTAGAAATTGACTCCTGCCTATCTGTTAAAAGGACCTTTGTGATTAGATCAGACCTGCCCAGATAGTCCAGGATAATGTCCCAATCTTAAAATTTTTAATTAATCACACGTGCCAAATCCCTTTTGCCACATAAGGTAACACAAACAGAAGTTCAGGGGTTAGTGTCTGGACATCTTTGGAGGCTATTCCTCTCCCCACCAAAGTTACCAAGTAGGGTTGCCATGTTTAACATACAGAAACACAGAATTCTTGGTTAAATTTGAATTTCAGATAAACAACAAATAATTTTGCATTTTAAATATGTCCTAATTACTGCATGGATCATACTTATAAAATCGTTTATTGTTTATCTGAGATTCAAATTTAAGTGGGCCTCATTCTGCATTTTTTTTTTTCTGTCAGTTCTACCTCCAGTGCATGATCTACTCATAGTAAGAGCATGATCTACTCATTGGGATTCCCTCTTCTGGCAGATCCTGAACTCTGATCCTTTTCTCCTCAGTATAGCAAGGTTACCAATTATTCAAATACGCTTTTTGGAGTTTTCACTTAGCTTCTCAAACTCCTAGGATGAGGAAATTTCTCGCAGGGAAAATGACCCATGTCCTAGGCTCAGCTCTCTGCCTTTCTTTCACCAGGATCTTAGTTCATCAAGTCTAGTTTTGAATTTTCATCCCCATGTGACTGCCATAGTCTCTGTTGGTTTCTCTTTTTTTGTGGTGGCTTCTGCTCAGGGAAAACTCAGCTTCTTTTCCTGCACCTAGAATCAGCAACTTCTTCCTGGGGCCAAATGTCCAATGAATTCCTGGCCACTCTCCACGGCTCTGCCCCTTTCAGAGCCTTAAAGCCTGAGTCCTGGCTGTTTCAACCACCAGCTGATGCACTTAGAGAGGGCTTTCCTAGTTTACAGGGCTGGAGAGCTGTTTGGCCGCACACTACTCTATCCATTTGGATTTTCTAATGGCACACCTGGTGATTTCCCAGTATTATCACAAATGCAGAAATGGTTGGTGGGCAACAGCAGCATGGGTGAAAGGAATGGAGGTGATGTGGTGACATCCCAATGAGAAAGTGTGGTTGCCCAGACCTGAGAGTTGGCTGTACCTCAGAGACTTTGGCAGTGCTGTTTGGCCTGGGATAGAGCCAAGCAGGCCCCTCTGAAAGATAAGAGGTTGACGACCATCCTTTCCTGCACATTCGGCTTTCCTTTCAGGTAACATCAGTAGAACCCAGGCACAGGCTGTCTGAAACTGGTCTTGGAGTTTCGTCCTGGACACAATAATTTAAAGAAGCAAAATTTTGGGTGCCTGGGTGGCTCGGAGAGTTAAGTGTCTGCAGGTCATGATCCCAGGGTCCTGGGATGGAGCCTCACATTGGGCTCCCTGCTCAGTGGGGAGACAGCTTCTCCATCTCCCTCTGCTGCTTCCCCTCCTGTGCTCTCTCTCTGTGTCAAATAAATAAAACACTTTAAAAATATATTTAAAAAGAAGCAAAATTTTAATATAATGATTGTAAAACATTTGCTTTCCTATAGCAACAAATACACTGTCACCACTTCCCTCATGATAATGATAATCTTGCTTCTGGCCTTGAGCCAGACATCAATGTGGCCAGTTGTGGGGATGGATGTGAGTGGGTCAAAGGTGGGAGGTCTTCAAGGTGGGACTTCTTTTCTTCTTTCCTCTTCCCTTCCTGGGGCATTTTTTGTGCCACTTGTTTTGCCCCTAGGACATAATTTCCTGTTTTTGGGCACCAGGCCTTCATGAACCAGATTTTAGGAGCTATAAAATTTTCCCTTTCCATCAGCAAAAACTACTCAGGGGATTTGGAACTAATTTAAACTGAGAAGGGGAAAAAAAAAATAAAAAAAAAATAAAAAAAAAAAAAACTGAGAAGGGAAGGCAGACAAATTAATGGATGGGACTTTATCTCACTCTGGGTGTTTCCATTGTGTGGAGCTTGGAAAAACCCTGAGCTCAAGGCCTGATGCACTGACCAACTCCAGTGGCTCATGAGAAAGCATTTTGGGCGGAGAGCTGGGGCTTCTTTTTCCCTGTCCTGAAATTTCAAAATGCTGTTTGTAATGGGATGCTCAAAGCCAAGTCAAATTATGAATCAATAAAATATTTTAAAAGGCAACAAGAGGACCATACGTTTCTCAAGCAAGATGAATACTTTCGGAAAATATTGAGTTGATACCACAGACTAGAGAAACATAAAATGTTCCTTTAAAAATTACTTCATAAATGCTGACTAAATGTAATATAGTATCCTAGGTGGCATCATGGAACAGAATAAAAACATTGTGTCATACAATGGAAATCTGAATAAAGTATGGACTTCAGTTAGTATAATGTATCAATTGTGGTTCACTCATTGTGACAAATATGGCATACTAAGGTAAGATTTTAATAAGAGACAAAACTGGGTACTGAGTAGATGGGAACTTTCTGCCCTAGCTTCACAACTTTTCTGTAAAGCGATAATTATTCTGAAATAAAATGTTTATTATTAAAATAATTTCATATACAAAGAAGGTGTTGAAAAGTAAGGGAGATGGGACAATAAGAGGTTATACTCTTAACTAAAGCTATTAAACAGAATAGAAATATTAATATTCCATACCAATTTACAGAAATTATGTCAGTAAATCATGTTCCAGAAATAGTCTGGTGGAAATAGAGCATTTCAAGTAGGGAGAGCAATGTCACCCAGAACCCAGCCGCACCACCAAGTCCTTGCTCACTTACAAATAACCCTGAGAAACTTTCCCTGAATGAAAATGTGTATAATTTCCAGTTTTTAAAGAGCGATGGGCTGAGAGCCAAAAAATATTCTTGGACTCTTTTCTTTCAGTATCCTAAAATTAACCTATCAGAATGAACTATTCTACTCAGCTGTTTGAAATGGAATGTCTATCTCTGAAAGTAACCATTTTATTCAAGCTTTTTTGAAATGAGACATCTGATTCTTTTTTTCTACAGCTTTTATGAAAAATTTCAAGCACACACACAAAAGTAGACAGAACAGTATAATAAACCCCTATTTGTCCATTATCCAGCTTCATCTATCGCAAAGACCTTGTTTCAACTATCCCCTCTACCTCCTTATTTTTTCCCTGGAATAATATAAAAGAATTCTCAGATATCAGAGTCATTTGCTTTTGAAACATATGGACATTTTAGGCATTTGTCTGTAAATATTTATGGAGCACCTACTTGCAAGGCAACTATTTTAGGAGGCAGGATAGAGATGAGTCAGATATGGATCTCACTCAGAAGGAGGAGCTTGGTTTAGTTAGAGAAAGTACAAAGGGATATACGCCATGATAAAGGCACAGAGTAGTGGGGAGAGCTTCATTCTAGAGGGCTGAGAGAGAACTTGGTAGTAGAGGCTGCCTCAGACTCAGACTATAAATGATGAGCAGACGTATGGCAGATGACGGGAGAGGAAGAGCACATCCCTAGCCCTAGTTACCCTTTCTCCTCCAGATACACACAGAAGGTCAAAGGGCATCTCAGAAGGAAGCCATTTCTTAAAAATACGGATCTACCATAATGAATCAAATATTAGAGACAACTTCAGCCAACTTGGATAAGAGAGAACAAAAGGAAGTTAAGCTTTCTATGAACCTGACAGAATGGGGACTGAGAAATTACATGATTATGAAATTAAGATAATTCTAGTTCTTACACTCCTGAGTTTGACATACACACCTGCTGTGAGTCTTTGAAGATGTTAGAGTGAGAATAGATAATTACGGGATTAAGTTTGGGCTTGGAGGTAGCAAAATGTCAAAGAATGAAGAGTATGGTGATGGAACAAATCTTAGAACTGAGGAAAGCCACTTCCTGGGGGTGTCTCTGTTGAGGTATAAAAGAAGGCTAGGGATGAGAAAAGAAGAAACGATTATCTTAATAACTTGATTTTTCTCAGTGAAGTGGAAGCAAGATCATGTGCCAATCACAGGAGTCAGATTTAACCAGAAACAAAGGAATTAGCCAGCGATGTGACTGCAGTGATGCACTCTATGTTCTGGGGTCTTTCCTGCGATTTTTCAGCTAACTAGCAATTAAGCGAGACCACATGGCTAGACCTGACCCATAATATGTGAGCATACAAGACTTCTGTTTCCTCCATGGTGAAACGCTGGACAGCTGGGGTGCCACCTTCAGCCTTCTCTTGCCCTGCCACAACACCCCTGGGAGCCACATGGTGATATGGTGGCATTCCAAGATGAACAAAGGCAGACCCTAAATTAGTGCGTCGAGGACAGCCCATCCAATAGGCATGGTCATCACGTAACTGAGCTACGGACCGTTGTTCTACCATTTTGAGGTTTATTTGCTGGGGCAGTGGAGCTTATCCTCTCTAGATCCCCACTCAGGATCCAGCTAAAGTTACTCTACATTTGTAGCGAGACAGACCAAAGAAGCACCTTTGGTTTCGCCTGACACATGTCTCCTGGATCTCTGCAATTAGATGAAACTCTAAGACAGAGCCTGTGTCTCGCACACATCTCGGAAGGACCTAACAACCTTTTACAGATTCCCTGACTGTGAAAATAAATGGAAGAAAGTCTCAGAGACTGACCTTTGGGGATTCTCATGCTTCATAAAGAGCAAAGAAGAAATCTTAGACCGTTTCAATGAGAAAAATAAGGCGGTGGTCTAAAGAAATAACTGAATTTTCAGGGTCATCATATTCATTGTGTTCAATAACAATGAAACAATTGTGTAGCATGAGTTCCCACAGGCAAAACCATAGTTTAAGTATCAGATCAAGGGCCAGGACACTGACTCAGACACCATGCCGATTTTAAAAGTTATAGTTACTTCTCAGGGGTTCCCCCAAATATTTTGATCAACTATACAGTTTCAAAGCAACTGTAGATGTGAGTCCTGGATATGCTACAGTCTCGGGTAACATTTCAAAAATAACAAAATCATTATGGAATCAAGACATTTTCAAGATGATCCTCAGGTATCATAGAACAGTATTTGGAAAAATAAAGCAGCTCCTGCCAACAGCATTGATGTTAGGTCAACAGGTTCCCCATCTTAAGTGCTCACAAAACTCAGGGGAGGGGACATGGAGAAAACACAAGTAACAGCCTAAGAAATCACCACCACGAGTAGAATTTCAGAATGCTGTGATAGACACCGCAGTTTAGTACTTAAAAGAGTGAACTGAAATAAACCCACAATTTTTGGATTATGGAAGACAATAATAACAATTAACATTTGTATAGCATTTGGTAATAAAAAGTATTTTTCTGTAGATCATGCCACTTTTTTCCTACAACAAATGTCTGGGGTAGGCTAAATTTTTAGTTCTGGTTGCCGTAAAGCAAACCAGAGGCTGCAGATACCATTGACTTTCTATTGTAGGCACACTGGCAGGAATTAGACTTCAGAGTGGGTGTTCCACCAAACCCCATCTGCTGCTTGAGCAAAAGTTGAGTAGAAGCATGGAATGGTCAGCAGGACCAGAAGAATCCCCTGGACACCCCCTCCTCTGTTCTGTTAAGTCTATTGGTGGGATCTTTGCAGTGTGGTGGCCCAAGGCCAGGGAGACAGTGACTACCTAACCGTAGATGATCTAGGGTATGACCGAGTCACATGGCTTCTTAGACGCACGTGACATTATTTGTGTTTTTCAAGGGGAGATCTAAAGATGGAAGAGGAGTTTGCTTATGCCACAGGCTGAACCTGATTGAGTATAAGCTTTCAATGTTTTTGAACTCCTTATGGAGCCTTCAAGTACTTTGTACCTTTTGAGAAGTGGAATCTTAAAACTACCCTTAAGGTTTGCTGTCTCTTTGTTCTAGGAAAAAGACCATTGAGTAGGCTCATCAGTTAGGCAGAGGCAATTTGGGGGCAAAGTCTACAAGGAAGTAAGCAGTATGTGTTGGTCAGCAGGTGTGTGCTGCATCTTTTAGCACATTTCTCTTACCAAGATGCAAATTTCTAAGTTTAGATTAATGGTTCAGTTGAACTAACTGGTTGTTCTACCCAGGCTCTGTTCTATCACTGGTGCTCACAGCCTTGTGGCTTCTTCACTGTTTGTCCACAGAAGAAACAGAACCCTGGTAGAAAGGTAAGGGAAACATTCTCTTCTTGGCGGCAGAAAGCTTGAAAAGGAGTCAGGAAGAATTTGGGGAAGTTCATTGGGGACTGGATTGTAGTTCTGTCCTAGACAATGTTATTTAACAGTGACTAGCCCAGGCTTTGGTAAGCCTATCTACTGATATGGAGCTCTAGCTTTCTTAAAGCCTTAGGTCTGATCACACCTGTGAAAAGGGTGGCATATGTCCTAAAGGAAAGAATATTTGTATTGTAACTCATCCTGGACAAGGTGGTCCTAGGAATGAAATGAGGGTGCTGACCTTAGATTGGGTCAAGAAACAACTTTTGGCCAGCACTCTGAATTAAAATGCTGGGGGACAAGGAAGGGATGTCGACCCTATTGTGTGGGAGTGAGCTGGGCACTAAACAGGGAGGTGGTCCAATGAGGGACCTGAGGCAGGGTATGACTCGTATAGTAAATATCTCTGTTATCATCTACATATTATTATTTGCATTAATAATAGTATCTCCATGGCACTCTTTTTCCTTTTGCTCCGAATCTTCAGTATCATCTTGTGAAAAGTTATAGTCTCCCTTCTGTTGTGAGTAAGGAATTTCTGAGGACCAGCCTGTGCCAGGCTTGGCATTGAGTACAAGAGGGAAGGAGGAGTGGTGGGGACTCACTGATGTGCCTGGTGGATTGGTGGCCACTGAATGGTGGTCAACAGCAGAGACAGAAGCCTGAAGGCCCGGAGACAAGGTGGGAGCAGAGGAATGAAACCTCAGAGTCTGTGACCCGAGGATGCTCCAAACCAATGGGCAGAGAAAGTTTGGCCAATCAAGTGAATAGGGCTATACTTAGAAATGGGGTAAATTAAAACCATTTCTGTCAAGAAAAATGTATGGGAAGGACAATGAGTCCAATGGTTGGTTATTATTATTCTGCTGGGAAATATGGGGTAAAATCATAGCAAGTTCATTTTTTAAACTATACTTATAGGAGAGATAAATTATAAGAAAACAATCAGGACTTAATATTTTCTAGCACGTGTTCTAGCAATTCTGTGTCTAGAAAAATTACTTGAGACACTACAAAATCTTAAGTCAACGTTCAAAATGCTTTTCTGTCTATGCTTACTAAGATTAGAAAGTAAACTAATATATGCTACAAACGTTTTTCATGACAATTGTTAAAATAATATGGTAATGTGATCAACAGGAAGTATTTGTTGTGAAATGTGCAGGATGTGTTATAATTTTCCCAGATCTAAGACAAAGTGTGTTCAGGCTTTATGAACAAAGAAACTTTATTTTGTGACTATTAATTATGCTTCACACCTGGCAAACTCTGAGGTAAAATGAGGCATGGGAGAAAATTTGGATCGTACATCTTCCCCTTATAAGGGAAGAAATTCCTAGTAGGGGAAAAATACCCCCAAAGACAGATTCTGCTGATGGAATTAGTAGCCATCTTATGTTATCCCCACCAGTGTCACAAGAGTTGGGTGGCTTTGTACAACTTTTCAAGCCAACTCAAGCTCAATTTGTTCATCCTTAAAATGGTGCTAATCCTAGTGCTACCTCCCAGTGGTAAGAACTAAGTGAAGAGATTCAGAGCACGTGCCGCACAGTGAGTGCTCAGTAAATATCTGCTCTTGTTCCAGTACTATCACCTGGTCAAAGGCACTTCCACGACTCACACAGCAGCTTGCACATATCCTATTTCATTTGCACTGTAGTTATGATCATATAACCTGTGTTGTGGACAGACTTTTCCAGAGCACTCAGTTTACCTATGGAAGACACTGCCCTGCCCTAAAAAATTCTGATCACTTGATAATCTTTGTCATCATAAATTGTAATTTTTCCCCCCAACACTGGAGTTAGATGGATATTTCCAAAGGTAGCAGAGGCTTCTATCTTGAGGGCGATGCTAGGAATTTGCATACCATGCCCCTAAACTGAGGAACATGCTCACACAGACACGTGTTGGCAAGGTATTTTTTTTTTTAAGATTTTATTTATTTATTTGACAAAGAGAGATCACAAGTAGGCAGAGAGGCAGGCAGAGAGAGAGGAAGGAAAGCAGGCTCCCTGCTGAGCAGAGAGCCCGATGTGGGGCTCGATCCCAGAACCCTGGGATCATGACCCGAGCCGAAAGCAGAGGCTTTAACCCACTGAGCCACCCAGGCGCCCCTTGGCAAGGTATTTTTAAGGGATGGTCTATGTGTTCTGTCTGAAAGAGTGAAATGAAACCCCATCGGAGCAGGGAATGCTTACAGAGAAAGGAGAAGAAGAAGCAGTGTAACTACTTGCAGCTCCCTGCAGAGGCCCAAAAGTCTGACTCTGTGAAGCCCTCCTGGCTTCCCCACCAGCTGCCCCCATGACTTTGGCAGAGCCACACAGGGCATGGACCCAAGAGCTTGCCTACACGATAGCACGGTTATCCTGGCACGGAAGCTGGTGTTGCGCATTGGCACACTACTTCAAAAGAACTGGAAAGCAAAAGCAGATGTGAGTTTTGACCTATGTTCCGGGAGTTGGGAAAGGCAAGCATGCAGAAGAGGGGAAAACACTTGTTTTATTTCAAGCAAGCAAAGTGTACAACTACTCACAGTAGTTGTTTTGCTCAATGGATGCTTTTATAAGTGAACCAGATCTCACATGTCACATTCTTTCCTCCCCAGTGTATTGATTTGGTTTGGGGTATCTTGAGAAACATTTTTGGTTTTGGTCACCTTTATGATTTCTCCCTCCATTTCTCCACCCACCAGATAGAAATCCACTGATGAGAAGAGAGGTCTTTCTATTTGAAGATTAATAAGGGCCTGGTGATGATCCTCTCTAAAGAGGAACTTTAGGAGCCCCATGATGAAGTATCACTTGTAACGTCTGCTGATCATCTTCCTCTTCTGTCAGTAACATTGAAATGTTCTTCAGCAATGAGAAGAATCAGCCAGGCCCACTCAATGGTATTTGCTTGTCAAACCTGAGGGACACTGATGGCTCAGCCTTCTGGAACCTCTGAGCATGTAGGCTGCTGAGGAACCTCACCAGCTCCCTCTAGGAAGGGGTCTTTGTGACGTGTAAGAGGGAAATACAGAGGACCATGGCAGAATCGTGGCACTCTGCCATCAGGCCCAGAAGCTGGCAGCACACCTGAGGAATAGAAACAACATTCTTCTGATTAGTTATCTGTCATCTTAGAAGACTTTGTCAAGGAGACTGTTATGTGAGGAAGCAGCTGAAGCCCCAGAACAAGGGGTTCCAGTCTTTCATTTTGAGACTCTGTGAAATAGCAAATCACAGAAGGAGTCACTTTAGGGGAAGATGAAGAGGAGAATGGAACAAGAAAAAAAAGTGTAAGGGGCATAATTTCAGGTGACTGGTGACATGTCTACTAAAGGATTTGAGAAAGAAGGGGTGTATCCTCTTTCCAGTGTCCTTCAGAGAGCTATTTTTTCCCCTAGCTTTTGGGGCCCTCCTAAGTTTCCCATACAAACCAACCCAACCCTTCAATGTGGGTGCTTCTTGCAGCTTGACTGGGCCCCCTTGCCTTGTCACAATATATATTCTCCCCGGGTGACCCCAAATACTTGTATGGTGTCCATAGCTACCTGAAAGATGAGTATTCCTCCAACTGTGGCCCTATGTCACACCCTTATTTTGAGCCTCGGACTATCCACCTAACTGGGCTTTGCTGCCCCAGGTCCCCCAGAGACATTAAACTCCACATGAGCGAGACAACTCAGTTTCGTACAGGCTCGTTCTCAAAGCCTGCTTCTTCTTTCTCTATTTCATGCCTTTGATCAGGTGATCATCACCCAAGCCAGAAACCTGAATGAATATCTCACAAATCCATGCCCTCCCCTCCTTTCTCATTACCATGACTTCAGCTTGGACTCTATATGTTTCTCACTGGGTGGCTCTCTGAAATCCCCATCTTTGGTCTCATCTCCTTCTTGTCAGTTCTTCACAGTGTCATCATGGTACTATTTATACGAGATGAATCATACTGTGTAACAGGGGTTTTGCTCTTGTCTTGGGAACTTCGTCTGGAGCCCCACTACTGAGAGCAATACACTATTTTGAAAAGCCATAGAAAGCCATAGAAGCACCAGGCATTTCCTTCCAGGGCTTATGAGCAGTAAGATGTGATGAAGATGTCTAACTCTCATCAGTGCATCCGGTTTACATCCACAGAAGACTGGAGCTCATTAGTTCATTAAGGAAGAAAGAGGGTCCCTGAGGCCTAGTGTAAAGGGAAAGAATGCTTTGGTTCTTCTCCTCTCTCCCTCACCAGAAGAAGAGAAGGCACTGTCCCTCAAGTGAAGGGATGTGGGATATAATTGTTCATAAAGAATAGAGATGCCTGCAAAGAAGGATACTAGAACCGCATTCCCCACCTAAATGTTTATTGAATGACATTAACTTGGAGCAAGTGACCCAGAGCAGAGCATAATAGAGAGTTCTAGTGACTTGCATCTCCTGGAATTTGCCAACACGTGTGAGACAGAGGCAGGTGACAGTTCGAATGCGGGAAAAGAGAAAATAGTGGATGGACCTGAGCTCCCAGCAGGGGTATACAAATTTTCACGGGAAAATGTGTGCTATGGAAGGAAGCTGCACTGAAGCTATCTTTAGGGTAACCTGACCTACCAGGGGTAAGAGGGGTATACTTTTACAGGCAGGGGCTGGGGAGGTATCAGAAGAGGTGATCTCTAGAATACATCACCCACACTGGAGAAGTACACAGAACAGAAATTTTACAGTCTTCCAAAGAAGTCTAAAAATGCATCCACCAAAGAAACTTCCCCCTTTCCATTAATCTTTCTTTCCTTCAACTCTTGTCCTGGAGGACCCAGAAAGAGAAATGATAGAGTAGACTGCAACTGCAGGCTCCGAGCCCCAGATCAGCTGAGAGTGCTGAAGAAGCTACGGACTGACTGTGAGATTGATGTTTTCATTTATATTTTACTGGACTTTTTAATATCGGTAATGAGTCCATTACCAAAGTGAGATCGTTCTTAGAGCTGAACATGACTGGAAACCTTCAGGATCTTCCAGAGACGTTGTCAAAGGTTGAGAAAGAAAGGATCTGGCAGAACACATTGGAAAGCAAACCTGGGAGAAAAACAAAGTCATGTCTCATATTCCAAAGTCAAAAATACCATGTCACTCCTCTGTTTCAAATCCCTCAGTGGCTTCCAAACATAACTCTTGGCACATAATAAGCATAAATGTTTTCTTAAAAAATAAGTGAATGAGCACATCCATATTACAAAAAAAGAAGAAGCAGCCGTAAAAAGCAAGCCTACTCCTGATCACATGTTCCTGAACTCCAAAAAAATAAAGACATAGAGGAGGCAGGCATTTTGTTATTGTTACTAAACACATTTTGAGAATATTAAGTAGGTCATGAATTGACCATCTCTTGTTCTTCCTGGCTCCACCCAGCATGTACCAATATATTGTTGATAACTGTATCTATATGTCTGTGTCTTTAGCTGAATCCAGATTCTTATTCACACTGTACCTTACATCATCAAGGAAGCGATAGAGAGAGATGTTTTAGTTTATAACTTTCATTACTTTGAGACCTTATAGCTCTTGTTGTCACATTTAATCAGTAATCAACAAAGACAGAGAAATGAAGCAATGTGGCAACTATCAATATTTATATAGGTATCAATAGCTACAGAGGTATGTATAGAGATATTCTTCTCACACATGACACCACTAAAGACCCCAACTCAACTTTGCTGATGGCAGTCTCCTGAAGCGTAACTGTAGCCCATTTCCGTCTCAGTGATCTGCCTTCCAGCTGGGGGACCCTCTGTGGTCACCATAGCAAACCCAATGGCAATTTTGCAGGCCAGCACCATTAGCTCCTTTCAGGATCCCTACCCAAGATAGAGGGAAACTTCCTAGAAAATCCTACCTCCCACGACTTGATACAAAATCTTATTTTGGTAATGGGGGAAAAATAAGCACTAACTTTTTTTCTACCTTTGCATTCCCATCGTACCAGCCCTGCAGATAGTATCTTAGGCTGACTCAAAGGAAAGTTTTGGAAGTGCAAAAGGGGAAATAATTTTTAAAAAATTAATCTGATATACATTTGAGCCATGAACTCGATCAGCCTCTGGGCTTGTATGTGGAGATAAGAAGGTGAAAGAGATATGACCTCAGTTTCTGATGTACCCATAAGAATAGATACATATATCCATTCTGTAAATGGATAATTATAACAGAGAACGAAAACTTAGAAATAGACTCAAACACTCAAACATTCCCCAGCCCCTCGTTTCATCCTTACTCTACTTTTACTTTGCAATGTGCTAAATGCTGCTTGAGCAATGAGGAAAATCCAAAGCTGAGACACCTTATCTGGGCACAAGAAGAATTTATTGGCAAATGATTTATTAGGAAGGACCTACAGAATGTATCCTGGGCTCTTTTGCTTTGAAAAGCAGTGGCTTCATGACATGCAGAGTGAATAACTCTGAGGAATGGCAAGAGGGGATGCTTTTTCTAATAGAAGAGTTTCAAAAAGACACTGAGAAATCTGTTGCTATGTAACATTTTGAAAAAAGGCGTTATATGTAGAACAGAATCGACACCTCCTGAAAGGAACAATAGCTACAGTGAATAGCTCTCATAATAAAACTGATCTGGAACATTGGTGAAAGCTAAAACCAAAATATGAGTTGGAAAAGCACATGATAAAGCAGTTTCATAATCTTAAGTAAGAGACGTTGATACCACCTCCATCACAGGTAATTGATCAAAACTAGTTTCTTGTTCCTTATGTAAGTTTCACCGAGCAAGATGTCACTGCAGTAATGGTTCATATAAAAAATGGAAATATTTAACCAATGAGACAATCTTTGCTGAGTTGGGGATCAGACTCTCACACAGATACGGATATTTTCCCCTGCAAATTAATAACTCCTGGGAGGGGCGAGTGGTGTGCTGTGGTGTTTGTGAAGTCAAGCTTTTTAAATGCTCTGCTAGCCCCAAATCATGTTTGACCTTGTGGTTTCTTTTAAAATAGTCTGCAAGAATGAAATGTATTCATGAGTTCATTTGCTCCTAAATATCATTAGCAAAATCATGAAAAGCCAAAATGTTTCAAATTATAAAATGCACACAAATATTTGGTACTAGATTTAAATGAAAGCAAATTCCTCAGCAATGCACAGTGGAAATGAGTGCTTGGATTACAAATTCATTGCCAATAACTTTATAAGATTCATGATGCTCTTTTGGTATTGGGTCTTGTAAATCTTTCCTCACGAACGATCCTTCCAGATATGGCTTTACCAGGTGTGAAGGGACTTGCTAGTGGTAAAAATCAGGAATTTTTATCAAACAGGTGAAGACTCCTTTTGAAGATGTGTACCTTCATTCAAATGATCTAAATATGAATTTAGAAAAAAGTTGAATTAGATGTTCTGAAATTGATGTCTAAGCCCATTCTAAATTTTATATGCTGGGGTGTGTTTACCCCTGGTTTCTGTCACTCAATCATTCTAATAAAATTTGAACTTAAAGGTAAATCCTCTTTAAATGTTGAGGACTGAAATGAAGGAATCTGTCATCAAAATCTCTCATCACTCCACTTAATAATCCTCATGATTTGTGGTTGCCAAATCCCATTGGCAAGAAGAATTTGTAAACAGGGCAGAGGGACAGACTTGGACCAGGCATATTTAGGCACAGTTGACTCTCTGCCTCCTGCCCTTGTTTGGAGGGGGCTAAGTAGGAAGTGAAATGGCAGCAGATTTCTGGATGAGCCTGGAGCTGGAAAAACATGGGACTGGGTCATAGCAAGTTGTACACTGAGAGCAGAACATTTTTTATTAGGTCACCGACATCTCTAAATCTTAGGTAAGATCTTAATGGTCAACAAGTTTGGAGTCTACAATAAATCTGGGAAAACTAATTTTCTCTTCTTCCATCCTTCCCTTTCCAGATCCATCATCATTTCTGGGTGCCAATGCATTACCCCTGAACCTCAGTCTCTGTCCTAGGGAGAGAGTCCTTGCTCTCTCTCTCACACACACACACATCAGAACACATTCAAGAAACCCGATCTGGACCATCTTGACTAATTGCTTCTAGTCTCCTTTCCGCAACAATCTTTTTTTTTTAGAAATATTTGATCCACTTTATGTGTATAGGCCTATTAATAAGTATCCACCATCTTCTCCTGCCATGAATCAAGGAAGCCAACTTCCTTGATTGAGGAAGGGTTGGCACGGAGAAGAGCAAGAACTGTGTTGAGATGTGGTTGATCCATCAGGAAAGCTCTTTACCAGGTTGGGAGGGAGGCTGAGCTGTCTGCTTCTAAGAGGTGACTGGCCAACCTGAGGCAATGGGCTACATTGGTAGCCCATTTAGGTGCACCTAGATATCTTGTACCCCCAAATTCCCCATAAAGGCAGGGCCATAGAGACAAAGGAATAGAAATCTACAAACAGTGACCAAAATGACTGAATCATAAGAATGAATGTCAACGGGAGCCTGTTTTCTGCTCCCCTAAAGCCAACCAGCGAAGGTTGCCCTTGGGGTACATCAGCAGAAAGACACACTCCCTTTTTGTAAGGCCTCCTTTTTTGGCCTTTCAGACTCTGGCACCCAACAGTCTTGAAACAAAGACATTTTATTTTTTCAAGAGCTGGCTAGCAATTTTAAAGATGGAGAATTCATCTTGAGTTTTGCACGTACAAGGGGTTGGGAGAAGGGTGGGGTTCAAGTGCGTGGGCATTTCTGCTTTTATCCCCTGATTTCTTGGAAAACACCCTGTAGTCAATGGTTCCAAGGCCTTCTAAAACATACAGGTGTGGCTGTTGCAATGAATAGGCTGTCCCAGTGTTGGTATCTGAGCAACCCTCTGTTTAGTTCAGTACAAACCAAAGTACATGACACCATTGGTTCCTTCAGGAGGGTCATGAGAACTTGAACTCTGCTCAGGAGGGAGCAGCAGAAATTGGGTTGGGGGCTTCAGGGAGTGGGTTTTCTTAGCTGGTTCATAAAACTAAGGGTTCTCATCAGATTGTCATAAAGATCAGGACTTTAAACTTTCTCACGTGGGAGTATTTTTCAAAGCTCAACAGTTTTTGAATTGTGTCTTCATAATTTTTGACATCCTGGTGAATCATTTGCAATGGTATTTGCTTAATATCTTAACTTTCAACTCACTATGGTTTACTCGGTAATTAAAAAAATGCTTACTTTTACAACGTGAAATTCTTTATTTCAGAAGGAAATTTTAAATTACTACCCTTGTTTTCTTATATCTCTTAATCAATTTTCCATTGTACCTTAAAAGGACATGTCTTTTAAAATGAACATGTCCCTGCATTGTCTAAAATCTCTTCACACCACCAGGGCCACCTGTCCTGCTAACACTGTCACCAGGCATGCTTGCCAAAGATCACATGTCCTTGGTCCTCTGCTGCAGAGGTCTGTGATCTCCAGTTGGAGAAGAGGCCTCAAATATGAGTGCCCCCAGCAGATGGCTTTGACTTAAAGCTATTGAAATGTGTTTAAGAATAGTATCAGCATTGGGGTACAGATGGCCCTTCTTTTCACTACATCTGTACCTTTGGGGTAAATACCCATGAATGGATAAGGAAAATGTGGTCCATATACACTATGGAGTATTATGCCTCCATCAGAAAGAATGAATACCCAACTTTTGTAGCAACATGGACGGGACTGGAAGAGATTATGCTGAGTGAAATAAGTCAAGCAGAGAGAGTCAATTATCATATGGTTTCACTTATTTGTGGAGCATAACAAGTAACATGGAGGACAAGGGGAGATGGAGAGGAGAAGGGAGTTGGGGGAAATTGGAAGGGGAGGTGAACCATGAGAGACCATGGACTCTGAAAAACAATCTGAAGGGTTTGAAGAGGTGGCGGGGTGGGAGGTTGGGGGCACCAGGTGGTGGGTATTAGAGAGGGCACGGATTGCATGGAGCACTGGGTGTGGTGCAAAAACAATGAATGCTGTTATGCTGAAAATAAATTTAAAAAATGATTAAAAAAAAAAAAAAAGAATAGTATCAGCACCTTCCCTGAGAGAAGGTTTTGAAAAAGTGAAATAACGGCCAGGAAGGGCTTGGACACCAGTAGGAAGGAAAGGTCCCGTAAAACTGGAGGTGAGGAACAACTCAGGTAAACAACACCTGTTCAGTGGCTTTGCCTCTAGCCAGAGTGCTCAGAGCAAGAATCTTTCATTTTGCTGCAGGTCAGTCAGTACTCGCAGACTGTCCAAAATTAAAAGAATGAAATAGGGCACCTGGGTAGCTCAGTGGGTTAAGAGTCTGCCTTCAGCCAGGGTCATGATCTCAGGGTCCTGGGATGGAGCCCCATGCTGGGCTCCCTGCTCTGCAGGAAGCCTTCCTCTCCCTCTCCCACTCCTACTGCCCCCTTCTTGTGTTCTCTCTCTCATGTTCTCTCTCTCTCAAATAAATAAAACCTTTAAAAAAAAAATAAAAGGGCGAAACAGTCAATGCTGCTGCGGTGGCTTTGCCATGTGACAATGTGACGAGGCTGACATATATTTTCCCAAATCCCCTTTCTTGCAAATTTCTGGTTAAAGTGGGTCATGAGAAAGATTCTTAGGAGATGAGCAAAGAAAGCAACCAGCGGCCATTCTGAAGCTCTCATGCATGGTCACGGGCCTGCTGACTGAATCATCCATGTGAGGCAGCCGTGGGGTGGGCAGCTGCTAAGCCTGCCCGCCATCTTCCTTCAGCCTCTCTGCCTCCTGGGTCAGCGTGTGCACTTTCGTTTAGCAATGAAGGACTGTCCTCCGCAGAATGTCCTCATCCCCAAGGTCAGAGGCAACAACGGTCAAGTCTGTTCTTGTGGGAGAGGGGTCCCAATTTCTCTTGCTCATGATCTCTTGACTCCACCACGTCACATGCAGAGACCAAACCTTCAAGAGGTGGCTAACCCAAACCCACCACTGGGTAAGCCACTTCCTTGACATATAGGTATACATATATATTAATCACCATACGGTTTTGCTGAAGCTGAGACAGTAAGTTGCCAAGACACTACAGCCTTCTATTGCTGTCACATGGTAGGGTGGGAGCGCTAGATTTAGGACAGAGAACGAGTTTTGATATTTGACATTCAATGTGTATATGGCTTTGACAAACCACGCAAGGAACTCCTTTTCTTCACAAATACAGTGAGGTTCACAGGGCTGTGTGTGTGTGTATGTGTGAATAGAGGAATTTAAGCTTCCAGATTGTGTGCTGTAGCATTGTTCATTAGCTCCCAAATCTCAGACCTCTGGGGCTCAAGGAAGGAAAGGTCCATTTCTTGCTCACAACATTGGCCAAGGCAGTTGATGGAAGGGGAAGCGAATATGTAGACTTTACTCCATGCTGTCACTTAGAGGCCTGGGCTCCTTCTCTCCTGAGGATTCACCTTCTCCTAGGGCCTTGTCCTCCTCTGCATCCAGCTGTTCAAACAAAGAAAGAGAGTATGAACAAACACATCCGCTCTTAGCTTTCAGGGCTGGAAGAAGTAGTCTAGTCATGCTCCTGAAGAAGAGGACATCACAGGTGTTGGGGAGCACTAGAAGTCTCTGTGGCAGAACCTCACATGGCTAATTACCATATTCATCCATGGAGGAATTATTTTATGCCTGCCACACTCTGCTGAAAAATGAAGGCCACGTGGAAAGGACATGATTTCGTTGAGCAATGACAATCTCTGTCAGAGACCAAGTTGAACAAACTGCCTTGCCTGTTTCAGACACACTTTTACTCTTTCAGTGCACTTGGTCCTAAAGGAAGAAGTTTATTTTGGAGCTGCTGGGCAAGCCGGAAAGAGAAGAATAATCGGTCCTCTGGTGGGACAGGGACAGTCCGTGATTGTGTAGGTCATTCAGTTAGTTGGGTCCTTTGGTTCCTTTTTCAGTCAGGATCGACTAGGGTGCTTCTATGCTTCAGTGTGTTACCCCTAAAATTACTCAGTGGCAAAGGATGGTTATTTCTTGCTCATGTTTCATGGTCAGCACAGTTGGCAGAGGTCTCTGCTGTTTACGGTCACTCACAGACCGGGGATCTCCCTCCACACATGCTGCTGTAATTACTAGCGCAGCAAAGATTAAAGCTTCTATCTGGAAGGAGCAGACGTCACTTAGGCTCACATTTCACTGGCCAAAAAGTTCACGTGGCTGTGCCTGACTTCAAAGGAGGCAGAACATTGTCCAGTGAGAGAGAAGAACTGGTGTATGGGTAAATGGGTCTCACTCATACACTTTCTCCTTATTCCCTGGTAGGGGAAAAAGGAAGTGAAAGAGGACAGGGCAAAAGGAGGGACACACAGAAACCTGTTTCCTAATGATTTGGAGGTACTTCAAATTTTGTTGAGAGAAATGATAATCCGTATTATCAAACAAAACTTACAAATACTGCTCATGTCCTATGGACCTTGTGTTACCAGAGCCAAAACCGTGGAGAGCCCTAAAATTGTTTTAGACAGTGACATGGGTGAATCTCCAAAGATGTATGCTCATTGAAAGAAGCCAGATATAAAAGACTACAAACTGCATGATGCCGTTTATAAGAAGTTTTAGAAAAGGCAAAAGTGTAGAGCTCGAAAAGAGATGAACGGATGCCAAGAACTAGAGTGTGGGTGGAGAAGGTCGGCTGCGGAGACATGAGCACCAACCATGTATCATGATTGCAGTGGCGACCACCGCCCGGTAGTCCTCCCCTCCTGCACGGTTTTGCGTTCCGGGGTTTCTGGTGCCCACGGTCAACAGCAATCTGGAAGCCGAGGACTATCCTTCTGACGTATCCTCGGACAGTCAGCGGGAGTCTGACGCAGCGTCCCAGCGCCTACATCACGCACCTCCCTCCATCCCGTCATGCGGGCCTTTGACCATCTCACATTGTCACCAAAGGAAGGCTGAGTACAGCACAGTAAGATGCTCTGAGAGCGGGATCCTGTTCATGTAACTTTTATTTCAATATATTGTTATAATTGTTTTATTCTGTTATCATTGCTGTTGCTAATTTCTTACTGTGCCTAATTTATAAATTACAGTTTATCATTGGTGTGGATGTATAGGAAAAAACTGTGTATATAGGGTTTGGTACTATCCACAGTTTCGGGCATCCCCTGGGGCTCTTGGAACATACGCCCCACAGATAAGAGGGGGACTGCTGAATGCATTTATAAAATTCAGCAGGTTGTACTCTTAAAATTGGCGAATTTAATTGTATATATATTTTATTTCAGCAAAAAGCCAGTGCATTAGAGACTTTATTATTCATATTTCTGGAGACATTGTTTTAAACTTTGGTTTGTGTTTGAACTATATTTTCTTGAAAACTTATACTGAGTGTTTTAAAATGGAAAAGCTTAACTGAAAAGCTTAACTTCTGTTCGTTTCATTTAACTGTGACACTGGGGAATTTATCTGAAAAGCCCATGAAACTCTGATTGTTCTGTTCAGTGCTTCCTTCTGTACCAGAATGACCAAAGGGATCGCTGATGTGGTTTTTGTTCATTGTTCATAGGCTGTCCCACCCGAAGGAGGGGGACTACAGTCCTGGACACAGTGGACAGAAGATCTGTCTCTGTCATAGGCAGAGATCTGTGGGTTTGGATTGTGTCCATGAGGCAGGATTTGAGTCAAGAGCTTTTCCTAAATACACTCACTGCTCTATATCAGAGAACAAATTAAACAAAAACCCCTTCCTGGAAGAGTACAAGATACACAGAGCAGAAGTCCAAAGGAACCTGGAAGAGCAGGCCTTCCAAGTTCATTCTCCCAACAGCATATCTTTTCAGCATTTTATCAAGGCTGTTGAGACCATGACGATACAGACAAGAGGGAGTGGTAGGAAAGAAAACAGCAAAAGGAAAGGGAGTCGAGAATGGAATCTCTTCTCTGGGCCTGCCTGCCCCCAGTTCACAGGCCAGGCCCTGACCTCCCTCCCCCAAACCTGCTCCTCACCTGGTCTCTCCCTGGGCTCTTCCCTGCAAGAACCTGGATTCCTCTCAGCTCTGAGAAGCCACCAGCTCTGAGGCAGCAGGCACCTGCCAGGCGGCAGCCCCTCATGGTGGAGTGATGGGGAGAATAAAGAGAGAACAATGGGACCAGGGTCAGGTATCAGAGAAGCGGAAGCTGAGACTGAAATGGGTCTGTGGGGGAGAACTGTGGGGCCAGAGTTTCTTTTTCTCCTCCATAGCATTAGTCTTCCGGTGGCCTGTGAGTGGGCAGGAGGCGCTCAGGTTCTTCCTGTACCCCTCTCCATTCCCCACATCCATCTATCATGGTGGACACCCCCTCCCTTTTCCCATGGGCATTTCCTTCTTCCAGATTTTGTCTTTTCTCTTCTCAAGTTCAGGCCTCTCTGTCTGTGGTTGGCTTCCTAGCCTAACACAGCAAGTTAGAAGCCCTGCCCTTTCATTTCTGTGCCAGCAAGATGGCTGGTGGCCAGTGGCCTCTTCCTGCAACTTCACGCACATCACAAGAACTTACTGGGAACCCATCTCACTCGTCCACTGATGACATCTATCTCGTGCATCTCCTGAACTCTTCATGCACACGATGCCTTCTGACATCTCTATACCCAAACAGTCTTGTAAACTTGACATCATAGATGTGAAATACAGAATTGAGGTTTTTCTTTAATTTTCCTTGAAGTGACAAAGATTTGTAATTGTCCGTCAAGTCAGTTTGTCTAGAAACCAATGGTATCCCTAGGTTCCTGTAGAAACTATCACTATACATAAGCGATTTTATGTGTTGATAATCACTGTTTCAGCAAATTCCCACCTATCTGTATAATAGACACCCCAGGGTCCTTACCAGTACTTCCAAGGAGGCCACAGCATTTAACAAATAAGATTAGTTTTAATTTATTGAGTGTTAGAACAAGATGAGATTTTAATTAATTTTTTTAAAGATTTTATTTATTTATTTTACAGAGAGAGATCATAAGTAGGCAGAGAGGCAGGCAGAGAAAGAGGGAGGAGCAGGCTCCCCACTGAGCAGAGAGCCTGATGTGGGGCTCGATCCCAGCACCCTGAGATCATGACCTGAGCCAAAGACAGAGGCCTAACCTACTGAGCCACCCAGGCACCCCACAAGACGGAATTTTAAAGATAAGGCATGTTCAACTCATATGAAAGGAGAAAACTAACCCAAAGGATCTCAATGTCTTTGTCTGAAACCCTGACAGCCAGTTAGTGGCAGAAGCAAGTCTGAAGCCAAGATCTATTGATGTTTACTCCTATCTGTTTATCATGACAGGAGGCCCCTTCTCTATTAATTTTTTAAATAAAATAAATGCATAGACATTTTAAGAGGACCGGAGGGGTTTTGCTGAGAAACCAAAGACAACTTGGCGCAGTGGTTCTCGGGTAGGATTTTCCTTCTCGTTACCAGTGGGCCCTGTAAGGAAACTAATCCCCAAGTTCCCCTTTTATCCACAGAATAAAAATAGCCAGGGTAGGCCCAGAAATGTGCAATTCTTAAAAATCGCTACCATCGATTCTGATGTACCTTATGGTTAAGAGCCACTGAAAGTAGGGGGAAAAAATTGGACTTTGATTTCAAAGTCTATGGAATGGAATCAGAGATCTTCCACATACTGTGTGATCTTGGTCCAGTTGTTTAACCTCTCTGTGCTGCAAAGCCCTCATCTGGGAAAAAAAAAAAGAAAAAAATGCTAATAGTAATTTTACAGAGACAATGACAATAAGCACTTGGTTCCTAGCACAAAAGGCACACTCAATAAATGTTTGTTTTTATATCGCATCCTTGAAAAGACTGAAAATTCTCCTCTTCTTCTCTAGAAAGCATTTGTCCTGGTAGTTGAAGGCAAGGACTCCGTAAGGAAAGAAACCTGAGTTTCAAGTTCAACTCTGCCATTTATTGCTTATATGTCTTTGGGAAAATTACTCAAGTTTTTTTAATGTCTGAGTGTTTTCTTCCCTGTGGGATGCAAAAAAACACAGTATTCGGCATATGGTCAATATGCAATAAAATAATACCTATTATTATTATTATTATTGCCACTAGATTCTGACACCAAATGTGCAGATTTTACCAGTTGAAGCCTCTTCACTTTGGAACTAACTTCACTTAATGAAACTAACTATTCAGGTGCTATTAAGACATCATAAGACAGCATAATTATGGGGAGCCTGGGTGGCTCAGTCAGTTAAGCCTCTGCCTTCGGCTCAGGTCATGATCTCAGGGTCCTGGAATTGAGCCCCACATCGGGCTTCTTGCTCAGTGGGGAACCTGCTTCTCCCTCTGCCTGCAGCTCTCCCTGCTTGTGCTCTCTCTCTCTGACAAATAAATAAAATCTTAAGAAAAAAACAAAGATGACATCATTAGAACCTGCTTTATTATGCACCTGAACTTTTCATTGACATAATTTATATATGATTGGATGCATAGACATTAACCATACAGATAAATTCTTCTGAAACACGCATACACTCATTTAATCCAATTCTCTGTCAAGATATGGAACACTTCCATCACACCAGAAAGTTCCCACATGTCCTTTCCCTTTTAATTCCATGTTTCCATGACTGAAGGAACAGTCACCATCCTGATTTCCATCATGATGGATTGGTCTGCCTTTTCTGGAATTTCCGGTGAGTGGAATCCCAGAGCGTGTTCTCTTCCACAGATGGTTTCTCTCACTCAGCATAACGTCTTTGAAATGTATCCACGTTGTTGCATGTATTGGTAGTTCATTTCTTAATACACTTGTTCAGTGGAGACATTGCTTCATGGCCTGCGTTTGTTCCATAAGTCATGTACCAGAGAAATAACTATCAACTTTTTAAAAAGAAACACTAAAGGCTATAGACGCAGCATTGCTGATGAAGGACTATTAACATAAGAACAGGAGAATAAACTACTAACATATATATTTATATATATATAAGTGTGTGTGTGTGTGTGTGTGTGTGTGTGTATCATATACATTTATGTAAGAACAACATGAGGACAGTAAAATTTGGCTTTTGGCTATTTTGTCACCTCAGTGGGCAAAAGGCAGACTGGTCTTGGCTTGGTAGCTTTATCCTAGTCTGATATTTTCATGCAGACATCTGAAAATTAAAATTTGGTATCATCAGGGTAACAAAAGGCCTTAAGTATGTTTTCAAGATTAGGAAGGACTCCTATTTTAAAAACTCCTAGAACAGTGGTGTCCAGGTTCCTTGCCCCACACAAATGATTGGAAAGCCACATATTCCATCTTTTATATTTATCTAAAAAGTAAGAAAGCTTCTGAGCTTTACTATCATTTATGATGTGGATTGGCATTGCCCCTTGAGTCAGTAGTCAGAAGTCAGGTAAGGGAGGAGGTCCACACCCAGAAACACAACTGTTCCCTTACTTCTGTTGCTTCTCACATCTTACAGCCTACAGCATTTACATGTGCTTATCAAAAAAATTTATAGATTATATGATCTTGTTTAAGTTAAATCAGCCATCACAAAACCACAAAACCCTGGCTTAAAAGTAACCCCGTGCCTGGGTGGTGCCATCTGTGTCTGATTCTTGGTTTCTGCTCAGGTGGTGATCTCAGGGTCCTGAGATTGAGCCCCGTGTGGGTTCCGTGCTCGGTGTAGAGCCTGCTTAAGACTCCCTCTCCGTCTGCCCCTCCCCCACACTCTCTCACAAATAAATTAACTAATCTTAAAAAAACAAAAGTAACCCTGCAAAGAACCCCGATGAAAGGTAACACAATGGGAAATAAGCGTGAGGAAGAAAAATGGCACAGCTGACTCTTCTCTTTCTCTTAGTAAAGGCTCTTTGCCTGTCCCATCGAGAGCATAAAGCACTGATGGTCTGGTCACACCTGAGGAGATTTGGGAAGAAAACATCTGGCATTATCCACAAGACTATTTGAAATAGGGACTTACCTCATTATTATTAAAGATGAACCTTGGCCAAAGCTTACGTTGAACTTTAAGATGTTAGCTAATGATAAAATGAAGCCATCACGACTAGCAAGACGTTTAAAAATATTGCCTATTTTATCCGTATATCCATCCTTTAAAGTGTTCTATTTTTAGAAATTTTTGTTCTATTTTTGTATGCCTTAATTTACATATAATTTCATGTGTCAGGTAATTTATAAGGGATTCAAGACACAACGTATTCGGTGAGAATTATATTTTGTGTGCTCATACTACAGACAGAACATTCCAATACATGTGCTTGAGATCTTGTCATAAATATTCTCCAAATGTACTCATTCTGTATATCTATTGGAGGTATTCAAATATTTTACCACACAGTGGAACAATCTAGTGTAGTGCAACATTAAGGTGTACTTTCTACCATGAAGTACTTTTTATTTCTGAGTTGCAGAGTGAAGAACAATGAACTTAAGGAGGTCTTTCCACCCAGGAATCAAGTTCACTGCGTTCTAATGACATGATGGGGTTTGGTCTCAAAAAGCTGCCTTGCCTTGTCACTATGCTTCTGGAACTTGGCTAGGTGTAATGTATATTGCCTTTAAGTGAATATACAATATAATGTCATGAAAAACACTTTTCTGGAATATTCTTCCAGAAATCTGCACATTTCCACATGTCTCAATGTGTTGGACACTTAATAAAATGTCTTTAATGTCCACAATCATGTAGATTCCCATAGATATGTTTTTCTATTTTGAATCTTGAATTTATTCTATCCCCATGGGCTATTTATTACCTACTAGAAGGTTTAATGAATGGGAAGAGGAAAAAAAAGAAAATAGATAAAGAGAAAAATAGAAGCTTCTAGACATCAAAAGTGAAACTAGGATTATTTTTAGACAAATAATAGCACTATCTGCTACCATAATATCCTCTGCTTTGTGTAGTGCATTTCTAAAATTTTTTATTAATTATTTTTATTAACATATAATGTATTATTGGCCCCAGGGGTACAGGTCTGTGAATCACGAGGCTTACACACTTCACAGCACTCACCATAGCACATACCCTCCCCAATGTCCATAACCCAGCCACCCTATCCTTATCCCCCCACCCCCCAGGAACCCTCAGTTTGTTTTGTGAGATTAAGAGTCTCTTATGGTTTGTCTCTCTCCCAATCCCATCTTATTTCATTTATTTCTTTTCTACCCCATAAACCTCCCACTCTGCCTCTCAATTTCCTCATATCAGGGAGATCATATGATAATTGTCTTTCTCTGATTGACTTATTTCGCTAAGCATAATACCCTCTAGTTCCATCCACGTCATTGCAAACGGCAAGATTTCATTTCTTTTGATGGCTGCATAGTATTCCGTTGTGTGTGTGTGTGTGTGTGTGTGTGTGTGTGTGTGTGTGTGTACACATACATACCACATCTTCTTTATCCATTCATCTGTTGATGGACATCTAGGTTCTTTCCATAGTTTGGCTATTGTGGACATTGCTGCTATAAACATTCAGGGACATGTTCCCTTTGGATCATGTGTAGTGCATTTTTTCCAAAGAATTGAGAGTACTCGACAGACAACTTAAGATCATGTGGTGAATCAGCATTGAAACAGAAGCTAAGCAGGTTAGTTTCTATTGATAACTGCCCCTGGGACTTATACCTGAGGTTAGGGCTTAATTACTCATCTAAGAAGCAGAAATGCTTTAATGGCAAGAGGAAAAAATTTAAAAGGAAAGAAACAGAACAGCAGAAAGATTAGAAGCAAATGTCATGGGTTTTTTCCCAGTTAACTTTATTTCCTCTGTCATGCACCACCTTTATAAAAATTAAGTGGATGTTTTCAGGTGGTGTCCAGATTCCAGTTTGGTGATTACCTTCTGCCCAACCAGAGTGCAACTAGGAATTTCAGGTTTCTCCATGTTTTTCAAGTTGCTGCTGTTGTCACTTGGTGGAACTGTTTTTATACAAGGAACAAATGATTTGTTGAGAAATATAGTTTGCGTATCAATGCTAAACATTCCCACTACCTGTGCTTGAGACCTTCTCAGAAATATTCTCTAGAATATTCTCCTTATTCTATAAGGAGTATATGAGCATATCCTTAAAAATGCTTTGGGGATGGGGCGTCTGGGTGGCTCAGTCAGTTAAGCATCTGCCTTCTGCTCAGGTCATGGTCCCAGAGTCCTGGAATTGAGTCCTGCTTCTCCCTCTGACCTTTCCCCTATCATGCTCTTTCACTCTCTCAAGTATATGAATAAAATATTTTATAAAAAATGCTTTCTGGTGTTCAGATATGTATCGATTAGCTTCTACATAACAGACTTTTTTTTTTTAAGGTTTTATTTATTTGACGGAGAGAGAGATCACAACTAGGCAGAGCAGTAGGCAGAGAGAGAGAAGGGGGGAAGCAGACTCCCCAGTGAGCAGAGAGCCTGATGCGGGGCTCAATCCCAGGCCCCTGAGATCATGACCTAAACCGAAGGCAGAGGCTTAATCCACTGAGCCCCCCAGGTGCCCCGTAACAGACACTTTCTGATAAAGCTCCTTGACACACCACTTTTGAAATCAGCCCCTGCTGGATTTAACTGTTTATGTTGATATATTGTTTTGTGGATCTAGTCTATTTTTTGTTCATGCAATTTATTTTTCGTCCCCCCAGTTGGTTTTCAATTTCTCAAAGACAGAAGCTTCCTGGTTGCTTCCTTTAGGGGTATTTACCTGGTGTAAGCCCTTCTTGACTCTTGTGATTATAGGCCAGAGTGTCCCCCCCTTTCCAGAATGCATGCTGAGCCTCCCATACATAGTACATTTAGATGGCAGTGTAGAACTTATGCTTGTGAGTCATTCACTTAATATTTTTGATCTCCTACCACATACCAGAAGCTATTTTAAACTTAGCAGTAAACAGACAAAAATTCCTGTCCTCGTGTGGCTTGCATTTTAGTGAAGGCAGAACAGATAAGAAACAAAATAAATAAGGAAAATATTGAGTAAGTTAGCTGGTGCTAAGTACCAAGGGTGCAAAGCACCTGAAAGATAGCATCTGAATAAAGAATATAAAGAAATAAAATATAAAGAAATAAAAGTAAAGAAAACGATGGAGATAGCTTTGAACAACCTGGAAGGAACAACCTGTTCCTTGCAATAGTTGCTGAAAATTATCTGTGCCCCGTATCTGATACACGTTATGCTTATTTAATACATTGATTCGCACACAGACCTTTGGAGTTGAACTGATAGCTCCTCGGTTCTGTAGAAGATGCGATCTCTTGCATTTTTGTGGGTACAGCTAACTACTGGTGGAAAGAGAAGCGGTTGTGGCAAAGAAAAAAGATCAGAGGCTTGTTTGCTGTTTGTTCTGGGGCACGCTACGTAACCCATGTAAGTCTCAGCTCCCTGGCCTCTGAAATGGATATTAAACTCTCTGCCTTACAGGACTAGTATAAGGAAGTGAGTTATAGAACTCAAGACCCCCATATCAGTCTATTCATCTTGTAAGTTTCAAAGTTATCAGTCAATGCTTTCCAAAGGTGCTTTTCTGAACCTGCGTAATTTTAAAGATTTCAAAATAACCATCATTTAAAGAAGTCCTGCTCTTCGTCATGTCCTTAAAAGTGGGGCAAAATCTTGGTAGATCTGAAATAGGGACATTGTAGGTATATAATAATCTAGCACAGTCCCACTACTAATAAAATAAAGCAGATTAGCCTCTTTCTTGATAGGCCACAAGACAGTGTCGCTCTTATGAAACAAAGCTGTATATTTAATGAAGGAGCTGTGTTAGTCTCTGCTACTAGAGGTATTTATTAGCAGTAATTTTTGTTATGGAGGAACTAAGCGTTTATCCACTTCCTGTGCCCTAGGGAACAATGGATCCACTTAAGTTAAGATCAGTAGACTTGTTGGCTGAGCAAAAGGATGGACTTGAGTGTTCTTGGAGGCCAGGGCAGTTACAGATCAGTTAAAGGAATCAGCAATAGCACACCCAGAGGACAACGGGAAAGGGTACTGGCGGTAAGCTGTTCTCTGAACCACAGGGCTGGGGGGCCTTCTCTCATGTTTATATCATAGAAGGTGGAGGATGGGCAGGATCCTGAAAGTCAGCCAGCTCAGCCCCAATGTAAATCATCTTAGGAAGCCCCCACATCCGTCTATTCATCTGGTAGATTTCAAAGTTACCAGTCAATGTTTTCCAAAGGTGCTTTTCTGAACCTATGTAATTTTAAAGATTTCAAAATAGCCATGATTTAAAGAAGTCCTGCTCTTCACCGTGTCCTTAAAAGTGAGGCAAAAATCTTGGTAGTCTGAGCTTATATACTATATATAAGGTATATATAAATATAGGGTGTATAAGGTATATAATAATCTGGCACAGCCCCACCACTGATAAGGAGATTAGCCTCTTACTACTTCTGTGAGTAATAAAGTCCTCTGTCTATGATTCAGGCGTCTCGTATCTTTTACCAGCATCCTTGAGACTGACAGGCTGACTTCTCAGTTTGCAAGTAGAGTAAAACCTCAGACCTTTCACAATTCTGACACTGATATGTAGTAGAGGGTAGTGTGTGTGTGTGTGTGTGCGTGTGTGCATGTGTGTGTGTGTGACCTTCCAGGTAAATGAGGTGGGGTGGTTTGGAACTTTTGGTAAAGCAGCAAAGTTACTAAAAAAAATTTTAAGGGCTGTCTCTATCACTTACGTTTTAAAGCTGGTGAATATCCATTAGATTACAAGATTCTTAACAGGAAAGAACTATGCCTTCATTTTTGAAGTCAGAGCTCCTTGTTCTGTGCCTGACACATAGTAGGTATTCAGTAAATGTCTGTGGAGCCAAAGCTGAAAGAAACATGTCCCTACAGAGTGCCTTTTTCATTGATTAGTCTCATTGAATCCTTTCATTTGAGAACTATTACCTCTTAGTATTATTATATACTGGTGTTAGTAACATTTTGAGTTCCAATAAAATTTTGCATTTCACTATTGTTCTATCAAAAACTAGTTTTTCCTCCAAGGCTGATTATCAAGCCATGTTGCATTTCCAAATGTGTTTGGACTATATCTAACCTCATGGAATAGAGTAGAGTTGGCAAGTTAAGGTATTTTTCTTCTCTGTTAGGTTTCCTTCCTTATAAAATAAAAGCCATTAGGCAAAAAGAGGTTTAAAATCATTTCAACTGAAAGTCTCTGACATTTGATGGTTCCAATCTCCTATTTATTTTTCTCCTGTGAATCCAAAGAACATTAATATTCACCCAAAAGTAATTCTCTTCAACTCACATTTTCTGGGATTCACTTACTCTCTTGAGGAAGGCACACCTGTTGTTGGTAGGGATGCAAAAGGTAAAACAGACCGTAATCCACCATGAGGGAGAAGTTGTGCCAATTTTAGGTTTTATGGTTATTGGTACACTCAAGGGTGTCATGCCCCTCACAGTCCATTCCAGACATTTTATCTGAGCCCAGAAATGTCAGCTGCTCTGTGGGTCTGGGCTGGATGGAGATCAGAGCCGGAGCTGAAGTCTGGGAGTGTTCCTTTTGGAGTTCCCATCGATGGTCCACTTCCCCCCAATATCTTTGGAGTAGAGCACTGAAGGATTCAATACTCAAAGTAACTATTAAGAAGAGTGTTGTGGGGTGCCTGGGTGGCTCAGTGGGTTAAAGCCTCTGCCTTCAGGTCAGGTCATGATCTCAGGAGCCTGGGATCGAGCCCCACATCTGGCTCTGCTCGGCAGGGAGCCTGCTTCCCCCACTCTCTCTGCCTGCCTCTCTGCCTACTTGTGATTTCTCTCTCTCTGTCAAATGAATAAAATCTCAAAAAAAAAAAAAGATTATTGTTGCGACTGAAAATTTCAGCTTTGTGGTTGCAAGTACGGGGCTTTGCGTCAGGTGGAGCTCATGTCTGGCTGGGGAATTAAACCTGTGTCCAAGGGCTGAGCGAGGATGAGATGCCATGCTCTGGGGATGCAGCACTGTGACTGCCCCCATAGAAAGGGTTCAGGAACCTTCTCTGTCGCTATTGAGATTACATTTGCTATTTGCATGCCAGTAAGCGTGACAGGAAGAAACACGTTTGCCCTCTCAGTAGCATGAGGTAGGGTGGGAGTGGGGTTGGGTGTGGGGCAAAGCAAGAAATAATGGTCGTGAGTGGGAGATCTACTGATAGAGAAGGTTCTGACTAAGGGTCTGTCTCATCCAGAGGTCCTGGAGGGGCTTTTTCCTGCATTTTTAGTCTTGTTGCATGTGTTTGGAGATATTCTCATAAAGATGAATCACTCCGCAGGTGTTCGGAATGAGAAAATAATGAAGAACAGGACCTGTGTTTTGGCCTCAGAAGTCTCTTCAGCCCATCCAGGGGTCTTTCATCAACTTATTTTTTTTTTTTTAAAGATTTTATTTATTTGACAGAGAGAGAGAGAGATCACAAGTAGGCAGAGAGGCAGGCAGAGAGAGAGAGAGGGGAGGAAGCAGGCTCCCTGCTGAGCAGAGAGCCCAACTCGGGGCTCAATCCCAGGACCTGGGATCATGACCTGAGCCAAAGGCAGAGGCCTTAACCCACTGAGCCACCCAGGCGCCCCAACTTATTCTGAAATAAGGGATCATGGCGCTAATTCCATTAGAACTTAATATTTCTTTTCTCAGCAAAGTGCATGTACCATTTCTGGCTGAAATTTCCCTTGAATGTGCTGCCAAGCCTTGTCTACGGCAAACCATCACATAGCAATCTATCTGTGGTACTGAAGAGGAGGGGCGGTGGAGGGAGGGACTATCTCATCTAAACCTTGACTTGTCAACCTCTAACATGAAGAAGTTAAGCTCCAGGCCTTTTTCAGTCCAAAAACTCTGTATTCATCAATCCCTTGCAATCTGTGATGCCCAGGAGTGGAAAAGTATGTGTACATCCGCACGTGTCCATGCGTGTGCATGTGGACGTGCGTGTGCACATCTACATGTACGGACCGTAGGAAGGGTATGGGAGAGGAAAACTGAGAGGGGACTTACTGAGGCTTGATATTAAAAGGAATACTGAGTCAATGTTATTCTGGGCAGTACACTCAAATTTCAACTTAGAAACTGGCAAGTTGGTTATATTTTTCAGATGAGCAAAGTGCATACTTTCAGAATGATGGAAGAATATTTCAACATGAATTTTAACAAGTTTGTTTTATTGATGCAAAGTTCCAGGCTCAACCAGACTGCGCTGAGCCACCACCATTTGACCTGGAGCCATACTTTCTCAAGGTAGCAGGACACTTCCTGGTGAGCCAGGCTGCACTTTGGGGAAGGGTGTGTGTGTGTGTGTGTGTGTGAATGAAATGATACAGCATAAACCAGGGGTCTATGTGATTTTCCGCCTGGCTTCACTGCAGATTATCTGGACAGACCTCCTTACCCGTCTCTGAAAGCCACAGAGCATCCACAGCTAGCCAGCATTCACGGTGCAAGAAACAAATATTGAGCACTGCAAAGCCTGAGTCAGGAGCCAGCGACTCCAGTTTCAAATTGACTTAAGCCATTTACTGACAATTCTTTGCTTTCATCTTCCTATCTGTAACGCCGTTTTGCTTGCCCTGCTAAATTGAAGAAGATGTTGAGAGAATAAATTCTACAGCTATGGTACCTCTGAGTCACTCTGAGCTCCTTCCTAGAATGACAACTCTTGGGAACTGATGTCATGGCAGTTGCCTGGTCCAGATCACCCTCCTCTGAGAATCACCTCTCCTACCCCCAGGAAGTGGGTTCTGGCAACCTGATCATTTGATGTGCCACTGAGCTCCAGGCCGGGGTTAGTTGAACTGGGGTGAAAAAGGGGAACCAGTCTCCAGTTAAGCTGAAACTATTAGTGTCTCTTTCTCAGAAATTTGGAAGGGGGACCTAGAACCTGGGTCAGTCAGTTGAGAGCCCTGGGACTGAGAAGTGATGTAGAGTCAAGGTTCCAGAAGAGCAGGAAGAGCCAGCCTCCAAAAAAGATGGAGATGATGTCGATTCACAGAGCGAAGCTTTCAAATAACAGTGACTCCCCAGACAGGATGCTTGTTCCAGATTCTCTTCCAGTTCCTCATTCCAGGTCTTCGTGCACCCTGGCTCCTCTCTCTGCCCTTGTTCTCCAAGTAATAATCTCATATCCTTCCAACAAATTTCTCATTTTAGCGTATGTTGGTCGAGTGAGTCTCTTACTCAGAACCAAATGATTCCCCAGCCTGAAACTGTGTAATCTGAGTTGCATGTTTTAGAAAAGCTAGCAGTGTCATTGACATATGAGGATCCTCAACAAGACTTTTTATAAAACAGGTTTCTTAAAAATCCCTTCAGAAGAAAATACTAGCTCCCTGTTTGTTCTTGGGCCTTCTTGTCTGTTAAGGTTGAGCTCATGTCTTCAACCTCAACGTGCAACAGAGTACCATTCTAAACAGAGTCCAGAACACAGCCTTGGTAGAGTTTTTATTTTTATTAGCGAACTAAAGATGACGCATCTTAAACCACTCCACAGCTAAACTGAGTTTTGTGCATAGTGAATTTGTCCCTACATGGGTGGAACTCCAGCATCACCAACCAGCTGCCTCCTGTCAACAGGTGAGATGTGGATGTCATTCACAGCACAGATGGTCAATCCAAAATATGCTCTCAAGAATATCAAGTGGGCCAAAAAAAATTGGGAACTGAGACCAGGAGTCATCCACCATCTCTGTCCAGCCTTCACTGGAGGTGTGAGAAGCCAAGTTGTTTCTGTTCACAGGGAATTTGGGTGAATCATGACCATTTCTATCAGCCTGAGGTTGAAAGTGAAACCCTATTCAACCATCAAGATTGGCTCAACTGGAGGCTGGTGATGGTGGGAAGCCAAGCACAGCATTTACTCATAAGTCGTCCCAGACCTGTAGGTGGAGAGCTTTCCTTTCTGATACCTGGCTCATCACATCATCAAAGATGAGTCTCCCCCGACCCCTACCCCTTTCATAGAAAGGCCAATGCACTGTTTTTAAAAGATCCCTAGATAAAGAGCTGAAATACTAGTTCTAACACCTGCTGTGTGTCCTTGCGCACATTATTGACTTCTCTGAGCCTCAATTTCCTTATATTTAAAATGTGGGCGTTAGACATTATCACTTTCAAGGTTCCTTGAAGGTCTAGAAATGAATAGCTCTTTTCCTTATAGTAGGTAGAAACTCCTTGAAGCAGGGATCATATTTTCAACTTCCACCGTCCCCTCCACAGTGACTGACTTTCCTAAACGTGGGCGAATGCCCCCGGGGAAAATCGAAGAGTCAATCAAACTTTCTCTAAAATGCATATACTTAGGTGTCACCAACTTCAGCGCTTAAACCACAAATCGGCCCAACAACAAAGGTCCCCCTTTCCCCGCCAAGTGATTCTGTCACAATAAGAGATTGTTATCAAAAATGATGTTCCATTCAGCAACTTCTCAAGAGAGATGAGCTTCCAAACTGGTATCTACAAGCTCCGTTGTTCTGAGGACGCTGAAAACAGCTCATACTTACCCACAGAAGAAGCGGGGTTACTAGGAAAATAAAAGTGTATTTTGACTCCTTCTCAGTGGAACTTATGGGTAAACCTAGGAGATTCACAGTGCCCATTTTCCCAGTGACTCTAGCTGAGAGCATCGTGACATCCGGGCGTACTCACCCACAAAGCAGCCACGGAGAGGGCAGTTTATTTCCCTGGCCTCCTGGTCTGTTCTCCTGCTGAATCCTGTCTTGTTAGTAAGACAGGAGGTGCTTACTCATCTAGAGAGTAGAGGGCACTCTTCTGAGAAACGTACCAAGAACTGTGCCTCCTCTAGAAATGTCACCAAGACACGCTTGTGAGACAACAACGAGACATTCATTGAATGTCCAAGCATTTGGTTGTAAGGGCTGGTATCCTATGGTGTTTGTTTACTCTAGGGAAGCCAGAGCCCCTTGATAATGTTTCCAGCCATTATCAACAGAGCATCGTGAATAGGACTCCTTGCTTGATACAGAAACATTTAACCAAAAATGCATCCATCTTAGAGGATCAGGGAACTCACTCTTTGAAAGCTAATAAGACAGTTCTCTGGAAGACGAATGTGTAAAATGGCCGAGGGTTCCATAAACTCTAGTGCCTTCTGCAGGCTGCTCGGTGGCCGCTCCTTCTGTTAATTGATGAGTATTATTTTGACCTGAAGTGACTTTGCATACACATGGATATTTCTTTTTTTTCTTCAGTTTTATCAAGAAGGAAGAAAACAAATATACTAGCTGCAAATGAATAATTACTGTGTGATTACTATGTTACTGATTTTTTAAAAACTATCATAGCCTTACTCATTGAATATTTGTATAATAGTATAACTTCATAAGGAATTTTAACATGTGCCTTTGGATCATTTCTTTTATAATCATCATCACAATGATTATTACAGAAAAATCACATTTTCTTGGCAGTGTCTGATATCTCTATTCCCTGCAGGGTATAGCCCTCTCCTGAGTATTACTTTTACTGAGGTAGTTATTACCCTGCATTGTCATCCCTGGCTTGTAAGTGCATCTCGCTCAACAGGTCGGGGATCCCTTAAAATAAAGGAGTATCCTTCCTTTATGCTTGAATTACTGGTACTTAGTAATTGGTATATATTAGATACATAATAAAGAATTTTTGTCATGTAAATAAGCAAACTTGCCAAAGCAGAACCGTGTTATAGAATGCAAAAAAAGAAAAAAGTACGAAACAATGAAGTCTGATGTTTAATGGACAAAAACCAAAAAAAAAAGCCCCTTAATTTGCAACTTTCCTATTTATCTGATGTCAATTTTTTCTCCAGTAAAAATTACTAAGTTAAAGGTAAATGTTAAATCCTTACTAATAACCATGCATCATACAGAAGGAACATCATCCAAGCAAAAAAATACATTCTTGGTCAATTTGAGCTTTCTCTCAAATATTTATAAGTTGAGATTCAACAGAAGGAACTTAATTCATATCCAGAGTAGTTCAGGGAGTCTTTTCTAGAAGAGATCTCTGTCAAGATGAAATGACACAGTCTGTTTGAGTTAAGTCCAAGCATTTTAGAATGTGTTGCCTTCACTACTTTTGAAAGCCCAAAATAGTGGCTCTAAAAAAAAATCCATAAAAAATTTTTCCCTGAATGGAACATTACATTTTGGTGCAGTTCATTGCTTCTTTTCCATCTTGTTCTTAGTCCTGTTTTTACCAAGTCCTTGCTGTTAGTTCTCTCTAAGTCCATGTATCCATACTCGATAACCCAAGGTTTATTTTGATGGAGTGCATTGGCCATGGTCAAGGTCAGAGGAAATCAGCACCAAGTCTTCAGCTCAAAATTAAAAAAATGTTGTTTGGGGAAACATATCTTTGAGAGCTCCATGTTGGGAACTGTCTGCAAAATGGACTCTACAGTTTCTTTACTCTTGGGGGACAAAACAGGCACTGTGCCTCCCACAAGGTCACATGATTAAAATTACCCCATTTTTGTCCTCTGCTCCAAGGTCTCTGGACTGGGAGAAATCTGGTGAGCTATGCAGCTGCATGGAAAATGGCAATTTGATAATATCCCTTATCTAGGAAAGAACTTCAGGGAACACTATTTTCTGGATTTAGCTCTGGATTAACACTATATTCTGGACTAACTCATTGAAGTTTATCTCACCAAAAATAAAGCACTAGTAAGTGACACCATTGGACACATACCTTGAACTTTTATTACTGATGTGACATTTTTACCAGGGGAGGGGAATCGATTGATTTGGGAGGGGCTGTGAATGGATGATTTTTCCTTCTGTGTTGACTTAAATATCCATATATATCCATATATCCATATATATCTACTTGATACCAGCATCAGTTAATGGAGTGAAATAAGGGAATGTAAAATGAGCATGTAAGGCAATCACACAATAGAATTTCAGCCTTAGAGAAGACTTTGAAGTATTTCTATTCTACGCAGTTAGCTGTAATTGAAATTACTCTATAATGTCTCTGCCAAGCTGTTACCTGGTGTCTAGTTATAATAAAAAGTGAATAAAACAACACACCCTGAGTGTGGCTAAAGTCCGCAGAAGGACACAATTTACTCAGGAGGACCCTGCCACCTCTTGGAGACCTAGTTGTTTTGGCAACAAGTGATGACTTTCTGACCTTAGGCATTCTGTGTTGATCTAGTTAGATCACTGATCAGAATGCTGAGTCATACCTTCCATCCTTTGGTCTCATGATTCTAGAAAGCCTTATTTATTCACTAGTTCATTTTGCAAGAAGGGGAACTCAAGGTGAGGTGGAAAAAAAAGCCAAATGTTCTGCAAGCCCCTTGGCTGTCTAGACATCTGTGGCCACCACTTCAGCCGGCCCTATTTAAAGGGCCTTGAAGGGTCTCTTTCCTTTTGTCCTATGTCACCCTATCTAGCGATCCAAGGGCAGGTTGCTCTGTGCTCTGATTTGGGCCTAACCTCTCCTGGGGGATTGTTTGCCCCACCCGACATCCAAACAGTCTGGTTTCGGCCACAGATTAGGACTCCCTAATTTCCCTTCTTGATACCAATTTTGTAATTGCAACTCATGGAACTACACCCACCCAAGCTCCATTACTTCCTATTCCTTTCCTTTCCTTTAAATCAGAGTTTGCCAGGCTGATAGTAAATCATGGGCACATTCATGCATTCTTTATTTTTAAACAATTTGTTGAAAATTAAGTAAGTCATTCCTTTCTTCCAAGGAGCTGAAACTTTATATTCACTAGCTATTTATTGAGCTCTCACCATGTGCCAGGCATGGTGTCCCCTTAGAAGTCCAGTTGATATGTTTTTTTTTTTTTTAAAGATTTTATTTATTTATTTGACAGAAAGAAATCACAAGTAGGCAGAGAGGCAGGCAGAGAGAGAGGAGGAAGCAGGCTCCCTGCTGAGCAGAAAGCCCGATGTGGGGCTTGAACCCAGGACCTGGGATCATGACCTGAGCCGAAGGCAGCAGCTTAACCCACTGAGCCACCCAGGCGCCCCCAGTTGATATGTTTTTGCAAATCCCTCCATAGCTTTGAAATCCATATTTTACAATTAATTCTGAAATGAACAAATCTTTTTATCATTTTAAACATCATTTTAATGGTTTGTTTAGATGGTTCTTTAGCTCTTGCCAAACACAATCTTTCTTGCATTTTCTGTTCCAAGAGATAGAGGGGTTGAGTTCTGTTCTATACCAAACAGATAGCTGGCAATCAACTAATAAAATGATATGGTAGGTCAAAGGAGCTATCAGAAAATATAATTATTAAATCAGAGATGAGTGCTGGGCTTTCTGCAACAGAACCACTTGCAGCTCCTTCAGAAAGAAAAGCTAGATTTCTTTTCTTTTCCTTTTATTTTTTAAGATTTTATTTATTTATTTGACAGAGAGGGACACAGAGAGAGAGGGAACACAAGCAGGGGGAGAAGCAGGCAGAGGAAGAAGCAGGCTTCCCACCAAGCAGGGAGCCTCATGTGGGGCTTGATCCCAGGACCCCGGGATCATTACCTGAGCTAAAGGCAGACGCTTAATGACTGAGCCACCCAGGCACCCCTGAAAGCTAGAATTTCTTATCTTCTCTTCATTTTAGCAATCAGACTTTCCCTTGTAGCTCTTAAAACCAACCAAAACTCCTTTCCATCCCAAGATTTGTCAGTGACTAATCATAGTCTCAATATACTTTTCCAGCTGTAAGTAACATTGGAGATGCCAAAACTCGGAAAGGTAGTCAATCATATGGATTATTAGTATCAGAGCCAATAGGCCTTCAGACTATCAGTACTATCTGCTATGTGATAACATAATCCAAGGGGTACACCTGAAACAGACTCTAAAAAGACTCCTTTATCATTTGCTAACAAAGAAGAAGTCTGGACAGAGGTTCGACGTATTTTCCACCACTCCTTTTTTTCTCCTCCCACATGAAGCAGGGCTGCTGTAACATGAAGGAAATACTACTTCAGCCCTGAAGTGATAGAAACAGAGGGTCAGTTCCCTGCCTTCAGGGATCACGATGCTTGAGCTATCATGTGATGTGAGACCATTGTGATGGCTGCAGCTACTCTCCTATAAGGCCAATGGGCTGCTTCTCAGAAGACTCAGAAGAAGGAGGGACAGTGGAATACCAAGGCAGGGTTGTGGAAGCAATCCCTCCGAGCACAGGTAAAAAAGAGTACATGATTTGTAGAGAATTTAAAAGTAATGATAAAATCAGCAACAAGTCTGTCTGCTTTTTATTTTTTATTTTTTAAGATTTTATTTATTTATTTGACAGACAGAGATCACAAGTAGGCAGAGAGGCAGGCAGAGAGAGAGGAAAGGAAGGAGGTTACCTGCTGGGCAGAGAGCCCGATGTGGGGCTCGATCCCAGGACCCTGGGACCCTTGATCCCAGGACCTGAGCCAAAGGCAGACGCCTCAACCCACCGAGCCACCCAGGCGCCCCCTGTCTGCTTTTTATTATCTCTATGTGCTGGCAATTTTAAACAATGTCAGCAATAACACATGCCTTCCTGAAAAGAATCATTTTTCATCTATAATATGCAGAATGGTTACTGCAGTTTTTGTTGATTTTATATATAAAAGTATCTATGTGACCTTCAAGGGAGCATGCTTTGATTATGGATTCTTTATTAAACATGGTGTTTTACACAGAAATTAATGAAAAGAATCCCTCTTTCCCCACTTGCCCCCCCAGTCATGTCAACTGAGCGGCATATTTTCTTGCAAGAGTTTATGGCTAAGTGATTTGAAATTGTTCAAACTTACTTCAGGGACAGTGCATGTCTTCATTTCCTAAGGTGCTCCCCATTCCTGTGATTAAACAGTAGATACAAAATAAACAGTAAAAAGACAATGATGGTATATTAGTCAGCTCAGGCTGCATAACAAAAGAGCACAGACTAGGTGGCTTAAACCCAGAAATTTTCTCACAATTCTAGAAGGCTGAAAGTACAAGATCAAAGCACTAGCAGGGCTGATTTCTCCTGAGACCTCTCTCTTTTCCGCTTGTAGATGGCTATCTGCTCCTTGTGTCCTCATGTGGCTCTTCCTCTGTGCACACACAGATTTCTGTGTTTTCCCCTTCTTATAAGGTCAGCGAGCCTTTCAGATCAGGGTCCACCCTCAGGACCTCATTTATCTTTAATTATCTCTGTAAAGGCCCCATCTCCAAATACAGTCACACTGGGGATCAGGGCTTCAGTATATGCATTTTTGGTGGGGGGACACGATACAGTCCATAACAGATAGTGAATGTAAAGAACAAGAAACAGACTTCAGTCACTCCAATTCTGTCATTCACTGTGACTATGCAGCACTTTTATTTGTGGTTAAAATTTAAAATAGAGAATTAGGGTGCAATTTGCAAAGCATATTGTTTTTGCTCAGTAAACACCAATCTTAGTTTATTCCTGAAATATTTGACTTTTTAAACATTAAAATTTTTTTTCAAAGATTTTTTATTTATTTATTTGACAGACAGAGATCACAAGTAGGCAGAGGCAGGCAGAGAGAGAGAGGAAGGGAAGCAGGCTCCCCGCTGAGCAGAGAGCCCGACGCGGGGCTCGATCCCAGGACCCCAGGATCACGACCCGAGCTGAAGGCAGAGGCCTTAACCCACTGAGCCACCCAGGTGCTCCAAACATTAAAATTTTTAAATAAATTATTACTCACATGATATTGATGTACTTGTTACTAAACCAAAACCTGTGTTCATTATTGCAACAAATAGGTAGTTATGTCCCCCCCTTTTTCAAAAACTTTAATGTATTTATAAAGTTTTGATCCATTACTTGCATACCTGCTCATACTATAAAATTTTATTTTAACTTTTGACTGGTTTGATTGTATATACAATGAATAAGGAAAGAAAATCTTCACTGTGTTTCCTTACTCGGCAATTTTATATTCCATTTCATTATTACAGTTGAAAATAAATTTGTCATTGGATTTCAAATAACCATGGAAAGTCATTAAGGAGAGGCTCTTGGTCATGACTAGCAAGGAAATTGGAAGTAAACTCCAAACACATCATCCTGTTGAGATTCTATAGTCTCAGATTAACCTACATAAGTTTTTTTCAGCAGAAACGTAACCAGGCCTCTTCCTAATGATGTGGGGCTTGGGAAGGTGAATAAATAGGTCCACCTAAATGCACTTGGGGCTCACTCCCTGTTGTCTCCTGCTTAGGCTCTATCTGCCTCACCAAAGGCAAAGAGCACATACCTACAGACACCCCAGCATGAAGTCTGAGCCATCATCACCCCAACAATCAGCCTCTGGCCACCACCGCAGACCTAGAGTATGTACCCCAGCAGGAAACTCTGCCCTCAGGCGGATAGACCTCAGAAAAGGCCAGCAAGGACCTTGGAAATGACTTGAGCTGTTTGAGGTGAGAGGGTGTGTTCTGGAGACCACAAACCCAGACCTTGGTGAGAGGTCTTCTGATGGGCTCCTCTCCTTGGCTCTGTGGACTCTTCACCCCACAGGGAGAGGCACAATCAAAAGAGGTGACAGGCCAGCCAACCTGGCCATCCAGGTCTAAGGGAGGCACTATTGTGGTCAACCATGTCCACTGGTGGGTGACACTTAACTTTGTGGGCTACACAAATGTATTTTGCAGAATCTTCCTTGGCTGCTAGCTCCTTGGTCGCTCCATTGTTTCCTTACTCAGGGTTCCTAAGGCTGCTCTAAGAGAGCCACAGAAAGTCTTCCTGTCTTGTGATTCTCTATCAAAGAGCAGTACCTTGATAGGTTATTTCTGGGCTCTACGACAGTCGGTTGGGAACCCTAATAGACCAAAGCTGAACTTTTACCCACTTTCCTAGGAGTTAAATGTAGCGTTTCTTTCCTCCTATGACATTTAGACCAAAGTTACTTGATGATCAACAAAGACTATTCTTTAAGTACCTTTTATTTAATATATACACTTGCACTGATACATAGCTGTGAATGAATGTGCATGTATGTATATGTGCATTTATACATCTGTACGTGTGTCTGTGCGCGCGCATGCCTGTGTTTGTATCTTTGGCTCCCAGAAGTCCCATTGAGAGTGATTTGTTTTGAATTCTGACTCCTGTTCTGGCTGAGATTTTTTTTTTTTTTTTTCTCTTAAAGGTGTCAGCAGAAGCTGTGGAAAGGTACAGATCAGAAAATATAACATTCCCTAAGGGACTTCACGGAGGTTCACACTTCATGTACCAGACTCCCTTGTTTCAGGATAAGTATTTGACATGCTTTGTTACCTGATTAAACCTGCATGTGTTTCGTTCTGGCTTATTACTGTCTGAGGCAGTGTGTTGTGAAATGAAAATTACTGGCATTTGCCTGCCAAACGCAGTGATTCAGAGAATTGTGAATTAGGATTCTTTAATTACAGAGATCTGCACCTGATAGGGTAATTTCAAAAGCAAAGTTAACCACATGTGCTCTATTTATTTTCAAACTAATTCTATTGAATTACATTTCATTTAAAAGGCGTTATTGGTCTCCTATTAATAAACAGGGGCCAATAAACAAAATGTTTTGTTAAAACCCAATCTCATTTCACCTGGGCTGAAGAAGGAAGGAGAAAAATTACATTTTCATGGACTAGAATACAAACACCATGATTCTTCTGGGGTATTGCTTCAGGAGTACTCTTATTTGAAGTGATTATTCTGTGTTATTCTTAGATTAAATTTAAGTTGGAAATGTGCATGCATTAGATGAATTCAAGGATCAGTCAAAACAAGGTGATCCATGGGGATGAAAAGAGAAGGTCCTGTTTTAAGTCCACATTATTTTCTCTGTCTTCCACTGGATTTTAGATTTTGAGGAAATTGCCATAAATATCTCATTTTTATTTTATAGAGCCATTTTGCTACAGTTAATAGATGTTTAATCGAAACAACAGTAACAATTTAGTAAGACACAGTCTAGCAAGGCAGCTTCTTGAAAAGATTCAACACATTGAGTCATAGCCTGAGGACCAGAAACCGAAGCTACTTATTTTTAAAGGGTCTACCCATTATAGTTATTTTAAGATTTTTTTTCCTTTACTAAAAGCAAGCCATGCATATAATAGTAATTTTAAAAAGATCCAGACGGTAGAGCCCAAAATAAAAGTTCAAGTCTCCCTGCATCTTCATTACCCAGAGGTATAGACTGTTGATGATTTCAGCACTTATTTCCTCTAGGACTGGTTTATATTTTGTATGTGATGCCTCTATACTTTTCAAGAGCTGTGGTTGATTGATTGATGGATGGATGGATTGATTTAGTATATGCCCTTGTGTTACATTAACATTCAATTTTCTAGGATCCTCCCCAGGAGCAACCCGTCCTGGGTGCCTCTCATGCATGCTCCCAGATCTTTATATTAACTAGGCTGTTCTCTAGATGACTTTCAAGTGGAAGAAAACCTGAACATACTACCAACTTCTGCATTTAAATAAAAAGTAGGTGTAAGCATGGAAATAAAGTAGAGTGCAGGCTGCTTTTCCTTTAGGAACTCACTCACTGTAATCCTCAAAGAAGACATTACCTTGGAAAACCCTCAGAACTGGAGGTGTTCCCCCTGTCACCTTTCTCCAAGGGCCTCATTGTTCTTTATACACAGTGCATGCTTTCCTTGTTCCCAGAATACTGACACTCACAGGGAGATATAGCTATCCCAAAAAGGAAAGGAAAACCTTACCTAGAGTCCCTCTGGATTTTCTGCTTTGATAGCCTTTGCAGATAAATTCACCTTATACCAAGCTCTGGCAGTATTCAGTTAACCTCATTTCTTATTAGGATATCTGATGTAAACTCTCCTTACACCAGATTCTGAGCATCAAAATAAAATTCAAATGTTTGGATGGTACTATTAAAACTGTTACATTTCTTCTTTAAAATGCCCACAACAGGGGTGCCTGCGTGGCTCAGTGGGTTAAAGCCTCTGCCTTCAGCTCAGGTCATGATCTCAGGGCTCTCTGCTCAGGAGGGAGCCTGCTTCCTCCCTCTCTCTCTGCCTGCCTCTCTGCCTACTTGTGATCTCTGTCTGTCAAATCAATAAATAACATCTTAAAAAAAAAAAAAATGGCCACAACAGAGGTTTTCTGGCCTTTCATGCCCCAGGAATTTTGGTGGCCTTTCCCAAGAAAGAAATGAGAAAAGAATTAAAAGCTACTTAGGGATTAGATCAGCTTCTATTTCCTTTTGAAACATTTAGTGCATGTTTCTATTACTGATTTATGATGATTTGAGAACAACTTTCACCTTTATACTGAGGTTCTGTTGAATCTCCTCTATACTAACCCTTCTAGTAAGGGGAAGTGTGAGGACCCATTCTGGGTGTCACAGAAATTTGGAGATTCTCTGCTGTTCCCATGAATATTTAAGTAGACCAAGAAGAGATACATATTTCTCTACAGGCCAGTTGATGCTTCAACTTTTCTGTTGTTTTCCTTTTTTAGGTGTTCCTTTTAAAAGCAAGATATAATGAAAAGCAAAGATTTTTCAGAAATCGTTTTATGACAAGTTTGTCCTGTGTTCCCCCCCGCCCTTTAGTAACCTGGTCAGGTGGATTGCATGAATGATTTCATTACAGGGGTGGATATTGGCAAATTAATACTGCTTAAAAATATTCAGCTGCAAATTCCTGAGTTTATGGTTTTAAACATTTGAACTTGTTCATTTGAAAATAAATTGAAACCGAAAAACTGCGCTTTTTGTGTGTCAGACTCTGTTCTCGGCACCAAGAAGATGGACATGCAGAGCCACACGCTAACCACGAAGAGGTTCACGGGCTGCTCGGGGAGGTAACGTGGGGACATCCAACCTGAGATTGAGACTGCTGTCAGGACCAGAGGAGGAAGTAACTCTGCCCAGAATCCTAGAGAAGTTTCCACAGAGGATAAGATGAGTATCCTGGGTTTTATAGAAAAAGGGAGACTTTGAAGTTGAGGAGGGACGTGCAAGCTAAAGGAGCTGAGGGTCTGGAGGCCTGACGGTGCTTTGAGAGCTAGTGGTCAGGGGAGGCTGGGCCAGAGAGGGGGAGGGGAGGGAAGTCATTTAATTCCAGGTTAAAGAATTGTGTTGTGGGGGCTCTAAGGACTCACTGAAGATTTTGCAATAGGAGAACGCAGAGTGGGCACTGTCCCTGCCAAGGCAAAAATCGTAAAAGCAGCCTGTTACTATACTGTGCACCCACCCAAGGGCACACAGCACCCTAGGATACGCCCTGGCAGGAATGCCACCGTGTTTCCCAAAGCAATAGAATATGTTGATAGGATCTATGCCAAGAGAAATCTTTCCACCTGGCTCCTTGCTCCCTCCCCTCACTCCTACAGATAGCAGTCTCCAGCTTAGACAGGATTCAACCCCTGAGCAGTCCATCCTCTCTGGGACTAGTAGGTGAGGTGTTCCTAGAACCTCCCCGAGAGTCTTATTGACCCCTCCGCCATGAAGCTGTGCAAAGCACACGTGTTTGAATGAGGAGCTTGCCTCCCAGCCTCTGAGGCAGCAGGAGTCTGGCTCTGGTCCAGATGGCCTGTAGAAGGCAGAGCAGACCTCCTAGAAAGCAAGGCTTTCTCGCTACCATCATCTTGTTTACATTTGCTCTTCATGTACATTGTTTCTGCCCAAAGTTAATGCAGAATATCAAATGCATCTGTACAAAGATTTATGTTACAGAGGTAGTCGCTGTCATGTCATGTACCAGGGCAAAAACCCCCCTGAACAACCCTAAATTTCCAACAACAAGGAGTTGGCTAAGTAAACTATGGTACATCCATACAAAGTTATACTGTGTGGCCGTTATAAATGATGGAGAAAAGATGTAATGAGATGACATGATGGTCTTGATTTTGAAATGTTAAATTATGCATGATTTCTTCTTCTTTTTCTTATATGTACCTCCCAAATTTCCCATGCTGCCTGTAAATGTTTTAATAAAAAGGGAATGCTATTTTTAAAATCAGCAGTATTTTTTTTTCTCTATTTTGAGGCCAAACACTTTGGGATTCAATACCATTGAAAGCAACTATAAATTGAGGAGATGCTTAAAGCATAGTTTCATGTGTAATTTACCTAAGGAATCAAGTGTACATCTCTGAGCATTTCAAAGCTTCAATTCAGCTGGGAAACTGGAAATCCAGTAAAGCCTCTAGAGCAAGATTTAAGCTGTTTCATCACCCATCCAAACTTTCCGGCACACACAGATTTTACTCTTGCAAAGTTTGGGCAGATACCATAGTTTTTATTCCTGAGCCTGTGGTTTAACAAATTGTTTTCTTCCTCTCTCAAATTTGGGATTTAATAATCACAAATTAACAGCACAAAGAGGTAGAAATGTTTTGCCTCCTACACAATTAGTACTTATTATTTATCATTTACAGTCACTGATCCCACCAATTTCCCTCCCCCAACACACACACACACACACACACACACACGCACGCACACACACACACACGCACACATACACACAAACAAAAATGTGTAGCCATCTTGTTTAGGTTAACATTCTGAAAATAAATTTGATTTTAAAGTTTATGTGGACCAAAGTACTTGGGTGGCTCAGTCAGTTAAGCTTCTGACTCTTGGTTTCAGCTCAGGTCATGATCTCAGGTCCTGAAATAGAGACCCATGTGGGACTCTGTGCTGGATGTGGAGCCTGCTTAAGATTCTGTCCCTCTCCCGCTTCCCCTCCCCACCTTTCTCCCTCCTCTAAAAACAAAAACAAAAACCAATAACAACAACAACAACAACAACAAAATTCATGAAGCTGAAGAGTTTGGAGAGAAGAAAAGGGCACAAGCCTTAAACTTTGGGTAATATTTCTACATAAGAAGAAAGCAAGGCTAAAGAATGGCAAAGCCAACCAAAGGACAGGAGACTGTGCTCTTCCAAGACCTCACAGTGAGCTAGCTGTCTTATGCAGGCATGTGAAAGACTTTAACTGTGTTCTCTTCATTAGAGAAAGGCAGGCTAAAAATGTTAGAACAAGCATCATAAAAACATTCTTTCTAATTGAAAAAGTAACATTAGTTTCAGATCGGCAATTTAAACCCTTTTTTATTGTTTTAATTTTGGACATGTCACAACAAGCTTCATAAATACTCTTCCCTGTTGGGAAGGGACATTCCTATAAAATGGAAACTCTGGGGTGGCCTAGCTGAATATGCCCTATACAGAAAATCTTAAAATAATGAGCAGATCTTACCTTCCAAGTACCTTAGTTAATCCTCGGGACCCAGGGAGGCAGTTTTGAGGAAGTTGTGTTAACACTTAAAAGCCACCTGAGTACCATATAATACAAGGAAGTAGAAATTCAGAGGAGCTAATGGTACTTTTGAAAAGTGTTTTACATCCTCCTGGGGCGGGGAGCTCAGACATAAGGAAAATCTGGCTCAGGTATTTGTGGTTTTATAGCTGCCATATCCAAGAACATCAAAAGGAAATACAGGCATTATAGAAGAATTCTCTTTCCATGTCAATATGCCTCATAGAGTCCTCGTTGCAGATGTGGAAACTGAGCTCTCTGGGAATAGATTTGTCCTTGCCCAAAGACCTAACAAATCAGCCATTAGAAACAGGACTTCTAAGTCAGACAAAGAAAGGCAAGGACTTATGATATAACTTATATGTAGAATCTAAACAAGCTTAAACATGTAAAAAACAAAATAAAATGGAGGTTTCCCCAGGGGGATGGGGGAGAGGATAAAATTAATGGTGTTTAAGGGTTTAAGCTTGTAACTAGTAGTAAATAAGCCACAGAGATCTAATGCACAGTATAACAAATGTAATTAGGTAATGTGATCAATATTGCTACATTGGCAATCATATCAGAATGTAGATATTATCAAAGTAACAGCTGTACACCTTAAATTTATACAGTGTTACATGTCAAATTTATTCAATTAAAAACAAAAACAAAAACAAAAAAAACCCCAAGGGGTGCCTGGGTGGCTCAGTGGGTTAAAGCCTCTGCCTTCAGCTCAGGTCATGATCCCAGGGTTCTGGAATTGAGCGCCACATCAGGCTCTCTGCTCAGCAGGGAGACTGCTTCCCTTTCTCTCTCTCTGCCTGCTTACTTGTGATCTCTTTCTCTCTGTCAAATAAATAAATAAAATCTTAAAAAAATAAAAAATAAAAAACCAAGACTTCATACGAATATATTTTTTTAAATAAACTTTGAAGTGTTTCTACCTTTGTTCAAATGTTCTGAATGTTGATTAATTCCTCAACTCCAGATATTTGGACAACTTGACTTTATGTGAATAGCTCTTTGAAATTTAATGTCTACCTCCCTTCTCAGTATTCTACAATTTTGGCTCCAGAAACGAATGGAGTCTTGAAAATCCCCTCACATGTACTCTTTCACTGAAGTCTAAGAAACATCTTTTTCTCTAATTCCTGGCCCAGATTCAGGTTGTAAAGATTTTCCAAACACCTGCATGAATATTAGAAGATCCAAATCTGCTTAAGGACCTGGATGTTTTCGTCTAAAAATAAATAAATAAATAAATCAATCTTGTTTTCTCCACCCAATGCTGATCCAAGATCTGCTTCAGACATCACATATTCTTTCCGAAAAGGTCTTTCCTTCTTCTCAGGAGTGATTAGGAGAAGCCTGTGTGCTAAGACTAATCGTGAGACTGTTAATACCGTAAAGAAAGAAGATTTTGGCTAGCCCAGTTTTGTGGGAGAGGAGAGAAAGGAAATCTTTGGAGTCTTTTGCTAGAGTCGAGTGATCTAACTTAACCTACACGAGAATGATGGGGGATCGGATTCCTTCAGACTTTCTCATGGTGGTAAAACACCACAGAGAATGGAGCTGGGGGTCCAAAGTTTAGACAGGTTGTCTGAAAAGACCCAAATCTTTTCACTCAACGATGTAATATTTGAATTGCTCACAAATACTCTTGGACATGCTTGGAGTTCCATGAATATGTAATGTCGCTCTAAATCCCACTCCTGATAAATGTTGTCCTTTTAAATATCCTAATGAGCTTACTGTCACTTTTTCAGGACTTGATGATATTATTGACTGACCATGGACCTGCAGTCCACACGTCTTTTCCCAAAACGGTGACAAATTCACCATAAATCCTTTGCTCGCCCTTGTTTCACCTGCTTGTAATTGCCAATGGCTTGTAATTGCAAGAGGGAGTGGGATATTTTGAAGGCAGACCTTACAAAGTGTGTGACCTCCGACAAAGTCACTTAACTGTCCCAAATTTCAGCTTCCTCCTGTGTGATGTAAGAGTAATTAATCACAGCGCCTACCTCATGGGTTTCTTATAAATATTACACAACATAATGCAGTAATAATGCACTTAGCCCAGTTCTGTCATGAAGGGTTTCATTTTTTTAAAAGAAACTAATAACTAACATTTATTAAGTGCCTATTATTTACAAGGCAAGGTCCTTATCACTTCATACCCATCAACCCAGTTAATATTTTTATTACCTCATTTTACAGAGGAGGAAATGGAGTCACATGTGTTTGGCCATTTAAAAGATAATAATATTGTTTTCTTCCTTTCCCAAGTTGGAAAATAATTGAGAGATAAACGTAGGAAAAGGACAGATGAGGGTCTAAATATTACTCGTATTATTGATAGAGTCAGAGAAGATGTCTTCTGATGTGCAGCCTTGATGATTTTTTTTCCCAGAAGACAATTTACCCTCATGCTTATAGACATCACTGGACAATCGCGGGTCTCTTCAGGAAGAGAAGCAGATTACTACCTACAGAGCAGAGAGCAGGCCAGGAGGCTTCCTCTCTGCAGGAATTCAATTCCGGATAGAGGGAAGGAAAGACTGAACTGAGCATGCCTAGAGCCCTCCCTCAACTCCTCTGGCACGTAATGGCCTCTGGCATCAAAAAGAAAATACTTAAGGGGTGCCTGGGTGGCTCAGTGGGTTAAAGCCTCTACCTTCAGCTCAGGTCATGATCTCAGGGTCCTGGGATCGAGCCCGAATCGGGCTCTCTGCTCAGGAGGGAGCCTGCTTTCCTTCCTCTCTCTGCCTGCCTCTCTGCCTACTTGTGATCTCTGTCTCTGTCAAATAAATAAATAAAATCTTTAAAAAAAATACATAAGAGATAAGGAGGGAATCCAGATGTTGGGCTAATAAAAACCTGCACGGTATGAAAAATGGAATGTAGGGTCTACCAAGCCCTCCAAATAGCATCACCATCATCACTATCATATGTATTAAGATTCAATTTCTTGCATAGATTTTGAACTATTTGGAGATGTTTTTTGTTTTGGTTTTTAAAAAACCAGAACATTTACTCTGTTTCTATCAGCTTTGGCAACTCGTGTTCCTCTAGGAATTCATCAATTTCATATATACAGTTTCACGTTGGTTGGCATAAAGATGTTTATGTATCCTCTTATTATTTCTTAAATGTCTGTAAGATTTCAACACTGCCTCTCTCTCTCTCTCTCTCTCTCAACTAAATAAATAAAATCTTAAAAACAAAAATTACAGCATTTTCATTTTTTATTTTACATGTGTCAGTATATATATCATTTAGGTATTATAAAGTAAGTAAGAATTACTTTTGAAAGAAAAAAAATAAAGCTAAATGCATTAAAAAAGGACAGAACCGGATTCCCAGGGCTGATCCTTCGATACCGTGTGTCAGTGGGTTTGCAGCCCAGACTCATTTCTCGTCGGCTTGCCAACCCTCTCTCTTCTGTGCATCCTGCAGATGTTTCTGGAGCATTTAACAAGTGCCAGATATCGAAAGGAATCCATTCCCTGTACTGTTCCATTGGCGGCTCACAACTACCACATGAATTTGGTACTCTTGTGAGCCCCATATGAGAAAAAAGAAAACAAGAGGTACAGAGAAGGCAACCACCACCACTCCGCAAAATTACCCAGCAGTGCATAGCAGAACAGGATCAGAGCTCAGAGTCTGCCCCAAGTCAGATCTTGTGTTCTATGCATCTCAACCCAACACACACAGAAAAGAACATATTATTTTCTCATTTTTAAGTTAATCAATTCAAAGAAAATAGTGTCTGCTATAAATCCCACCAGGGAGGAGACAGACACGATCTATATAAGAATGAACAAGATACGGGGCACCTGGGTGGCTCAGTGGGTTAAAGCCTCTGCCTTCGGCTCAGGTCATGGTCCCAGTGTCCTGGGATCGAGCCCCACATCGGGCTCTGTGCTCTGCGGGGAGCCTGCTTCCCCTTCTCTCTCTATTTGTCTGCCTCTCTGCCTACTTGTGATCTCTGTCTGTCAAATAAAAAAAAAAAAAAAAAAAAAAAAAGGCTTTAAAAAAAAAAAAAAAGAATGAACAAGATACATTCCCTAACTTGAACAAATTTTCAGTCTGTTGAGAAAGACAAAGCATTTTGTTACCACCTGACAAGATCTCTTATGGGGTGGTCACCGGGCGTTTGGGGAGTACCCTGGACCCACTGCTGGGGTTGGGTGGGGTTGCCAGGAAAATTTCCTAGAAGAACCGATATCTAAAGCTGAGACCAGGAGACAGGAGTTAGGTAAACCGAGCGCCCTGCCAGATGCCTGGAGACATGCCATGAAACAATCGGGAGCCACAACCCAGGGCCAATGGTGGGGGGGGGGGGAGCCATGCAGGCAAGGGGACTGCATGTGCAAAGGTCCGGGGTCGGACAATACCCCATTTTGGTTATGTATCGTAGCAAGAGTTGCATTTCTAAAACCCAGATCTGATCATGTAATTCTTCTGAAAAGCTTGCTACAGAGAAATATCCCAAGTCCTTAGCAGATGTGTCAGGCCCCTCACAGTGGGTCCAGCTTATTTGTTTGGTCTATTTCTACTACTCCACCCACCTGAAGAACCCAGCTGCCCCAGCCCCAGCCTTGCTTGTGCTCTCCCCTCTGCTTGTGTAACCCTTCTCCCTTGTCCACTCCATGAAGTTCCACCTCTTCTTCGAAGTCCTCTTAAATGTTACTCCTTCCCTGGGCCTCCAGATGAAATGAAATGTCTCTTCAGCATCATTTCCATGATCTGTTTCTTCACGCTTTAATGTAATGTTTCAACTATTATATTATTAGTGTTCATGTCCTTCTCTTGTCTGATGAACGTTGAGCCCCTTCACATCTCATACATTTCTCTACCCTCGGCCTGGTGAACTGGCTGGTCCTCGGTGGGCCTTCCACAAGTTCCTTGGTCAACGAATTGACGTGACCCCTAGTTTTGCCAGGCATTGGCCTGATATTTCTCGTTTCACATTTTTCCCCTTCAATTACAGTCAAGCTTGTCAGTGTGTGGCTCAATCTTCAGTTCAAGAAATTATGGCTCATATAATTTCTTTACAAATAAATATTTATAAAAAGTTCAAATAAGTGGGGTCAAGGGGACGCTGTAAGCTTCCCTAGAGTAGAATGACCACAGGGGGCGGGGGGGGGGGAACTATAAGAAAAGCTTTGAAGTATAATAATTCAGCAGATATCCCACCTGCAGCTTTGGGGACCGGACATAGGCACAACAAGTGAAAGGTCCCCACTGAGTCCCCTCTGTAGACGAAGAGATCATTCGTGGCCAATCTGCCAATTGGAGTCTTGGGGCAGGACCCAGGAATCTGCATTTACAACCGTCCTCAATCCTAACTTTCCGAACATACACTCTCTCACTTCCTGCTTTCTCCCAGGCGATTTCTAGGCACCTGAAGTTCTGGAACCACTACTGCCAAAAACCTTCGCTGGCAAAATAATCACTCACATTTTCCCCGTTCAATTGCACTTTCCTGGGAAGTATAACCAAAAGTACCTATTAGTGAACACCATGAGAAATTCAGACCAGGGTGCCTAGGTGAAATCAAATGTGATAAATATCTAAAAGTGTCAGTAATAACTTCAACATGAGGATAATTATCAAGAGCTTGAACTTCTAGGCACTTCCATGTGAAAAACTGTAGTTATGAGCCAGAGAATTTGAAAAGAGATTTCATGCTAATTAATTATGCAGTCCTGGGTAGATGTATTTGTAGATGGTACTGTTTTAAAGTCATGATCCTGATTTCCTAACACATCCTTTTTGCATGAATGTTAAACTTAATCGTTACTAATAATTGCCAGAAGTAATATAACACTAACTTTAAACATCTGCCCTCACAAGAAAGATGGCAAATGTCACCATATGTTACACATGGTTATTATTATTCCAAATCCTGTTATTATCGCAAACTCATGGACCATGAGTTAAATCATGTTCGCAAAATTGAAAATCAGAGTGCAGAAAAATACAAACATTTAAGACACATATATAACAGTTTTAGTGTGTGGGCGGAGAGAGTGAGAGTAATATTAAAATGGTCTCCATTTGGCATCTTTTTAATAATACTAGTTTGTGGCAAAACGTACAGATGGTTAGAGTTTGGTGAATATAATAATGACAATTATAACAACATTTGTTACCACCTGCGCACCCCAACTGTGCCAGAGCTTTCTATACATTATCTCCAGTCTTTATAATAACCAGCCAAAGAAAGTGTCATTGAAACCTTTTCAGTTGAATAAACTGAGTAGGTAATGATCTGAGGTTACACAACTAGTTAGTGACAACACTAGTTTCCGAACCCAGGACTGTCTGACCTCCGCGTCTGTGCTCTTTCTTGTTGAGATTATAAGCTGCATGAGGGCAGAACATTTGTCAGTTTTTATTCTCTACTCGAGTCCCAAATCCTTGAACAGGATGTGTTATCGAGCAGGTCCTCAATAAATAAAAGAATTAACAGCGTGCTGTCCAGATCAAGAATTTCATCCTTCCCAACTTCCCTGAAACAAATCCTTGATCCCACAACTCAATAGTATTAACCCAAGCAAAAGTAATATTCATCACGATGAGAAGTAAATTATAATAATCAAAAGTATTTGATTAATTCTAAAGAGAGCAAAAAAAAAATGGGGGCAGAGAACAGGCTGGACAAATAGAAAACAAATACTAAGATGGAAAATTTAATCTCAGCATACTAGCAATTGAATTTAGTATTTAGTAAAGGACAATTCCAAATAAAAAATAAAGATGATTGAACTGTAGTTTAAAGTTATATCCAGGGGCGCCTGTGTAGCTCGGTCAGTTGGGCATCCGCCTTCAGCTCAGGTCATGATCCCAGGGTTCTGGGATGGAGCTCCGCACGGGGCTCAGTGGAAAGCCTGTTTCTCCCTCCCCTCCCTGCTCATGCTCTCTCTCACTGTCTCTGTCTCTGTCTCTCTCAAATAAATAAATAAAATCTTTTTTAAAAAGTTATATCCATAACGTTCACTTAATTCTTTAAATTCTTCTTTTTTGTATCCATTTTTGTAGAGGAACGATGGAGGCTTCACGGAGTGAAGAAATTTGCCAGAATGACTCAGCCCATACACAGCAGAGTCAAGATATGAGGCCCCGTTGTCCGGGCCAGAATCCTCACTCGTAATCGTTTAATACAGACTCGGCAAAGAGAAGGTGTAGTTGAGCTCGGCAAGAACCGTGTCCGGGGAGCACTATGAGCCGGGTGCAGCCCCACCTCAGTGAGAAACACAAGCTCTTGGGGAACGGACAGGATTTCTGCACAGAGTCATGGAAACAACTGACATTCGAGAATACAGATCTGTCATAGAACCAGTACGCGGAAATGTAGACTTTTCTCCAGGAGTGCCTGGTGTGCTTGATTAAAAGTAGGGAAAATGGGAGGAGTCAAGATGGCGGAGAAGTAGCAGGCTGAGACTACTTCGGGTAGCGGGAGATCAGCTAAATAGCTTATCTAAAGATTGCAAACACCTACAAATCCAACGGGGGATTGAAGAGAAGAAGAACAGCAACTCTAGAAACAGAAAATCAACCACTTTCTGCAAGGTAGGACTGGCGGAAAAGTGAATCCAAAGCGACAGGAAGATAGACCGCGGGGGGAGGGGCCGGCTCCCGTCGAGCGGCGGAGCAACGGAGCAAAATCAGGACTTTTAAAAGTCTGTTCCGCTGAGGGACATCGCTCCAGAGGCTTAACTGGGGTGAAGCCCAGGCGGGGTCAGCGCGGCCACAGGTCCCGCAGGGTCGCAGAAGGATCGGGGGTGTCTGAGTGTCGCAGAGCTTACCGGTATTAGAACGGGGAAGCCAGCTACAGAGACAGAGCCGAGGAGTGACTCTCAGCTCGGGGTTGCCTTGAGCCGGTCGCAGGCTCGGTCAGCTCGGAGCGCGGCCGGAGGCCAGGGTGACGGGAGTCATTGGGCCTGTTCTCTGAGGGCGCACTGAGGAGTGGGGCCCCAGGCTCTCGGCTCCTCCGGCCCGGAGACTGGGAGGCCACCATCTTCATTCCCGTCCTCCGGACTCTACGGAAAGCGCTCAGGGAACAAAAGCTCCCAAAAGCAAACCCGAGCAGATTACTCAGCGTGGCCCCGGGTAAGGGCGGTGCAACTCCGCCTGGGGCAAAGACTTCTTGAGAATCACTACAACAGGCCCCTCCCCAGAAGATCAACGGGAAACCCAGCCAGGACCAAGTTCACCTACCAAGGAGTACAGTTTCAATACCAAGGAGACCTGCGGAATTCCAGAGGAGAAGAAAGCAAAGCACGGAACTCATGGCTTTCTCCCCATGATTGTTTAGCCTTGCAGTTAATTTAATTTTTTTTTTCTTTTTCAATTTTTTTTTCTTTTTCTCTTCTTCTGCTAATTTTTTTTAACTTTTACCGTTTTCTTTTTTAACGTTTTTTAAATAGTTTATCTAATATATATATATATTTTTCCTCTTTTTATATTTTTTTCTTTATCGGCTTTCTTTTTTTAAATAGTTTCTTTTTTTTTTTTCTTTTTGAACCCCTTTTTATCCCCTTTATCCCCGCTCACAATGTGGGATCTCTTCTGATTTGACTAAAGCATATTTTCCTGGGGTTTTTGCCACCCTTTTAGTATTTTACTTGCTCCTTCATAAACTCTTATCTGGACAAAATGACAAGGCGGAAAAATTCACAACAAAAAAAAGAACAAGAGGCAGTACCAAAGGCTAGGGACCTAATCAATACAGACATTGGTAATATGTCAGATATAGAGTTCAGAATGACGATTCAAGGTTCTAGCCGGGCTTGAAAAAGGCATGGAAGATATTAAAGCAACCCTCTTGGGAGATATAAAAGCCCTTTCTGGAGAAATAAAAGAACTAAAATCTAACCAAGTTGAAATCAAAAAAGCTATTAATGAGGTGCAATCAAAAATGGAGGCTCTCACTGCTAGGATAAATGAGGCAGAAGAAAGAATTAGTGATATAGAAGACCAAATGACAGAGAATAAAGAAGCTGAGCAAAAGAGGGACAAACAGCTAGGACCACGAGGGGAGAATTCGAGAGATAAGTGACACCATAAGACGAAACAACATTAGAATAATTGGGATTCCAGAAGAAGAGGAAACAGAGAGAGGAGCAGAAGGTATATTGGAGAGAATTATTGGAGAGAATTTCCCCAATATGGCAAAGGGAACAAGCATCAAAATCCAGGAGGTTCAGAGAACCCCCCTCAAAATCAATAAGAATAGGTCCACACCCCGTCACCTAATAGTAAAATTTACAAGTCTTAGTGACAAAGAGAAGATCCTGAAAGCAGCCCGGGAAAAGAAGTCTGTAACATACAATGGTAAAAATATTCGATTGGCAGCAGACTTATCCACAGAGACCTGGCAGGCCAGAAAGAGCTGGCATGATATATTCAGAGTACTAAATGAGAAAAACATGCAGCCAAGAATACTATATCCAGCTAGGCTATCATTGAAAATAGAAGGAGAGATTAAAAGCTTCCAGGACAAACAAAAACTGAAAGAATTTGCAAATACCAAACCAGCTCTACAGGAAATATTGAAAGGGGTCGTCTAAGCAAAGAGAGACCCTAAAAGTAGTAGATCAGAAAGAAACAGAGACAATATACAATAACAGCCACCTTACAGGCAATACAATGGCACTAAATTCATATCTCTCAATACTACCCTGAATGTTAATGGGCTAAATGCCCCAATCAAAAGACACAGGGTATCAGAATGGATCAAAAAACAAAACCCATCTATATGTTGCCTACAAGAAACTCATCTTAAACCCGAAGACACCTCCAGGTTGAAAGTGAGGGGGTGGAAAAGAATTTACCATGCTAATGGACATCAGAAGAAAGCAGGAGTGGCAATCCTTATATCAGGTCAATTAGATTTTAAGCCAAAGACTATAATAAGAGATGAGGAAGGACACTATATCATACTCAAAGGAACTGTCCAACAAGAAGATCTAACAATTTTAAATATCTATGCCCCTAACGTGGGAGCAGCCAACTATATAAACCAATTAATAACAAAATCAAAGAACACATCGACAAGAATACAATAATAGTAGGGATTTTAACACTCCCCTCACTGAAATGGACAGATCATCCAAGCAAAAGATCAACAAGGAACTCAAGGCCTTAAGTGAACACACTGGACCAGATGGACATCACAGATATATTCAGAACATTTCATCCAAAGCAACAGATACACATTCTTCTCTAGTGCACATGGAACATTCTCCAGAATAGATCACATTCTTGGTCCTAAATCAAGTCTCAACTGGTATCAAAAGATTGGGATCATTCCCTGCATATTTTCAGACCACAATGCTCTGAAGGTAGAACTCAATCACAAGAGGAAATTTGGAAAGAACCCAAATACATGGAGACTAAACAGCATCCTTCTAAAGAATGAATGGGTCAACCAGGAAATTAAAGAATTGAAAAAATTTATGGAAACAAATGATAATGAAAACACAACGGTTCAGAATCTGTGGGACACAACAAAGGCAGTCCTGAGAGGAAAATATATAGCCGTACAAGCCTTTCTCAAGAAACAAGAAAGGTCTCAGGTACACAACCTAACCCTACACCTAAAAGAGCTGGAGAAAGAACAAGAAAGAAACCCTAAACCCAGCAGGAGAAGAGAAATCATAAAGATTAGAGCAGAAATCAATGAAATTGAAACCAAAAAAACAATAGAAAAAATCAACGAAACTAGGAGCTGGTTCTTTGAAAGATTATAAGATTGATAAACCGCTGGCCAGACTTATCAAAAGAAAAGAGAAAGGACCCAAATAAATAAAATCATGAATGAAAGAGGAGAGATCACAACCAACACCAAAGAAATACAGACAATTATAAGAACATACTATGAGCAACTCTACGCCAACAAATTTGACAATCTGGAAGAAATGGATGCATTCCTAGAGACAAATAAACTACCACAACTGAACCAGGAAGAAATAGAAAGCCTCAACAGACCCATAACCAGTAAGGAGATTGAAACAGTCATCAAAAATCTCCAAACAAACAAAAGCCCAGGACCAGACGGCTTCCTGGGGGAATTCTACCAAACATTTAAAGAAGAACTAATTCCTATTCTCCTGAAACTGTTCCAAAAAATAGAAATAGAAGGAAAACTTCCAAACTCATTTTATGAGGCCAGCATCACCTTGATCCCAAAACCAGACAAGGATCCCAACAAAAAAGAGCACTTGATGAACACAGATGCAAAAATTCTCGCCAAAATACTAGCCAATAGGATTCAACAGTACATTAAAAGGATTATTCACCACGACCAAGTGGGATTTATTCCAGGGCTGCAAGGTGGGTTCAACATCCGCAAATCAATCAATGTGATACAACACATTAATAAAAGAAAGAACAAGAACCATATGATACTCTCCATAGATGCTGAAAAAGCATTTGACAAAGTACAGCATCCCTTCCTGATCAAAACTCTTCAAAGTGTAGGGATAGACGGCACATACCTCAATATTATCAAAGCCATCTATGAAAAACCCACGGCAAATATCATTCTCAATGGAGAAAAACTGAAAGCTTTTCCGCTAAGGTCAGGAACACAGCAGGGATGTCCGTTATCACCACTGCTATTCAACATAGTACTAGAAGTCCTAGCCTCAGCAATCAGACAACAAAAGGAAATTAAAGGCATCCAAATCGGCAAAGAAGAAGTCAAACTATCACTCTTTGCAGATGATATGATACTATATGTGGAAAACCCAAAAGACTCCACTCCAAAACTGCTAGAACTTGTACAGGAATTCAGTAAAGTGTCAGGATATAAAATCAATGCACAGAAATCAGTTGCATTTCTCTACACCAACAACAAGACAGAAGAAAGAGAAATTAAGGAGTCCATCCCATTTACAATTGCACCCAAAACTATAAGATACCTAGGAATAAACCTAACCAAAGAGACTAAGAATCTATACTCAGAAAACTATAAAGTACTCATGAAAGAAATTGAGGAAGACACAAAGAAATGGAAAAATGTTCCATGCTCCTGGATTGGAAGAATAAATATTGTGAAAATGTCTATGCTACCTAAAGCAATCTACACATTTAATGCAATTCCTATCAAAGTACCATCCATTTTTTTCAAAGAAATGGAACAAATAATCCTAAAATTTATATGGAACCAGAAAAGACCTCGAATAGCCAAAGGAATATTGAAAAAGAAAGCCAAAGTTGGTGGCATCACAATTCCGGACTTCAAGCTCTATTACAAAGCTGTCATCATCAAGACAGCATGGTACTGGCACAAAAACAGACACATAGATCAATGGAACAGAATAGAGAGCCCAGAAATGGACCCTCAACTCTATGGTCAACTCATCTTCGACAAAGCAGGAAAGAATGTCCAATGGAACAAAGACAGCCTCTTCAATAAATGGTGTTGGGAAAATTGGACAGCCACATGCAGAAAAATGAAATTGGATCATTTCCTTACACCACACACGAAAATAGACTCAAAATGGATGAAGGATCTCAATGTGAGAAAGGAATCCATCAAAATCCTCGAGGAGAACACAGGCAGCAACCTCTTCGACCTCAGCCGCAGCAACATCTTCCTAGGAACATCACCAAAGGCAAGGGAAGCAAGGGCAAAAATGAACTTTTGGGATTTTATCAAGATCAAAAGCTTTTGCACAGCAAAGGAAACAGTTCACAAAACCAAAAGACAACTGACAGAATGGGAGAAGATATTTGCAAGTGACATATCAGATAAAGGGCTAGTGTCCAAAATCTATAAAGAACTTAGCAAACTCAATACCCAAAGAACAAATAATCCAATCAAGAAATGGGCAGAGGACATGAACAGACATTTCTGCAAAGAAGACATCCAGATGGCCAACAGACACATGAAAAAGTGCTCCATATCACTCGGCATCAGGGAAATACAAATCAAAACCACCATGAGATATCACCTCACACCAGTCAGAATGGCTAAAATTAACAAGTCAGGAAATGACAGATGCTGGCGAGGATGCGGAGAAAGGGGAACCCTCCTACACTGTTGGTGGGAATGCAAGCTGGTGCAACCACTCTGGAAAACAGCATGGAGGTTCCTCAAAAAGTTGAAAATAGAACTACCCTATGACCCAGCAATTGCACTGCTGGGTATTTACCCTAAAGATACAAACGTAGTGATCCGAAGGGGCACGTGCACCCAAATGTTTATAGCAGCAATGTCTACAATAGCCAAACTATGGAAAGAACCTAGATGTCCATCAACAGACGAATGGATAAAGAAGAGGTGGTATATATACACAATGGAATACTATGCAGCCATCAAAAGAAATGAAATCTTGCCATTTGCGACGACGTGGATGGAACTAGAGGGTATCATGCTTAGCGAAATCAGTCAATCGGAGAAAGACAACTATCATATGATCTCCCTGATATGAGGGAGAGGAGATGCAACATGGGGGGTTGAGGGGGTAGGAGAAGAGTAAATGAAACAAGATGGGATTGGGAGGGAGACAAACCATAAGTGACTCTTAATCTCACAAAACAAACTGAGGGTTGATGGGGGGAGGGGGTTGGGAGAGGGGGGTGGGGTTATGGATATTGGGGAGCGTATGTACTATGGTGAGTGCTGTGAAGTGTGTAAACCTGGGGATTCGCAGACCTGTACCCCTGGGGATAAAAATATATGTTTTTAAAGCTGTAAAAAAAAAAAAAAAAAAAAAAGAAAAAGGATGAATACTCAAGTTTTGTAGCAACATGGACGGGACTGGAAGAGATTATGCTGAGTGAAATAAGTCAAGCAGAGAGTGTCAATTATCATATGGTTTCACTTATTTGTGGAGCATAACAAATAGCATGGAGGACAAGGGGAGATGGAGAGGAGAAAGGAGTTGAGGGAAATTGGAAGGGGAGGTGAACCATGATAGACTATGGACTCTGAAAAACGATCTGAGAATTTTGAAGGGGTGGGGGGTGGGAGTTGGGGGCACCGGGTGGTGGGTATTGTAGAGGGCACGGATTGCATGGAGCACTGGGTGTGGTGCAAAAATAATGAATACTGTTATGCTGAAAAAAAAAATTAAAAAAAAAAAGTAGGGAAAATGGAAGGTTGATCCATTCTGGATTTGAGTCTTGCTGGAAGGTGTCCAAGGACAAGATGGACAAGGAAGACAAAGCCTGGGGAGAGACTGGTTTATAAAACGGACCTTGGAGTCTAGGCTAAATAGGGAGGTTGCAGAGTTGGCGGGGAGGGTGTATCTAATACAGCAAGAGGTGGGGAAACAGGGACCAGACATCTGTGCAAGGCTGGAGAGCAGGTATCTTGGCAGGAAGAGAGGACGAGATCTTCTAGGAGGGAATTAGCCTCTCTCAGAGAGGACCATGGGTGTTCTGACCACATCTTACAAGGCATCCGAGAGATAAATTAGAAACAAAGATAAAGTCAGTTTAATAGACTTCCTAATGTCTATTATTAAATTTGTGGGAGAAACACACAAGCTGGGGGCTGAAGTTCACTTTTTCTTACCTGAACCACCATTTTCATGAGATCCTTAAAAACTCTGATCAAAGATCATTAAAAAATTCTAAATTCTTCCAGGTAACAGATTGCTTTCTCTGAATCACTCCGTTTCTTCTAAAATAGGGAGAAGGAAAATGGTTAAAATTAGCTACCTTTTTATAATGCACTTGCTAGAACTAATTAGTAATTATTTTTTAACATAAGCAGTTGGTGTGAGAGTGGTGATAATATATTTACAATATAAACTTAGCATCATTAATGAGATTGTCATTTCTATGTAGAGGCAAGACTGCCAGGAGCTGTCCCCTTTATGAGGGAGAGTTGCTCTTTTGGCCCGAGGGTGGAAGGTGGTAGTTGGAAAATTCTTAAGAAATAGTCCTTCAGTCAGAATATATGTCATGATATATATTTGAAGAGCTGTAATATGTATAGTTTTTCAAGATTTTTCCAAAATACAAGTGAACAGTTTTTATCCTAACAGCTTGAGTATTTTAAAACATTTATTAACATAAAAATGTGGCTTCTTTACAATAAAGTATTGACATGGGTGGAAACTCTTTGATTGTCTGATAAATGTGTCTTTTCATAGTCATTCTTAAATAGCCTAATACTAGCCTTTTCCCTTCTAAATTCCCATATTTGGATTCGGAGTGAGACTTTTTTTTCACTTCTCATTTAATCGATGTTGGCACCAAACTCCCTTCTGTCAGCTTGATATTCAGCTCTGGTCTGACCTAATTCTGCTCTGGCTGTGAACTCACTCACTCCCCATGGCTGGGCAAAAGGAGAAAGACATGGCAGAGAGGAGAGATACCAAATCTTTCTCATGCCCGGCTGTTCTAGGGCATTGGCCTCATTTAAGCACTTTGAAAACGTTCCCTGGACAGTTTGAAGAGCTTCCTTCATTCACACTGTGCCATGACTGAGCTGAACTTGACCCATTTGTCCTCTTCCCCAGCTATGCAGAGAGACCTCTTCTGGTAGAGAGGGGTCAAGAAGGGTATATTCTTTACCCCCTCACGCTGGCGATTCCTACCCTGTGTGTGTAATTTCTGAACGCCCTTCTGAGCATTGCGATGTCTCGTGGTGCTTGTGGACACTGGTTGCTGTTGTGGAAATGTGGACACATTTCCGTTGTTATCATTTATGCTCTGGCAAAGCTCTCTTGTGTTTCAGTGAAAAGAAGACAGTCCTTGGGTTTTACCTCTGCTTGACACTATGCTTTTCCCCCTCTGCTTGCTGATGTGATATTTTCCAACTAATCACCATCACCATGAGAGTTTGGATCTTAGTTGTAGCAAAAACTCATAGCAAAGTTGAAATTTCCGGAATACAACTCAGATTGGGGAAAACATAGTTTAGGTTTTTTCCTATAACTGATTTCATTTTGCTCTAGGTCTCCATTCCCAATGATGGCCCCCCAAACACAACTTTGTTCTGCTAGAGAATGAATTGCCTATCTAAAGCCCATTCTCTCCTTCTTCCCCACTAAAAATACTTCAATTTTGTCCCAGTCACAAAACACCAACCAAAATTTATGCTTCCCAGATTCCCTTGCAAGTAGATATGGACCCATAACTAGGTTCTGACAAGTCAAGTATAAATTGAAGTACTGAGTGTGGCTTCCAGAATAGTCCTTTAATGTAGGATAACTTAACTTGGAGCTTGGAGCATACCCTTTACCCTCCCCCACCTTACTCCAGCTGACTGCCTAAAATGTTCCTGCTCTCATATCACTTACTCACTGTATTACTTGATTCTGATACATTGTTTTGACTTGTGGTCACTTTGCCACTCTATCTTGTCTCTTCAATAAGAAAACATCAAAAGCAACTTAAGGTTGTGGACTGCTTTTTCAAGCTGGGTCGTGTGTGTGTGTGTGTGTGTGTGTGTGTTTGTACAAGTGCTTGCCTGATTACACATTGGTGGTAGAGATAGGGTTATAAAAATAATAAAAGAAAAAATCTCTGACATGAAGAAGTGCATCACAAAGATAAGACATACTTGGTGGGCATAATAACAGAACATATAAAGGATAGATACAGAAACACTGATACATAGAAACATGTAGATATGATATGATATAGACATATTTTAATCCAGTTTCAAATAAGTATCTTATACTAGACTATAAAGTATCATTTTCCTCCTGTACATACTCAGAGTTTCAGCTGTTCCTGTGTTCAGAACTGAAATGCTCAGAAAGGATAAGATGAGGAAAGGCTGCTTACCCCTTAGATCTGTAAAGAATTGGTAATCCCCTGCTCCTGTTATCTTCTTAGAGAGGACCCCTCATGACCACATATGAAGACACGCCAGGCAGACAGAAGATTGCTATTGCTCCCTCTATGCTATGTCGGAGGACTTCTCCTCCTGCTAATAAGAACTACTGGGCAAGTTATCACAAGGACATCCTAAGTGACAAAGGAAATCATTTAAAGATTCATTAAATGCAAATCCTTTTTAACTTCAAGTGTCTTAAAAATACAAACACCACATAGACACAGACACAGGTCTAGCTATCTTTGTAACGTTTCTACAATATACATAAAGTATCCTACAAAGTTTGATTTACCACAAGAAAAATACTCATCCTGAAAGAGGTGAACACAGTAATATTTCCAGGGACCTGGAACCTCACCGAAAACGTTTCAAAATTAGAGCGACATAAAAAGAGTGGTATTCGTAATAAATATAATTTATCTCACAGGTTATCTTCTCAGTCATTAGACCCTTGGGTTAAAGTAGATTCCTGCTATAAATTGCAAGGCAGTTTAGTGGCTCCTTGTGATTAGAGAGTGGGACTCTCTGAAACAATATTTTGAAGCTCATTCATTATATTATGATATGTGTTCAGGTGTGTCTGTGACAACAGCTACCTACCAATGAGTCAGGCTTCCCTTCCAAAGTGTAGAATCGTGGCCAGGAAGTGACTGCCCTGGTTTCTGTGCAGGTCCACACGGGCTCAGATCTGGATGGGGAATGGAGGCAGGAGTGACACGTGATACTGGGGCCCACAAAAACCTGCTGGTGCTCTCGAAAGCTCTCTGTCACCCTCCATCCTCTGGTTGGAGCTGTAGGATCTGAGACCCTGGGGGATGACACCACCATAGAGCGAGCCAGGGTCCTTAAACCACTACGGGGAAGGCTGTTTGCAAAGGACTCACCTTAGACGGATGTTCAAGCAAAAAACAAACTTTGTGCTAAACTAGGGCGATCTGGGGACTTGCCTGTTATCACAGTTGGTGCTGGTGTAATGGATGTGGCAGGTTGTGGTGTATCAGCCCCAGCTGAGCCCTCCCCACTCAGGGCTGTTCTTTTCCTTTCACGAAAAGTAACCGACGAGAAGCTTCTTTGCAGGACTCCTTCCCCAGTTTTTGGTTCTTCACATTTTCTCTTTGACATTTTCTGTATAATTTTTTTTTTTTCTTATAAATAGCCGAAATTTATCTCTCACAGTTTTGGAGCTCCAGAGGCTGGAAGTCCAAGGTCAGCTTGCCGGTATGATTGGGTGAGGACCGTCTTCCGATTGAAGCCTTCTAGCCTCACATGGTGGAAAGAGATCCCTTCTGAGTCTCCTATCAATCTGTTAGAGCTTCAGTCTGGGTTTTCTTCCTACAAAGGCTACTGCAGCCAAGGGCTGAGTTCGGGAGTACAGTAAGCAGAAGGAGAAAGAGGCCATAAACACAGTCCCCTGATGGTGTGCTCTCCTTCACAGTTTTCCCTTTCACATCAATGCCTCTTTTCTATCCCAGGACTGTGAGACTCACTCTCCAAATCCTGGCTGTCAGTGCCATTATGAGGTCAAGAGGGAAGTCACATTGCAAGAGCGGCTTCTGGACTCTTTCTGGAAAGGACAGAGCCAGGGGCTTGTTGCATAAAGAGCCCCGAGAACACCCAGGAAACCAAATCTCATTGTGCTCATGATAACGTGCCAAGGGCTCCAACTTACAGTTTTGTTTTTGTTTTTTATTCCCCCAATGTTCCCCAAGGCTATGCCAATGAATAATGACCATTGCAAATCCCTCCAAGGAGAATCAAACATTGTACAAAAGTAGCTGCTCCCTCATGTAATACCCCTGGAATTTACATCATGGCAACATTCTCATTCCATTTCATTAATAGGAAACTCCCTTGAGAAAACCACCACATTTTACTCCTTTGTGTTGTGTTCTTGAGTATGTAACAAGTTTAGGACTCAGTATGTAACAAGTTTAGGACTACTCCAGAGTATGTCCATGAGCACATGTGGGCATGTGTGCATAATGTGAGTGGGAGGGAGCTCCTATTCACTTCAACGTCAAGTGGCCTGCACTGGCACCTGAAAATGCCTCTTGGGGATTGAACCCATGTGGGTTATGGATCTCTAGAAGGATTCAACATGAATAGTCAGAAGTCTTCACTCTTGTTACCGCCATTTCCTCACAACCAGAGCAATGTTGTGTTTACACGGTCACGGTGTGGATCCCAGCTCCAACACTTGCCAGCTGTGCCATTTGGGTATAGTCCTGAACCTCTCTGTTCTTCAGGTTCCTCTTCTGAAATATGGGAATTGTAATGATACCTACTTCATGGACTTCTGTGAGGATAACATGAGATAAATGTAAAATCCTTCACAGGGAACTCTAATAGTAATCCTCAGTTTATATTAGCTACTACTAATAATTTTTAAAAGATGGTTGCGTCATCTACTGAGATTACCACGTTCACCACAAAAGACCTCCCTGCTATGACTTCCGCCTTCCCTAGGACCTCACAAGCCTTTCTACACTTCCCTATTACTATTACTGCACTTAGAATCTTTTATTGCACTACTGACCGCATGTCCATTTTTCCTGTTTCTTATCCTCAAACCCACAGTACCTAACATATCACCTGGCATGTCGCCCCATTTGTTGAAACCCATGAGATTTCTGTTTTCATAGATTAAACACTCAAATGTTGGCACTTTTATGTGGTTCAACCCAGAGTCAGTCTTTACTAATATCTGCTGATGAGGGAATGAATGAACGATTATTCCCCCCCCACTGGCCTACTACTAGTTGACAAGCATCATAAATGACACCATGATTTTTGCAAACACTAATTTATCTTCCCAGATATGTGTAATACATTTGTCCTCTCCCAGTAGAATTTTATTAAAAATATGTTCTATCTGTGAGTTATGTTTTTTCATAAAATGATAGAGACAGTTCATAATATTGTTCTCAAGCAAACAAAAGATTTAAGAATTATAGAAGATGATCACACACACATTCACAGATAAACTCCCATACACACTACGGAGCGAACCACTCTGAATTCTAAACTTGTTCATATTCATCACTATCTATCCCTTATGGAACCAGCTCAAAACACTGTAAGAAGTCCCATAACTAATCAGTATATTACCTGGAAGCCAAATAATTTTCCTATCCCCCAAGTCCTACTCCCAGACCCAGCCATCTATTCTAAAAATGATTATCGTTGTTACACAACTGGCTCGAAATGAGATGAACCACAGAACAAGCAACACATATGAGATGATTGTGTCTCTATTTTACATCATCAAAGAATGACCCAGATCATCTGTTGACAATTCCCTCTTTGGGGATCTTCTCTGATCAAAGAGGCAAAGCTGGAACATGTCATAGGCATTGGGGTTCCCAACACCTCAGGTAAAGAATGTCACATTTTGACCAACATCTTGCTGAAGACCAGCCCTCTGAGGTGGGACACGACTTGTCAGAAGTTAAGAAGTTCTGTCCCTTCTCTGATGGTGAGCCAACAGGAGACTTGACCACCCCCGTGTTGTATGACTGAATCAGCAAGTGCAAATCCAAATGTCTGGGGAGGCAGGTAGGTTGCATAAGTAGGAAAAGGAAGTTAAGTGTGAAGCAATGAAGGACAGTGAGGAGTGTGACAAAGTCTTCTGTGAAAAAGCAGCAGACGTTCAGTTCCATGCTGGTCTATGAAGTCAATGTTGCCAGATTTTAGGATTTTTAAAGAGAAGTTGGAAATTTGGATGTTTATGAGAAATGTCATGGCTTTTGTGACACTGCTCAAGTGTCACAAAATACACAAAATACAACACGGCTCAAGGCAGATCTGACCTGCGGTCACCATGTCCAACCCCCACCACAATCCATGACACCTTATGCATACAAGGCACTCCAAAATGGAAAGAGAGTTCTGGTCAGAATGTTCAAAGAAAGCTCTAATTTTAAATACTTTCACTTAACATTCCTGAAAATATTCTGACACATGTTGGAACACATGTCTCGATTTTTAATTTGGAAAATACAGCTTGAATCTCTCTAGTTAGCATTTTGGATCTCCTTAAAAGTTAGTAGTAGTCCCACCAGGCTGAGAAAGAGAGAAGAAACAGGCCTACATACTAAAGGGTGAAAAGTGCCAGACAATATGTTTATTTTAGGGAATAAGGGATGTTACACACCGCCTTAGTCTTTCAGGTCCTGGTGCACATCTCCTCCCCTCTCACTAGCTCACGTCTCTCAGAATGTAAATGCTTTGGCTCTGTTATTAAGAAATTATGTTTGAGTCACTCTCAGAGGTCTAGTTCATGACAAGACCACATCCATTGGACAATGACTATTCCTTTCTAAATGTTTCAGTCCAACATCAGCAAAGCCTGCTTTCCAGCCTGACATTCTTCCAGTCCACTAATCAACAGAGAGCATTTGTCACATTCCTGAGACACACACACACAGACACACACACACACACACACAGACACACACACACCTTCCCCATGACAGAACGCACAGTTCGGTTCTGGTGTTAGAAGCACAGTGAACTTCTCAAGCAGCAAAGTGAGTGGCAGGGAGACAGAGGAACCTGAGGAAAGCTTCGCCTCCCCTTCGGCTCCCATCCCCAATTAAGGAGCCCTGGACTTTTAAGGTCTACCGTATTTCCATGTAGGGACAGAAACATAATTCGATAAAACGTACCCTTTGGACAGGAAATGGGAGGGTCATCCGTTGGGGCCAGAGCCTATGCAGGATAATAATGACACTGTCTTCACTGGTGTCAAACCTGTATTTGTTAACTAGCTCACAGAACAGACACAAGGCACTGTCTTTAGACACTGCCTGCTATTGAGGACAGGGAACAGCAACAACAAAAATATCCCATCAAGCCACCCAAGTCAGATAATTACCCTGGCTGCAAAACATCCAGGCACAGAGCACTGGAAACCTTTTAGGGGGTCCTTTATCTGGCCCTGCCTTTTCCAGAATGAGGCTAATTTGCTCCTATTTCAGCCAGCTCCAGCCCAGAGAGCCGGTGAAGGAGAGAGCAGAGAATGAACTGTCAGCGTTATTGAAAAGATTTGTGATTAGTCACACTCACTCACAGGCCAGGCCCTTGCCAGACACCACACCACTCATTAGCAGACCTGAGAACTGGCGCACCTCCCACAGCTGAGCAAGGGCTCCAGGCCTGGCAGGCCCCCAGAGACCCACAAAGCCCTGTGTTCTCCCACACCCTGCACTGAGAAAGGCCAGTTTGGGCAAGCCTGGGTGCAGTTGGCTCCCCAGATGCTAAGTGAATCTGTTTGTTTTATGCTCTGTGTTGCTTAAGGTATTATCCTTCAGGAGCTCAGCTGCTGTGGAAATCCAGGTACTATGTCCTCGCGTCACACTGAAACAGTTACCTGACTGAGACTGCCATTTTCTGCCCAGGTTCTCTCTGGAGCACCCAAGAGCCCGGCACGTCTGTGGTTTGTCATCCTCCCTCGTCTCATATTCAGCTACAGCTGTGAGCCCTGCTCTTCCCAGAACTGGAAACATTTCTTCCCTGGTCTGAGTAATAGCAGCAATTATAACTTAAATCTACAGTGCTGGCCATTGGAGGGCTCAGGGCGTTGAAGACTAATCTAACTCATTTGCGGGAGATGGGGTGGGTAGATTGACGTCAGTTCCCATAGTAATGGGGAAACTGAGGCTGAGGGACAACAGCACCGACTCAGAGACATAAAACAAGGAAGAAGAGCCCGGTGCCTGCTTTCCCATTCACGTATACTCTGTTCATTCTAGCTACAATTCCATAGAAGACACCATTTCTAGTTAGGACAGTAAGCCATTTTCCCCTTAATGAAAGCACCACACTCAGAGTTATAACTCCATAAAGCTCCATCAAAACTAACCAAAAAGATCTGGCTTCTGTTAGCGTGCCCTGCATCCCCTTCGGGGGTTCTGAAAGCAGAGAGCATGGGGCGGAGACCTCACAAGTGAGCACAACAGGCACTGGATGTCGCGGTGCTTTGTACCAGATGTCAGAGCAGTGTGGAGCCATGGTGTGCTCTGGGGGAGAGAGGAAATTATCTCTGGAAAGCCTGACTCCAGACCAAAGCTCACACGACTCAGTGTATGCTGAGATATGTATTAGGTAGGTTGACGGTGCCTGCAAAAGGCACTCTGGCCCTAGAAGAAACTCAAGTGGTTAAGAATGATCGTGGATGGGGCGCCTGGGTGGCTCAGTGGGTTAAGCCGCTGCCTTCGGCTCAGGTCATGATCTCAGGGTCCTGGGATCGAGCCCCGCGTCTGGCTCTCTGCTCGGCGGGAAGCCTGCTTCCCTCTCTCTCTCTGCCTGCCTCTCTGCCTACTTGTGATCTCTCTCTCTGTCAAATAAATAAATAAAATCTTAAAAAAAAAAAAAAGAATGATCGTGGATAATGTAAGTATGACTCAAAGCATCACATTCCATTTCTGGAGGCTGGAGCCGCCCCTACACAGGCTTCACAGAGGTGTCGCCGTGCTGACCCAAGCAAGTGTGGTAAGGCCCTGGGGAAATTCCTGTGAGTTTCTAGAATTTTCAAAACTTCCTGCAAAGCTCCTAGACAAGTACTTCATTTAAAGGAAGCACATTGGCAAACCCAGAGATTTTGTGTGAGGGTCATTAACCACAGTGGACACCCAGTACTGTGCACTCCCAGTCCTCTGAAGTGACGGGCAGTGAGTCAGAGAGAATGTGAAGGGGCGTAAGCAGTGTCCATGCCTCAGTGTATTCTGGGGCAGGGGGACCATTGCTCCTTCCCGGTGTGAGTCCCCGAGCCTCTCTCTTTCGCTGTGCTCCTCCGTAAAAAGAGACAGAGCCTAAGACAAGGGAGCAAGCTAAAGGAATACCTTACTCAACCCTAAAAGGAACTTACTCAGGAGTCACTCTGGTCTCCTATAGTCTCCCCACCCCCACCAATTCTGTACTGTCAGCCAAGATGGCTATTTGTGACCACGGTGCCCAATGAAAGCCAGAGTCTTATGTACACCACCAATGTGTGCAGTCTACCTCTGAGAGCATGCATATGTGCATATGGGAGACAATAACTTTGCCTTCAATCTTTGCATTATTGGCTTCCAGAAGGCTGGTCATAATAATAGCTGACAATTTGTGCATACTTTTCCCAGGTACCAACTTAAGTGTGTTGACTCTGAAAGCTCTTCCCACAAGTCTGTGAGGAACTATGTCTTTCGTTCACATACGAGGAAACTGATACACAGAGATTTCCCAGTCACACAGCCACGAAGTGGCAGGGCTGGGATTTGAATCCAGAGCTCAGTGTGTTTAACCATCGTTTGGTTACGGGTTGGACACGGGTTCTTGTGTGTCCGATGTGCTTCTGAGTGTTTAGGAATACCTCTCTCTTCAGTGACATGAAGATTGCATAGAGAGACAACAAAGATTTAGAAAAAGAAGGCTGAGGTAAGTTCAGCATGATGGTCAAGGACAAGGGCTTTGAGGTCAACAGATCCCACTGAGGTCTACTGTCCCTTGCAGCTATGTGACCTTGGGCAGTTAGTCAGTCCCTCGAAACCTCATTTTTCTCACCTATAAAATGGGAGTAATGAAGGTCTCCAGCTCCCAGGGTTCTTGGGGTGTTAAAAGAAACAGGCCCCCTTAAATAGCATTGCACAGTGACTGGCCAACATCGAAAGAATAAATGTGGAATCAAAGCGCCCGTTATTAAATGCGGTGAAATGAATAGCCATTAAGGAAGGTAAAGTTTTTCGAAAAAAGATTTAATGTCTATATTGTGTTCTTCGTTGTCAAATTTGTCATAGAGACTTAAGAAGGATAAATAAGAAATTTCCCTTAAAATGGTAATTTTGAAAAATAGCTCCCTCTCTTTTGGCTGCTGTCACCCAGACTTCATCCTTTTCTCCTCGGGATCCCGTAAATAATTCATAGTTCTCAGGGAAGAGTTAAACCTGGCTCTTCCATGTCTTGATTCCAAGCCAAGGGGAGAGAGATGCCCCCATTATCTGTGGGGTTCCGTCGGTCAGGGGCTGCTGGGTGATTGTGGCCAGACCTCAGTCCTCCGTCTGATGCTCTGGGGCAGGGCACGGTTCTGCCCCATCCCCTCCTATCATCCTCATCTGTGCCCTCACAGCTCCTCACCGCTCAGCAGCACCCAGGCTGGTCGCTGGCCAGGAGCCTGTAGTCCTCACACAGGTCCCATCACTATAATAACCACATTTTCTGTTGCGGCGAAGAGTAATTGAATTAAATTGGGCAGCATTCGATCCTGACCATACTAATTGCCTGATCCAATTGAGGCCTCCGTGAGGTCATGTGCAGAAATGAGTGGAGCAGTCAGACAGATGTCCTTGTCCTGTGGGCCTGGCCGGCACGTTCTTTTTCCCGTGCACGTCCTCGAGACCCTCCTCCTCATATAGAACCCTCTGGAGGGTGATGGGTTTTGGTGGGCTGAGGAGCAAATCAGGGGAGCCCCTGGGCATGGGGGAAATGTAGTAGAGCTGGCAGGGAACAAAGTTTGATGGATGTCACAACATATGGGCATGCAGATGTTTAAACAGGAATGGATGCAGGCACGGGTTGTTGGTGACAGCTATAAATATGGGCTCAAAGAATACTCTGTGTATGTGTGTGTGCGTGTATGTGTGTATATGTGCGTGTGTGTGTGTGTGTGTGCGTGTGCGTGTGTGTGTGTGTGTCAGATGGTGACTGGCAAGCAGGAATTAAGAGTTTTGCTCTGGTAACCTCTCAAACTGTTCACGGTTTAAAAGTCACATGTATCTGGCAAACAAGAGTTCCAGTAGTCTTTATCAAGAGTAAATTATGTGGGTATGTTGCTTATCTAAAATAAATAAGAAACACAGTTGACTGCCTTTAAATGTCTCCTGAGCTCCATTTTCCCTTCTTTCTGCAGATAAAATTAAAGATCAACGTCAACTTCAAGATTTGCCAGCAGGATGCACAAAGGGATAGCAGGAGAGGGACATTGGGGGTGATGCCTTTAAAATCATCTGCTTCTGTCACCCTTTTCCTTGTTTCCACTGGTTCCTCGATCCTGGCATCACTGCTCATCCTTCAGACATGAAGCTGAGTGCTACTGCAAACACCAGATCCCATCTCTCTCGCCTGCCCTTCCATGATCCCTGACGGCAAACACAGAAACAGAAAATTGCTCACATGTGGAGAGCACCTAGAAACTCAGCTCTGCTTGTAAAACACTGACGAGGTTGACGTCCATCCGCAGGGACACAGCCTCTGTCACTTCCTGTGCAGGTGTCCCTTGTGGATTGGTCTTTGGCGAACCAAATTGCCAAGCTGGGAGGAGAACTTCATTTTGACTAGTCACACAGGGCCTACCGGGAGGAAAAAGTGCTGAGATTTTGAAAACAATAAGTAGCAGTCACACATAAGGACTTAGGAGGGCAAAAATCAGTGCCCTCCTTAGAAGCCCAGAATAGATGGTTCTACACCCTGTCTGTCCTCATGTTATTGCTCCGACGGGAGGTGATGGGAGGATCTCCTCCTTCATTGATATTCTGAAGGTTTGGTTTGTGTGTGAGGATAAGGATCTGTGGGCCAAGTGAGAAAGGAAGTCCTAAACACCCAATAATTTTTAAATTATGGGTTATGACACATTAATGACTCCTAGGATGGGGAAAGTTTCCATTGGGTGGTATGATTCAGCCTCGTAAGAGAGCCCAGTGCCTTCAATTTGAACCAACTTGGTTCTCAACCCACTAATCCTCCAGAGTCTAACAAACTCCTTCCAAGCAAGAGGTCCTCCCAAAATGTGGCATGAATCACCATTATGTTATTGATACAGTCAAGGGAGTAAGTCTTACTGCACTACGTGGAGGCAGCTTGGAGTTTTAGGTTAAAGCCTAAAGGAGGAGGACTAGAAGAGCACCCCACAGGCACCCTGACCTACCTATCCTCCCTATGTGGTTTTATGACACTGGGAGAGACTTGAGTCCTCAGACCTGAGAAGGGCTGTCCCAGATCTCATGAACATTGCCGGTTTGTTCCTTTTTATGGACTGTTAAAGTAAGTGAAAAGCAGGAGCTCTGTCAAGTAAGTATAGAATGTGGTAAAGGAATTCTCACGGTACATACCGGCCTTGCATACTCAAATCTCTGGGGCCCACCGTGAAATTCAGCGCCATCTTGGCACTTTCTCTGTCTCCTTCCCCTGCTTCCCTGCATGTATGGCTCTTGTATATGCGGACATCCTGTAGGTGCTGTCTGAGGCCTTGTCTTCCCACTCCATACACACTTCCTAGTGCGGAGAGTTTTGGTTACCACACGCTCTGGAAATGTCCAAATCCAGATGTTTAGTCAACCTTCGACAAACGTCAATGAAGAACCCAGGCCAGGCGCTGGGCCTAGGCAAATAAATAAAACATGGCGTTGGCAGTTGAGGCTCTCATGTACTTTTATAAGCGAATCCTTGCTGAATTTTTTTTATTCAAGTTTACAGTAATAATAATAGCAAGAATGTTTTTTTTTCAAACCTACTAATATTTGTTGAGAACCTACCTACCTACTTTGTGCCAGCTGCTCAACACGAGGCATTTTCTGGCTCCCTGGAGTGCTCACTCATGGGCCAGGTGAGTCTCCAGGGCTTATCCTCATCCCGTCCCAAATGGTCATGGACCAGGTCACATCTTGGTAATGTGTTACATGTCATTTTAGCGCGGACCTTAGGGGCATGGTGCTTCTCATCTGACTTTTGTGATAAGAACTGTAAGATGTTGGTAGGTAACAATTTAAACTTGAACTAAACATGTCTTCCGTCTCTCTTAAGCTTCCAAATCAGTGCAGTGCCCCAAGATTGCAAATTGAGTCCTTAAAAAACAAAACAAAACAAAACAAAACAAAACAAAAAAAACATTACCTTTTGTAACCAGTTCCCTAAGTGAATCAGGTTTCTCAATATTATGTAATTAGAACAAATAATACATGTATATTGCCCCCTCAGCGTCATCCCCTTCTGCTCCCCTCCTACACACCCTACACCTGACGGACGACATCACCTGCTCTTCCTTTGTTTCGGTCTTTGCTTATTCGTGCTGCGCCCTCCACCGGAAGGCCCTTTCCCTCCTCACCTTCCGTGGACCCTTCCTTCCCCACAGCCATCCTGACCTCTCCAGGGGGGGAAGTAGGATGTACGTTCCCATATCTGTGTTCCCACGGAAATGCTTTCCCAGCATCCCCCCTTGTTGGGGCAGTTTTCTGTTTACATTGTTGGTTCCTAGCTGGGGAGAGTGGTAGTTTATTTACATCTGTTTACCTAGTGCCTACCGGCTGCTGGCTCATAATACGTACTTAGCAAATGCGTGTTGAATGAATGAATGAACAGATAAGCCATTTAAACAATGACTTGGATTTAGTCCTTGGAGAATTTGAGCGTTTACGTTTGTAAGATGTCCATGTCTGATAGGCTGTGGCTACTGAGCCTCGGGTACCGCTTTAACCCTTTGTACAAGTTGCCTCATTTAATCCTCCAAAACCAGCTCCTTAAGGTAGGTGGAATAATTATGTTAATTTTTCAGATGAGGAAACAGAGGCACAAGGAGGTGATGTCACATCCCTACGTTCCCACAGCTAGCAAAAGGCAAAGCTCCTCTTGGAGCCCCAGATCAAACGCCCCGTCTCTCCCTCAGGAGGCTCCCCCCTGCCAACAGAGAAGCTTGTATGCAATTGGACAGCTTGATGATGCAAGGTTGTGATGACTACCCCCGAAAACACACGCTTTGGGAACCGGTGAGGCCGTCTTTCTCCATCCCTGATCCTCCCAGGGTGTGGCAAATTTTAAACACTGATTCCATTTTGTCTCCTGCCATTGTCCTGCCATCGGGGCTCACTTCTCAGCGTGCCTGTCTTTGGAAAGGAAGAAGAGGAAGAAACGTGAGCTTTGGGGTCACAGAATCCTCGCCAAATGAGAAGACAGCCTTTATCATTCACAGGCTGACTGACCTTCCTGGGGTCGGTTTTATCCTCCTGAAGAGGAGTCTAGAACCAGTGTAACATTGGTTGATCCTGGTGTCTGTAAGAATAAGATACATGCATAAGAAGAACCAAGTATATTCCCTTGCTTTCTCTCCATGTTAATTATTTGAGTCTAGGGACCTGTGGGTTTTGAAAATCAAGCTTGTTAGAATCGTACCTTAAAAAAGCATAAACCAGGGGCGCCTGGGTGGCTCAGTGGGTTAAGCCACTGCCTTCGGCTCAGGTCATGATCTCAGGGTCCTGGGATCGAGTCCCACATCGGGCTCTCTGCTCAGCAAGAAGCCTGTTTCCCTCTCTCTCTCTGCCTGCCTCTCCGTCTACTTGTGATCTCTCTCTGTCAAATAAATAAATAAAATCTTTAAAAAAAAAAAAAAAGCATAAACCAGGGTCACCTGGGTGGCTCAGTAGGTTAAGCCTCTGCCTTCAGCTCAGGTCATGACCTCAGGGTCCTGGGATCGAGCCCCGGATAGGGCTCTCCATTCAGCGGGGAGCCTGCGTCTCCCTCTTTCTCTGCCTGCCTCTCTGCCTACTTGTGATCTCTCTGTCAAATAAATAAAATCTAAAAAAAAAAAAAAAAAAAATCATAAACCAGGTCCTGATGATGCCATTCTCTGCACAAAGCCATAAGCTTTAGAGCGTTGTCTGCTCTTGGCAGTGACGTTGGCAGCACCGGAGTCTTCTTCACTTTCCTCCCGCTCCTCCTCCTCTACCTTCCACTTTGGACGAGGATGGATTCCGCCTAAGTGAGGGAGCCCAGGGGTCCGGAGGCTCGCGTGGCTCGCCTCTGGGTGGCAGCACACCACACTTCCTTTATCCCTACTACTCCATCCGTGGGGCTCCATTCGGGAACCCATCCCCACTTCTCAATTCCCTCCATTGCTTTTGACGCAAATTATCGGTTGCACTTTGGGGTAATAGCAAATATTGTTTGTGTGTGCGTTTTATGTGCTCCTTCAGGATGACATGGAGCCTCGCCAGAGCTAATAAACACATTTCATTAGACCATTTTCACTGGGAAGTTTTTCTCACGCAAAATTACCTACAATTAAAAACAGAGAGAAATTTTCTCAGTGTGGCACAGCTTTTTAAAAGATAGGGACAAAACGTCTATGGAAAAAGCAATTTGTAATGCCAGTACTAGTTTTAAAGGGAACTCTTAGCTCCTGTCTCCCTGCTCAGGCCGTGGGCTCCCATAACAGCCTCTCATTTGAGCCCATTGCCATGGGAGCAATTACGCCACACGCTCAGAGGGGCGACTGGCTACAGAATCAAACAAGCTGTTGGGTTCAAAATGAGAAGCAATCTCTATGTGAGTGAGGGAAAGAAGCAAGATGAAGTGGGGAGGGCCCAGAGAGCACTGCTTTACACGGAAGAGTGCTATGAACAAAAGTTTCGAAATAAAACATCAGAATAAGATGATAGCATGTGTGAAGTAAATGAGATAATTTTCCCGAAGCTCCTTTTCCCTCTCCTGTATTTTTCAATTATAGAGTTTAGTTAGATGGTCCCAAATAAATAGCTCTTTACAGATGCTGTGATATTTCCTATACCAAGCATTCCAAGTGAATAATCTCAATTTCATAAAACCTTGGAGAAGAATCACAGACTTCATGGCCATCAACGTGACCTGGGAGTTCCTCTTGTCCCATTCCTCCATCTTCATGAAGGTTCAAACCAGAACTTTCCCAAGAGGATCAAAATCTACACTGGAAATACCATGAGATAATTTTTCTGAGGCCCAGGACAAAGGACAAGGCCACGGACAAAGTTCCCTCCATGTACAGAATCAGGTTTTCTGTCAAGGAAGGAACACAGGATCCGGAGTCAGCAGACCTTGGTGAAAGTCTGGGTCCTGGAGTTCACCAGCCCTGTCACTTGGACAAGTCACGTGATGCCTCTGCGATTGGATTGCTTCAAAAGCCGAGATTCTAATCTATGTCCAGTGATTGGGTGAGAAAATGGATAGAAAGTGCTTTGTAAACCAGGGAGTGTTACTCAAACACCACTTCATAGAGCTGTGCTCACTCCGTCCATTTCTCCTGCAAGAAGCCAAAGAATCCAATCCTCTACCACTGAAACCCAAAAGAATGGACATCTGCCAAGCAGGGCTACACTTCTAAGTGCAGGCTGTGCACCCTAGGAGGAGGTGTGAGCTGAGGAGGAGAAGGGAGCATGAAACCCAGCTTCTTCCCAAAAGGGATCTGCTCCCTTGCCCGGGTGTGGCCTTGGTTTTGGGCTGCAGCTGTGTGGGGAGTGACAGGGGACCTGGATTTGGTTACTATCTTGCAGAGTGACTCTAGGTTATGTCTTCACTTGTTTGGTTACTCATTCAAAATAAATAGTGATTAAAGACACAGGCTCTCGAGCTGGGCAGCCTGAGTTCAAATCTTGGTTCTACCAATGACCTGAGAGGTTACTCCGAGATAAATACAAATTCTAGCCAGTATTTATTGAGCATTCAGGCACACTAGCACTATTCCCGAAGTTTTACGCATGTGTGTCAACTCAGGTGATCTTCGCAACAGCCCTGTGAGGTGACCCTGTCATTATTCCTTACATTCCAGATGATGAAATCAGGACCAGGGTACTTGACAACTTGCCCATGGTCACTCAGCTGGTGAGTGCCAGGCTCACACACTCAACAGGGGCACCAAACTCCCCTTAAAGATATGGGTCCTCTACTAGCATCTTCCACTCAGTAAAAGCACCCGGTGGTACCTTTTGTTTGTTGTTTCTTTGCTAGATGCATGCGGGACACGAAAGCTCCCCAGTCCCACCCCATAAAGGTGACAAATAATAAGACCCGCTCTATTCATTCCCCACCATCGTCCTGAGGACCAGTTTGGAAAGGCATTGTATAAAGCTCTAGGTGTGCTTTTGAAAGTGCAAAGCAACTACATTTGGATGGCGCTCTTAGCCTTAGTTCGTTCTAGCTGAATCTGATGCAGTGCCTTTGTAAAAGGAAAAACTTGATTCAAGAGATGCATTATACTAATCTTCCTGTTGGAATAAACATCATCTGGTGCTGTGCTAAGTGTCTAGAACTCCATTTGCCAAAATCACCGATGTGATTTTGTAGTTCCCCGAGTGTCTCATTGACTCCAGCCCTGTTGTCCTAACTCTCTGCTGTTTATTTTCCTACAGCGGAGGACACTTGAAGCCATATGAAATGTCTGTTTTCTTTTCCAAGACTGGTTTTCCCTCTATTGGAATAGCAGAGAATTAATCTTTCTAAACAACCAGTAAACATGTATTTATTGAACATGTACTATTTGCAAAACACGAAACTAAGGATTGTGTTTGTTGATGCTTTCCTCAATTTATGTCTATCATTCTGGATTAATTGTTATAATTTTATATTACAAGGATCAGGGAATACAGGCAACCGGGATCCTTCTCTGTTTTATCTCCAAGAATGTCTCATGGAAGAAAATTGAGCCTAATGTAATTTGTGAAAATGTTAAAGAGCACCATGGTTCTTTTTGCCCAAAAGGCAAATTTCTGAAAAAGACAGAATCATAGTAACATGATGTTAATCTCATTTTAACCGAAATTTCTTTGACCACCTACTCTGACTGAAGTTCCAGGATATAATATTTACCAGCTGTGTTACCTTGTACAAGTTACTTAACCTTTATGGACCTCAGTATATTTATCTATAAAATGGGGGCAGGGGGATCTGCTCTTAAACCTCTTGGAAAGCATTTATTACCTCCTCTCAAAAGTCCCGTGAAGTAGATGTTGCCGTCCTCTGTTACATCTGAGAAAAACAAAGCTTAGCTTCCTGAACAAAGCAGTATACCTAAGTTCTCATAGTGGTTGAACAGCCACATAAAGACCCAAATACACTTTCTTTACTTCAAAATCCTGTGCTCTTTTCCCTGGGACAAAGACCAAGCCAAGGAAGGATTGCCACTGGAGAATTCGAAAGCCTAGACCATTGATGCCAGATTTTATTACTATTCAACTCTATTGTCCCAATCCCACTTATTTGGACACTCTGGCCCCAGAATTTCTTGGTATCTATGTTTGCAGGTCAGTACTCAGAGAACTTCTCATAACAAGTTTCAAAATACAAATGCTCTATTTCAAAGGTAAGCAAAGCCAAGTTGACTTTAAAGTCAGAGTTCCGTTCCCCTTGCTCCACGGCCGGCTTTGTGTGTTAGAGGTCAAGTTTTCCCAGCGATAAGGGGGACTTCACTAGGAAGTTCTCAAAGCAGGAAAGCTGAGCAGAAGTGCCCCAAAGGTCATCAGTGGGGACATGGCCTAGAGGGGAGGGCTTTATCTTTGTGGACTTGCCACCTGGAGTCAGGCATTAGCAAATACATGCTATTTCTGCCAAAGGTTATGCACCTAAAGGAGCAGCTGACATCGTTGGGATTGCCTCTGACCATGGCACTTGCAATGAAGAAAGGATTCCGATGTCTAGGGAGTGAAACTGAGAAACTCCCTTAGGGAAGTACAGTGGGCTTTTGCGCCTTAAAGCTTATGATAGTGCGGGGCGCCCCAGTGGCTCAGTGGGTTGAAGCCTCTGCCTTTGGCTCGGGTCATGATCCCAGGGTCCTGGGATTGAGCCCCTCATCGGGCTCTCCGGTCTGCGGGGAGCCTGCTTCCTCCACTCTCTCTGCCTGCCTCTCTGACTACTTGTGATCTCAGTCTGTCAAATAAATAAATAAAATCTTTAAAAAAAAAAGTTTATGATAGTGTCTTCTGTTGCCACAATACCTTCTCCTTCTCCCTCTTCCTCCGTTACCCACCCTCACATCGAACAGCAGTCAGTCCTTTTAATTTAAGCCACTTCTGCCCAATATATTCTTTTATTTCCCTAAAACTTTGCAAGATTGGCCTCATACCAAGCCCTGCCAGCTACCACTCAAGGTGATGTGTGTACATTTTCTCCCCCTTTGGATACACTCACTCTTAGAAGTGGTGTTTCCTTTTGGTTCCTATTCCCTCTGCCTGTCCCAGCAAGAGGCTGGCGAAGAGCGCCATCTCTCCTGGCTTCAGGTAGGAAGCTTCAAGAGACCAGTCTGTGATCAATACTAAATGAAGTTACAATAAATTATCACATCTGACGGCAAGAGACATTGTTTATAAAATAAATTAAAGGGGCGCCTGTGTGGCTCGGTGCGTTAAAGGTCATGATCCCAGGGTCCTGGGATCAAGCCCTGCATCAGGCTCTCTGCTCAGCGGGGAGCCTGCTTCCCTTCCTCTCTCTCTGCCTGCCTCTCTGCCGACTTGTGATCTCTGTCTGTCAAATAAATAAATAAAATCTTAAAAAAAAAAAAGAAAATTAGAAAAGCACTTGAAATCAGAACACTCCCCTGTGTTTTATTTTTAAAAAATCATGAAGAGTCTACCCCCCAGCACCATGAAATAGGAAATGCAGGAAAATGATGGCGCTAGCTCCAGTCACGTCCCAGTCTTCCTCCCAGAGGCCTTCCTGAGGGAGACCAGTTTGGAGTCTGATGGACAGGGTCAGCTCCAAGCCCAACTCCTCCTGAGCCCAGCCAGGCATGCAGGGGACCCTTCTCCTGCTCTCAGGAAGACCTCCCCTTGCTATTCCGCTCCTCTGAAGAGGAAGGCCACCTCATTGTCCAAATGCTCGCATTATGTCCACAGGGTCCCGGAAGCTGAGATGAAGGCCGGGGGCTGTAGGCCTAGCCCATCTCCTCTGTGCTCAGACACTACAGGCCGTAATACCCTGCATGACGGTGCTGTGTAAACTTGGCGGCCATTACCGTATCCATCCTCTGCCTCCTTGGCTAAATGAGCGCCATTCTTAGAGCCTTCTTTACTAACCTCCATGGCCCACCTCTGAGGGCTCCACAGAAAACTCTCTGTTCTGTGGTAATTCAGGTCAGATTTGCAGAACCCAGATTCATTGAAGGATTAAGTCATTTTCCACATTGGCTGCCTTTTGTGCTTTAAGTCAGCCGAAAATTGCTTAATTCTCTGCTGGACTCGAACTGCATAGATTTTAGCCTGAAATTCCTTGAATCATGAAAGAATCCCCAGGACCCGTCCACTTAATTCCATCTACCCTCAGCGTGAGTGCAGGGCAGTATCTGCCACGAGACACAGAGAAGGATTCACTTATATAACTTCGGAGGAGAGAGAACCTTTCATGATTGCGGCAAAGCAGAAACCGTATTATGCCATCGCTGGTTTTAGTATGCGAAGCTAGTGTCATTTTATAAAAAGAGCTCAGTCAGAGCTGAGAGACAGGAAGCCTGGATTCTAGTGTTGTTCCTACCACTTGAAAAGTAAAGGATTCTTAGCCTTTTTTTTTTTTCTTTGTAGATCCCTTTGAAGACCTGCTCGTTGCTTTGGAACCTTAATCTTGTAGTAGAGCATCTGAGGAAACATAACAGAGCCTACCCCTCAGGGGAAGACATCCTCCCCAGCCTATTTCTGTAGACCTTTTTGGCATTCACACCCACAGAGGCCATGAATCCTGCCTTAGGAGGGAAACCATCTAGCAGGTGATATTTTTAAGGTTCACGACGCTAATTGTCCCGTTAAGCCTTGAGAGTGAAAACAGAGGAGTGTTGAGAAGTTTACAGGATTGGTGGGGTAGCTCCGTCGTGTCCTCGGTTTTCATAAAATGCTAAAATTATCCACAGCTCCTCTGAGCATTATTCGCCGTTCCATATGGTTTATATCCTGGCAGTCAAGCAATTCATCAATCTGTTTACATACTGATGTTATACTTGGATTGATATTTAACTCTCCTCCAAATCGCCACCTTGTGAAAGATTTATAAATGACTGCTTCGCAGTAATAGAATAGATATGGCACCAAATGGAAAATAGGAATCATTTCGTTGCAAATCATGGTCTCTTTCTATTTACATATACGTAACCACGCGTTTACACACACGCACGGGGAGCAGGCTGTGTCAGAGCCCCTGACATTGGGACATATGCCAAATACTGCATGTTGATTTGTTAGGCAACAACCAAACTTCTGGATGTGAACAGCCTCACATAAAAAAAAAGGTATATGAAGTAAATGTATAGCTATCAATATGCACATAAAAGGTAAGCACTTAACTTACCACTCCCTTTTCCTACTTGTTTTTATTTCACGGTAAATGTCACAGTGGTATTTGAAATCTGAGACTATAACAATGTATGGAATAAATAGCCTTTTTCCCCCCCCTACTCTTAGAGCATCCTAGGATCCTAAAGTTGGAAAGGATTTTAAAGGCTGTTTACTCTGGCCTCCAATGGGATACAGGAAATCCCTCTTTTGGAACCTTGACAGGTGGTTATACACACCTCTGTTTGAATACTCCCAGTGATGGGGAGCTCACTTCTGTATAGATTAAAACAATTAGGAAGCTCTTCCTTATATCAAGCCAGAATTGTTTCCAGGTAATTTCTATGGCAGATCTAAAATCATATCTGTCTTCCTTCCTCTTCAAACTAGCTACTTCTTTTATGTGTCCCATTCTAATCAACAGAACCACCAACCAGCTGCTAGAAACCAGGTCCCACATATCCCTCATCTTCCCATTCAATTGCTTACCCAACAAACCCAGGTGGTGTATCTTTGTAAAACAGCCTCTTGGGTCTGTTGTCTTCTGTCCATCCCGAGGCTTTTATCACTCATTCTTGGATAATTGCCATAGCCAATAATGGATTACCCTGCCTCTAATCTCACCTTTACTGTCATCCCCCAAATGGAATCAAGCTTACCCTCTGTAAAACCCTGCAGTAAAGCCTTATAACAACATTAGTGTTGATCAGACTCTGGCTCTGCTCCCCAGTTGTATGAATGTACGTATGTATGTATGTCTTCATGCTCCATCTAACACCCTCGCCATTGCAAGTTCCAGACTTTTGGAGCGACTTATGGTGCTAAATTCATTCCTATCCTCTTAGCCATTGTGCTCATAAAAAGTTAACTCTTGTTACTATTATTGCCATTGATTTTTTAAATATTTTATTTATTTATTTGACAGAGAGAGAGAGCACAAGCAGGGAAAGCAACAGACTCCTTGCTGGGCAAGGAGCCCAATGTGGGTCTCCATCCCAGGACACTGGGATCATGACCTGAGCTGAAGGCAGATGCTTAACCGACTGAGCCACCCAGATGCCCCTATTATTCTTATTGCTATTACTCTCCTTAGTATTGTTAAAGTCTCAACACTAATTAGCGGTACTGATAAAACTCAGAGCTCAGATGATGGGATGCCTCCCAACTGGGTTACTAATCAACCCCAGACCAGCAGTTGGGTAAATCAGCCAGTGACAGAGCTGACTCTTCAAATTGTTTCCAGGCCATTTTTGAAGTTCTGTTCGGAAGTTAGTTGTTCAGAACCCCAACATATTTCCTCATTGAAATAACATTGCAGGTAGGGCCAGCCCATACGAATAAGCGGAAATACTCCACACATGTCATTGAAAGGAAGAACCATTATAGCTCTCACGAGAGAACAACACAAGACTGTTATATACCATATTTTAGCTAAGCAAAAAAATTTTTATTTAAATAAAAAATTATTTATTATTTAAATTTTACTTTCACTATTTTAGTCAGCTCTTCTCTTAAATAAATAAATAAATAAATAAATAAATTGTCCTGAGAGGACTATAGCATTACCAGCATTGAAACCCACTCACTCTTAAGTCTAGGTGACAGAGACTAGATTGTTCTCTAGTGCAATCATCTGTGTGAGCTCCCACCCTCACCCAAGGGCTTGACAGGGGCAAGCACACAGTAAAGTTCATTTAATAGTGAGGGGTTAGAGGACACAGGAGCCCGAGGGTGGTAAGGTGAATGGTGGGGGAGAATTGGTGAGACTCCAGGGTTAGCTGAACTTTCTTACTGGTATGGCTATACCTCCTCCCTGACTCCTATTTTTTTTTAAGTTTTTATTTATTTATTTGACACAGAGAGAATGAGCGAGAGAGAGACAGAGACAGAGACAGAGAGCAAGCACAAGCAGGGGAGAAGCAGGCTCCCCACTGAGCAGGAAGCCCAACGAGGGGCTCAATCCCAGGGCCCCAGGATCATGACCTGAGCGGAAGGCAGCCGCTTAAATGACTGAGCCACCCCAGTGCCACTCCTATTTTTGATGGGTAGAGGGGAGAAAGCAGGTGCTAAGTCTGAATCTTGATAATTAATTTAATTTAATTATTGATAATTAATATCAAAAATTGATAATTAACCTGGTATCCTGTGCACAGTAGAGATTCCAATATAAGTATTTCAACTAAGAACCATGATTTCCCTCCTAAATTAGCCAAAAAGAGAGTTTATTCAACCTGAATGACCCTGAGGAGCCTGTTAGTCAACAGACTACCAACAGACTCTGTATTCTTCAGCAGGTGGCCTGTGCTGGGAATTGCCAAAATCCATGGAAATGTTACTTTAATCACCCAGACAACCTTAGACCCACTAAATTGATGGTTGCCATCAGGTACTTATGTTCTTCCCCTGGGGCTCAGAAAATAATGTGAGTTTTCATTTCTATTCTACGAGTGTCCTCAGTGGAAATAATAACAACTTCTCTCTACAGCTAGGCCCTGTTTAACTGACAGGTCTGGGCCTGACCAACTTATGAAGGAAATATACTCTCTCATCTCCCTGGGGGCCCCCAGATCTTGCAATCTCTGATTGTTCGTCTGGAACTAAACTTACATACATCTCTTAAAACCAAATGTTTGACGAAAATATATGTGCATATAAAACACCTTACACAAGTGCCCAGAGCCTTACTTATAATCACCAAGAAATGGAAACATCTCCATGTTCCTCAACTGTCAAATGAACGTGGTCCATGCGTTGTACTACTTAGTACTAAACAATTAAAAGGAGCAAACTATTGATACGTGCAAAAACCCAGTTGAATCTCAAACGCATTATCGTAAGTGAAAGAAGTCAGACCCAAAAGGCCATATACTGTATGACTGCATTTGAATGATATTCTGGAAGAAAGACAGAAAACCAATCAATAGTTGCCACGGGCTGGAGTAAGAAGAGGTTGACCTCAAAAAGGGGCATTTGGGGAGATGACGGAACTGATCTAGATATTGATCATAGTGGTGGTCACATGGAGTATGTGTTTTCAAAACTCATAGAATTGTACAATAGAAAGAGTGCTTTTATAAACTTACCCCAAAACAATTTTAATATAAAATATCCTGTAAAAAGAAAAAACAAACAAACAGCTAGGTGAGATTATACTACTCTTAACCCTGATATAAGGTCTGGTGGATGTTTTATAATTGAGAATGGTTAAAATGAGAGCTAACTGAGGTCAGGAGTAAGCAATATTCACCCAGCAGGGCAAGCTGATTGCTGTTCTGAGAGAACACAGAGGGCCCTTGTGGGAACAGCATCTCAAACTTGTTGCTTTCTAGAATTTATTGATAGTAGAGGAGGGGATGGCAAAGGGATGGCTCGAATAAAAGCCAAGAGTGGTGCCTGAGGGTACACTGCCTCTAGAGCTAAGGCCAGAAGCCCGAATGATCTATGGGCAAGAGTAAGATGCCATGTATATGTAGTTTCCAAGTGCCTCCAGACAGCATCTCATTGAATCCTCCTGAGAAGTTTCTAGAATAAGAGTTTTCATCCTTGTTGTGTGAGTAAGCAGAGGCTGGAGCATATGACTTAGCAAGATTACAACAAGGTAGTGGACTGTAGAGCTGGGCCCTGGGGTTTCTGGTTTCCTGCTTTCTTGGTTGGTTGGTTGGTTGGTTGGTTGGTGGTGGTGGTTTAAATGGTAGTTAAGCACTTCATCCCAAAGTGAGCCCATCATCAAAGTAAGAAGACAGACTGGTGGAGACAGATAGAAGCTTTTCTTTCACTGCAAAGATAAAAATTAGAGTAAATTTCTGGAAAAGAGAAAGTAAATGTCAAGATTTTGTCCAGAATAGTCAGACTATAGCTGCATGAAACCAAACATCTGATGTATAATTGTGTAACTCAGGGCAGTGCTCAGGAATTTTAACTCCACAATTGAAAACACCTATATATTTGGAGTTTTGAGATGAGCTGTGTGCCATTTTCCGTGTGGCCCAGGCATCTGGCAGTGTTTGACTTCCATACCTTTCAAGGGACCCAGGGGAGGCACAGGGCAGCTGGGTTTCTGGAGGAGCATTTCAGTGTCTCACAGAGTTCTGTTGTGATATCTGAAATCTCTTGACTCCATGTAAAGAATGGGAAATAAATCACACCTTTCACATATCTTCCTGATAACATAGACCCTGCTGCTACATTGCACAAGGAACATAGATCATGTAATGTTTTTCGTTGGCATAGGAACAGCCTTGGAAAGTTTCAAACCAGAAGGGTCAGAATGTTAGGAAGTTTGTAGCAGGGAAAATTCTTGCCGTGGCAGCTGATAAGCTACATATCCTGACTAGACTCTCTCCTCTCTTTCTGGCACACCGCCCAACTGAAAAACAGAGTCCTGTGTGACTTGGGAACAGTCACACGAAGTGGATGGTGTCCTCGCACCGCACCCCTGCTCAAAGACCTTCCGAGGTTCTGCCATGGCCACATGGGAACGCGAGGCCCAGAAATGTTGAACACAAGGTTAGTGCAAAAGGAAAAGAGGGACGGGATGTGACAAGTGCCGTGTGTGTGCTATTACAGATCACGCTGAATCCCCCCTCCATCAGGGTGTGTGTCAGAAAGAAGAAAGAGTTCAGAGGAGGTTTCAGTGTCCCCTGTTGCTACCGGATCCTCTGGAGGTTGGCTTTTCCCCTCTCTTTTTTTTATGTCTCAGTTTTGCTCACCACCTTCTGGCATCAGCTTCAGAGTGAAGTGGAGAGCATTGCAAAGGCCTCTCTTCCTTTGTTCCTCTTGTTTTTTCCTTTGTTTGTCCAGTTGGAGGAAGAGCCCAAAGTGGGTAAGAGGGCGATAGGGCAGGGAGGGGCACTCCCCAGAGAGCAGGACAGAGGAAAAGCTGAATCGCCCAAGGGCAAGTGCCTTAGAGCATTCCGAATATTAATAATGATTCATGATGATACATCCCTGTGCTACCTAAGACCAACCTTGAATAGCATCGTGCTTGCAGCGAACTAGTCAGTGGAAATCTGGATTTTCAGAGAAGAGAGACAAGGAATTCATACCCCATTGGTGAAGACTCGACTTGGAAAATATTCATTAAAACCTCCTTTTAATGGCCAGCTTCTTTTAGTAATATAGTTTATTTATTTGTTTGTTTATGGATTTATGGGTTTATTTATTTATTTTTGCTCTTTTCAAATTTTTATTTTCATTCCAGTTGGTTAACACACAGTGTTCTATTAGTCCCCTTGATTTTATTTTTCACTTATTTATTTTTCTTTCATGAAGATAGAAGTGTTTATATTTTTTAATTTACTTTTTAAAAAATTTTTGTTTAGGGGCACTAGGGTGGTTCAGTGGGTTAAAGCCTCTTGCCTTGGACTCAGGTCATGACCTCAGGGTCCTGGAATCGAGCCCCACATCGGGCTCTGCTCAGCAGGGAGCCTGCTTCCGCCATTCCCTGCCTGCCTCTCTGCCTACTTGTGATCTCTGTCTGTCAAATAAATAAATAAAATCTTAAAAAAAATTTTTTTGTTTAAATTCGAGTTCATTAACATACAGTGTAATGCACTTTAAATACGACTGGACCTCTAAAAATGCACTTTTTCACATAGCTCTTTAGAACCACAGCTATTGGGGTAAAGTGAGTCACACCCGCCATAAAGTCAAAGTTTCCAGAGGAGAACATTCTCCCTCTCTGTCACCACTTACCTTAATACTTTGGTAAGATTAATCTAGAAGCTGGGAATGTGAGCATTAGGCTGAGCTGAGCAAAACCTCTGTCCCAGGACACAAGGGGGACATTCTGAACATTGTTCCTGGCAAGGTGTAGAGGGTGATAATGCATGCTTTTCTGGACCAGAGTCAGTCTGTCTGTCCCACAGCAGAGCAGAAGGCAGCTTTCCAACTTACGTGGAAAAGGAAGAAGGAGAAATCTGGTGGCAAGAGGGATAAGCTTCCTGATCGTTTTACTTTCCATTGCTCTGGGTTTTATGGGACCAGCGGGAATGAAGCAAGTTCATGAACTGTGAGTGAAATAAAGCAAACCAATTGCCTTTTCAACCTAATGCTTTTAATCCCGTCTCTCGGTCAATTTAACCTTTGAGGATGTCTGTGCCCGGACTATATGTTACAAGGGCAGATCACAAAACATCTCTTGACTTGGCCCCAATCCTGGTTATGGTATTAAAATAAATAACAAAAATTCTGTAGAAATGATCAGCAGAAGTTGTGCTTAGAACCCCTGAAACTGCTTCAAGTGTAATAGTAAATATTTATTGATCCAATTACTGGATCCCAAGCACTGTATGGGGCAGCAAAGCATCCACTATGAATACACCCTGCACGCCGGCCTCAGAGTTTTGCAGTCAAACTGAAAGACAAATACACACCAGACAACCCCACGGCTATGTACCAAGGGCTAACGCAGGGGCACAGAACAATTTCAACATGGACGAAGGAAGGTCAAAGCAGCCGCTGAGGTAGGGAGGGGCTCTGCCTAGGGAAGGATACTCCTAGAAAAGGGGCCTTCAGCTTAGCCTTACGAGTAAGTGACCAAGCCAGGAGACCCCTATTCAGGGCAATTTTTGCTCCTAGGGAATTCTCAACTCTAAGAACATTGAATTTTCCATCAAGATTGCTGCCAACTTGATTTTTCCGTGAAAATACATACACATGCACATACATACCCTTTCCCTCAGACTTGTCAGATTGAGAGCAATTATTATTATTTTTTTTTTGTTCTATCTTCCCACATCATGGATGTATTTAGATCTAAATTCCAAAGGTGAATAGGGAGCAAATGTACCTCAGTTCTGTGATTTCAGGCACTCTAGGGAAAGATTTAGGGTAGTAAGTGAATAACAATTAACAGTATTTCCCCCATCTGATTGGCAGATCATATGGTGTTTGCTTTTTAGAATTAATTTAGCTTTCTAGTAAGGTTATCTTGCACACTTTCCAAGGTCCCCCGATATAAATAGATGAAGCAGTAAGGAGGAAATCAAAACAAGTGTGCATGTGTCTGGAACATGGTGACAACTGTGTAGAGTGCAGGAGGAGGAAAATCAATATACACGAGCCCAAGGAACAGAAGCTGTGAGACACAGCTGGTCACTGCCACAGCTTCACCCTGTCAGCTGGCTGGTCAAAACGAGCTAGAAATTCAGGTCAAAGAGAAGCAGCCTGAGGTGGCGGTGAAATGGTGGAGGTGTTCAGCTCCTCTAACTTATTTTTAAAAATCGGTTTAAGTTTAGCAAATTTCTTTCAGAAGGAACTAAAGAAAACCTCCTCACTATTAATCAATAATGAAAAAATGGTCCAGTTCCAAAGTTGCCTAGGGCAAGCATTTGCCAATGGCAAGCGGGGGGGCCATGAGTAAATATTTATCAACCTAAATAATCTTAGTTCCCTTTTTTTTCTTTTATTGGGAGGGAAGGGGGGTAGGGTATTTAAAAAAATGCTCATAGTCTGATAATATTTACCTTTGTTTAATTTGTGAATCTGATTAACAATATGTCCTTCTTGATGCAGATTCTGCCAAACCAAAGGGGAGGTAGGGTTGCCCATAACACCAAGGTTTAGCACTGGGAAACCCCTCAGGGCTGGACAGGCCAGGAAGCGAGAATGAATTCCCAAATAAAAGCAGCCATATTCCAAGGAAAGGACTTCGGGAGTGGGGGGAGGGGTATTTGTCAATAGGTCAAAGCACTGGACCTCTCCATCCACTGTTTTGGCCCATTATGTCTTCCTTTACACATCATACAGGAGCCTGGGATGGGAAGCTGAAAAAGGAGAATTCTCTTCTTTTTCCACGTGAGTTGTCTGGCCAGTGCCTCTCTCCCACGGCCAGCTCAGTTGCTAGCAGATACAGCTGATCAAATGTTTGGTAAGTGGCACTCTCATCCACCCACAGACAGTGAGATTGGTATTTCCAAGAGGCTTTGACAAAGTTCTCTCAGTCCAATGGGATAAGCATCACCTGGGAACTTGTCAGACATGCAAATCAGCAGGCCCCACCCACATCAGGCTGAATCAGAAAGGGTGGGGGGAGGGAGGGCCGCTGAAGCTGAGTTTTAAGTCCTTCAGGTGTTTGTGATACAGACTCAAGCTCTCGAAAACCACCACTTCGAAGATAGATCTCAAAAGACCAGATAGGAAAGGTACACTTGATACACCTGTCGCCAGCAAGAAGAGTAACGTTAGAGTGTAGTATCTGTGTTTAAAGAACTTTTATTGCCATTAGAAAAAAAGTTGAACATCATTTTCTTTCCCAACTAACTTATATCCCCAAGAAGTAGCCTGTTTTCCCATCAGGTTGAACTCAGGTCCAGAGTAACCATCTTCTCATTCCCCAAATCTTCCAAAAAAAAAATCCCAGGGAACAACTACACCCTGAACTGGGGAAAGGCACAAAAACAATTACCATTTTAATCAGAAAGGATGCCTAGCAAATATTGATCCGTGGCGCAATCCTGCCCTGGGGATGGAAATGAAGTCATGCTTCAGGGTAAAAGCATCAATAGATTCTGGAAGAATGTGATCAGATGTCTTCTTCTTCCTCCTGTCTTTGTTCCCACACCCCATCCTCATCAAACCCGCCCTCCCTTCCACCGAGAAACAGAAGTCTGATTCTAAAAGAGCGCAGGTGTCCCTCCCATGCCGACCCTGTTAGATGAGGCACACCTCCACGAGGCCTGTTGCTTTCTGCCCTCCAGGATATACCCCATTCAGGGTTGCCCAGCAGCCTGGCTTTCTGGCCTTTAGATAGGGTGATGGATTCATTTAGAATCAGGGTCTCCCCAGCTAGGAGCTCAGGTGCTGCAGAAACAGCAGGTGGTTGGAACTGACTTGACAGCAATTAAATGTACAAATCTTTGATTAGGCTCCCGGGAATGGAGTCATTAGCAACCCAGAACCGACCAGCTTGCTTTCCACCGCCTCATTAGCTGCTCCACCGATGTTCCTTTAAAAAGCCGAGAGGAGGGGGAAAGAAACCTCTCCCACACAGAAGTCGGGAGGTTGAGTGACAAAGACCGGCAGGGAGGGGAAAAAGCCAGTGTGCGAATTTCTAGCTGAGCAAACAGGTGCCCTGCTTTTTTGCGGTGCGGTAGTTAATATGGAAGTTCATGTTTGCTGGACTGTGAAATAGCCCCGTGCCTGCCTGATTCATCGGCCCCAAGGGGTTTTCTTTTTTCTTTCAGTCTCCTTCTTCAAAATCCCCAGTTGGCTCACGCTTCCTAGCCAAAGCCTCAGCACGCCAGGAGCCCCATTTTGGGATGCGGAGTCCAGACTGACCAGATTTTGTGCGGAGCTGCTGCAAGGCTCTGTCCACCCTTGGGGGTCCACAGACTCTCGGTGTCAAAATTCTCCTCCAAGTGGCCCTGGGGTCTCTGTGATCTGCCGCTGAGATCTTCCTTGGGGACAGCCCCTGTCACTAAGAGAGCTAGAGTCTGGCTAAAAACAGCCATGCAGTTTAAGTTATTCTTCCCAACTGGGAGCTTTAAAACAAAGGGAAGTATTCTCACAACCTTAATGTAAAATCCTGTGGACCATTTATTGATAGGAGGTTAATTCATTGTATAATTTATTTTTATTGTTCTCATCTGCCAGTCACAGGATTAATAGTCATAAAGCATGCTCCATGAACATTTATCGATCACCTTTTATAAACCATCTATTAATTGGTGTGGGCAACCTATGGGTGAGAGGACATTCTATCTTTGACTTTGGGATCTATTAGGAAGAAACTTCACATACACCTTTTTTTATGTATGTATGTATGTATTCATTCATTCATTCATTCAACAAACACCTGCGATGTGCCTGCTAACTTTAATCACTGTACTTGTCAGTAAAAATACAAAGGACAACAAAGTACAATAATTATAATTGCTTCTGTCTGATAATCATTTACATGTTAAAACTCATTTAATCCCTTGCAGCAACTCTCTGAGGTAGCGGTGATTATTATTCTCTTTTCAGAGATAAGAAAACGAAAAGCACAGAGCAGTTAAGTAGTTTGCCCAAGGTCACACTGCTAGTAAATAGCGCAGCTAGAATTTAAACCCAGACAGTCTGGCAGCTTCACCACTACGCTATCCTCCTTCAAGTTGCTTCCAACTTAAAAAGGAAGATAAAAACCAAAAGCAGCCATCTCAATACAATGTGATAAGCGCATCTGTGCAGAACACACAGAAAAGTACTTGGTAGGCAGAGAAGGGAATTAAGTGCCTGTGGAAAAGAATTCACACTGGAAACGATGTTTGATCTGGTTTTTGAATTAAAAAGAAGAAAGGCACAGCCTTTCAAGAAGTTAAAATCTAGTAAGTTACTTCACTAAATGTCTTTGACACAGTTATGACACAGTCATTGAAACAAAGATATCAAGTATATGGGGACCTTGAAAAGAAGAGATCGCATCTGAATGTATTAGCAAGAAGTGTTCTTTTAAGGAGACGGTATTTAAGCAGTCTTTAAGAGCTGTGTAAAGTTTAGGATGGAGTCTCTCAAAGAGTAGAAAAGTCAGGAGAAAAGAAAGTAAGGATGGACTGGAGGAAGAAAGAGAGAAATAGGTTTCCAAGGAGGTGAAGTGAGGTTAGAACAATGTTCCAACCATCATTCCAATAAAGTTGGCACAATGATTTGTCTGAGCATGAATGAGAGATTTTAATTCTAGAAATCTATGAAGGCTTTCAGAGGGAGGAGAGTGAGAGTGAAATAAAACGAAAAAGAAGGCCATCTGTACCCCAATGTTTATAGCAGCAATGGCCACGGTCGCCAAACGTGGAAAGAACCAAGATGCCCTTCAACAGACGAATGGATAAGGAAGATGTGGTCCATATACACTATGGAGTATGATGCCTCCATCAGAAAGGATGAATACCCACTTTTGTAGCACATGGACGGGACTGGAAGAGATTATGCCTGAGTGAAATAAGTCAAGCAGAGAGAGTCAATTATCATTGGTTTCACTTATTTGTGGAGCATAACAAATAACATGGAGGACAAGGGGAGATGGAGAGGAGAAGGGAGTTGGGGGAAATTGGAAGGGAGGTGAACCATGAGAGACTATGGACTCTGAAAAACAATCTGAGGGTTTTGAAGGGGTGGGGGGGGGAGGTTGGGGAACCAGGTGGTGGGTATTGGAGAGGGCACAGATTGCATGGCAGCACTGGGTGTGGTGCAAAAACAAGGATACTGTTACGCTGAAAATAAAAATTAAAAAAAAAAGACATAAATACCGAGACAGGAAAGTCGATGAAAATATCATTTAATTAATATGATAAAAATACATTTTCAAGCTAAGAAATGTAGCAGATTGTTTTTATTCAGAATAATTAGCGTGTTTTTTTTTTTTTTAAAGATTTTATTTATTTATTGACAGAGAGAAAGGAGATCACAAGTAGGCAGAGAGGCAGGCAGAGAGAGGAGGAAGCAGGCTCATTGCTGAGCAGAGAGCCCGATGCGGGCTCGATCCCAGGACCCTGAGATCATGACCTGAGCTGAAGGCAGAGGCTTAACCCACTGAGCCACCCAGGCGCCCCTAATTCAGAGTTTTTATGATGCTCCAATATGGTAACAAGAGTGATTCCTTGGGTAAACCATCATGCACTTACAAATACTATTTCTGCTTTTAGCAATACATTTCTATGGTCTTCAAGTCAGTGCTCTTCGTCCAAAGTAGGGTGATATTCAAGCTATTGGCATGTCTCCATGGTTAATGAATGGGAGACCACATCGAGAAACGTTTTTCTCCTGTACCTGATGAGTATGGAAGATCTTGCCGAATATCCGCCAGACGGTCAGAATTGCATGTGTTCCAGGCACCTTGGCCTCCCCAGGAACTGGCTGTGGTTACACCCACCGTGGTGTGGGCTCTTTCTCTATCCACTCCGCTGACGGAGTAGTCCAGAAACCAGGGAAAGGAAATAATTACTGCTCTTGCATTGCCACCAACAACAAGAACCAAAAAAAAAAAAAAAAAAGATGGTCCTGATTAAATTAAGGTAGCACAACAGCTTCATTCACTATGTTCTTTATTTCCCATCCAACCAATTCCATTCTATTAGACCGCAGCCCAGCCTATTTATTTTTAAAATAATCTCTAGGGACACCTGGGTGGCTCAGTCAGTTGAGCATCAGACTCTGGCTTTGGCTCAGATTTGGTCTCAGGTCATGAGATGGAGCCCCACGTTGGGCTCCATGGTCCTCTCTCTCCCTCTGCCCCTCCCCCCATATTCCACTCACACTTTATCTCTCTTCAAACAAACAAAGAAAAACAATAGTAATAATAATAGTAATTCTTTACCTCTCTTGCCGATATTCTTATTTTGGAGGGGGACAGGGTAGCTGGATTCATTTTCTACCACGTGTGTCCAAATGCTTGTTTAAGTGAGGTTCCTAATCTTTTTTTTGCCATTTCTATCTAGAGCTGGATGGCCCCCCCTCAAGCAGGTCTGGGTAAATGTTCCCCCATTGCTTGCTAAAAGCACATAACACTATGCTATCCTCCAGGTCACTGGGGAACCTCTGATTGCAATGGGAGGTCATCCAATGATTCTGGAGTCCCAAAAGCTGAAACTGATGCATAACCCCAGGATAAGGACAAGAGGCATTTGAAGTTAAATATATTGTTTTTCATGATTGTGAATTGGAACGAAAATGAAAATGGGATCTAATCTCTCAAATAATAATAGATATACAGCATTGCTTCTGAGGTCATTTCTTTCCCTTGAACTCATGGGATATAAACAAGGAGACAGAAGAACTACTGTTAGGTTCTTGAGCCTGTTTTCAGGCATGTGGCTTGCTACTATTACCTCACAGGACCCCCAGTGGGCTTGCATCCCTGGACTTTCTCTGTGCCTCTGTGGCAAAACCCAAACCTGGAGTAAATACTGAAACCTGCCCTTCTCCCCCTATTCCCAACCCATTAAGTGAGGGAGGAAAACATTGCCTGATAGTTCAGATGGGCGCTGCCCCAAATTCATGGTCTTCTTCAATTGAGCTTCAGGACGGAGGCTCCATCTTTCTTTTGCCCTTGCTCAGCATCCTTTAAGGAGAAATTCCACTTCTTTCCAACTCTCCAGAAAGATTTAACAACCTCCTGTATCCTTCACTTAGAGCATATGGCCTCCACTTCACCTTTTAAAAACCCCAAGACTGTTATATGCAAATTTCAAGATTGCCCTCCCAACCTCACAAAGAACTTCATCCACTCACCTTGCCTAGAGTTTCATGAAAGATGGAAAAGATGGTGTTTTTCTTTGCTTATTTTGTTCCTATTCCATTCTCAAACAACTTCTTTCCTCTTGTGCTCTTGGTGTCGTGTCCAGCTATCTTCTGTTTGACTGTAATCTATCAAATACCTTCTTTTTCTCTTGCCTTCACAACTTCTCTGTAAATTCTTTCCTATTAGATACAAACTTTCTTCAATCTCTCCCACTAGCAGGGGGAGAAAAAAAATGAAGCATCTTTCAACTCTGTCTAGCTACTTTTCTTTCTTCTTTTCTCAAAACATATCTGAAAAAGTCAACATTCTCTGTCTCCACTTCCTCATCTCTCATTCCTTCCTCCCCTTCCTACCCTCCTATTTACCAATCAGTTGGCTCTTCTGTGTCCTGGTGGGATTCCACGTAACACTCAGGATATGTGATGTCTTCCTTCTTCCTCACACTCTCTGCTCTCCTGATGTCCATCACACTGCCTTCCCCTCTCCACCAACTGCTCTGATTACTCCTTCTTGGCTTTATAGACTGCTTTTCCTCTTGTGTTCCTTAAGTAGTGGTGTTTTCCTGGATTTACTCCTTGGTCCTCTACCTTTCTCAACCTGCATTCTCTTCCTAGGCAATCTCATCCACTCTCACGGGTTCTATAACCACCATTGCACTGGCTATGTCTTAATCTGTACTTGTAGCCAAGACCTTCCCATAATCTTCCCTGTTATGTAAGCAATAGTCTCCTGGACCTATCTGAGCTGGCTACCCACAGATTCCTCCCACCCAGCTCTTCTGAATGATCTTAGGTTCCTATACAAGCTCCTTTTCTATGCTCCCCATCTCAGTGGATGGATCACTATTCATCGGGTCTCCCAGATTGGAAGCCCTGGGAATGTCCTTAGCTCTTTCTTCTCTTTCTCCAACTCCTGTCACGTTTACCACCTAAAGTTCTCAAATACACCTCTTCCTTTTAATCTCTACTGTGATGTCCCCCAGTTAGGTAAGGGCTTATCATCTCTCACCTGAACTACTATAATAGCACTAACAGGACTTCCCGCTTTCTGTCTTATCCTCCTCAAGTCGGTTCATGACTTCCAACCATGAAGAATCTATCTAAATTGCAAATCTGGTCATGTTATTCCATGCTGAAAACCCTTTTAAAAATTCCCATTGGCCTGTAGAATAAAAATCAATAATAAGACCTTTTTTTTTTTTTTAATCAACACTTATATCTCTGGTCTCATTGCACACCATGCCTTGTGTTCCACTGCATTTTCAGTAACATGGAACCACAGGAAGCTGCCATCATCACAATTATCATTGGTATTATTCCATATGTGTTTACCATGTACTAGACACCTTGCATGTGCTTTATATCATGTACTTATCACAATAACCCTGTCTGATAGATGCCATCCTTTTTTTTCATTTATACCACAAGGAAACTGAGTCAGAAAGAGGATATACAACTTGCCAAAACTTTCATAGCTCATGAGTGACAGAGATAAAATTGCAACCCAGGTAATTGGACTCCAGCACTCACTCTCTTAATTTTATCACACATTTCATGGCTTGGCTTCTGTTCTCCCTTCTGCCTGGAATGCCTTGTCCCTCCCTCCTTGCCCTTGCCTCCCATCTTCTGCTTATCCACAAAGACTTGGTTTAGAGCTTAACTCCAGGTCACGATCCCTGAACTCCGGGGCTGGTGCGGTGGTGCCCAAGGTGCCCAGGTATGTGCTCCCTCCCAAACCCCCCTCATGCATTCAGCAGTCCCTTCACTTACACGTTTTCCTGTATCTCTTAATTTTGTGTTTCCCCCATCAAACTGTGTCTTATTCATCTTTACATCCTCAGTGTCTATCACAGTGCTTGACATAAACCTGTTGCTTGGTACCTGTGGAAGGTGTAAGTGGTAAGAGCCTGACCATCAGCAATCTCTTCCTCACTCTGAAAAATAAAGTGATGTATTCAAGCAGCAGGAAGGTGAGGACTAATCCATTTCAGAGATCTGTGACTGGAAGGATTCTTCTCCGCAGCCAAGTACACTGCCGTCCTGAAACATTTGTGGTCCTGTGCCATGAGGACATCTTCCCTAACCAGCCTAACCATCTGCCCTGCAAGTAACTGTTGGAAGACTGGGTCAAAAGCCATGGGGAGAAGTCACATGGCCAGTGGGAGGCTCAATATACTTGCCTGTTTTACAGGAAGTTCATAATTTTATACTATAGTAAATTCCCCAGCCTGCATGGAAGCCCTTCACCTTGACCTCCCTCCACAGCTTTATGCCTAACCCCTCACCCCCTTGGACTCCACTTAGCAATGCTCGCCATGCCTCCAGCCCTTCAACCTCCATATTCTCGCTCCCGCTTGCCTGCCTTCTCCACCTTTGCAATTCCTGCCAATGTTTCAAAAGTAGTTCAGATGGCACTTTTTGTCTACAGCCTTCTCTGTCTCCCCTGGCCAGAAGTGACCTTCCAATAGTTATTCCATACATAAACCATCTGGAAAGTAATCATATATCAAAATTAAAGCATGCAACATCCCTTTTCGTGGCCTGGACTGATCTCTGAAACAGTTGTCTGTCATTCTGGTTTTGGTATCTTGTGTCTTCTCCAGGGAACATGAAAGTTCTTGGAGAGCAGAAACACGTTTTACTTGTTTCTCCCCAGTACTCAGTAAATAGGAACTGATGATTTATCGTCTCTTGAAATCCTTGATTCTTCCCAGCCTTTCGATGACAACGCTCTCCCTCTCATTCCAGGCTCACACAGGGGACTTCTTTTCATTTCTCATTTGCCTTAGATTCAGGCTGTCACCAGTCCACCTGATCCTTCCCCCGGGACACCTGACCGATTGACTTCTCTGCCTGCAGCTCTGCAGGCCCGGCCTGCCCAGCCCGGCCCCACGATCTCATGCTGCACAGAGGATCGACCAGGAGGCTCCAAACCCCTCCTCCTCTACCCTCTCCAGTTCTCCAAAATCACTTGTACTATGCCACACAGCTACTGGTTAAGCAAATCCCCAAATCTCGTGTTCCTTGTGAACTTTTAATAGCACTACAAGGGGGAGGAGCTAACAGACAACACATCTACCGAACGCCTGTGACTCTGAGATAATCGGAAAACTCCCAGAACAATGTGAGATATAAATAGGAACTCCCTTTACTAAAGGCCCACTGCGATTTTTAATCTGGAGTCAGATCGCATGGAACAATTTTGTTCCATGCACCTTTACAAGAGTGTGATGAAACCAGATTATTTGTGGTTTAATTTTCCATCCAATATGCTGCTCTGTTTTATGAGCCAGATAACTCTGTGAAGCAATTAAGACTAATGACAGACTCGGGCAGGTAGCAGAAACCCGTGCATCGGTGACAAAGGACAAGCACATGGGTGGGTCCCCGATGTGCCGAATCAGGGGGTGTGGGATTTAGGTAGGAGGAAAGGGGAGAGGTCTTGGATAAGGAGCTGGTGACTGAGACCGTAGCTTTTGAAAATAATCATTTGGAAATTTTGACTGAGAGGCGAAGTAACAAATAAAAGTCACTATCTGGCCTGAATTTCATATTATCACATCGTGGAACAAAATCACAGGTGTCACAGATCACGCCATTACCTCCTTCACAGGTGCTGGCCTTCTACAATGTTCACCTGTGATGGGAACATAATAATTTTACTGAGTGCTCACTGGGTGCCTGCTGCTGTTGGCTTTAATAGCTTTGTCATAGAACCCTTTGAAACCTCTCCACAACCCTAAATGGTTATCGATATTCTCCTTATACAGATGAGGAAACAGAGTCTGAGAGAGTTGGGGTTTCTAGTCGGAGATCCGTCGCTACAAGTCAGAGCACCAGGATCTGGACTCTGGCACCTGAGGCCCAGTGGCCAGCTTTCCTCTCTGACAGCTGACTCCCAGTAGAGTGCTCTCCAGGCCTTGCCTACTGTTTGAAGAATTTAGGATATACTAACCGGTAAGCCTCACAGCAACCCTATGGAAGGGGAACTATTTTTGTCCCCAATATACAGAGGAGGAAACTGAGGCCCAGACACACGATGTGACTCACCTGAGACCCCATGGCTGCAGACAGCTCTGACAGAAGGGCAGGTCCTCTGGTCCTAAGGCCACACTTCCTGAGCCCCGTGTCATTGCCCCAGTCACCAGTCACAAGTGGCAGAGGCAAGGCCACCACACGGAGCTGCTGGGAGATAATGGTCTAAGGCCTTAGTACAGAGGCTGGCACAGGGGTGTGTGTCCCCCCGCTATGCCATACACCCGCTCCCAGGCCTTTCTGCAGACCTCTGCACCCATTCTAGCACCTCCCCCCAGGCTGCTTATACCGTCTGCGGGTTGTTTTTTAGTGTGGAACCTCGGATTCTGCGGACTTGCCTGCCTGTGTGCTCTCAGTTAATAAATTGGAATTGATTTGGCAACTTTACAAAGAAGGAGAGGCTCAATTCTGTTTAAAAACTGGGATGTGGGGGCGCCTGGGTGGCTCAGTCGTTAAGCGTCTGCCTTCAGCTCAGGTCATGATCCCAGCCTCCTGGGATTGAGCCCTGCATCAGGCTCCCTGCTTGACAGGAGCCAAGCTCCCTCTCCCACTCCCCCTGCTTCTGTTCCCTCTCTCTTTGTGTGTGTCTCTCTCTGTGTCAAATAAATAAATAAAATCTTTAAAAAAATAAAATAAACTGGGATGTCGTGAGGTGGAGGGTAGGGGGAGGCTATGGATGACCCGTTTCTGCAGATCGCCTGGGAAAGCTCAGCTGGAGAGGTAGTTGGGAGAGGAGTGAACGATGTTAGGCCTGAAAGCTCAAAGTCCCAGCCCCCTGCTCTTTCAAGGCAAATGCTGTAGAATCTTCAAAAAATAGTTCTTTTCTTTCCCCTCCAAAATATAGTTCTAAATGATTTGCATCTGATAGAAGAAAAAAGAAGAGATTAGCCTAGTACTGTGATCAGACAAAAGATGGGAAATGTGGGTTTGTTTGTTTTTTAAGATTTTATTTATTATTTGACAGAGTGAGCACAAGCAAGGAGAGAGGCAAGCAGAGGGAGAGGGAGAAGCACGTTCCCCACTGAGCAGGGACTCCAATCCAGGAGCCTGGGATCATGACCTGAGCCAAAGGCAGATGCTTCACCAACTGAGCCGCCCATGCGCGCCGAGCAATGCTGTGTTTTCAGATTATGCTGTGCAGCATAAATTTAGTCGGAGAAAGAATCTAGGAAGTTGAGCTCCGGACATGAGCGGGGCCTCTGCGTTCCTGCCCCAGCTCTGCCACTAATCACCAGCCCTGTGGCCTGGGGTGAGAAATGAACATCTCTGCCCTCAGCACCCCACTCTGCAAAATGGGGGCAGTGGCAGCTCTGCCCTCCCCAGGGGGTGGCTGGGAGAATGACAGGGGTTGTGATTTGTGAAGCACAAAGCACATGGGCTGCACAGTAAGCTCCTGTCATTGCCCTTTACCTGCGAATGACAGCGTGGGAACCTGTGCTCAGGCCCGGGGCAGGCGGGGAGTAGGAAAGGAATTGCAGAAAGACTTTGGAAGGGATACAAGTTTTGCTCACTTGAGCTGATACCTCTCCCCAGGCTTTTCTTTATTGCCTGGCTGTTCACCTTCAGGGATAGTCTATGATGAGAGGGGTTTGCTCTGCTATTCTTTACCTTTCGTGGATGTCTGCTTCATAATCAAATGTCTTTGAAATACTAGGATTTTGTCATGGGTGGTTTTTTGTTTGAAATGTATTATCCCCTCTCTAGAAGCCATTTTTTTAAAATTCATGTATTAACGTTCACAAACGAGAAATAGAAGCTGGGCCATCGGACCAAGAACAAAGTAGAAACAGCTGACACTGCCTTATGGAAAGTCTTTACAGCAAGACCAGACTGGGTTCAAATCCCAGCTAGACCACCACGGGTTCCGTGTCTTTGGGCAGCTGACTAACTCTTCTGTTACTTGTTTCTTCTCATCATTAGGTGAACCGAGGTGTCTTTGCTGCCAGGATGGCAATGAGGTTTAAATGAGACGACACACATCATCGCCCCCGCAACCGGCCACACAGTAGGTCTTCAATGAACAGTGACCCTTTTCTTCTGGCGATATGGACTACAGAGGGGGGCGTTAGTGGACCATGGGTTGTGTGACACAGGATAAAACTCCAAGACTGAAAACAAGAGTTTTGTGGGGTTGGTGAGAAATTGGTCCTATAATCCCCAGTGAATAGGGTTCAAAACAAAATTGAGTAGAGGCTGGGCTCCTTTTCCTCATTGGCCGGTGGTCTCAGGCCTCCCTAACACATGGACCCCAGAGTGAGCAAGACTCCTTCATTTACGCAGAGAGACAAATGCCAGGCCTTAAATAGAAGGACTTGTAAGAACATTTGCACTTTAACTCCCAAAAAGCCTTACGTCAAAACAACAAAATGCTAACGGTTAGATTTCGGCAGACAATGCAGAGAAGAGATTTTATTTTTGTTTTTGATTTTTAGGGGGCTGGGAGGAGCAAATGAGGCCTTTCTCTTACCTCTGACATCACAACACATAAATGTCAATCTCTTTTTTTCCAGTGAAGTTTGTGCAGTGAGTGAAGGGGGAAGGGGTGCATTCTCTTTCAGCACTGCTTGTTTTCAGGAGCTGACTCTGGAGGACCACAGGGGACCCTGAGTTGTCACAGCCCAGTGGGGGATGGAGCAGGAGCCAGATCCAAAGGCTCAGGATGCTGTATACAGAAGGACATGACATCAGATGCCTGGAGACAGAGGGAGGAGGAAGGGAAGTGGTCTAGATGTGATGCTAACATAGGACTTTTAACTATATTAAGGAGGAAGGCAACATCTCTATCAAACATGAGGGAAAGAAGGCTTGGCATAGCCGGTCATATGCCCAACACCAGCAGCTAGCCATCAGCAGAGCCGGAGTTCGAACCTAAGTCTGCCTGGTACCAGAGCGCCACACTAGACCAGATATCTGGAAACTAAGGGGACAGCCTGGAGGCTCCCTTCATCTCCATGATTACCAAATCTACCCGAGAGAACACAATAACCGGTGCATGTGTCCATGTGTCCCCCTTACCATATGAGCACAGGCCTTTGTGCTGGCCCTGTGATCTTGCTGGTTCGTGTGTCTGGGGACGCAGGAGGGCAGGGACCAGCGCCGGTACTCTTCCGGCCATCCTTCCTTTAGAATTATGTTTTCAAACAAGTGGCTTTGATGGCCTCAGCAGACCTGTCTCCCTGGGAGGCCATGCTCTGGCCTGTTCTGGCCCGTGACCCACAGCCAGCCCGGCCTGCCAGCTACCTGCAGGAAAGCCCATGTTTCCGTCCTTCCTACCAACTCGCTCCGCCTCCGTCCTCCCAGGGCTGTAGGGCCCAGCATCACACTGACAGTGCCTGTGCCTCTGTAGTTGGCTTCCCTCCTCAGAGCTGGGTCTTTCTCTCTAGGTAAGAGCACAGGAGGCTGCTTCTTATGTGTTGGCCTCTGTTCTTGGGGGACTGTGGAGTAGGAGGAAGAGAAGCGGGAAGATAAATGTCCACACAGACCAACCAGCCCAACTAGGACCCAGAGAAATGCCCCAGTGAGCAACTCTTTCTTGTTAGGACTGTTGCTTGGGGCTTTGGCATAAATATTTCACTGTCGTTTCTCCTGGAAAATAGATAACCTGAATCAAAAAGTGATGAGGAGGGAAGGGAGAGCCACTTTTCCATCTTGGAGCTCTGGGTGCCTACAGTTAAGAGCTGTGGGGAAGCCAGGAGCGCCTGGATGGCTCAGTCCATTAAGTGTCTGACTCTTGGTTTCGGCTCAGGTCATGACCTCAGGGTCGTGAGATCGAGTCCTGCACATCAGCCCCATATCCAGCGGGAAGTCTGCTTGAGATTCTTTCCCTCTCCCTCTGCCCCTCCCCCAGCTCTCTGTCTCTCTATCTCTCTTTCAAATAAATAAATATTTTTAAAAAGAAATGTAAGGAAGCCTGATGGGAGAGGGGTGTGTAGGGGTGGAGGGGGAAGCCCCTGGGAGGCAGGTTAGGAGGCAGAAATAGAATCTAAATGTTATTTTTCTCCCCATGGGAAATGGTAGCAGCTTCAAACATTTGGGAGTGTCCCTTCTCACCAGAATATAGTGTTCCGGGACCACACCTGGGTTTATGCTAATGAGATGACTCATGGGGACCACTAGATCAGTTCAAGATGGAGACTGGCCATGACCAAAAGACCAACCATGTGACTAGAGGTTGGAGGTTTGAGCCACAAGATATCAGCATGCAGATCTCCAATGGGGGCAGGGTAGCTGCCGACTGAATTCCAACAAGTGGCCAATGACACAATCCATCATGACTACACAGTAAACCCTCAAGGAAAACTCTGGACACAGAGGCTCAGGTAAGCTTCCAGTTGGTGACCACATCCATGTGCTGGGAGGGTGATTCAGCCTGACTCGATGAAGAAAGGACAAGGCAGCTCTGTATTTGAGATCCTTTCAGACCTTGCTCTGTCGGTCTCTTCTTTTGGCTGGTTCTGATTTGTATCCTTCAGAATAATACTCTCAGTGCTCTTCTGAGTTCTTCGAGTCACTCTAGTGAATTAAGAAATGAGGGGGTTGTGGACTTCCCCAAATTTATAGCCAATTTTTCAGAAGTATGGATGCCTGTGGCTGGTGAATGAAATGAAGAGAGTCTCTGAAGGACAAGTACCCTTGACCTTTGAAGTCTGTGCAACCTCTGGGTAGTTAGTGTTGGAATGGCATTCCAGCATGTTTTCGATGACCAGATGAATTTCCTCCAGTCCAGTGAAGGAGGTCAAAGCAAACTATCTTTTGTCTTCTCCTTGTACTACATTCTCCAAGAGGAAGCCAAGTGTCTTTCTTGTCAGCTGTCTCTTTGGGTAAAGCAGTGGCTGAAGTCCTGGTTCTAGAGCTCATGCTCATGGGAAAGTTGGGGGTATGTTTACATGGTGCCATTGAATTGACATTTTGGAGTCAAATCAGCTATTTTGGCTGACATAACATGCTAGTGCTGAGGAGTGAATTGATCACTGAATAATCAAACTCATTTGGTGTTTTTAAAGTGGAGATAATTTCATACAGTTCAGACACAGCCCAATTATTTTGTTGTTAAGAAAAATGAGTTGGCTTGGCCCTTTGCAATCCAATCGGTTGCTTGGCAATCAACTTGCCAATAGTTTTTGCCTCCCCATTTTTCTCTCTGATTTTAATTGTAGCACTGGAATAAAAGGATAGTCCACCCATCTGCTGCCTTGGATTTTGATGCTTAATTTAAAAAGTCAATCCTTAGCCTGCCTTTTTTTTTTTTAATTCCCAGACAAAAAGAATCCAACCATTATTTCACATTCCTTTTATTTTTTTCCTTTCACCTTGAATCTCCCAATCTTCCCCAGTATCTCTTTCTTTTCTTCTTCTTTTATTAACAAAAATATGAAAACAAATTAAATGTACTAAGGCTTTAGCCAATGTTGAGAAGAACACAAGAGATTCAACTGGCTCCTATACATCATATTCTAACTCAATATAATTGACATAGTCAGCAGTGCTTGTGTTCCACCATGACCTCCAGATCTTTGTATTTCATACTTGCTTGGATTTCCAAACCCGCCTTCTGCCCATCTCTCCCCTTCCCTACCATTTTTGCCTCTGTATATAATTTGATTTACCCCTAATTTACTATCTGGTTCCACCAACATTACATTTTATCCTGTGTATAGTTTATCAAGGCCACTTCAAACTTTTCTCCATATTTTAAGGGCCTAGTAACAATGTTTAAAGTCACGGAATTTGCCCGAGATTACTACTGTTGCTTCTCCTTTTAATTGGGAGCTTCTTAACTTTTAGCTACTTATAGTAAAACATGGTTAGATCATATCCATAGCCATTTCTAAGAGGCATTGTCCTATCCAAAGCCCTATTGAAATGGCAGCCCTCGATATGTCCCTATTACCTTTGTCCTCATCTGCTTGGACTGGAAATAGATACCTGTCTCAAGGGCTGTCTATCCAGGCTTATTACATGACCTATTGTAAAAAGCAGAGCTCATGCAGGGATCCACTAAGCCAAGCAGATCCTCGCTCACATTAGGAGACATTACATTGGGAGACACACAGGCTTTTCGCCATGGGGCCTGAGGTACACTGGGTTAGGTTATGACTAGCCTTGAGCAAGTTGAAGTTAAGAACAAGCCAAAATTGTGAGGAAGTATAAACTATGATTAAACAGAAGATATAACATAGAAAGGTGTTAGTAAATATATATATATAGTTAACATATAGTTAAATATACTGGGAGGAAAGCTAAAGTATGCATAAAGAGAGGAACAGAAACCAAAGAGCTGGTCACGTTGCTTCAGTGGCAGATCATGAAGATCCAACATCTCCAAGTGCCAAGGTCCCAAGAGCTGTCTTGCCTCCAGCTCTAACCTCTGTGTGGACTGATCATACTGTGCTTTCTTATAGGAGAACTTCTTCCTTTCCCCTTGTTTCTTGGAATAACCGTGGCTTTGCTCTTTACATGACCCAGCTATCACTGTTATCCTGGTAACTCCTTGTCCCCTCATCTGTTGCTCCCACCTGTCCTTAGGCAGTAGACAAACTGACAAGCAGATTGTCAGGGAGTCATATTACTTACTTACTTATTTATTACTTACATATTACTTACATGTTGCTGTAGTTCTGCCTCAGCGATCATCTAACTTCTCCTCACTGTGCCCCTTCAACAGGGGCCATCTACTTAGTCAAGAAGCCCCTCTTCCTGGACTGGCTGTCTAGCAGAAGTGCCTGAAGGATTCAAGGTAAAAACAAATAAAGATGCATCGATTGTGTGAATTATAATCCTTTGTCTACATGGAAGGATGTGATTAGTTTGGATGCACCTGATCATTGACTTCCAAGAGATCTTTTTGTTATATGTGACATCCACCTTCTGCTCTGGGACTCTTGGTTTGTAAGTGATTCATGAAGGTAAGGTAGCAGACCTACTCTCCCAACTCAAAGAAAGTAATGCCAGAGAAAGCTTAATGACACATTATCCCTCCTATTGCTTCTTAGCCTCTGGTTATCCTGCAAGACTTGAGCAAGGCTCTGGGTGTGATCAGAGCCATAAGATGGGAAGAGGGGGATATTTAAGAACTTTGCCCTACTCTGGGCATCTTCAGGATAAAAGAGGCCAATATTTCACCTCCAGAGGGTCAAGAATAAAAAGCACCTGAACCAAATGCAGATGTGTATATCATTGTGGGGCTGAAAAGCAGCATCCGAAGTCCTGGGCTGTTCTCACTGCTTTCACATAGCATTGTCCCGAGTCCTCCACCACAGTGGGGGCTTGTCCAGTGCCCAAATATATGAAGGGATTTAGTTCCTCACCTGTGCATCAGGCTGATGAATAACTGTCCAAGATACACCCAGCTAATCTGTAGTCTCCTAGCAATAATGACTTAATAGTAAATGTATTTATTCATTGGGAGTTGGTGGAGTTGGTCATCCTGGACCATCTGACCTCACAGTTCTCGATCTGGGCCCTCGCTGGCTGATCCTGGGAGATCAGTTTCATCTCCCTCTCTGACTGGTGGAAGTCATTATGTAGTTGTCCAGATCAGGATAATGTCCTTCCACCCATAAGGGCCAACTGCGGGCCAGGCAGAGTGGGTTATCAGGTCAACCTAGTATGTGTCAGCTGTGCCCCTGAATCATCACCAAGCATATCAAGGACTCCACTCCACAACTCTTTGCAGGCCTGACTCATGTGGCAGCTTCCCCAGAGAACAACCACGGCTCCAGGTACTGCTCCCAAGCTGGTGACTGCCTCCATGTAGACACACAAACAGTCAGTCACTAGGCTTGCTGAACTCTGCTTAAAGATACAGACCCTTGGACACACCTCTGTCCTCTGGGTCTCTGGTTTCTGCCATGACAATGTGGTACAGTGAACCTACCCAGGGTTCATTTAATGGTGTTATGAAAATTGGGCCAGTCTTAGAAAATGCAGCACCTGATGTGAGAGAAAAGGGGAGGAGGCAAGAGACTTATATACAAAGCAACGTTCTCCAGGCCAGACCCTGGATTCCTGAGCCCAGCCCCAGAGGTTCTGTTTTAGGGGGTCTGATAGTGTCCTGTGCTACTGTCATTTAAAAGACATCTCAGATGATTCTGACAGAGATGGGAACCACTCTTTAGGTATACACACACAAAAATACACACACACACACACACACACACACACACACACATACATATGCACATGCACATAAATATTCTGGGGGTGGAAAAGATCTTATCTTAGAAGTCAGGATACCTGACATTAGCTAATGAAATGATCCTATGTAAATCATCTCTCTTCCCCAAGCCCCATCTGGAAAATAAACAGTTTGGATTAATCTCTCTCCAAGATCTTTCCAGCTCCAAAGAACACTGATGCTGTGAATACTATAAGTCCCTCATTGCCCTCGGACTTCAGTTTTCCTTTCGATAAGTAGTTGTTAATTGAAAAGAACTAAACAATTGGGCCAACCCAGGAGGATATTTTTAAGATCTTCCTTCCACATATTTAGAAGTGTAGGTAAAGTGAGCATGTAGTGGGAGTACAAATTAAAGAAGACACACCAGCTAAGTTGTAATTTAAACCTTCCCCATCAAGTAAATATAATGAACCTCACGGCAAACCATAAACAGAGAAACTCCACAGCCATGTGCTGTGGGAGTTGCTGTCGGGAAGGGAGTCAGTGCTGGGAGAAGCCGCTGACTAGCAAGAAAGGGGTGGGGAAATGTCAGTGTTGGGAGTCAAAACAAGATGGTGGCCACCAGTGAAAGGAAGCAGGTCCTCTTCCCCTGAGCCCAGAAGGGAATTTAGGCATTCTTTGGTTTCAGGCAGAGATCAAACTAGAGAGGCAAAAATTACCCAGTAACTTATGGACTCAACAAAGCAGGAAACAAATGGCCTGAGGCCACAGAAGAAGTGGTGGTATTTTAAGTGAGTGAAACTGGAAGAATTTTCTTACCCTCTGTCAGGAGCTGGTCATGGCTTTGTGAGAAGGACTAGCCCTCATAAATAATTAAAAATGTATTCAAAAGAGGATATTTCTAGTCTGGGAGCTTGGGGAAGACAGAAGTGGGTACATTTAGTAAGACTCCTTGGAAGGTAAGGAAGCAGAACACAAACCCAGTCTATCTCAAGGTCTTAATGAAATAAAGTCTGAGCAATTGTGGGTTGAAGCACATGGATTTTGTAAACAGAAATCCTAGATTTCAGTGATTGTGTGCAGACTTGCCAAATAGTATTTAATGGCAATTACATCCCATTTTCCATAAATCAAATTTATTCATGTAAATTTGAGGTGCTTATTTTATAGGAGATATTCTCAAAAGCATTGAGAAAAATAAAACAGGCCACAGGATAATATTTGGGGGTAGGGGAAGCTATCATGGTGACATTTTTTTAAAGGAAGTGGTGTTATCAATTGTGAACTGAAACTTTTTCAGATTCTTTCCCTTTTGAAAGAAAAACTAAAACATGGATTGTCAAGGTGCCATAGGAGCTCTCAAATCTCAGAGGAGATGGACAGCCTCTCTCCAGCTCTGGGGTACTAACTTTCCCCAAGTAATACCTTATGTATTTCCTCATAGATAGACATCACTGCTCTTTTGGACATTATCAATTTTTCCCTCATATCATAGGCTTAACCTTTGTCTAAAGCTTTCCTAAGTCTCTGAAACACTGAAGATATTATCAACAACCACAGTTTTACATTTCCAAAACAGTCATATCACTCTTCTATATTTCACCACTCAGTTTTTTGAATTTTCAGTATCCAATATGACCATCATCAGCTTCTTTAACTTCTTGCCATCTGACTTTTGGACTCATGAAAACCATCAGTGATCCCCTGTTATGCACACATAATGACACTGCTGGGGTCCCATCTTTAACATCTCTCCCTGACAGCCTCTCTTGTCTGCAAGCCTTCCTTAATGCTCTTTCTTGCCTTGTCTTAAGAAATCACTTCTAGTTCTCCTCATTCATTTGCTCCCTCATTCTGTCTGTTAGTGAGCCCAAAGTCCAATGACACCAGGGGTAGGATAGGCATGTAAGTGACAGAGGCCAGCCAGGGATGAATGAGAGCTAAGGGTGTGCCAAATAAAGTTGGTGGGGGGTGGCCATTACTGAGTTCTGACCAATGATTGCACTCAGGGAAAAGGAGCTCATTTTTCAAGACACTCCAGAAATCTAGATTTTTATGGGGAATCTCCTTCTTTTTACACACATTAAAAATTAATTCAAAATTTTATCTTACGAATACTTGTGAGCCAAACCAGGCACTGGGAAGGGCTGGGATCAGCCTGCACGTGGTGTGTTTGCCACCTCTGCTCTACACCGGTTGCCCCATTCTACACATCGGTTCCATGTACCACTGTGGCCAAGAAGGTCATGTGTGAAGTTGGGAGTGAACTAAGACCATGGATATAGTTGCTCAATATAGAATAGATACAAGTTCTTGTTTGGTGCTAAAAATACCATGTAGAAGTTTCCTCGAGGGGGGCTGGAGAATCAGAAGGGAAATTCAGGAGAGGGAAATGGAAGCTGAATTTTGGGAGTCTTCGCTGAACTTTGTTGGCTGCAAATGAAAAGAGTACCTGGGCATCCAACAATATTGAAGGTGGAACATGAGCATATTTGGGATCCAAGACAGTTCTAGCAACCTGGTTTTCCATCTAGCAACCAGGAGCAGGATCCTGGTGCTATCTCTCTGGTGCAACAAGACTCGATGATCAGATTCCAGCTTCATTATGCACCTCCCTTCCTGGGAGGCTTATATCTGACATCTGAAATGTGGGGTGGAGTACAGTCTTGTAGGACAGAACCTGTAACCTGTGGACTCTAATGCTGTCTCTGGGTAAATAGTGTCAGAAATGAGTCGAACTGTAGGACCCCTAGCTGGTTTCTGAGAATTATTTGTTGATGTGGGAGATCGCCCAAACCCCTTGTTGGAATCAGGTCTAAGAACACTTCTAACCTACTAGACAATCTCCCCCACCCCTGGTAACAGAGCAGACCTGAGAGCAGACCCTTGGCCCATGGGCAGATACTCATGGGAATCAAATTTCTACCTGGCATACAGTCTCTGAAGCAGTCTGCACAAAAGCAATGTTCCAACAAGGTCAGAAGGTGATTAAGTAAGCCAAATAGAATTTTTCCCTGAGGGAATTGAATTGGAGCTGTGGGCAAATGTCCACCAGTTCGAAGGAAAACCCCTTCTTGGGTTCAATTAACTTGCTAGAATGGCTTATAGAACTCTGAGAAACATTTTATTTAACTAGGTCACTGGTTTATTGTAAAAGGCTATAACTCCACAACAGCCAGACAGAGGAGATGCTGAGGGCAAGGCATGGAAAAGGGCCTCTTGGGGCTACCTCTGCTTGTTCACCAACCTAGACGATCATTTAGGAAATTCCAAGAGTTCTTGGTATACGTGAGTCAGGAACTATGGTGGAAGACAAAATATATATGAGAAATACATCTTGGTTATCTAAATGAATTTTACTGCTTGACTAGGAAAGGAATTTCAGAGGGAAAAAGGAACTTGGCAAGATTTATACTATAATTTGTATAAAACAAAATGTGTTCAGACCTAGTCAGCTCAGGGAGCAAGGGCATGAATTACAACAGAGAAAAGGAAAATCTAAGAAGGCTGTTATTTTGTAGCATTGAGAGTACTAACCTACGCAGAAAATAAAGACGTCAGGGAGATGGAAATCAAACTTTCAGACTGATTGATAAGGCTGGACTAGAGAAGTGGCTCAGACTAGTTGCCAGTCTTCAACCTGGAAACAGGAGGATCTACCCACCTAGTTGAAGGCCAGGTGGAGTCATCCTTGCCTGTTCACCCCAAAAAACCTTCAGATGAGCAGGCTGTGAGCAGAGCGTGCCCTGTGTCCAGGCAGATGGACGTAATAAGAACTGTTTTTCTCGAACTTGCCCGATAAACTCAGGTACTCCTCCCTTTTGTGAAGGGTAAAATGAAAGAGCAGATGTTTTTACTTTATGGTTAAGACAGAAATGCAGAGATGGGGAGGAATGGTGCCTACTAAATAATTGTCAGGTCAGAGTTTTGTTTTAAAAATTCAATGAGGTAATAACCTTACTTACTGAGCCCATGTTTTTTGAGCACTCATTATAAGCAAGCCTGTCAGGTCCCTGCCCTCCTGGAGCTTATGATCTATGGGAAGGCAGGTATCAATCATACCACAAAAATAGACATACATTTAGAAATGTGGATAAGAGCTTTGGAGGAAATGTACGTTGTACTGTAAGAGTGGTGATAAGGGTAACTCAACTAACACGGGGATGGTTGGGTGGTCAGGGGAGGCTCCCAGGCGGAGAGGTTTTTGTGCAAATGTCTGAAGACAAGGATGGGGAGAGAGACCTCTAGGCAGAGGAAGTGGAGAGTACGAAGATCCCAGGGTGGAAAGGAGAGGGACACTTCCAAGAACTGAAAGGAAACAGTGTGAGTGGGGTGGCGAGCAATGGGAATGTGTTGGTTGGGTGGGTCCCGAGATGCCCTCATCACACTCCCAGACTGTTCGGGAGATCCACGCTGAAGGAAACACAGCAAGTGACAAGGACATTAGATATTCAGGCTAGCATCCAAGAAACAACAACAGCTTTTTAGAATGACTTACAATCCAAAAAATGGTGCTTTCAAAAAAGGAAGGGAATTGTTTAAAAAGAGGGGAGGTGATCATGGCACGAGATACCGCAGAGAGGCCAACGATGGTAAGAAGGGAATATGGTGAGACACAGAGCCAAGGTCAGCGCTGCTCATCTTGGCACAAGCCGTTTCAGTGGCCTGAGTGGGCTCAAGCCAGACTAGGGCTGAAAAACGGAAGGCGCCTGTGCAGTAGAGAAGAGGTATGGGGTGTTAGCCAGAGGGCAAAGCAAGTCAGGGAATTTTTAGATTCATGTACACGGCTTAGCAGTTTGGGGTCCATCCAAATATTCAATTAAGCGTTCTCTTTTCTTGTTTTGTTTCTCTTTTCTTTCTAAGAGAGCAAGATCTCCTGAAATGTAGGAATGGACTGAAGTCTCTTTCAAAAGACATCTTGGTGCCCTGGTTGCCAATAGAGGTATGAAAAGCAGCTTTAGGCTTCAGCTGGAGCCATAAAGTTGCTCACTCTGGCAAAACTCTGTTTCATTTCTACCCCTCCGTGCCCTCTTTGTGTGTGTGAACTCGAGGGGTACTTACTGCACTTTCGTGGTGTGCTAGTCTATGATAGGTGTTGAAGGCATAACAATTAATAAAATGTAGGATTTAGGGTGGTCACAGAATGCCAGAAAACAGATCCAGAAGCAGATACTTACAAAACAATGTTGTAAGTGTATAAGACAACTATAACCAAAAGACAGTGCTAGTATAGAGGTCATGATATTTAATCTGGATCTTAAAGAGTGAACAGAAGCTTGACAGTCTCACAGAGCTGAAAAAACATAAATTTTATATATTACATATTTTTATTTTTAGTATGTATTATATATAATATATGTAATATTTAAACTATATTAAATAATATAATTATTATATAAATATATATTAATTCTATAGTATAAAATATAATATGTAATGCAATATATAATGAAATATTATATATTATAATATACAATATATTATGAACACATATATATTTTGCATTTTGCAAATCTGGTCCCTCCTTGTAACCAACAACATAAATTTGTAAGGAATCTGGCCACTGAACACAGAGAAGACAATTAACCAACATAAATAATATTACCATTTCCACATTCTTATAATCATCCTACTTGTAATACTCAAGAGAACTTTCAATACACTGAAGTGGTAAAATGTTAAATTTAAAATACATAACTCCTCTACATTTTGAAGAGGAGAACACAGATGTAAACATTTAACATGATAAATATCTAAAGGGAAGCTCACTTTTCAAGACAACTTTTTCTATGTGCTGCAATTCCTTGCACTAAACTGGGGAGGCTGGTGGATGGGTTTCAGTGGAAAAGGTGTGATAGTTGGGAGCAGAGTCTACGATGTGGGGACACATGATTGTGGTTAATCAGGGCCATATACTCCATGTGTCAAAGCATTTACTCAAGAAAGATTCAGGCCTTGGGTGAGAACTCCTTTACAAGTCTAAGTAATTTCTTCCTCACATAATAAAACTTGAACATGGAAGCCCAGTGTAAAAATCAGCTGTAATGACCAAGTCACCTGGCTAAGTAAAGCTTCCTACATGGAAACACTTAGAGATGGACCTGAAAAGTTAACTTCTTAGAATTTTGGGCACCACACTGTGTTCTTCGGTCACACCCAGGCTCTGCTCTAGAAAGAGTCTCCAGCCAGAGCATCTTTGCCTCAAGGGCAAGGATGACTCCAAATGAGGACAGGTGGGTTTGGAGAGCCACCTAAGGATGGGTATGTACTCGAGGAGAGGAACCTGCCCATTTCTATCACCTTCTAAATCTTCTTTAATATTCCTGTTTCCAGCCTCTTCCTTGTTCCCTGGGAGCAAATGGATCCCCAGGTTGAAACATGGGGCAGTTCTTAACACCCAGGGAAAATAACAAGTTCAGAGCCTGCAAGGATCTGTTACCTTTCTGCTTTCAGAAGTGCTGATGTTTACTGGTTTGTTAAATGACATCCTGCCAGGGCAAGGTTCATAAGTTCTCCTGGTGCCATGGTTTTTAAACTTTCCTCATCAGAATCATCTGGAAAGTTTATTGAAACCCAGATTACTGGTCCCCACTCCCAGAATTTCTGAGTCAACAAAAGTGATAGGATTTGCTTCTCTAACAATCCCCAGCAATGCTGCTGCTACTGCTCTGGGGACCCTACTTGGAGAATCTGAGTTCTAGGAGACTCTTCCTTCTCCTAAAATTCCATGCATAATCTGTGTGTGTGTGTATGTGTGCGTACGCGTGCACGCACGCCTGTGTGTGTTCTGTCCTAGAACATGCTTCAGAGCTTCCATCGGAATCTCAAAGTGAAATAAACCACACTCGAACAAAAGCCAATAGTTCTAGGAACATTGACCCAGGCGAGATGCCTGGAGGAATGCTGACCCCAGGGCAAGGGGAAGGCATTGTGGTACAGGAAGTATGGACCCATTGGATAGAGCAAAGCTAGTTCTGCCACAATGCTCAGAATTGCTGGCTGTGATCTGGTAATGTTTGATAGGCTCAATCGAAATAAAGAGATTTAGATAAGAATTAATATTCTCACCCTACAGGAATTTATTTTTAATTATAGATAATTACGCTGAATTACAACAAGATGATTTGAAGCATTACACTAATTCAGAAGTAATAAAGCATGAATTACTGATGCAATCTTTAAAAATGTAACCTATCGATCAACACTGGAACAGCAACAGACGAAAGGCAATGATCTGACATTATTCTTTTATGGGATCATAGTTAAGACTGGCCTTCAGCTTACTCTTTAAAAGTCTCCTTAGGGCAATGAGACGCCATTACCTGTGGATCCATGCAGAGCCAAATGAAGATCTCTATCCCTGCAGGCTGCCCTCACCATGAGTGGTTCTCAGAACCCCTTGCTTTTTAGAGGTGATGGAACCTAACGTTATAAGCACAGACTTGTGTCCAGTCAGACCCTGGCTCAAATCCCAGCTTTGATTTTTACCAGGTATATGACCTCGAGCAAGTTACTTCTACCTCTCTGAGTCTCAGTTGCCTCATCTGTAAAATGGGAATGAGAGTCTAACACATAAGTCTCTTCTTTTTTTTTTTTTTTTTTTTTAAGATTTTATTTATTATTTATTTGACAGAGAGAAATCACAAGTAGACAGAGAGGCAGGCAGGCAGAGAGAGAGAGAGAGAGAGAAGCAGGCTCCCTGTCGAGCAGAGAGCCCGATGCGGGACTCGATCCCAGGACCCTGAGATCATGACCTGAGCCGAAGGCAGCGGCTTAACCCACTGAGCCACCAGGCGCCCCATAAGTCTCTTCTGATCACTGAATGATACGACCCATAAATCTCCGACATAGTAAAAATTCAACAACTGATAATGTCAATCAGATCTTGGCCTGCACTGATGTTGCTAGTAGAATCACATTTGGCTATTGTACTTAGAAATTAGCAGGTGGGATGCCTACGTGGCTCAGTCAGTTAGCCCGCTGCCTTCCGCTCAGGTCATGATCCTGGGGTCCTGGGATGGAGTCCACATTGGGCTTCCTGCTCAGTGGGGAGTCTGCTTCTCCCTCTCCCTCTGACCCTCCTCCTTACTTGTGCACTCTCTCTCTTCTGTCTCAAATAAATAAAATCTTAAAAAAATAAAAGAAAGAAAGAAAGAAACTAGCAACTAGCCTTACAACAAGCTCTTCAAGACCCAGTTCTCTTTAACAGAATATAGCAGTTTTCATGTAACTGATATTGTGGCTTGTAGGCTAAGGATAGTTCCTGAGTTTGCAGGTCAAGTCAGCTCTCTTTGGTCAGTGCTGGGAGAAAGTTCTGGGCTTGCTGACTAAACCTCAGCCCAGTGTGTGTTCTTCCTCCTGAGTCTAAGAGACCACAGAGAGAAGAAGGCAAAGAAGGGCAAGGGGGAAGGGAGAAGAAGATAACAGATGTCTCCCACACAGTGACTGCTAATCTCTATAGCAGGAAAGCTGGTGACTGGCTACCTTAGTCAAAGTGAAAATACCTCATGAGAAAGGGGGGAAAACCAGTACTGAGCACCCTCCATGAGTTAGTTTTGCTTGCATATTATTACATAACGTACTTCTTATATAGGAAAAAAAAAAAAAAAAACAGAAAAATATAGTCCAAATTCATAAAGCCAGTGAAAGGTGGAGTTGAGATTAAAACACAGATCTGTCTTACTTCAAATGTCTCATGTTTTTAGTTGAAACCATACGGCCTTTCCCAAAATACTTGACTTCTCCTACTTCATAGCATTGCTCTTTGAAGCTGATGGAAGGATGGTGGTTATACAGAGAAGAAAAATTAAAATGCAGGTAAATAATTGAAAGTCAAGAAAAAAGCATCTCCTCCCATCACATACATGCACACACAGAGAGAACAAACATTAGTGACCAAACACACAAGATCACTCCACACAAAATACATGACGAATTTCACATTGCCAAGACCTTGTTTATCTTATCTGGGACCCACAGTTCATCAGAGTTGCCAATGAGGTCAAGGGCCTGTTGAGGGCAGCAGAGAGTTAGAACTTGGTGAACACCTTTGGCTATCCAAATGAGGGCCACGGTGGAAGGCAACAAAAAGCCTTGCTGTGCAAGACAATGGATAATTGGGAATCGGGCTCTGTGCAAAAGGTGAGCTCTATGTTAAGATAGACCTGAAGACAGGATTTTGCACTCAGGTTCAGCCAAGCATTTTTGCATTTGGGTCAGGGTGGCCACAAGGTCTTAGAATGCACTGTCATAGCAGTGAGTTGGATGCCTAAGGAGAGCCTGTGGAGTTAGAGCTCTAGTGGTATATACTGTTGAGCAAACATGCTGCCCCACCAGCTCTTGGCAGAACACACCCCCTGTCCTCAGCGGGAATATGGAGTTGGGTGGGCACAGCCTACTTAATTACTTGACTGGCCCTAGAAACTCAAGTTTGAGGCTTCCGGTTTTAAATGGCCATTACTCCAGGAAATAAACTTGGAGCTTGAACACATCCATCACTGAAATTTTAGATGTCACAGACAAAAGTGGAATTGCAGAGCCTGCACAATGGAACGGCCCCCGAAACTGAAAATTTGACACAAAAAATCAAGACGACATCCATGTTCTCATTCGTATCTTAAATTTAAGGAGCAGACATCACAGATCAGATGTTATGCTCAGTCCAGTGGCTACAAAGATACACACAACCTGATCACTGCCATCCAAAAGACTGTAGTAGCGTAACTGGGAAAATGAGACCTGTGTGCAAGGAGGTTTGTAATGCTGCCTTGGCATCAGTTAAATGCCAAGTAAGAGGGTAAACAATAAGGGATAAAGGTGTTCTGAAGTTGATTGTGGTCTGAGATGATTTAGGTTGGCTTCACAAAGAAAGTAGAACATTAACTGGATCTTGGATAAAGGTTAGGTTTACATGGTAGAACAATAGAAAGGAGGGTATTCCGAGAACGGAAAATTGCATGAGCTAAAGAGAGGCCACTGGGAGGTGTGGGGCAAGGTTAGGGGCTGATGAATAGATCAGTCTGACTGAAGTTGTCAGTTTACATGGAAAGAGGCACATACATCCAGGCATTTTAGGAATAAACTCACATTGCAAATTTTAAGACCCTATACAATATCATGGCCCCTCACCTTGAATTTGGGAAAATGTGATCTTCAGATGTCACCATCCACTAAACCCTGACCAACGCCTTGAAGCCAGGAAGGTAAGTGCCATTTGTGAGTCTGTAACTGTGCCCCACCATATCAATTGGAACTTAGGAGGCTAAATGAACCAATACAATTTGTTCTCAATCCTTTGACAGTTGTGTTCGTGACCAATACTTTGTTAGCAAAACCCATATTAGGGCCTTAGGGGCTAAATTTCCAGATGCACAACTACGAAGTTATTATTTTCCTTTTGGAACTAAAAACATATAAGAATTACTTTGAAAAAACTATACATCATTAAGCAAGTCTATCCATCTCCCTTAACTGAGGCATTTCTTTTCCTCTTACTACATAAGGACAGATTTCTTCTATGTTTTTATCATCCACCGATGGGCCAAGTAAATCACACTACTTCTTCAAGCAGCTGTGCGGAGGAGACTCTGGCATTTTTTTCCCTTAAGGAGGGATGATTCCTGGATGGTTTTACAAGATAACTGTTTATAACTATTAACAGCAGATGTAACCCATTGTTCTTAATTAACTGATCATTTCATATGTAATTCTTGTTATAAAAGCTCGACTGTAGAAAAAATGCCTATGTTTGCGACTGCAGAGATGAGTCAATAAATGAACGGATGGATGGATGGATGGAATGAATGAATGAATGAACATATGCAGAAGAACTGTTGGTGACCGTACTCTGGGTGTCTGTCAAAGTGTAGACAGTGACCCCCTTTGCATCAAGACCTTCCAGAATGTTTATCCAAAATGCATAGCTGGCGAAGATAAGGCTCAGAAATCTGAATTTTAGCAAGTTCCTGGGTGATTCTCACAGTTCTAGATGAGAGAATCTTTAGGGTGGATGGAGGAAAGCAGGAGGGACGCAACAGACTTGGGAAGGCATGGGAGGGAAGCTAAGAAGTATCTGCAGGGGATCCTGAATCTAAGTCTGGGAGAGGCCAGCAGAGAGAATCCCAGTTATATTCCCCAAGGCTCCTGCAGGCAGAAGAGTCCTGAGGTATCCTGGGGCGGGGGCTGTTTGCACAACTAGAGGGTCATAAAAAATAAGAGTTTGGTCTAGGACACTGAGACCTGCCTCCTAAGATCCGGACAAACAAGGTGTCACACACCAGCACTGGTGTGTGGAATAGGACAGTATTGCTGGATGGTATTGCTGCCTTGGTTTGCCATGGCTCTTAGCATCCTTTCAGGAATGGACCAACCCAGGCTGGTGGAGTGTACCACCAAAGCCCCCCGGAATGAGACAGAATCCCACAAAAGCAGGTCCCAACAGCCAAAGACTGGAGGAACCTGGAGAACCTATGTCTTTACTGAGTTGTTTGGACTCTTATCAGCAGGTATCAAGGCTCACAGGACATTTGGCTTTTAAGATGAGGACGGACATGTCCAAAAGGGCACCTGAGAAAGTGAATCCAAGAAACATGGGCAGATTGGATTGAGGAGGGAAGAAATCACAGGTAGGGAATCCTTTAAGGAGACCACCACTAGGCTTTCCCTGGTGGAGTCAGCTCCCTTATTCTGAGGGCTCTCATATTTCCTTCCAGCACTGATTATTTCAGACCGACTTCCTGAAGTGTAGAGACGATGTCTTACGGCTCTTTCTGCTTCCTGCTATTATAATGCTAAACTGCACCGAGCAAGCTTGGTCTAGGTATACCATCTCCTAGTACTGAAAATAGATTTGATTTTTAACTCAGTGTAAATCGTATTTACCAGCCTTTTAAGTTTTTTTCATCCATTCAACAACTATTTATTAGATGCCTATTTTGTGCTGGACTGGACTACACTCTCAAAATAAAATAGTGACCCAAAGGGACACAGCGCCTTCTCCGATAGGGAGTGTTGTCTATGGGACACAAAAGACAGACACAAAAGGCCGAGAGTGTGCAAGGGTGTTGCAGGTGGAAGGGTAACACAAGCAAAGGAGCAGAAGTCCCAAAGACAGCCATGTTGGCCGCAGAGGCAAAGGAAGGGTCGTGTGAGGTGGGACAGTGGGAGTGAAAGAAAAAAAAGCATGGCCTTTGATGTCCTGCAGAAGAACATGAAATTTAACCTACAGACAGTAGGGAGTTCATTGACCAGACCCGAGACAGGTATATTTAGTTAGAGGGTTATTGCAAGGGTCCAGGTGAAAGATAATGAAGACATGAGTCAAGATGGTGGTCTATGAAGAGGCTGAAGGACCACAAGAGAAAGAAGCATCTTTGTCACTGGCTGAAAGCTGAGAACAAGGCCCAAGGAGGAACTGAAAAATATCCCTGTCCTGACGACCATATGGACGAGAGAATGCCTTTAATTAAAATCTGCCAGAAGGAGAAAGAGTCTGTATGAAGCAAGCCAATGCATGCGGTTCTAGTTCATCCCCCATGTGGCTGTTAGAGTATCCCACTGAGCTCCCGGGCATGGCCACAGTTCCCCCTTGCTCTGAGCACCCCAGTGGACCACCACTAGTCACCCTCTTCGGGTACAAACTCCTTACCTCCTAATCCAACCAAGATTTGCTAAAGGTCTCCTTTGTTGAAGTCGGGCAGTAGGTGTTATTTCAGGGAGGGATGGGTTCAAAATGGAGAATTAAGACGTAGCTCCTACCTTTACGAAGCACGCGAGCTAAGAGTGGCTGCTACTTTCGTTTTTCCCGTAAGCCAGGTCATGGTACACAAGACAAGTAGCTTACAGAGCTAGTAAATCCACAGGCAGAAATGAATTCGGAGCTGACGATGCCTTAAAATGAACACTAACTCCTAGAACTTACAATTTCAAACCTTAGTTCATTAAAACAATATGATTTTTCTCATTTATTATTTTTAGAAAGGGGAAATTTGTCATTTTAAACAGGGAATATTGCCCTTAGCTCTCTTATGGGCATAGATTACACCCAAAAATCTCATTAAAAAAAAAAAAAATTCTATTCTTCCAAAGTGAAACGTAGCTTGGCAGTTTAAAAATCACTGGACTAAAACCCAGAGCTTAGCCCATCACTCTGGATATCTGTGGGGCACTGACAAGTCCTGCATTGCTTTGACAATCACAGTGCAATTTCCATACAATTCTGTGACCCAACCCCAGCTTTGGACAAGCCTATCTAAATCTAATATGTGCCCATAGGATCCAAACACAGCTGCTTAATTCAATTTTAAAAAATTCAATCACCCCCATTTATTTTTTTCTCCAAAACACCAGTTTAGTGTTTGGACTGATATTTTTCCAGAGAATTTATTGGTTCAAATCACACAGACAAGAACTCTATGTCCAAAGAACTTGGAGTTTCAAAGCGGCGTGATGATGCAATGAGGCATTTTGACCAAATTCCATCCTGGATTTGACGAATCCACCCAAACGGAGAGGGGAGTGGCTGTTTCTGGTTCTAACTAGTTCTTAAGGCAGCAGAGCCTGGTGCAAACACCACTGGCCTGGGGGTGGTGGAAGCTGGTATTTTCTTCCCCTCTCTGCTGCTGCTGAGCAGCCATAAGACCTGGGCTAACTCACACGGGTTTGCTCAGGTGTTAGTAAACTGTCGGAACCAGCTGATTTCTAAGGATCCACCCAGCTCTTAAAATCGGACAATCCCAAGAACATCTCTTAAAGGACAGTTCTCCAGCTCTGCCATTCTGAGTAAACATGATCTGGTCACACTGAAATTTCCTGTTCTTGGTAATTACAATTAATTAGCAGAAGTCTATGGCATAAAAAATTAATCATAGTGCAATAAGGATTGTAAAAGCTAGCCAGATGGTGATGACATGAACTAAGAGAAGAAACTTCTATTTCATTTCCAAAACCCTGTTTCCAGCATTTTGTAGGCTTCTCAGACTTGGGTGATTACCAGCAAGTCATTAGTAGGTTCTGCTAGCAGGGCCCAGCCTGGGCTCAACCCAACTTTGCAAGACTCTACTCTGGTCTAAAGTTTCATTTAGAGCCTGGGCAGAAGTATGCTGACAGTAGTGAGCTCTACCTCCTTCTGTGTTTGAGGACAAAGAGCCTCTGACAAGTGGGTAAGAAGAAGGCTTCCCAATCTAGACAGAGCCAGTCAGGTCCAGAGTGTCTGTCCTGTTTACTGTAAAGCTAAGACGAGGATATTAAAAAAAAATGGGGGGGGGGGGCGGGTAAGAAAACAGGACTTGCTAAAAACCCACTGGAGTCTGACAGGGCCTCCCCCTGGCTAGGAAGTGGACAGTATCATTAAGCTCTTCCCTTCATGTCTGCATATCTTAGGAGTGACTTTTGACTCAGAAACTTCAGTTAGAATGTACTTCGTAAGCAGATCTGGGTGTTTAAAATCCTGGTGGAGTCTGGTCTCTGTCCTTCCTGTGTTTATCCTTAAATCCTCGTTGCTCTCCCTGCCCTTGTTATTTGATGTTGCAGATTCAAGTCAATAGCTCATTATGGAATTATTTTAAACTTTGCTGCTCAGCCATGAAAAAGAACAAAATCTTGCCATTTGTTGTGACACGGATGGACCTAGAGCCTATCATGCTACGTGAAATAAGTCACACAGACAAATACTGTATGATTACACTTACGTGTGGAATCTAAAAAAGAAACAAACCAAACAAAACTCATAGATACAGAGAACAGAATGGTGGCAAGTGAGGGTAAAGCCAGTGAATGAGGTCAAGAGGCACAAATTCTGATTATAAAAGAAATACTTCGTAGGGGTGTCCTGCACAGCAGGGTGACTGTGGTTGGTAATATGGTATTGCGTATTGGAAGATTGCTAAGAGAGTGAACTTCAGACATTCTCATCCCAAGAAAAAACAGTGTTTTGTAACTTTGTGTGGGGACCGACATTAACGAGACTCATGGTGGCAATCATTTCACAGTGTATACAAATACCCAATCATTATACTGTATGCCTGAAACTAACATGTTATATGTCAATTATACGTCAATTACAAAATAATTTCAGAAAGAAACTTTCCAGTAATTTCAGAGTGGAAAGAGGACCTTCACCATGAACTTGCTTGTGTGAAGAGTGGCCCATTCTTCCCTCCAGCTTACGGATAGTGATGATAATGTTTTACAAACTGGATTCATTCATTCTGGCCTCTCCTGCCGGTGTGCTGACTCCCTCAGGAAAAAGACAGGGATTTTGTATCACCCACGTCTACATTTTCACCAAGGGTTTGACAGGATGGAACTGTAGGAAAAGGCCTAATAAAGCACGTGAGTGTTTAACCTAACTCAAACAAATGATTAACTAAAATGTGAGGAGAAAAACAATAACAGGAACCAACAATGGTACGAACACAGATGAATCATCTGTCAACCCTTGCTGATTGACGTCAGACTGGCTGCAAATGGTGTTTTACAAGTTAAGGACAAGGTGACCTCCAGGGTCAGATGCTCACGCTCCCTTAGATTATTTGCCTTCCCCAGGCCCATCTCTACAGGTGTGCAAATGCATGGCAAGAGAGCTTTCAGCAAGTGAGAATCCAATTTTGGAATTGCTTCACTGAAGGGATTTAGATTATCTAAATTTCTTCTATGGAAGAAAGAAAATTTAAACAATTTTGAAATCTCAAAACAAAAATTTATATTTATCCTCTCTCTGACCACCTTTATAAACTTGAAAAAAAAATCCTTTCTTCTCTGCTTCTATTGCTAACATTCTTCATTGCATTTTTTTTTCCTTTGTGGCACTTATTATTATTACCTGACAAATAGATTTGCCTATTGTTTGTCCCTCTCCCCATAGAATGTAAGCTTTTTGAGAACAGGAATTTTTTTTAAGGTTTTATTTATTTATTTGAGAGCGAGCGAGCATACAAGCAGGGTGAGCATCAGGGGAGAGGGAGAAGCAGGCTCCCCCATGAGCAAGGAGCCCAATGGTGAGGACCTTGAGATCATGACCTGAGCCAAAGGCAGCTGCTTAACGAACGAACCCCTCAGGCACCCCAGAGAACAGGGATTTTTATATTCACTGCTGTACCATCAACATATGGGTCACTGCTCAGCTCACAGAAGGTATCAATAAATGAATGAATCTAATCAAACACCTATCTTAGGTGATTCACTAATGTTCATTATGTGCAATAGTAAGTGCAGGGATAACTAAGTCTAAAAAGAAAGAGGCAGATTAATTTACCACTTATAATGGGACTTCAATAAATGTTAACCAATAATAGCATTACATTATCAATTTTTATTATTACTTAAATTAAGTGTCCATGATTTTAGATGACATATGACCCCAGAGCAATATCCTGGTCCTTCCGTATAGCCTTGGGACAAAATCCTGACTTTGACTCTCTCCCACCAAGACTATATACACACATTCATTCTCTGTTTACACAGGAAAGGAAAAACCTGTTGAAAGGAAAGTAAAGGCGGTCCTGAGAAGACAGAAGCTTTATTAACAGCAACATTCCTGATCATGAAACAGAAAAAAGGTGGGGACTGACTAATCCATTTGTTTCCAAGAACACTTTGAGATTTTTGTTTCTTTCAGTAAAACACATTGTGCATGTATCTGATTCAAGACAGTTCACTAGGCATTCCTTTAAGCAAAAAAATGCAAGTTCCAAAAAATATTTTTAAGTTTTTCAGTGTTCAGCTAATTATTGATGCTTTTTACAAAATTATTAAGTTCAGCTCAGTCCTCATATTTCATGAAGACACATGAGATGATTATTTATGAACTATTACTTTAGATTATTATTTATGAAATACTTTCTTTCATATTTATGAAATATGAAATCTAATTTTATTATACGATGGTAGCTCCTATACCCAGGATCCAGTTTCAAGTCAAGTCTAGCTGCACACAATCACTGAAGTGGTTCATCCCAGCAGAGCTCAGGGGCATAATAAGGGCCCTAGACCTCCTGGGACACTGCTGTGCAGGAAGGGTCCTGAAAAGGCAGGGAGCGGGCAGAGGGGGTCATCCCTGGTGCAGAGGGGGCTGATGGTCCTTTGTAGCCCATGATGCTAACCTGAGGCTTCAGCTGCTTGGGGGAGAGGGAGGCAGGCCCTTGTCGGTTTTTTTTCTCTCCCTCCATTCAGAGAGAGGTGCAAGTGACCCCCCCCCCCCAGGAAAATATGAAAGATTTGTAAATATTTTAGTCTAGACTTTCAGGATGACCAGGTAGGGAGAATTTTGTGCTAGATAACCCAGACTCTTGGCTTTTTAGTGGGTGTCGCTCAAGAAACTCAAATTATATAAGTGGATAAGAACACTGTAAAGTTGGGGCTTAACTCACCAACCTTTTGGACTTTATTTAGATTTGGGTAAGAAAGGAGAAGCCAGAAATGCTTGGAAAATGTAATTTTTACAGACACAGAAAAAAAAGGGGGGTGGTCTTTGTCTGGATCATGAAGACTCTTGTGGTGAGTGAAATGTTACTGGGGGTATTTTTCTCATTTTTAGCAAGAATACTGGGCATAAGGTATCTAGTTCAAAGAGAACTTGAGTCAGTATCTCCGTCCTAGAGCTGGCTCTGTTACCTATGGCCTCCATGAACACCCTTCAGGTAGGCAGGCCATCTGAGTCTCCATGTCCCGGCACAAGGAGCAAAAGGCCAGGTGGTTCTAATACTCCGTGACAACAGTTCTAATTTTCTGGTAAGGCAAGTGATCAGAATGAGTAAGACTTCCAGAGGTCTATGTAGTCAGGAGGGGACAGGAATATTACCAAAAAGTAGTCAAAGGAACTTGCAAATGTATGCAAATACAATAGAACCATTGTAATAAAAATTAAAATAGTAGGTGAGCCATGAAGGGAAAATGGAGGGAGGAGGAGAGTTCTAGGATGATCTAGGTAAAGATGCGTACTGCAGTTGAACTTGTTGCTGGTCAAAGAGAAAGGGCAGCAGGATGACTCTAATTCTTCATGGCTAATGAAAGGACATGTAACAATTTACCAAAGGAGAGAGAGTGTAAGACAGCTTCCAAATCTAAACAGGATGTATTGTCTGGTTTGCCATGTAAGAAATGGTAAAAACAAAACAAAACAAACGAACCAAAAACAGAAATGACAGTGTCATCCAGGACAAGATTTCCAAAGTTCTAAAGGCAACTTTCATTAGCTTTTCTTTTCTTAACAAGATCTCAATAACAACACCAATAATGACAATAATAATGATGGTGAACCAAGGGAACTAAAATAAATAACAAGGCTGTATTGATTTCTGGTGATCTAATTTGTAAGAAGCTGGATCTTTGATGGCCAGTATTTTCCTAGACAGCTCTTCTCAAATATCAATCATCTCAGATTGACTTTTGACCATTATATAGACCATTGCTGGGCAAGACCTATATATATAGCCAAAGAAGCAATGATTATTGCTTTTATAGTGGGACTATTTCAGTTTACACGAAGCAGTCATTAAGTAGAATGATTTTTCATTTAAATAAATGACTTGGTAGAGACCCCAGCCAACCTACAACCCAAGCGGTCACAGCTTGTTCAGCAACAGGTTTGGCACATTTAGGAGGCCGCCAAAGTTTAGTGATAATCAGAGTTTCTCTAGAGGAGGAAAAAATGGGTTGGTCAAAAAAAAAAAGAAAGAAAAGAAAGAAAAAGAAAAAAAGAAAAGGAAAAGATGGAAAAGAAAGGAACGTTTATTATGATTTAGAACCATCTGAGAGAGTCAGTATGCTTAGGGGTTGCCCAGATGAAACTGAAGTTTCTATGAGCTTCTGACATTTTTATGACTCACCTGGTATGAGATGGGGTGGGATAAGGTATCATATGTTTCCATAAGGAAAATGCATTGTCATTGCTCTGCATAAGGATGTATAAAGCCATTAGGTAATATAAGAGCTTAGATTTTGCTTGACAGGGATAATTTTATAGTCAACCCCAGAATTTCAATAATATGGTATTTTGGTAAGGGCTAGCGGAGATAAAATCTAATTGCCAGCTTCCTTAAACAAAACGAAAATCCTCAGAGAAATACACTATCCACTTGCACCAAAATGCTCATCACAGCATTGTTTTATAGTTAGGAAAATCCTGGGAACACCTACATAAACAAGAAAATGGATATTGAGAATTATGGCTCAGTTATTGCTGCATGGCACAGCACCCCAAAACCCTTTGACTTACAAAAATACACATTTGCTCTTGCATCTTGTAGGCTACAGATCAGCAGAGGATTTCTCCCTGTCTCAGCTGGACTCCTTCATAAAACTGGTCAGCTGACAGATCAACTGGAAGCCCATTGGTCTAGGAAGGCTTGGCTATGACAGGTGGGATGACGGGTCCCCCACTCCATGTGGGTTTCCAGTCTCTAGCAGGCTGGCCTTGGATTTTTCTCATGACAATGGTCTGCAGCAGGGTTCCAAGAAGGCACATAGAAGGACAAAAATCTTGAGGTGCAAGCTTGGAGTCTACACCCCATCACTTCTGCCACACTCCTTTGGCCAGAGCAAGTCATAAGACCAGACCATATTCCAGGGGCTGGAAAAGAAACTTTATCCCCTAATGGAAGGAGCTACAAAATCACATTGCAAGCGATGTAGAAACAGGGAGAGGTGAAGAATTAGAAGCAGTCTGGCAATCTACCACAAAGGAGTACTCATTTGATGGATTATTATCTAGTCATTAAAAAACGAAGTCTATGGAGCAAGTTTAGAGTGTTAAAGGAATAGTAGGAAAAAAAACTGTTAATTTTTATTACAACCACATAAATGTACATACAAAAGGTTGGAGGAGACTATACAGATAGGATGGTTGCATAACGACAAAATGACAGAATTTGTGTTTTCAACTATTTTTCTAAAAATATTCCAACAGTTTTCGTGGATCACCCAAGCCTCCTATCACATCCGCATGCCGCATAAGCCACATTTCATTCCTTCAATAGGATTTGGATGAAGTACCCAATGAATGAACAAAAGAATTATGGAGAGAAAAAGCAAATGATTTTTTTTTTGCCTTTTTAGAAAAAATGATTCAACCCAAAAATTCCATGCCAGACAATTCAGCTGACAGAGAGGGAATTTAATGTGACATAGTACGCTTGCTATTTCTAGGGAAATGGAGTTAGAGCTTTTAGAGTACAAAGCAGAAAGCCTTTGCCTGTTAAAGGATTTTGCACAGGAGTGAAACCTTTCATTGTATGACTAAATCAATGGAGATTATCTCCTCGGCCGGAATTTCCTTTTGTCGGCACGTGTGGGGTGTGGACATCTGTTCTCGCGTTCGGTTCAGTAACCGGGTTCTCGAATGACTCAATTCAAGGTAATGCTCAATATTGTACTGAAGTTACTATGTAGATACTGATTTCATGGCCTTTGACTCTTTCTGAGGTCAGTCACTGCCCGGCACATTGAACTGCATCTGCCGGTTTGACGTGAGCCACCGGTGGCATCGTCCTCACTAGTTTTGGTGTAGTGATGCTGGGGTTCTAACCCAAACCTTCTCTAGAGTACAATTTCTGCAGGATTGCTTTCAACAGGACTCACCTGTGACCTGACTGACAGACAAGTCGTGGAGTGCCACGTGAAGTCAAATGCAGGTTTACACCAGTGATGAACCCTCACTGGGGCCCAAAGTCACAGCTCTTGTGAGATAGCAAAGGAAACCAGAATGACTGAACTTCAGGGCTGGAAGGCAGTTTAGCATCCGAGGAAAATCAGGTGCAGAGGCAGCATGCTATTTACATGTGTTCCAGCCCTAAAATTAGTTGCAGTGAGGTTGTTCCAGACCTGCTCTCCACGGTTCTCTTGCCCCAGAGGAATTTTTGTCCTGCTACAGACAGCAGATGGCTAGGAGCACCAAGCCTCCCAAGAGAATGTGTGGAGGCAAGAGCAAGAGCCCTCCATTGAGAGATGGCCATGCAGCTCCCTAGCTCACCCTGCGCGGTGCTAACTTTCAGAACCGCTAGTCCAGAGAGATTCCCGTAAAATGTCAGGCCTTTGTCCCACCCCGACCTGCTCTTGCGCCTTTCCCAGATTGTGGCTTTAACCCTCGGGCCCAGCCTAGAACTTCTTGGTCCCCAAGCCCTCTCCTCTCTGTTCCTAGCAAAACAGACCATGAGAGCCTTTTGCATAGTGATGTGTAACTTTTTTAAATCTCAAGGTGCAGATCCTGTTTGAGGGATTTGCATGTTCACAAGGATTGAATCTTGAAGAACTGAAACTCTTAAAGGTATGAACCCGTGGGAGGGGCACAGACCCAAAGGACTCAAAGGACTAGAGGGCTGGGTGGGCAACTTGGAGGGAAGCAATCCTCGGGGCAGGACTGAAGCTCTCCCGGGAGGCCCCTCTGCACCAAGGGTCTCAGGGTGATGGTTAACTTGCTGGTCCTGGGCCAGTCCAAAGAGGCTCCAGGGGACATCTCTCAGTTTGCTGCTGAGACACTCCCAAGTGAAGAGTCAGGGTGTCGCCCTTTTCACTTCCTGGCCAGACTCTTTGCCTTGTGCCATAAGAACCGGGTCATCCTTCTAGGGGAAATTCTGGTCATATTTTCCTCTTATTTTTTTTTTTTTTCCAAAAGAAGCTGGAAAGCTGGGTTTTATGTGACATCTTCTGGTTTTTCAATGCTGGGAACTAATTCCAATTGTGGAAATCCTTTCTGTGGGAATGAGTAATATCACTTGTGGGTTGATTCTGGCCCTTAGGGTGCCCTTTTATGACCTCTGCTGAGGGTGGATGTTTGCAGAAGGGTGGGACGAGGTGGGACAGAGCAGATATGCCTCAAATCATAAAGTGGGGGAAGGGGTGTTGGGGGTTATGAAGGAAGCTTATCAGCATCTCCTAGGATGAAATGAATTCAGGAAATGGGGAATTTTTGTTTTGTATTTCTCAAAGGGAGACATGATTTTTAAAGGCTGTATACCCATGCTGTTGTGAATGGCCCCCCGACGCGGGACCACCCACGTGGAACCATGTGTGCCATGAACAGAGAGGTCAAGCAGCATAAAGCTGAAAGCCACGGATATGGGGTCATTGGAATGCCATGTTCCCTGTCTCTGCCCACCCTCTGATCAGGGAGGCCTGGGTGTGGAACACAGAACGTTCTAGAGATGGCTGGCAATAGAGAATCACGGAATCTCAGTGCTCTAAGCCATCTAACAGTTATCTGTTTAACCCTGTCACATTACACAAATAAACTGAGCCCAGAGAAGGAGGGACTTCTTGCTCTCACCCTCACGCAGCTGCTTTGTGGAGGAACTGAGACTAGCACACTGTCCCCCACCCCCTCCCCAGGGCAGAGCTTGTCCTGAGGACTGTTCCAGGCCCCATTCCACTCTCATTCCAGGAGGAGTTGACATAAATGTACCCGTGAAATGAAAAATCAGAGGCAGCTTCATTTGGGTATCTTTGGAAGACTTTGCATATCAAAAATTTCACAAGTCAGGAAAATAAAATTCTTTCTCAAATCATGCACCCCTGACTAGGACTCAGAAAAGAGAGACACTGAATCACTTTACGCTCTGCTTAATTACTTAACTTAGTAAGCGCGCATGCCTGACACTCTCCCAAGCGTTGTACACACTCCTGCATTTCATCTTCATTAGTGTCCTCATTTTACAGTTGGGGAAACTGAGGTTTTAAAGACGCTAAGAAGACTTCCCAAAGGCTCACAGTTAGTAAGTGACAGAGCTGGGATCAGAACCCCTGTAGTCTGACCCAGAGCCCTGATGTAATAAACTTGGTCCCCAGAGCTGAGCTTCACCCCTACCCCCTCACTCAACTCCCAAGACATGTTAGCTTTCCAAGGTCCAGTTCCCAGAAAACCTCCCACGGGCCTGGCATCTAGAGTGCTGCCCCAGTCTCTTCTGCTAAACTCTACTCTGAGCCCATGTCATCACACGTTGTTGGTGGTTTGTTTTTTTTTCCCCCCAGCCTCCAAAAATGTGGTCTTCCCTCATTATGCCAATTAGGAGGAACAGATGGTCTTCTCCTCAATAGTTAACCATTCAACATTTATGGAAGAAAATCCTGGAAGGTTTGTTTCGAATATGAAAAGTGTCAACCCAAAGGAAAAATTTTAAAGTAATTCCCTGGAGGGGAAGAGTTCTAGAGAAAGGCTTTGTGCAACTTTAACCGAAATGTCATGGAATGGGTACACGATAATGGCAGAATGTCTTGATCCCAGAAGAATACACATAAACAGAGGAGGTAATTGGATTCATCATTTTGACACCTGAAAGGATGACAAGAGACCTTTAACCCGCCGATAATCAGTGGAGTGTGCTGTCATTGTGTACCGTTCAACCAGACTATGGGATATCACATTAGCAAGCTGGCTGGCCTATTAGAGGCATGTAATTCTTTCATATACTTAGTGCGGAAGTGGATAGGATTCAAAACTGCTCCCTTCTCTCTGACATGCATCCAAATTTTTAATAGCAGCTAAGTACCTTACTAAGCAATTGAATAAAATACTGCATTCAGGCCCCAGAAAACCTTCTCAGACCTCTTTTTATCTCTACATTTTACTGATGGAAATGGACTGCAATTCAAATTTATATACTGGGCACACGCCAGGCAATAGATTTTTTTTTTTTTCTTTGTAAAACTCATGCATTCCAAACTATTGGAGGAGTTAAGCAATTTTGATCATTTTGAAACTAGCTGTCAGATTTAATCTGTGCTAGAGAGACAGAGGGCAAATGTATTCTGAAGCTTGTTATATAATTTACAGATTATTTTTGCAATTTATATTCCATCAAATAGGGTATATTAGGCTCTCAGAAAGCACGTAATGATCAATTAATTTCAGCAGAGCAATCCTGGTGGCACTTAAGGGACACAAATGATTAGACCCTTTTCTAGCTGAGTCCCAAGGTCAAGTCATCAAATATGACTGATTATATTTTCTAATGGTTTCTCTATGCCCATTAAAGAGCACTCAACTATTCAGACTCTCCTCTGATCATGACATTCAAAATTTGCTCGGATGGCTCCTGACAAGCAAAAATGTATTCTCTAATCTTTAACCGCATAAACAATAGCTAACCACTTGTAATTGAGTTTAAATTGATTTCAGGTGGCTTCAGAGAAAAGCAATTTCTACAAGAGATTAACCTCTTAATTAAAGTATATTAAGAATACTGTCAGGTGTAGGAATTCTGCTCCAGCAGAAAATTATACCTCATTGACATTCATTTACGAAAGAATTGTTGCTCTGTTCCCAGGTAACAGGTTACTTATTTGTGGTTCTTGCTTCACTAGGTCAGCTGAAGCCTGGTTCACTCTGTGGAACATCGGCCTTCCCGACGGCACAGGGTGGGGGGAAGGAAAGTGCGTGACGTGAAACATTGTTTACGGTGTGATGCTGTCCTTGTACTTAGTTCTTCTGGAGGTTACCTCACTCACCGAATGGGACCCTTCTGCAAAAGCAACAGACCCCCTTAATCCGAGAAAAGAGGGAAAGCATGTGTCAACCACCCCTTCCATGGTGACTCCACAGGCCCTGCCAGGTGTCATTCTCCAGAGCATTTAAGGTCGACCCATCCTGTCCTCTAAGTCCGTGCTACTCAAAAGTGGTTCTCAGATGAGCATCACGTAGTGGACTGTGAGAAATGCAGAGTCTCGGGCCCCTCCACCACCTCCCCCCACCACCCACACACACTGCAGACCAAATGAATTAGAATCACCAATTGAACAAGATCCCCAGGGAACTCCTTTGCACTATTCAAGTTTAAGGAGTGCTGCTCCAAGGGACTGTTCTGTCTGCATTCTCCTTATCCCAGGGATCTGTACAATGTCAGAAACATTTGGTCAGTTTGGTGAAGACAAAAACAAAAACAATGCAGCTGGTCCATGAACATTATGTAGACCAAACAATCTCCTTGCCCCTTTTTAGTTTTCAAAACCCTGCCGGTTTCCTCTTTTTTATGGCCTGGTTGTGAAAACCCTAGGTGAATGTGGTCCCCCTCACTCAGGACCTGGGACATGTGGAGCTCCCGACTTATGCTACAGTTGGTTCTAGAATCAAGCTTTTTCCCCATGCTGGCTCCAGGGGCCTGGGATAACCTGATCCTGGTAGTTTGCTCTCTTGGTACTGTAATCTTTGGCCCATGTTCCTGAACTGGTTCCAACCTCTGTCACTCCCAGCCGGGGATTTTTTTTTTTTCCCTGCCTTCGGAACTGGCCTTTTTAAAATATTGCCCACCTGTTCCTGAGGTACCTGCTTCCCACTGTCACCTGTCTAAACTTAGGGTTGTGGCATGGACTCCTACCCCACAGGGGGCAGCCTCCAGCCCTCCTTAACGTGGCTTGTGGTTGGTAAAAGGAAGTCACACCAAAATGCAGCTGTGCTTAGCACTCTCGGTGTTGTTAAGAAAAATTGGTTTAGAACAGCAAATCTCAGACTTGACTACATATTACAATACCCCGAGGAGATGTAAATTTTCCAATGCCGAGGGTCCCATCCCCGATAAGCTTAAGTCAGAATCTCATGTCCTGAGTATTAGTATAAAAAGCTCCCAGGTGAGTCTATCATACAGCGAGAGTTAAGAAACACCAGTATAGAGAAACTTTTTTGACCCACCCATACCCAATGCAGTCCATCCTCTATGCCTGAGTAATAATTTGCTTCTTGTATTCTCCTTATCTTTCTCCCCACTACCAGAGCACTGAGAAAATTGTGACTAAAGAGTGAGGAGCTTCTGTGTGTCTCAATGAAGAGGGAATTGGAAGGAAGGGGAGCGGGGAGAGGAACCTCCCAGCATTATCCATCATATTGCTAAGACCACGCAAGGGATGGAGAGTAAACTGGCCACCCAACTTTTTCCAGTTGAAGGTTCACGACCAGTGCAGAAGAGACACAGAAAGCGAAAATATGTAATTGGGAAATCACAGCCTCTCGCAAGCCTTGAAGAAAGGCAGACAGAGCAGGAGGAAAGAGAATCAGCATGACACAGGAGACATTTGTCCACTTGCAAATATTCCAGAAAAGAAAAATGCTCCCAAACTGCATTGTGTCCATAAGTAGTAGTCCTAAACTGCCTGGAACATCCCCAACTTTCGGGGCTAAAGCAGAGAGGGCACCGGGCGCTCTTGCCAAGGATCTATCCCTGTCCAAGATTAAACAGAGGCAGAGAAAGCAGTAGCAGCAGCCCCCAGGCCAGGGCTGCCAGCCTGGTGTCACTGCTGGGAGGGTCTGAGCCTGCGTCAGAGCCAAGTCAGAACACCTGCCTCAGTCGGCAGGCTGCCAGGACCGTCCAGACATGCTTCCTCTGCTCATCGTTTCTTTCCTGCGCCAGGAATTCAGAGCGCCTGCCCCAGTGTGCTCGGGTCTCTAAGTGTCACCCTTGCACCAGCAGATGCGCTGCACCTGGGAACTTGTTAGACATGCAAATGCTCTGGGCAAGGGCCTCACCCCAAACTTACTGACTCAGAAACTTGAGAGTGGGGCCCAGCGAACTGTGTCTTAAGAAACAGTCCAGGTGATTCTGATGCGCACACCGGTTGGAGGGCCACTGCTCTGTTGTACACGTACCTAGAGCTTGCTTCTGTGTCTCTTGAGTCATGTCACTCACCTGGTGTGGGAGGGGAGGTGATGTTGAAAAGGCCTGTTCTCCCTTCAGACTGCCTGCGCCCTGCACCTCCTGGGGTTACCTCCCGGTGCTTCGTCAGCCCCCTTTCTGAACGTCTGAGCCTCTGTTTTCCAGGCTCTGGACTGTGGTTCCTGATTCCTCTAGTGTGGCTCTGTGGACATAGGTTTTGCCTGTTGAACCTGAGGGAAATGTCCCTTCCTTCCCACCTCATTTTCTCTCCCAGGCTCCAGACCCTGCTCCTCTGCCCAGTGCTCCCCTCTCTGCTTCCTTCTCTCCTACCAGGGGAGGCCCAGCCTCACCCTCCAGACAGCAGAGATCCCCAGGTGATCTCGGCTCTGTTTGCCACCCTCCTGCCCAGCTACATTTAGTTAGAAACCAATATGCGGCTATCAAATACTTTTGAATGAAAGAATTAAGCACTTTTTAATTTCTGAACTCCTTTTCCCTGTATGATTTCATCAGATCATTGTGACAGAGAGTGAGCACAAGTATAGCCATATTTAACAGTCAGGAACACTGAGACCAACCCAGGTTGTAGTACAGTCAGTAGTAGAGCCAAGACTGGGATTCAGGTCTCTTAAGTCCTGACACAGTGCTCCTGACCCCGTGTCCCTTCTACGAACCAGTATTTCCGGCATTCTGAATTAATTCATCTTTCCGATGGTACTTCCCACTCTGCCCAATAGCACGCCATTAACATCTCCTGCAAGGCTCAGATCTGAAATCAACACCCACCTACAGCAGCTACTGGTTGTAACTGGACAAACTGCAGTGAATGTATTTTACCTTGTTGCACAGATGCACACCAAAGATTTAGCAGAAAACAGGGGGATGGGCATTTGGACCCTGCAGAGAGGTCACCTGCAGCTGGGATGAATGGTTCATGAGGTCACTGAACCTCTGGTGATTGACAGAGTTGATTAATGAGTCGAGAAATCCTGCAGTGGTGGAGAAATCAAGATTCTCAACCTGAAGCTCTTACCAGCTTGCATTTGCCTCTCATGCCTTAGGAACATCAAGAATGAACTTGGGCATTTGAGAGCTAAGGGGGTTCCCTTTGGAACCCTCCACTGTAAGCTCTATCCTCTGAAGGCCAGTGCTTCGCCTGGAGGGGAAGCAATCAGGCCTGTTAGCCTGGGTTTGCCCAGAGATGAAGGGTAAGGGCCCTGAGCCGGGATGACCTCAGTGTGCGGTGGGTAGGTTGAGGGGCCCACCCACCTACTCCAGATTCTGAATGAATGTCTCAGCCTCTCAGTGCAAGCCTGTGTCTGGCTGCTTCCATGTTAATGCTGAAACCATGCAGGTGCCCATTGTCTCAGCCTCCACGGAACACCCACCTGCACTGGTCTCTGCCCGTGCTTGCTGCCCTGCGTAGACCTCTGAATTCCAATCTCATTCAGCCTATGGAGAGGCCAGACCGTGGCCATGCCCTCCAGCTCAGCTAGATAACTTGGACTCTGATCACTGGTTTGCCTTTGAGGCTCACATAAACGCCGATTCCATGTCTCATATCACGACCTGGTCCTCTGGTCCTCCATGCTCTCTAGATGGTCCATCCCAAGCCCAGCCTGCCCTCCAGTCCAAAATCTTCCTGGTCATTTCTGACCCAGGGTTTCTGTGACCTGGAAGCTTCTCTCTCCAGCTCAGTGGATGGTCATGTCTAGAAAGGTCAAGTCTCCTAGGCTTTGAATCTGAAGTGTGGTTGAGGTTCAACAATGTTAGTGAGGGGGAAAAAATGTCTGAAGAATGGAATAGATGGTTAAATTGCATTTGGAGAAAGGGGAGAACAAACATGATCCGGCTGGCCTTAGTTTTCCAATATTAAGCTAAATAAAGAACATCTTCCCTGCGTGTCAGCTGACCCCCAGTCTCTCCCGTATTCCTATGCTTCCCCACAAGTGGTCGGAATTCTTACTTGTTAAGACATGGCGCCATGCTTCCCTGAGTAAATGGCAGGAGGATGACAACGAGAGGATGAAGTAAAAAGAAATAGGAAGAAGACATGACTAATTAAAACACTGTTTTTAATGAGCATTGACTGACTAAGCACTTTGTTAAATACTCAGCACACAGCTGCACACTCAGCACTTGCAACAGTCTTATACAATGATAATACCGAATCTACAGGTGACAAAATTGTAATGGAGCCAGAGCATGGTTCTAAACCTGTGCTCCTAACCACCTTGTTCAGCTCCTTCTCCAACAGGCACTGGATTCTGTGCTCTTCAACATAGTTCACTCCTTCGTTCTGGCTTCAAGACATGGCAGCTTGGTTGGCTAGCCCCCGTCATCGCCATATGTGATGGTTTGACCAACAGCACTCTCTTTGACGCCAGGTAGCATTAATATAATCCCTTGAAACACCGAAAAATTAGATGGACTAACTAGGCCAAGTAATTTCAACTCACATGTCCTGGGAAGAGGACTGAACTTGGGTCTTGGCCCTGGCTACATGACTTGAACACGGACAGACATCTCTGAATATACTACTGTCTAGTGTTCTGTTTCCCTATAGTGCTGTTCAAAAATCAAATGAGCTATTGACGTAGGGGCACCCTATAAACTGGATGGTACCACCAGAAAGAAAAATTATTCATATGTCAAAAAGCAGTTCAACTCTTTTTTTTCCGCTGAATTCACCACCCAAGACTCAGGGAGGGAGACAAGATCTTTTATGGCTGGGTTTGCTCCAATAACAATACTTTCCACAAACATCCATTAAAGGCTTAACATGAGCCAGGCACTTTTATAGGTATTTTCTTTTCTCAGAGACAAGAGACAAAACATTTATGACCAAGTTACTTCTGTGTCTTCTCATATTTTGGCAGGTCTCACACCTGCTGTGATCAAACACCTAGAGCCAGACCTGAATAGGTCAGTTAATTGGGATTTAGACATCATGGTTTGATTCCACAAGCACGCAGTTGTGCATATCTTGCCTGAGCACCTTGCCACACACACGCACATATCTGTGTGGCCTGTGGGACAAGGTCAAATTGCTTTCTCATGGAGGCCATTTGTCACATGGATTCCCCACCAGGGATGGTGAATGAATCACAGCAGGTCCATCACTGTTTAACAAACAGCTCAAAATGTGTGCCCTGCTGAGCATGAGTCAGGTTCGGTGTGGACTTACAGGCAGTCTCATTTCCAGCTTTCTACTTTTTTCCGTCTAGCTTCTCTTCCTGAGTTTGTTTTGCCTTTAGCTTTTTTTGTGATTAACTTTTTAAGGATTTTTTTTTTAAAGGTTTTATTTATTTGATACAGAGATAGAGAGCACAAGTAGGCAGAGCAGCAGGCAGAGGGAGAGCAAGAAGCAGTCTCTCTACTGAGCCGGGACCCCGGCACAGACCTCAATCCCAGGACCCCAGAATCGTGACCTGAGCCAAAGGCAGCTGCTTAACCAACTGAGCCACCCAGGCGCCCCGGATTTTTTTTTTTTTAATATGTTATTTATTTATTTGACACACAGAGAGAGAGAGCACAAGTAGGCAGAGAGGCAGGCAGAGAGAGAGGGAGGAAGCAGGCACCCCACTGAGCAGAGAGCCCAATGTGTGGCTTGATCCCAGGACCCTGAGATCATGACCTGAGCTGAAGGCAGAGGCTTAGCCCACTGAGCCACCCAGACGGCCCCTCTGAAAGATTTTTTTGATCCTTTTGTCTAAGTGCCATGGCTAAGAAAGAGACAATACTTTTTCTGAGAAATGCATTCAATATAAACATGATTGACTATGATATTTCTTAATTTCTTTTAAGTAAACAGATACCAGAAACTTATTTTTAAGAGAAACTTTTTATTGATATGTCATTCCAATACCTTATAGTTCACCCACTTAAAGCATACAACTCAATGGTTTTTAGTATGTTCTCAGTGTTACACAACCATCATCACAATCAACACTAGACTCTGTGTCACCCCAAAAAGAAACTCCATACCCATTAGTGGTCACATTGCATTCCCCCTAAACCTCTCAGCCCTAGGCAACCAATGAAATTCTTTCTGTCCATATAGATTTGCCTATTCTGGAATAGGCAACGAGAATGGAATCATTCTGTATGTGGCCTTTTGTGAGTGGCTTCTTTCATTTGGTATAATGTTTTCAAGGTTCCTCCATGTCATAGTTCCTGGAAACTTCTGGAAACTTCGGCGACTCTTCAGTTATGAACTCAGACTTATATTCTTCCTTCTCATGGCAATCTGAATTGTCTTTGCATCACTTGGAACAATAATAAAAACTAACAATAAAAGTATCTTTTCGTGGGTGCTTATGCACATACTGTCTCATCCTCACCACAACTTATAAGGGAGTTATTCTGGCCACTAATTTCCAAGGTAAGAAACCTAGAAAGGTCACAGCGCTCAATAAGTGATAGAGCCAGTGATCTAACTCAGGTCTCTGAGTCCAAGTTGAGCAGGTCTGTCTTGGAAGATGAGGTCATAGTCATCACCAGCAGCATCATAAATACTTTATCGTGTTTCTCAGAAGCCCAGCACTGGCCCATGGCTGTGGTCTTGAGGTGTGCCAGAGAAGTAAAGCTCCTCCAACACGAAACACCCTAAGACATGGCCTAGACAGGAAGTGAGGTGGGATGCGTGGTGCTCAGAAGTGTGGGACTACAGAATCCTAAAGATCTGGCTTCAAATCCCAGATCTTCCAATTTTTAGTTGTGTGCACTTAGAGTACCTACTTTCTCATTTTTTATTTTCCCACATGGAAGATGAGAAGGATGGTTTCTACACTGTAGGGTTATTAAGGGGACGAAACAAAAGTGATGAGGACTTAGCATGATGCCTAGCACAGAGTAAGTACTCAAGAATATTTGCTACTATTAAGGAATATGGTCAATAAAATTGTAAAAGCAATGTATGGGGACAGATGGTAGCTATGCTTGTGAGGAGCATAGCATAATGCAGGGACTTGTCAAATCACTATGTTGCACTCCTGAAACTAATGGAACATTGTGTGTCACCTATACTAAAAAATAAATAAATAAATAAAAAGAATATTTGCCATTGTTATTATTATAGCATCAGACAAAGATGAAGTGGCATTTCATCAATCATCCTGGAAGCACATCTTCATGGTCTCTACCTACACACACCCACACACACCCCCACACCAATGGAGTTTGGGAAGTAAACTCCTCATTGGCCTTCTATTATCATTTCTGAGGTAACTTATTAGAAGGGGAAAGAATTAAAATTTTTTTACATTTTATTTCTTTATTTGAGAGAGAGATGGGGGATGGGGAGAGGGCACAGAGAGAGAGAGGGAAAAGCAGACTCCCTGATGAGCAGGGAGCCCAACACGGGGCTCAATCCCAAGAGCCTGAGATCAAGACCTGAGCTGAAGGCAGACGCCCAACTGACTGAGCCACCCAGTGCCCCAGTAGGGGAAAGGGCTTAAATGCAAGCGGGAATGAAGAAGAAGCAAGGTCTACAGCACTGGGTGAGAGGACACCATAAGAACCCAAAAAAATGAACTCCACAGAGGCCTGAACTACAGGCCAGAGAGGAACGAGTCAAGGGGGAGAGAGGCAGCCATGCTGTCAAGATTTTGATTCTGCAAACTATTGATGGAGAGTCAGCCTTTAGAAAGTTCACCGAATCTTGCAAAAACATGACTATCGTAGTAGGAAAACTTGCCAAATTATGCAATTTGGAGCCAAATGCTCCTTTCCGCCTTCCCCCATCCCCCGCCCCATGATGTTCAGCTTCTGGCTATGCCAAAAGCAGTTACTGGCAAGGAAGTCATTTAAAAAAAAAAATTTTTTTGGCATATGGCAAAAGGCAAGGAAATAGAAAAAGAACCCCAGAGGAGTTTTCCCCTAGCCTTTTATTAAAATTATTTTCCGGATTTGGCAAAACTGCATTAATCAAAATCCATAATTCATAATGAAACTCACTTCAAAGGTTTTAATTGGAGGAATAACTTTTTGTAGAAGTTCTAAATAAAAAAAACTATCCTACGGATACATGCTCACACATACAACAAAAATGTACAAGGACGCTTAGTGCAACATTTTTTATTACGGATCTTCCAGGATTTACAATGGGGTTATGTCCCCATTAAGCCCATCATAGTAGATGATATCACAAATTGAAAATGCATTTATCCATGTAACCCACCGAACACCATACCTTAGCCTAGCTGACCTTAAACATGTTCAGAACACTTATATTAGCTTACAGTTGGACAAAAATCATCTAACGCGAAACCTATTTTATAATAAAGTGTTGACTATCACATGCAATTTGTTGACTACTACACTGACAGTATAGAACCGGAGTGGTCCTATGGATATAGAGTGCCTGTCTGCGCATCAGTATTTCACCCTCGTGGTCATGTGGCTGCCTGGGGGCTGTGGCCACTGCCCAGCAAAAAGGAGAGGGTCACACCGCATGTTGCTAACCCTAGGATAACATCCACATGCAAATTCAAAGTGTGGTTTCTACTGAATGGGTATTCATACCATCATAAAGTAAAAAAAAAATTCATTAAGTTGGAGCCATCCTAAGTTGAGGATCTTCTATAATTATGAGAAACAACTGGAAGGTCTCCAGACAGGAGAATGGCTAAGCCACATATGGTATCAGCTTCTGACAGAATACCCCAGAACCATTAAAATTAATGGAAACTCAATGAGGGCAGAAATTTCATCTTTTTTGTTCACTGATATATTCCTACTGCCCAGAATAGTGGCTGGCACTTTGTAGAGTTCACATATCTGTCAATTAACTGGATGAGTGAATGTTTGTGAAATGCTTTTGTAATCAACAGCTCAATACATATGGATATGTATGTGTTTGTATATGCATATGTGTCTATATAAGTTTACGTCTATGTTTGTGCATATGTCCGTGTTGTGTCTATGTTGTATATATGTAATAGATAAAATTGTGACAACTGTCAAACACAGGCCTAAAGATATTGATGCTTCAACACCAAAGGAGGCTGTCTTGGGCACAGCACTCTTCCAAACTGCCTGGGACTCCTTTACCCCTCTCCTCTTATCTTCTTTCTTATCTTTTATTTGGGAGTAATTTTCCTCCATTTTCCCCCATGGTAATAGCATGGCACTTCGGTATTTACAAAACGTTACAAAACATTAGCACCCCAGCATTTACAAAATGCAAAAAGTCAATTTAAAAAGTCACAGGCTACTTCAATATTTTAAGCTAGTAGTGATGGAGGGCAGTTGCTCTCTTGGCCTCAGAATCGATTGTACTAAGGCAACTTCGATTTGTGTAGGTAAATATCACATGTAATAACTTTTTAAGTAACTGCATCATCTGACGGTCCAGCCCAACTGAGAAGCAAAAGAAGCTTTCCCTCATCGTTCACAGAACTTCTATGGATGCAGCAGCACAAATGTACGAGGGAGGGCCATCTCCAGTGGGTGAGCTTTTGATACAAAACAAGTCTATGCCAGGGCTATTAGTTATAAGTCTTTAATAGAAAAAAAAGTTATTTGTTAAATAAAATTTGGAAGAAAGAGCTGCAGCTCATGCAAGCCACGGCAGAGACCTGCAGAAGATACTGACAACTTTTGTTCTGAAAGTGCTTTGTCTTGGGGCCTGCCCATACCTCTTCCCTGTTTGCAGTTGTACTGGGTCTTCGCCAGAGCTGACATCTCAAAATATCCCACCCAATGTGTGATGTGAGCTTTAAAATGAAAGCAAATCAGGAGCTCAGCCTGGCATATATTTCATGTTCCCTGCATGCACACGTGCACACACACACACGCGCGTGCGCAAACACACACACACACACACACACACACACACCCCTTCTCAAGAAAGAAATGATGCTACCAGACCAAAGGGTTGGTAGCAATTTCTATCCTCTGGATGGTTTCATGAGTTTGACTTGGTGGTCAAACTGACGGTGGACATTTAAGATGAAACCTGTCTGTCTCCCCCTAGCCCCCAGAACCCTGCAGAAAGCATGGGGAGTTCCTGTCTCTGAATGTGCCTCTTACCCTCATTGAAGCCTCCATCCTCACAGTATAGTCTTTGAACCCTTCAACACAATCATTTTTTTATTACTCCATCCCAACTAACATAGAGTGCACATAACACAGTTCAACATAGTGTGCCATTAGAATAAAATGTGAAAACCTTGCTTCATTCCCCAAGATTGGGCTCTTGTCCACTACCCTGTGTCATGGCATGCCCCACTGCCCCTTGCAAGCCTCCAAGCTTTGCCTCCCACCACAAGGCATATGCTTTTGCCACTCCTATGTTTTGGAAAGTGCTTCCCCCATTTGTTTACAACATTTAGTTTCTCTTTTTAAATGATACCTCCCCAGAGAGGTTGTTCCACTACCACTCTGTCTACCTCCAGTCAGATACTCTCTAATGTAACAATCTTTTCTCTTTAAATATTTTGCCTACTGATTTATTTATTTGGGTATTATCAGTCTTCCTTCACTAAAACTTAAGCTCCATGATGTCAGAGACTGTCTTGCTTACTGCTATATTTCCAGTGCTTAGCACATAGTAGGTGTTCAAGGAAGGAAGGAAAGAGGAAAGGAAAGGAAGGGAAGAAAGGGAGGGAGGAATGAAGGAAGGAAGGATGGAAGGAAAGAAGGAAGGCAAGAAGAAAGAAAGAAAAGGAAGGAAAGAAGGAAAGGAAAGGAAGAAAGGAAGGGAGAGAGGGAGGATTGGAGGGAGGGAGGGAGGGAAACTACCCCCAATGTTCACATAGTATGGAGCACGCAAAGGAATGGGCTTCGCACTAATAATTTAGAGCACAGAATATACACAATGGTAAGTGAGAGAAAACCTCAGAGCCAACACATGGAGACAGAGGCAATTTTAGAAACGATAAATAATTAGATTCGGGATTTTTTTCAGAGAATGATGAAAAAAGTAGCTCCTCTAAACAAATAATGGATCCATTTGGAGGCAGCTGCCCCACAGAAGTTTTGCAGCATGTGTTAGTTCCTGTCATTGAGCTTAAATTCAAAGAAAGGACTCAAATGTTTGGAGAAAGATCAGTAAAATGAGGCCAGACCCTGGGCTACAGGCCTATCCATGCATGAGTCTATGAGGACCAGGCCCAAGTCTTCCCAGGAGAAAGATCAAGTATATCCCAAACCAAACCAGAGCTCCTTTGAGACAAATGTCAGTGCTTGGTCAGTGCTACAGGTCAGGGGGAGTTGAGTCTGTGGGCAGAGGTCAAACTGAGACATCAGCTCCACTCAGAAAGGGGCTGGGAAATAGGGACAAAAGCAAGGGAGCAGACATTTGTCATCATGATGATGTCCAAAAGTGCCTTTGGGAGCAAGAAATATAACCTCTCAAAGATACATGGTGTGAAGGGTACCAGCCCTGCCACACAGTGTTCTCTAGATCCCACACACAGACACACTTCCCTGCTCTGACACCTTTGTGTTTGCTGCTTGCTGTTCTTTGGAATACCTTCTCCCACTTCCTATCTGGCGAACTCTCACTCACTATTCAGAAGCCAACTCAAATGTTGTCTCTACTGTGAGTTCACGCAGTGATGCTTCCCTTGGATGCCCTAAATCTAGTTGCACCCACAACATTCAGGTCTGACTCACTGCCCTTGACGGTCTGGACCACAACAGTCATGGACCCTGTGCCTGAGATAGGTCCTCGTGAACCAAGGCAGCCAGGAGGATAATGCCCCCTCCGAGTTCCCACGCTGGGCTGAAACATTGGCATGGTGAGAAGCCAGTGCAGTCAGACCCACACCGCACTCATGCCTTCATCACTGACCCTCACCTTTAGAATGGACAATACTCACGGCCGGATGTAAGGTCCAGGCCAGGCACCCGACATGTGGCAGTCTTTTCCTTTCTGGGCTCCCAGGGGCCGTCATCTGGTCTGCAAGAGCTGGCAATGTTTGCCAAGTCTGCTGCTCTTCCCACCTGCTTCTGGGCTTCATGGTTCACCATCACTTTGATTCCAAAACAATGTTCTCCACTTCTGGTTGCTGGCCGTGTCCGTCTGCCGGCAGCTTCTCTCAGCCACCGCAGGGGTAGAACACAACCCAGCACTAGGTTTTGTGGAGCTGGACAGGAAAGCAGCATGCGGGGCTCCAGCTCTGCCAACCCACTTCTGGGACTAATGACAGCAGACCCACCCAAAAGACGGCAGAGAGACTCACGGGATCAGAAGGGCTCTGCAGAGGTGGGGGTGGGGAACTGAGCCTGGGGATGGTAAGACAAGGTACAAGACTTTCCAAGTTGAAGTATTACATCAGTAGTATGCATATTTTATTAAATACTACAATATTATAATAATGCTGAAATACTACATTTTAAAAGTCGAGGTTCCTCTTACCCTCTGAGTGATGCTCTATGAAATATATGAATATACGGTGTTCCCACCAAAAGCACAACTGTATGATAGATATGTGATAGATGTATTAGCAATATTTTAAAGATTTTATTTATGTATTTTGGAGAGAGAGAGTGTGTGTGCACACAAGCAGGGGAAGGAACAGAGGGAGAGAATCTCCAGCAGACTCCACACTGAGCACAGAAATGGACACAGGGCTCAGTCCTAGGACCCCAAGATCATGACCTGAGCCAAAACTAAGAGTGCGATGCTCAACTGACTGAGCCACCCAGGCACCCCATTATTAGCAATATTTTAGACATGTGATGATTACTACTAGTGCAAAGTCCTTACATTTTGCAGTCTGGGAGGTCCGGGTCTAAATTTAAAATGATTTTTTTTTGAGGATTTTTTTTTTAATTTATTTATTTGACAGAGAGAGAGGAGGAAGCAGGTTCTCCACTGAGCAGGGAGCCCAACGTGGGACTTGATCCCAGGACCCTGAGATCATGACCTGAGCTGAAGGCAGAGGCTTAACCACTGAGCCACCCAGGTGCCCCAGTCTGGGTCTAAATTTGGCACCAATTATTCTGTAATCACTCCATCTCTCTGCCTGGATTGTATCAGCCATAAAACGAGTTTGTAGACAGGGCTACTAGGAGAATCGAATCAAAGTGATTGGCACCTACTTCACCTTTTTGTAGACATCAAGGATACTGTTTCTCAAATGCACCCTATTATATTTCTCATGCTGATTCCTAAACAGGGGTGAAGTTCATTCTGGCTAGACCAAAGAAGTCATAAAGTAGACACACATATATTAATCAGCAGAAAACGTCCATCAAATAGGAAAAGAGGGTGATCTGATATTAAGGGGAGCTCTTAATACCCCAAAGGGAAAAAGGAGGAGACAGGAACAGAGGAGAGAACTGGGCATTGGTCAGCCCAAGGAGGGTCCCCACTACTCTTTGCCCATTACCATTCAAGTGAATCTGGAGAGGGACAGGGAGAGATGAAACTCCTAGAAGCTCTCTATAGTTTGAGAAACTACCAGCACACTGAGGTCAGGGTCCTTCTTCCTTGGGCACAGGCTGAAAGACTGCATTGGAATCCAGTGTACCCACTGTGAAAGGGAGTGGGCAGAGAAGCGCAGACAGAGCAAAAGGACGGAAGCAGACTCCCGGGCCTCACACGCTAGAGGCAGGCAGAGAGAACATGCTGAAAAGCTTACCAGCCCCCAGGGATCTCAGCAGCACTACAAAGACCAAAAGATCAGAAAAAAGACAGTCAGGAATAGGTGGCAACAGATCCAGGACTCTCTAGGCAAGGGCAAGGGCCCAGTCCATAGGTGTCCACAGAAGCAGCACATGCAGGCTGTCCAGTAGTGGGTCAGAGGACTCCCAGCTCAGGCAAGGCCAGCAAGGACCCAGGGACACCCTTGAGGACTCCTTCCCCTCGCCCATGATGTTACCTGAACTTCCCTTAGACTGTGGCACCATTCGATGAAGAGAAAGAGAAGCAGGAAAAATCCCAAAGGACCAATATTTTCTCAAAACGAACCATGTTAACATAAAAAAGGCTGTTTGAAATCAGAGATCCAGAATTGCATAAAATCAGAAAATGAAAGCATGCTTTCCCTCCCTCATCCACCCGTCTGCTATCAATTGAGAAATGAGACCTTCAAAGAAAATAAGAACACATCACCATCCTTTGCAGATCCAAGTACTAATGAGCAATCATCAATGCCACTACTTGCTTGATTGCTAGCATTATTACTATTATTCTAATAATACTATCTTTAGCCAATTTAACCTATAAATATTGCAGTTTCCAATTGTTCAGGCTAATAGTTATCAATTGCTATTTTATACAACCAGCATGTGGGAGAGGAGGTTCCATCTGTCTGACCCAAAAGAAAGCATGTCTGAAGGTGGGGGCTCAGGAGGGTCTGAGAGACCAGCAGGTCTATGCTTGGTCTATTCTCTGCCCGGAACACTAATCTATCTGTGCCAGTCCCCGCCTCCCACTCTTTCTCTGCCTGGATCACCCAGTTCAGAACTGGGGAAGTCAAGCTTATCAGCTTGCAGTAGTTTCAGACAATTAAAAAGAAGCACCTTTTTTTTTTTTTTTTTAAATACATAAGACCCTTTCCTCATAACTGGGGTGCTTTTCACTGAGAAGTAGCTCAGGGCATAAAATGTTGAAAAATGTGAGGTGAGTCATCACCCATATCCGCTCTGAGGCCAGCATCTCAGTGCTTCCCATTTGATTTTCCCCAGGTTTGAGGTCTGCAAAACAGAATGGAAAACATACATATAGGCTCTCACTGGAACACAGTGGCAAATATACAGAATATATCTGAGCAGAAAAGCCTATGCCGTTGCTGGGCCCTCCACCTCTTCAGCTGGGAATAAGCCAGCTCACGACTCCCTAGCTCCTGAACTGTTGTGACATCTCAGGGTTGGAAGAGGATTTGGACATCATGTAGCCACATCTCTGCCCACAAATCTCCCTGAGGAATGACATCATCTCAGCTTGAGCACCTCCAACCACAAGGAGCTCACACATCCTCCTTCCATTATTTGAGAATGTTTTTCCTTGTGTTAAGGCACAAGGTGACACCATGCATTGATTAGCAGCATGGGTTTGGGAGTCAGCCAGATCAAAGGTCTAATCCTAGCTCTCCATGTTGCTAGCTGTGTGACCATGGGCTGAGGCTTAACTAAGCTCATGTGCCAGAGTTAAGCTTTTCCTAATGGGTAAAGGGATCATAGGTACTACTTACTTCAACCCCACCAGTGTGGGTTGGTCAAGGAACTCCTTGTAGAGCATAGCCAGGTCCTGGTATATAGGATCCACTCAATTCCTGCCACACAGAAGTGTGTTACTGCTATTATTGGTGTCGTTCTCCCTTCCATGGTGGCAAAGAACAAATCTAACACTCTTGTCCACTGTAAGTATTTGAACACTGTTGACATGGGCTTCTGAGTGTCCTATACCAGTTCTTTCAATTTTATCCAGAAATATTCAGAGTTCCATTCTTTCTCCTCCAATCCTTTAGAGGTCTCTGTGCCCCCAGGAGTCCTCTCCAATCCCAGTCTGCCCACTGTGGTCCTGGGTGGGGCAGGTGTCCTGTGAATCAGAGGATTATTTTCTGTCTGCTGAGAAGTTTGAGAGCCCATTGCATTCTTCTTTGAGCCTCTCTCACCCAGTGCATCCCAGTCCCTCCTCCACCGTTAGCTAGGGTGAAGCATCTTTTGACTGATGGTTTGTGTAGCCATCGACAGACACATCCATGGAGGCAGTGTGGTGTGGACTTCAGTAGATGCTCAGAAACTGGCTTTAGTGAGTGGCCAGTGGAAACCATGAATGCCTGTGTGTGGGGGAGTTGGCACCATCATCAGAGTCCCATCAAAATGTCCCTCTTGAGTGTGTCTCTAGACTGCATATAGATCTAGTTTGCTTATAGTTTCCTCCTGAATGAAACTGGGTAGATTCTTGAGCTAACCTCCTCTCATCTTTGAACAGTGATAAGCTCAGATTTCATAGAGAGGCTGAGCCTGTGAACAGCATCTGGGGAAGTTTGGTACATTCTAGAAGAGGCCCCTGACTCCATGAGAAGACCCCAGTCTCTACTTCTGACCTGGAACCACACAGGGGCCTGAGGGCCCCCAGCACCATGCTTGCGACATAGCCACAGGTGACTTAGGGCTACCCCATGATGGAACTCTGCACTCTGCCAATTCGGAGCAAAAAAGAAGAGGACTGTATTTCTGAGAGCCAGAGTTGTTGTCTAGAGTGGTCATGCATTACTATGCTGCTCCTTGATGTTAACAGCACCGTTAAACACAGACCTCTCTCTGTATGTACATGTGTGCAAAGTAAACAAAGCTGCAAGAGTTAGTCTCGTCTCAACGCAGTGTATCATTAACCAGAGCAGTGTTGGGGCACTGGCATGCATGACTCTGAAATGCCCACTGCGACCTGATTCATGGACATTGGGGGCTTAGATGAGTAAGTCTCTGTTGTCCTCCTCCTCCATCTCAGCCCGAAGACAAAGTACAACTTAAGAGAGTTTTACCAAAACCCATCAGGTGAAGGGGAAGCTGGTATGGAATATCTGCCAGTGGTCTAGAAAGGAGACCAGAACTCACAAGAAAATCCTAGGGAAAGATTTTTAGTTAGTCATCTTTTGTGGGTTGACTGAAAAACATTATTTGGGGGGGGGTGGATAGATAGGAACACTGAGGGTCTTAGGAGATGTAGTCCCTGCCCACCCCTCTTACTTTATCTTACTTATCTTACTTCAAAGTTCAGCGTGCTGAACCATGTTGGCCTTTGTCCTGTGTCTTTAACTCCCCCACTCTTACCTGTCCCAGGGCCTTTGCACGTGTCCCTTTCTAGAATGTTCTCCCCTTACTCAACTTAACTGACTTTCCTTGACCACTTTACACAAAATCACCCTCACTTCCCAGTTTGTCTCTATATCTTCCATCTTGCTCCATTTTTTCATAGCACTTCCTCAATCTGAAATAAGCTTGTTTATTTGTTTATTTATTTTCTGTCTTCCCTGACCAGAACATTATCCCCAAGAAAGTGGAAACTTGGTCTCTTTCATACCCCAGTGCCCTGCATATAGAAGGCACTCAATAAAAATTAAATGAATTAATAACACTATCACAGTCTTTCAGCATTCTTAATGAGAAGGAAAAACCTTCCATGAATTCCAAGTATGGAGAGAAGAGGAAATAAAGCAGAAAATGGAAGAATTGTTAACTGTCACATTAGCCTGAGATTAGAACAACTAGAAAAGTGAAATCTGAATGCCTAATTATAAAATGCGAGCAAAAGCAGTTTTCAAATAGGAACAGGATTATGTCCTCAGGAAGCAGATGGATTGTAAAATGCCAAGGATGGCTACTTCACACCCCCTCAAGACCTGTGCCCAGTTCCTTACTGGAAGGACAGCATGGTTTTTCAGCCCATCCCGAGAACCTTTCAACCAGCAACACTTCAAATAAAAGCACAAAAGAAGCAGAGGATTCTTGCCATGTACAGCATCTGGGCAGAAATAAGAACATCTGTTCTCAGCATGAGCCCTATTAGCTTCATCATTTGGCTTTCACGGGAAAAAATGCACAATTATGATACATGGGTGTAATTGGTGGCAAGGTAGCAACTTGTGCTCTGCAGCAGGCTGTGTGCTCAGGGCAGACGTGGCTGCTGGGGAGGAGGGACATGTGCCAAGGGACACATGCCATGCCAGCAGCCATGGCCGACTAACCTGGAATCAGCAGTCCCAGCTTCTAGTGTCAGGGGCCATCTGGGGACTGGAAGAAAGGGAGTGAGTCAAGGGAGGAAATGGGAGGAAAGGGTGGGAGGAAGGAGGAGACAAGCAGGGAGAGTGGAGAGAAGGAGGGCAAGGGATGGGGGGTGGCACAAGACAGCAGGTGCCTAGACCTGAGCTGGACAGAAGGACACAGTGTGAGGGAGGGGCACAGAGGGAGAGAAAGGCTCACTCCACCTGGCAGGTGACAACAGTGGCCATGTCCCTGCACTAAACCAAGATGGCCTCTCCTTGTACCACAGCAACTCTACTTCCCAGATGGGTGGCCTCAGGCACACTGCCTAAGCACTTTGTGCCTCCATCTTCTCAGTCTGTGAGAGGTAAAAGGCGTGGCACCTACAGCAGAGGGTCAAAGTGAGGGGAAGGAGTTGATGTGCATGAAGGACTCAGAGCAGCACTGGATGCCAAGTGAGCCATCAGAAAAATGTCCACCACCATTAGTGCTATTATTGCTACCACCATCATCATCATTGACAAGATCTCATTGACTCCTGACAGCATGAGGAGCTAAGTACTGGTCTTATTCCCAAGTCACAGAGCAACTGTGTGTAGATGAAGGGCTTGGCCTCAGCTCTGTCTCCAGAGCCCAAGCTTCCCACCAGCTATCATGCAGGACTCTGCTACCTCCCTCATCCCCCTTGAGCTTCCTGCTGCTCTAGTGCAAATAAGCCAAAATCACCGTAGGCTACAACTATCTTCTCAATTGTTATGTGGCAGACCAGAAGCAGACTTTTATCCTAGGCCCAGTTATTACAAATGGCACTACCTGCCCTTTAAGGAAACAGGGTTGAAATGAGATAGACATGAGTTCATATCCCAGCTCCACACTCAAAAGCAGAGAGAGAGGCAAATGGCCTCCTGGCTAAGCCAGTGCTCTCTGCTAGAAGCCAAACCCAAGATGTCCCCAGAATGGTGGTGAGGGTGAATGAGGACCTTGTAGAAACTTCACAGCCTCTGGCATTTGGCACATAGCAGCTCTTCGCACCATTATAAGCCAACACACTTCCCGTGGAAGCTGAGCACTTGAGGTGATGGGAAAGGAAGTTGGGGAGACAAACATGAAGAGGACAAGGGAAGTGTCCGGCAGATGGCAAGCCTTGGAAGCAGGGACTGGGGTGACAGATGGGCAGGGGGTGATGGAACGGGGCAGCTCCAGGGAGACGGAGAACTCTGTTCACCTTGGTATCCCAAGAGTCTCTCCGAATGATAGCTGGATGCTCCCAACAGCCAAAGGAAGCTTCAGCCCAAGATTAAACGATGTACAGAATATTCTACATCAGAGGCCAGAGATTGACAGACTTCTTACCAAGTTGTTAAAGTTTTATAAAAGGTGTGTAAAAGGGACAATGTTTCTAATATCCAAAAAAACCCCACTACGCAGAAAGATTCATACTCAATGACTCTAATAAAATTGAGGAGTTGCCATTTATATTTAGTGTATATTTAGTGAGGTCCCTCATCTTGGAAGGTGCTCTCCTGGTGTTTTAGCCACATGGGTGCTAGCACATGAAAAGCTGTTCAATCTCTGGCAAGTTGCCTAATATCTTTGAGCCTCCATTTTCTCATCTGCAAAGGAAATGTAACAGTAGAACCTTCGTCATAGGTGGCTGTACAACTTAAAATGAGATGACACATGCCAAAACGTCAGCATGGTGCCTCACACGTGGAGGGAACTCAGTCAACGTGAGCTAAGATTCTGACTGCCATTTGCATTATTGTGGGACAGTTACAACAGACGGTGTCACCAGAAGGCTCAAGAGTCAAACAAACTCGATTTCTGGAAATTATCCAAGGAAAGTAGTCAAAAATATCAACTCTGTCCTCTGCCTCTTGTCCTACATCCACTGGTTTCCAAGACCTTTCAGCTCCACATTGTAAGAACATCTGTTCCCTGCTCTGTCCTGTCTTCATTGGGTTTTCCTCATCTCTCACAGGATCGACCTCAACCAGCTGCAGGGGCCCCCTCAGAGGAGCCTGCTGCTAGCCCACTTAATCCATCTCACACACAGAGGCTGAGTACTAGCCCATCTTCAAAGTGTTAGCTTGTATTAACATTTGATGCATGCACATTTTTTCCTTCTACTACATAGTATAACTGCATCTGCTTTCATTTAAAAAATCATTTCAATCACTAACTGTTTGGTTAAATGGATATTCCCAAAACTACCCAAACCAGCTACAGCAGCCTTGGTAACTAGTGCATGGTAGAGACTCAGCAAATGGTTCTGGACTTGAACCACAGATGTGGAGGGGGGAGAAAAAAGCCTAGATAAAAAGACGAGGTATTGGTGTGCAAACTTGTCAATAATTGGCAAATGAGGATGGTGAGATTATGGCTATATTTTTGTCTCAATTTCCCAAGCATAGGGACAAATATTTTCTCTGATCTTAATCATTGAAAACGTATCATTAAGACACAAAGGTGCATGGAAGTGTTGTGTAGACACCACATAGCACAGCATCCTTTGGTTGCTGCCTGTGAGCACTGTTTGCAAAGCCCAGTGTGGTTTTTGATCAGTGTTTCTGCCCCGGGAAAGAACAGGTGCCCGAAATTGGACAGATCACATGCCACCTGAGTATACAACCTTCAAGAACAATAACCTCTGAAGTCAGAAGAAGACACAACCATGCATGCCCCAGTATCCAGCAATGGCCGCCCCCCACACCTCCCACCCAGGCCAAAGGGGATTAGTGCAGGACACACTGCGCCTCTGGCCTGCCTTGTGGATGTGTATCAGAATCTGTGCTTGCCCTGGCTTCCTCTTCAATAACATGGAAGGGAGGCCACTGCTCCCGACTTACTCAACGCAGCGGACTGGCTCATCAGTGATAATCTGGCAGTTTCCAGACACAAAATAATATTCCTGGGACTTGCGGCCAAGAAGCGGTTTATCCTGTATCCCTTCTCACTTGTGGGTGAGGAAAGACAGCATCAGATTGGTGGAGTCCAGTGTTGCAAGCCATGATTTATTTGCTCTTAGCAACCATGGCTGCAGCTTAGTGACATGTGCAAGCCGAACATTCTCATCAAGTATGTGTTTTCTTCAACTGTTTGCCCTCTGGGTGCTGCAGGCTGGGTTGGCATGCCGCCGGAAGCTGACAGCTCCTACTGGCACCATCCGCCGACAAGAGGCCTCAGCCTCAGCCAGTCACAGGCACCAACGACCCCACCTGTTCTGCATCGGGCTCTGTAGCTCCTGTCACCATTGCCAGGGAACCACCCCCCCCCCAAACCTTAGTCATTGCTCCCCTTCGCAGAGCCCCACCAGCAGAAGGAAGATGCTTTTCCTTTTTCTGTAAAGCCTCACTTTTGTCTTTTTCAGTTTCATTTCCTGTTTGCATGAAAAGCCAATGAGGCAGACAGAAGAGGACCCATCCCGGGCATTCATTTCCTAGAGCCTGCGGTGGGACCAGGACCCGTTTGGACAACTGTGGACGTGCGTGGCCTCAGCCTGAGCCCCTGGTACCCGAAGCTATTGACGCATGGTGCATGCGGTGAGGTCCAGGCCCCATCACCAGGAGCCATGACCTTGTACAAGAGAAGCACAAGATCTTCTGAATTCTGGTGGACCCTTTGCAGGATCCGGGACCACAGGACTCTTCCACAGGTCTCAACAATGAGCAAAAAGAAAAGAAACAAGCAATCCAAAGTAAGGAAAGAAAGAAATGACATTTAGGGGAAAGGCACTGGACTTGGATGGGTAGGCATGGATTTATATCCCAGTTCCTGCACTAACTAGCTGAGAGGTCCTGGGCAAGTTACTTGATCCCTTTGAGCTTTAGTTTCCTCCTCGGTGGGGGGGGAGAAAAAGGAGGGATAACTTCATGAATCTCATAGAATTTATGCTAAGAATTAAATGAGATAATTCATATAAACTCCTATCTGATAGTACATGCTTAATAGCAGATGTCATTCATATTTGTGTTCTTGCTTTAAATTTTTCAGTGAAGAAATGCACATGGATAGGACATATTTCAGATCACTTTTGTTGCCTCCCAACTTTTGCCTTATGTCATTACTTCCATGAAAAGAGCCCTTAGACCTTCCCCGTCTTCCTCCTCCCCACCCAACCTAATGTGCCCATCCTCACCCTTGGTGCCTGCAGCTGTCTGTACTAAGCCTATAGACGTGTAGGTCCTTGTTCTTTGTTTTTCCTCAGACTGCTCCTCAAAGGCTGGGCCTGTGCTCTTCCTAGCTCCATGGCATCTCCAGTACTGCTCCCCACATACTAGGTCCTCAACATGGCGCTCGCTGAGTGGAATTCATGCCTTAACTCTGGTTACTTGAAACATGAACTATTGATTTCACAGGCTGAGATCTTTGAAGATTTTCAAAGTCTCAGAATCACTACCCAGTCAGAGAAGTTCAAAGAATGAATTTATTGACCGTCTTATTCGGCTCTCAAAAGTCATTTGCACTTCAGTCAGGAAAGGCCAGGGGAAAGGTTGTTCACTGGGGAGCTTTTGCCTCTTCACAGACTGTCTGATATCAGAGGAAAGGAACATCCCTTGGTCTGCACGTGGATCATATGAACACCATGAACATAAAACTAGCCCTTCCTACAGGCACCCAGTATACTCAATTCTTGCTCCCTACAGCAAGGGACTGTGCAGCACTGGAACAGCAAAGCTGGCCCACTCCATTGAGCCCCATGTGGGAAAGCTTAGTGCCCCATCCTGGGGCCTCAGTCTCCCTTCTGTACCGAGAGGTTTGGAATACTGGTATACCTGGAAGCCAAAACTTGCAAAGATTAAGTCAGTATTTCTAGAGAGGCTTCACTCCCTATGCTCCCCAACTCCTTCCAGATTCTCTCTTTTTGTACGTAACTGCTTATAATTGACTTTCGGGTTAAGATGGAATTTGGTGCTCCCTGTAAAGTAATACTATTAATGTCAATTAGCGATGATACAAAGTCCTAACACACATGTGCGCGCGCTCACACACACACACACACACACACACACGAGTTAAGAAAACCCTCTATGCAGTGCATTAATTGAGAAAGCCACATTATGTACAGGCTTTTCGAAAGAAGCCATTTACTATAGTGACCTAAAATTTCACAGCCTGTTCCTGGCTTCCAAATAGGACCCACCTGATACCACTGCTGTGTCAAACCAGCCAGAAGATAGGGAGATGAGAGAGTCATGGGTCAGAACCCAAAGAGATAGAAATAGAAAACCCTAGAATGTCTGCTCCTAGATTCTGATGGCATCGGTGACAGGCAGCCCATTGCAGACAGAGAAGCTGTCCATCATATGTTGCTAAATGGAGAAGATACAGCTTCCCTCCCTTCCAGGCCATATAAAACCCTAATTCTTTACAAATTTTCCTGAGATTCACATAAAAAAAATCATCAGGTGGCACTCCAAAGCCAGATACTTGTAGATCTTAGAAACAAGCTAGAAACTGGTCTCAGGGCCGCTCAGAAAATGAGGGTATTTGGGCAAGGCCCAGGGCTGGGGACTTCAGCAGTGGTGGGTTAGACCCCAGGGCTGGAAATCAACAACTTGCCCCAGGGGCTTGAGACTGGGAGGGACCCAAGTTCCCAGAAAGGGCAGTGCTGCTCCAGTCGGACAACCCAGGCAGTTTGCTCTCAATTATCCACCCCATGTGTAATTTCAGGAAAACTTCTTTTGTAAATTGCAGATTTTTTGACACTTAACTCAGGCAAAATGAGTTGTCCAAAAGTGATTTCATGCCCAAGTAAACCTGTCATCTTCACTCCTAGCCTTTTTCCTTCCCTTCTTACAGAGAAAAAGGATTCAGACATTTTCCAAGAGAAGATAAATTCCTAAAGCTGAAAGATTGGAGTTTTTAAGTTGGCTTAAAACACTGAACCTAAGAAGGGGGTTCTCGAGTTGGCAATTCGCTTCCCTCCCACATCCCTACTAAATCACCACAACTCCAGAGGCTCTGACTCAAAGAATGTGTAAGACTGAGCCTCATCTCATAAACACACCATTTTCATGCCCCATGTTCTAGATTCCTTGTTAGCACAGTGCAACTCAGGGTCAGGGCAAATAAGGTAAGGAGACCATTCAAGTTCAAGTTCTGAAGCTGTTTTTTTCTCTGCTCAAGTTTAGGTAGAGGCCAAGAGGGCTGTTTTCACTATTGTTTCAAACTAAACTGCTGACAACTAAGAAGTATGAACACTTGGCAGAGTTTCAAACTCCAACAATAAGCAAATGGCATGGCGAGATTGTTTTGTGTTGCTTTTCTATGGAAGAATGCCTTTCTACCTTGTGATAGTCCAGAAAGCTATGGGCACTCAGGTGGCCTCCCCAGTGGCCCTTGGTTCAGCCTGCTCAGGCAGGTTAACCCCAGGGGTCCAGAGGCACTTGGTGTAGGGGACCACTGGCAGCCCAAGGGGCGTGCTGGGGAACAGGTGTCCTCCTTCCTCTGGAGCCGGGGAGGAGGGGCCTCTGCTAGCCTGGCTGCTAACAGGAACTATGATTGGAACAGATTACCAAAACTGTCACAAGAGCCGAGGATGATTGAAAATCTTGGCTAACTGGAGAGCACCAAGCAGATTCCAGAAGGGTTATCTCCTTTCTCCTCTTTAACCCCTACTTGTCCCCAAGTCCAAAATTGATACAGTTAGCCTCCACCTGCATTCACTCATTCACTCTATACCACACCCTCCCACACCTCCCTCGTCCGTTTCACCCATGCTCCAGATCTTTCCCAGTCCCCTCTTCTCTCAAAACCTCTAATTGTGTGTACTAGTTCCTCTGGGCTCTGTCATCACTCAATGGAAGCTGAGTTATCTGATAAAGTCATTTCAATTAATGTGCCAAGTCTCACAGGGGATATATGCATTCACTGGGTTCTTTCTAGAGAAGATGCGTTAACCAGAGAAGTGACTTTAGGTATGGGAGACCAGGGACTGGAATTTTGGGGGGCATGAATTAATCAGAAGTCTTTCAATGACAAGTAGCAAAAAGCCAGCTGAAACCAATTTGAACAAAAGAAGGAGTTAATTGGCTTATGTGACGGGGAAGGGCAGGGGTGGAGGTAGCCTCTAGCCCAGATGGAGAGGATCCCTGTCAGGACCTGCATTGACTCCCATCACAACCCTTGCCTACAGCGGGCCCAGTTTTGATCAGCTTCTCCACTTGGCATGGGCCATGCAGGTGTATAGCTTCCATCAAGAGAAAAGACTTCTTAGCATCTTGGGAGAAGGATTCTGATTGGCTCAGCCTGAATCACGTGCCCATCCCTGGGCTAATCGCTGTGGCCAGGAGATTTGACCAGAGTTTTCATTTTCTGTTGCCATGCCAAGGGGCTTTAAAAAGGTCACATTTATTAACTTCTGGTTCTGGGGCTCAGAAGTCCAGCAGAGTTTCCCCCTGACTAAAATCCAGATGCTAGAAGGATCCGTTCCTTTATGTTGGCTCTAGGGGAGAATCTACCCTCTTACTTATTCAGTTTCTTGCTAGAATTTATTCCCCGTGTTTGTCCATCTGCAGTCCCTGTTTCCTGTTTCTTTCCTCATCTGTGGGCCATCCTCAGCTTCTAGAGGCCACTTGGAAGGGTCCATGTGATTACTTTGGACCCACCTGGATAATCCCAAATAAACTCAACATCCTAAAGTCCACAACCCTAATTCCATCAGCAAAATGCTCTTCCCATGTCATGGCAGTGTGTATTAAAGAGCAGACTCGGGTTCTGAGAATAAAGCGTCACCATCTTTCGGGAAAAGGGAGCGGCATTATTTAACTCTCACAGCCAGGTTTTGGTCATATCTCCACCTGTGTAGCCAGAGCATGGGCTGGTGTGACGGACAGCTCCAATACAACCTCGTGGAAGGAAGAATAAGTTCCCTAGTGAAGAACAAGATGCTGTTAGCAGTGGGAGGAAAAAGAGAGAAATGCCCACTATGAGGCAGAATGGGCCTTATTCCACATTTATGTCACCACTCCAAAGTGTTGGTGGGCTTTTTGGTAGGAGTTTTAATATTTCCAATGGCAAGTACCTAAAACATGTTTTCATGAATAAATGAATGGAGGAGAGGGGAGGCAGATCAGAGGCAGAGAATTAATCTGTTATCAAGTTTACCCATCTTGAAGTGCTAGAACTTTGTTGGGCTTGACTATGAGAGACACAGAGGAAACAGAAACTACTCATAGGAATTTGGCCTAAAGCATCATGCTCACATATGGCAATAGAAGACAGCCAAGAAGTAAGGGGGGACTGGGATCTGGCCCAAAACTCATGTGTTCAAGTAGACCAGGGGCTGGAACTGAGGAGGTTTAGCCAGGGAAGCTAAATACAGCAACCATGGGATGTCAGATTCTGGACTGTTAGTTGAGACATATTGGCTATGGTTCAAATTCCTATAACCAGCCTTGGGTCAGTGAAAAAAGAGAGTAGGACTATTAAGAATATCAGTGTAGTGCTCACCACCAGTCCCCATCCCATGTCCACCCCCGACATCCATAACCAAACACAGCACTCTGCAAATGAGCCCTGGCCATCCTCAGAATCCTCAAGGCAGCTCTCCAACAACCCCTACTAATTAATCCAAGTCACAACATGTATTAAAACGCCTTGGCCATTCTAGAGTTAGATAATTTCTAAGCTTTCCAGCTTCACATTTTATATTCTAAAGTTCTAATATAGGTTGATTGCTTAGGACAAAGGGAGACCTAGACTCCCCCTTCCAAACTCCTATGGCTGGATAAGAACAAAAACCTCCTTGTGGAAAAGGTAGATGGAGCTGAACAAACTTCATGACTTAACCCCAGTGATCAACAACAGTTTCACCAAGAATTCAAATCAGAAATAAAATAAATCTTCCTCCTCACCCGAAGTCAAGACCCACCACCTGAGTGCATTACAGATGCTTCCCAGGGTGTTTCACGATCCTGGATGTACAGGTGATTGTCCTGAGATTACATGCATAAGCAATCTGAGCTTGGGGCAGGAAGAGATGGTGCAGATAAACTGAGAAATGCTGTAGGTCACTGCCCTAGAGTCTCTGCAATAGGGATTAGCAAATGGGAAATTTATTAGGGTGTGGTCTCTGGGTTCATACCTGTCAGGAAGGAAGAGAGTAGGATTGACTGGAGGGTAGTATTGACTATGGACTCAGCAAAGATCTCAACTGACTGTGTGGTGAGTTCTGAAGCTGGGCTGGACTTTCAGAGATGTCCCCAGTTGAGACAAGGAGGTCAGACCTTTCTCTGCCTCCATTTGTCTGCCAGGCATCTGATGGAGGCTGCCCCCAGGAAGGGTGCAGTTCTTGGGGGAAGAGGCAGTCTTCATAGACTTCTTACCATTATGCAATAATTTTTTTTAAGGCTTGTTAATCATGTAATATAAATATTCTGTATTCCCTATCCCAGAGAGGGCTGACAGAGGAGCACACTCAGAGTTGAGGGAATATTTCAATCTGGAAGGAGCCACATACATAAGAAAAGAAGAAATGGGGTCTCCCATCTGCATTGCCTCTTTCGGTGACCAGTGTGCCCATGGATACTACTTTGTATTTTTTACTAGCACTGTAGAGACTATCCTCTGTGACTTATACAGTCTGTAGTTTCTTTAGATGTTGACCAATGGCCAATGTTCTGGTTGCACTCAGTAAAAATTACCATGAGTAATATGGTATAATGACATAACTGGTATGGAAGTTTCACTCTGGTGGACAAATGTCATGAGTAATTTTAACGTTAATTTTGTAATAAAAACATTGGTGGACAAATTATATTATCCACGTCATATAAGTTATGTAAAGATAATATATTCGTTTTCTAGGGCTGCCATAACAAAATGCCACAGACTGAGGGATCTGAACAACAGAAGTTTACTTTCGCACAGTTCTGGAGCCTGATAATTCAAGATCAAGGTGTTGGCAGGTTTGGTTTCTCCTGAGGCCTCTCTTCTTGGATTTGCAGATAGCCACCTTCTCCCTGTGTCTTTATGTTGCTTTTCTCTGTGTGTGCACATCTCTGGTATCTCCTCATCTTCTTATAAGGACATGAGTCCTTTCAGATTAGGATCCTATCCTTACAACCTCACTCAACCTTAATTACCTCTTTAAAGACCCCATCTCCACATACAGTCACATCGCCGGGTAGGGCTTCAACATACGAATTTGGGGAGAAACAATTCGGTCCATACATATAGACTAGCAAAAACATTTGAACACACTCTACCCATTAGCCTATGGATGAATGAATGGTAGAATGTAAGATTTATATGTGGAGGCAATTAAAAATACATTTTGAGATTTTGGGGGATCTCCCTTTGTTCTTCATTGCTTCATTGTGGAGATTTTATTGGTTAGATTAGGATTTGGAAAACATAAAAAAGTTCAAATTAAAATAAAAATCAGGGGTGCCTGGGTGGCTCAGTGGGTTAAAGCCTCTGCCTTCGGCTCGGGTCATGATCCCAGGGTCCTGGGATTGAGCCCCTCGTCGGGCTCTCCTCGGCAGGGAGCCTGCTTCCTCCTCTCTCTCTCTCTGCCTGCCTCTCTGCCTACTTGTGATCTCTATCTGTCAAATAAAATAAATAAAATCTTAAAAAAAATAAATTTAAAAAATTAAAAAAAATAAAAATAAAAATCACCCATGTTCCTATCTCCCATTTTAAAAAATATAACATTTCACATATTTCCTTCTAGTCGTTTTTCTCTGCTACATATGAATTTCTTTTATGGATTGGATTATATTATATATGCATCTTGTATCTACATTTTTACTACATATCATCATTTTTTCATTGCTCAATTTTAAGACAATATACTCCCAATTTAATTGTCTGATGTTTTATTTTATGAACTACTGCACCAAATATTTGCATGTGAATATTTTCCTGAACGTCTGACTTCCTAATATATGTATTTTTATAATCGTTTTTTCTTTCCTTCCTTTCTATGCAAATTTTCAACATTCTTTTAGGCCCATTTCAAGCCCTTCCTCCTTGAGTAAAGTCTTCCCCAGCATGTTTGGGGCATAATAACTTGGTCTTCCTTTGGATTTACATAATATGCGTTCTATATTATTTGTTCAATCCTATCCTTCTTGTGATTGCTCTTGAGCTACTGTCACATGGTATTTTTGTTTTAAAGCTTGCTTCCTCAATGATTGTAAGCCTCTTGAGTACAAAAATTGCACCTTAAATGCTCACTATGCTATAGGCAATCACTTCTCACCGACTGTTGGGCTGACTGATTAGTTTGCTGCTGGCTTTGGTGCTTTCTGGAAATGAAGACTCAATCTCCAGTTGTCCGTGGAAATAACTTTTCCCCGTACTTATCCTTTGGAGGGTATGTGGCATTTCCACAGCAGGACTAAATTGGATGCATTGTGTTTCTTTGTGTTATCCTGATTTTCCTGCTCTGTGTGCCTTGACAGCAGGATAGTTCTATTATGCTATATCCTATTGTGTTATTATAATGGCTTAATTACTGTGTATGGGCTCCTAACTGAGAACTGGGGAGAGGGTAAATTCTATAAATAAAATGTGCTATTGGTGACAGTAATATACCTCCGGGTTTAGTTGTGTCTCCATTGCACAGGGTCACATTAAGATTCCAAGTGTTGCCAAATATATGTTATAGGTAAAGAATCTATTTTAAATTCTTTTAGAGGGTGAATTAAGCTTCAGTCAAAACATGCTCCAGAAAGAGGAATCTGGATGTTGGGATGTGTCCCGTCCCGTATGGCAATCTATCCAAACATGTTTTCTCCCTGTGCAGTAGAAGACAGCACTGTTCAAAGCCTAGAAACATCTAGAAGAAGGTATTCTTTATGCCTAATCTGGACCCCCCTCAAAATCCTTAGATTATCATTGCTAAACCAAATTTATCACTATTTAAAATGTATACAAACTGTATCTGGATCAATAGGATGGGCATAACACATTGCTGTAAATCACTAATAGGCCAAACCCAAATGACTTTCACTATTTAAAACTGAAGTGGCCGGAGGAATGAAGGAAGTGGAGGAAGACAGGAGGGAGGGAAGAAAGGAGGGGGAGGAGGATGCAGGGAGGGAGGGAAGGGGCTCTATGTGCATATATCCATAACGTCAGAAAAATCTGCCATTTTGTTACCTTTGCTTTTGAAGCTTTGTTAAATTTAAATCTCAGGTCACGTGAACCATTGTAAGTATAGGTAGAGAGCGTACAATCAGCCAGTGGAGGGCATCATTTTTGACATTGCTTCTTTGATACAAGTGATACGGTGAAAGAAAGAATATTGTGTCGTGTTTTAAAATATTTCAGCTTTCATTTTAAAAAATGAATGGGAAAGCAGATAACTTCATCCCTCCCAAGGGACCATCCACTCTGACAACCTTGAAATTCAGACCCCCCACGCCTACGCGAAGGGATGAAGGAGGTTCAGGAAGGGGATGAGTCTTTTAAAAAAATGATTCTTATGCTTGACTGGACCATTCTGAGGCATCCAATGCCATCCTTCCATGCAAGTCATACTGGAGCGTCATGTCTGGACTCCAGCCTGAATAGGAACAATGAAATGATTGCTCTGATAATTCATGGAAAGAACAAAACATCATTTGACTAACCTACATCCATCCTGAGAGTCACGTGTGCTGGATTTTTGTCCAGTTGGTGGCTTTCGTCCTTCACCTCCTGCTCCAGGTGCAGACTCCACCAGAAGTTCCAGTGTTTTCAAGGAGTGGGCCTTCACGAGGGTGAGAAAAAGGTGACGGTGCAGAGGAGCAGGAAGGCTAGGACCAGAATGACACCATGTATCTGCACCTCTCCTCCCTAAACAAGAGCTGAAAGGAGAGTACATCCATGAGGAAATGGGCCTGTGGTCCCGCCAGGGAGAGGTGAGGAAGACACCTGCCCTGGGCACAAAATTTAAGGGGTTCCCCAAAACTCAGCAATCAAGACAAAAGCCTTTCTCAACAACGTTTTTAAAAAATCAAATCCGTGCTAAAACTCCATGATAAACAGATTATCAACATTTTAGACAGATCCAACTCTGCATTTATAGGACTCTGCCTCATTGGCTTCATTCTAACTCCAACCCTGGGTCTACTGGACCATCTGCAACAAATTTAAAGATGTTCTCTCAGTTACAAGAAGAAGAAGAAGAGGAAGAAGAAGGAGGAGGGGGAGGAGGAAGAGGAGGAGGAGGAGAAAAAGAAGAAGAAGAAGAAGAGGAGGAGGAGAAGGAGGAGGAGGAGGAGGGGAGGGGGAACATGGGGGGGGAGGGGAAAGTAGAAAAAGGAGGAGAAGGAAGAGGAGGAGAAGAAGGAGAAGAAAGAGGAGAAAAAGAAGGAGGAGGAGGCAGAGGAGAAGAAGAAAGAAATGAAAAACTCTGAAAGGTCATCTTTGCAGCACTCACATGGACTATCCTTGCCTCTGTGCCTGAGGGAAAGGCTCCAATCATGGGGAAAAGAGGTAGAAACAGAGAAAGAAGACCTCAGTGAGAGTTGGCAGGAGATGAGGGAATTGGTAGACCCAAGGACCTAAACACAGATTAAAATCTGATTTGGGGAACAGAATGGATTGGTGCTAAATGAACACTCCAGAAGCAGGAATATGCTGAGTAGGGACTGTAGTCTTCCAGACTCTTCAAGTTTATGAACCTCTTATTGGGCTCAGTCCACATCTCAAGTTACCCAGCTCTTTGGGGTTTTGCTAATCTCCCGTGCCCTAGGCCATATGATTGACAAACCTGTCTTGGGGAAAATGTAATAATGAAAGGACAGAGAAAGAAGTACGAGAACATTAGTACAGGTGGAAAGTAAGCATAGGTGCCCGCCACCACCAACAGTAACTTGGAAATTAGGTCAGTAATATGAAGATCAATATAAATGATATTCAAAGTCAATCATAAAGTGAAAACATCTCAGGAGAGCAAAATTTGATTGTAACTCTAGTATATTAAAAAAAAAAAAAGTTTATGAGTGACAAACATTTTCTCCTTGACCAAACTTTCTCCACTGAGGCTCCTCTGAGTAAATTTTCAGCAAGGCCTGACTTTTGGACTTCCAGGTTCCTCTGTGCATTTTTTGGTTTTAGCAAGAATCCTGAGAAGTCATTTTAACCAGAACCCCCCACCCTTGATATCTTACCACTTCGATATGGGATCGGGTTCTTCATCCTCCACCACTCCCCAGCTGATGTCTGGTCACCTGGCCTGCCTTCAGCAAGAACCCCATTAGATCAGCTTAGCCAGAACTTCCCCTGATCCCTGATGTTCCCTCTTAGAAATTTTCCATCCACTGACACCCATCCCGATCCTTGGCTATAAATTCCCACTTGCCCAGGCTGTCTGTATTCAGGGGTTGAGTGCAACCTCTCTCCCCCAGTGCCAGACCCCATTTTCTTGGGTCCCACACCTGTTGCCATGGAACCACTACTTGAATAAAGTTTTTAACAAGTGTCACTGAGCATGAACTTGGGCTGGTCTACATGGAAAAGACAATTTTATTAGAGGCCATCAAAAGACAGAATGTTGGTTCTTTACATCCTATCACACAGTAAGCAGGTAGAAAGCATTCATGGGTCTAAATGGCAAGTCTGGGCAAGTAAATTAGAAGTTTTGTTTAGGCGACTTCTATCTTAGATTTCTATTTTTATAGTAACAGTATTTTAGTAAGAGTGACACATATGTCAATAATAAGAAGGCTTAGTTAGCAATGGAAGCATAGAATAAGGAGATTAACACAGAAAAAAAAAACAACATGGGGGCAGCCAACTGGAAAGAGTTTCCTATTCATTCTTGCCACATAATAAATAAACTAACCCATAAAAAATAAACTAACCCCAAACTGAATGGCCTAAAACAACACCTATGTTATCATGCTCATGGATTCTGTGGGTCAAGAATTTGGACTGAGCACAGCAGGGACACTTGTCTTTGTCCCATGGTGTGTGGGACATCCGCTGGGAAGACCAGAAGGTCGGGCTGCCTCCACAGCTGGGAGCTCGAATCGTCCAGAGACTCCTTTTCATGCACTTTGCCTACAAGGATCAACATCGCTGGACACCCGTGTGAGTGATTTTTTTTTTTTTTTCCCTTCAGAAGCCAAGAACGTAGGGAAGGGGTAGACATCAAAACAGAGGTGAGGGAGCCATGAATCAAAACTGAAAACTACGGAAAAGGGAGGGAGGCATTGCCTGGAAGGAAAAAGGCAGCAAAGAATAAATGAATACAAGATCTTAGAAATGAGATTGCTCATGAGGTTTTCCGCAGCACAGCCCACGCTGACATACTTCTCCCCAGCTAGCGTTGGCGGGGTGAAGCACTCCCAACCCCAGCTTTGCCTCCGTGCACCTTCCTGATGTCATACGTGAAGGTCCCAGCAAGGAGTGAAGCTCCAGGATAGAGCGCATTGCCTGTGCTGTCAGACAGACCCCAGTACAACCCCTGCAGGGTCTCCAGCCAGTGGGTTTACCGCACAGGGACCCTCGCCTTCCTCCACAGGATTACTTATTTAACGAACACTGACACAGGGCTTACTCTAAGCTGGGCAGTGGCCGGAGTGCTTCACAAATATTAGCTCAGTTAATCCTTGCAACCAGGCTGGGAGGGAGGCACTCTTGTTACCTGTATCTTACAGATGAGGAAACAAAGATGATGGAGATAATTTATTGCCCAGATGGACCCGGCCAGTAAGCGGAAAGGCCAGGATTCAAACCCAAGCCAGCGGCTCCCAATGCCCCATTTACAGCCCCTGGGCTGTGTGAGAGGTTGGGGAGCTGGGGCACTGAGGAGCAGGGCAATAAGGACACAGGGAGAGGAGAGGAAGCCATCCACACATGGGTTCACCTGGGCCGGCAAGGCTGGGGCAAGAGTCCACCGGATGCCCTGGAGGACTTCTGGGGCTGTTCTCTCTGCCCCCTGCAGCCCATGCATCTGTCCCCCCTCCACTGTCTGCCTCATAGATGCCTGCTTGTAAGTCCTGGGAGAAAGCACCCAGGACCGCTGCAACAGTATACAGACTTCGCTAGGTGACTAAGAACCCTTTATGCTGTGTTCTTAAGACTCCAGTCTTCAGAAATGACCATGACCTCTGGGTGTGGGGGTGCAGGGGAGATGGGGATGGGGTAGGAATAGGGCTGCTAGATAAAATACACAATGCCAAGTTCACTTTGAAATCAGACTAACAACAAATACTTTTTTGTGTATAAGTCCTGTTCCGTGCAATATTTGAGACATTTTTAAACTAAAAAGAAAATTCATTATTTACATTCTAATTTAACTGGGCATTTTGTGTTTTTATTTTCTAAATCTGGCAATCCTAAGTGGGTGCTTCTGCAAATCTCTAAAATGCTGGTTGGGGACATGACTGGGAGGGCAGACAGGCTCAGCATTGGGGTCCAGGTGGTGGCAAGCCCTCTCGGGAGCCAGGGGAGCTGACTGCCCCCCCCCCCCCACAGCCCCATGCTAAGAGAGGCAGCTTCCCGTGGCCTGCACAGGGGCAGTCCTCTGGCCATGACAGAGCACAGGAGGAATATCGAGATGAACTCCCATGTCCCACTGTGCTGTTTCACGGGCTTGTATCCCACACTTTGCAAGCAGCTCCTTACCCCACAATTTTTTATTTTGAAAATGTCAGACCTGCAGCAAAGTTGCAATTATAATACACCAAATAACTCATTTTGTTACATCTTCATGTGTGTGAGTACACACATTCACATCAGCATACATGTGTCTGTTCATTTGTCTGATGAACCATTTGAGTTTGGGTCAGACGTTGGGACATTTCATTCCTAAATACTTCCGCACGTGTGTCATAGGAACAAGGGCATTCTCCTACAGACTCATAATACCATGACCACACTCAGGACATGTGATGTTAATACCATGCCATTAGCTAATATAAAATCCACACTCAAATTCCTCCAGTTGTCCCAATAAAATGTGTGTCCGTATATATACACAACTATATGTACACAATTTACATTTAATTGATGTCACTTTAATATATAATAAGTCACAAATACATGCTTGTGTATATATACACTATATATTGTTTGTGTGCATATGTATTGGTGTGTATATATACATACGCATGGTGTATAAAGACACAGTTGGAGGACTTTGCATATGGACTTATATATGTGTATGTTCACATACACACATTATTAATATACATCACTAATTTAATATAACACAATTTTATTTATTTTTATTTTTGATCCAAGATCTGATCAGTGATCCCAGAGACACTCAACTCTGTGTTCCTTGAGTTTCCTTTAATCCAGACGACCTTTTCCGAGTGCCCATTGCATGCCACGCCAAGTGCAAATGGCTTGCATATCTTGTCTCATTTCATCCGTGTGGAGTAAAGGGTGATCTCCTTTTACAAATAAGGAAGCGGCACCTTACTCAAGTTAAGTAACTTACCCAGGGTCACATGGCTAGTTAACGCCGTGGCCAGTATGTGAACCCAACCCTGACTCCCAAGGCCACCCCCTTTCCTTCACATGGCGCTGAGCTCTGTCTTCAGGAGCCGATCCCGGAAGAGAGACACTGAGGTTGGAACCTGAGAACTAGTCCAGGTGGGGAGAGAAAGGAAGTTCCATAAAATGCACAGGATTTTAAGAGAGAGGCTGATCAGGTGAGCTAGAGAGGCAGTGCAGTGTCAAGGTCAGGAAGTGACATAGACCTGGGTTCAAGTTTGGACTCCCCTGTCTCCAAGCTCTGTTCCCTGCACTTCCTAGAAACTCACTCTCCCATCCATCACATGAGAGGGACAAGAGTGACCTCATTGGACTGCTGTGGGACTCTATTAAATATTCACATTATGTTCTTAGCACTTAGCTGACCGAGCACATGCCAGGGGCTCAATAAATGGCACTTGCTGCTCTCATAAGGTGAGCCGTTGCCTGTAGGGGCTGCCCACGTAAGCCACTGCCAAGAGCAGCTGAGCCAACCACTACGAGTCACCGAGACAAAGAGGAACAGGTTCACTGATTTTTTAACATTCACGCTCGTGTGTGCCCACCTCAGGAGGAGGGGAGGTGGCTGTGCAGGATTGGGGGACTCAGTCCATATTGCTGGAAAGGGTGAGATGAGCCCCCCTTCCTGACAAGAGCTCCCTTCCAGAGGAACAGAAAGGAAGACTGGGGGGATTGCCTGGCACAGGGGGATGGCTGCCCAGGCTCACGAGAGATGCAGGCAAGGGGCATGGCTCCTTCTCCATGTTACCAGTGTCACCAGTGACCTGAGTGTTTGGAAGCCCGGTATCTCCAGGACAGGTGGGAGTGGGCTTCGGAAGGTGGAAGTGGGTTGTAATGGGCTGAATTGTATCCCTGTCAAAATTCCTTTGTTGGAGACCTAGCCTCTGGACCTCAGAATGTGACTACATTTGGAGAAGGGGACTTTAAAGTGGTGATGAAGTTACAATGGGGCCTTTCTGGTGAGCCCCAATGCGGTCTGATTTGAGTTCTTCCAAGAAGAGATTGGCCCGGCCCACCAGGAAGACCATGTGAGGACCTGGGGCGAAGACTAGACTGTCCCCTGCAAGCCAAGAGGAGGGGTCCCGGAAGAAACCAAACCCACCAACACCTTGACCTTGCATGTCTGACCTGCAGAGCTATGAGAAAATACTTTTCCATCGTTTAAGCACCCAGTCTGTGGTACTTTGTTCCAGCAGCCCTGGCAAACTGATACACAGGCCCCCGTGTCCCCAGAGGCGGGGGTGACCTACTGAAGGAAAGAGACAGCTAGACAGAGATTGGGCATGGCCTTCCGGGGGTAACACGCAGGGCTTCTGCTCTGCGGAAGGGCGGGGAGCATGGCTAGCACCAGGTTCCGGAGCCAAGACTCAAGAATCCAAGGTTTTTAATCCCTCTCTGCCACCCCAGTCCCTCCTGGACAGAAGCCAGGAAGAGGCCAGCTTGCACATTGTCTGTGGGCAAGTCGTTAGCCCGGCTCCTGACTCAGCTCTGAAACAAGAGCATGGGATTCACTGATGTTTAAGGTTTCTTTCTCATCTGAATTTCCTGCAGCAGGGAAGGGCGCAAGCTGGATGAAAGAGACCGCGGGGCTGATTGTTCTGCTGACAAGCAGTTCAATGGTTCGAACGTTCCATAACTTCTGTGGGGAACCTGGCATGTGTTGCATAAAGGCCAGTGAGCGGGAGAACCAGAGCCAGGCTCAGCATACGGGCACGTCGGCCTTTTCTTTGTCCGTGGAAAAAGGTTGCTTGACCAGTCAGGGTGGTACCAGGGCCAACGGCGGGGGGCGGCCGTTCTCCGGGACATTGGTCCTGTCTACTTGTGTGACATTGGCAGCGTGGGGTGACCTCTTCTTTGTTTCGGAGAGCTGCATGGCCTCAGGGGACGCGGGGAGCCTGGCCTCTCCAGGGACGCTGCCAGGCCACACAGGAAGCCAGAATGTTACAAAGCTGCAAAGAGACCCAGAAAGCGGTGGCTGCTCCAGCCACACACACTTCAGGGCTGAGACCAGCTCCTCAAAGCCCTTGAGGGGGGCGGTGATGGGATAGGGTCCCAGCCTCCTGCCCGTGCCCACTTCATGGAGGAGGCACTCCCTCCACCCATCGCAGAGCCTGCCCTGGCTCCACGCCCACCTGGCTGGTCATGGACCAGGGGCTCAGAGTTGGAGGGCCAACAGCTTTTCTGCAATTCTCTGGCAAGTAACCAATCATTGATTTTTATTTAAACAGGCCTATCATCAGGCTTTAAAACAGGCATGAAGCCACACACGTACCTATAAGACCATCTTTTTGTGCTCTGCTTTACTCTGAACCACTGATTTCCCTCACTCCTCTGATAGTCCTTGTATCAAGGTGGTGTGACCTCGGTAGAAATAGTCTCCATGGAAGGTCAGGAAAATGAATCACTGAACATTTATCCAATGACGCAGGGCACGACAGAACCCAAGCAAGACTCAAATGGCATCTCCAGACCTCAGAATCAAGGTTGCAACTCTTAGGAGGCCCACATTCGGCCTATTTTGTCCTGAATTTTTTATTATATTATTTCATTTTTGTCATTTGTAATTTTATCATCCAACACCTTTCTACTATATTTTATAAAATACGTTGTATTATTTTTTAATTTTATTTATCCAAAAACATTGTTCTCAGTTCCCCGTCACCAAAAAATGAAAATGTTCAAATAACTGATGAATTATTTTCCATTTTTTTCTTGTGCTTTTGATGCACATCTGGACGGTGGCACTGGGCACATTTAAAATAAGGAGAAATAAATAGCTCTGAGATGAGACAACATATGTATTTGCTCAAGAGTGAATGGCGCAGATCTGCATTTCATTTTAGAGCATTTCATTAGACATATGGTAAACCATGCTAGGTGATTTTTATTTATTTAAAAAGTCAGCCATGCCAAACACAGAACTTAAAGGCACAAACAGGGAGTCCAACATCCTGCGCTCCATGGGAACAAGAGCGTTCCCGCTCCTGGGGATGTCATTACTGATCTCTGAAGGGCACTGAAATTTTCAGAGAGGTTGCCAGTTTCAGACAGGAGACTCCTGAGTGTGGTGAAAACCCCAGTTCCAGCTCCCTCCATTTCACACTCCTCCCCATAGACCTCAGGGCGGCAGGGGAAATGATCCCAGGTCAAGAGCCCCAAAGGGCCCTTCCTCTCATGTCCCTCCCCACCGCCCTGTGCCTCCCCTCCACCACATCCCTTTTTCATAATCTGCCTTTGCCAAGGAAACCAAGAGTCGGTGTCCCAGGTGGATAATTGACGATTTTAGCATCTTTCCCGGCTCCTCATTTTCCCTTTTAGTTTCCTGATGAGGTCTCAGATGAGTAGGCTTGCCTGCGGGGCTGCGGGGCTGCAGACTTGTCTGTGAAGCACGGGTGGGAAGGGGGAGGCCCTGCTGGGACCTTCCCTGCGCAGACCAGAGACGACACGTGCCTTCTCCCCCACTGGAAACCCTGGAGGTTGGGAAATGCAGCGTCGTTCAGAACAGCAAAGGGCCTGGGCACGCATCTACTTTCTGTGATTAAATTATGGGCGCTCAGCACAAAGGAGACGTGGAGGCCAGGAAGGGGGAGGCAGGATAGTCATTTAGTATAAACCCGCCAGCATTCCCTCCGTATTATTGTATGCGTTATTCAACATTTATACAAAAGCATTGCTGGGCAGTTTATGCGTGCCAACGACATATACTGCCATCTACATTTGGACAATATGGGGCGCTTTCTGTAGGAATTCTGAGCGGACGTGATCTTGGCCTCCTATGCTAACTGTGGGATTTAATCTCCTAAAAAGATGCAGCTCCACATTTTTATAAATATGAAAGGTAGATTAATGATGCTAATTGACTAGAACGGTTAACTCAAGAATTGTTAAACCCAAGGACCCAAGGTTGGGGTGAGTAATGGATGTTAGGTACCCAAGGGTCTGAGCCCCAGACATAAAACAAAGAAGAAAAGGACAGAAGGGTGAGTCAGGGACTCCAGCAGGAGCTGGATCTGAAGTTGTACCTGCTATCCCAGGAAACAAGGAGCTTACTGTGTGCATCCTTATCTCTGCCAAGGGCTGGGACAGGGCCTGAGTAAGAATCCAGGGGGCACAGCGGGATCTCAGAACTTGGCATCTAAAGCGACTGTTCCCACACACCCCTGCGAGCCTCCTGATCCTCACTGCCATTGTCATCGACATTTACTGAGTGGCTTCTCACGCCTGACGGAGGAGACTATGGGCCAGTGTCCAAGGCAAGAGTCATGTGGTTTCAAGGAACTAAACGGCTCAAATCACAAGAGGGTTTATTACAGAAAATCAGCGAGCTGTGCAGCCAGGCCTCGGGCCAACTGGGAGGTCAGCCGGTAGAGCCCTCCGGCTTCCCTGAGGCCACATCGTCTCTCACCTCTGACTGACATCCCCTCTCTGCAGACCAGCTGCAGAGCCCACTGACCTTGGCCTGCACAGCCCATCTGGAAATGGAAGCCCCAGCCACCACATCCAGATGACCTTTCCACTTCGGAGATCACACCGAGTGAATCCTGGCCCGTGGTGTCTCTTAGTTGACATTGCTCCAAGGAAGAGTAAGGGGAGAGCGCAAAGAGAAGCAGGCCATCCCAGCAGGTCGGGGTGCGTGCCACCCTGTGATCGGTTAGAAGCTGAGGCCAGTGGGACAAGAGCAGCCACCTCGTGTCCCTGTTCAGATGGAGATGCAGATGGGAGGGAGTCAGGGGTAACCTGGAAGGGGAATTTGGGCATGGCAGGGCAGTGACAACAACACAGCCACTAGAGTCAAGAACAGAGACCCTTTAGTGAATCAACAGAAGGGACCAAGAGGAAGCAAGTTCTAAGGCACCTCCTGAAATGAACAAATTGACACTCTCTACCTGCTCACTAATAATAGCTAATATTTATTGACTTTTTCCTAAGCACAAATAGCAGTGTCTTTTAATCTAATCTCATGTTCTAAGCACTGTGTAAATGCTGATAGGCATTATTGGATTTAATCCCCACAGTCCTATGAAGGACTAGTTAAGGGAACCGAGTCTCAGGCTAATGATCTTGCCCAAATTTATAGACTCTGTAAGTGGCAGAGCAGGAACATAAACCAGGACCCGATTATCTACCTCCATGAGTTTTAACTCCAGTTTCCTTTTATTTGGCCTCGATTCTTCGAGAGCTTAACTAAGAGGGAATAAAATAAACCTTACAGTGTTTCTACTGTATTCTCTGAAAATTTCCTAAAAGAAGATGTTATCATTCATATTTCAGGTTCTCTAATATTTAGTGTCACGGAGATTTTTATAACGTTCAACCTAATCCAGAAGGCATTTAAAACGGACATCGCCAACATCCTTAGCAGCCAGTGACCCGGACACCTGATAGGTGCAGACACTTGACCAATCAGAGAGGTTAGGGGATAATGGAAGAGTCAGGATCCTGTCCTCCACACTGCCTTCAGGCGTCAGAATTATTGGGCTCCCCGCCTGCCTTCCTTTCTACAAGAGAGACTGAAGGACTGTAGATCCTTCCGGCCTCCCTTCCAGTCACTGAATCATTTTCATTTGCTTCTCTGGATTTTCTCCAAATCCTTTCTTGATCATTTCATCTTACCTAAGAGGTGAGGCCAGAGAGAATGTAGATCTCTCAAGCGAGGCCTGACGGCGGAGGCTGGTCAAAGTGGGATGGTCAGCTTAAAGTTCCTCATGCTCAATGCTTGTTTACAAATTCCAAGGCTACGACTGCCTTTTTCTTTTCTTTTCTTTTCTTTTTTTTTAAGATTTTACTTATTTTATTTGACAGACAGAGATTACAAGTAGGCAGAGAGGCAGGCAGAGAGAGAGAGAAGGAAGCAGGCTTCCTGCTGAGCGGAGTCTGATGCGGGGCTCGATCCCAGTACACTCCCAGGACACTGGGATCATGACCTGAGCCGAAGGCAGAGGCTTTAACCCACTGAGCCACCCAGGCGTCCCTGCCTTTTTCTTAATAAGGGCAAAACACAACTGGCTTCATGTTTAGAGTGTGTACCATTACGGCCCCTGGTTTTTTTCTTTTCCATACTTTACATTGCCAGCTCCTGCCTGGCCCATTTTTTTTTTTTTTTAAAGATTTTATTTATTTATTTGACAGAGAGAGATCACAAGTAGACGGAGAGGCAGGCAGAGAGAGAGAGAGAGAGAGGGAAGCAGGCTTCTTGCTGAGCAGAGAGCCCGATGCGGGACTCGATCCCAGGACCCTGAGATCATGACCTGAGCCGAAGGCAGCGGCTTAACCCACTGAGCCACCCAGGCGCCCCAGTGCCTGGCCCATTTTTATGGTTTCCTCTTCATTCCCACATAAACTTGCCAGCCCTGTCTCCATTAGGCAGCATCCTGTTTTACACCTTTCACCTTCAGCAACTGCCCAGAAACACTTCCAATTTTAATTATCCGTTTTATGTTTTTCTCTTTCTTTTTTGCCATAGACTCTCTGGATTTTGAAGGACCTTTAGAAATGATTTAGTTCCATCTCATCCTTTGCCTTATTTGGGACTTGGGGTTGCCCATTTCATCTTTACAAAGCAGCAAGTTTGGAGTAACCACAATTTCTTCCAGTAACGGGTAAGTAATATTTAGGGGAGGGAAACCTGTCATGTGCCAAACACCAGATTCAGTACTTTAAATACATTTTTAATTTTTTTAAGATTTTACTCATTTATCAGAGAGAGCATGAGAGAGTGAGAGAAAGAGGGCAAGCATGAACGGGGCGGGGCGGGAAGGGCAGAGGGAGAGGGAGAAGCAGGCTCCTCGATGAGCCGGCAGGACTCCATCCAAGGACCCTGAGATCATGACCTGAGCTAAAGATAGACGCTTAACAGACTGAGCCACCCACATGCCCTGAATACATTTTTACATTAATTTCTTGAAATGTCCTGGTGATTTGTGTTTCATCATTAGGATTTCACAGATGTGGAAGCTAAAGGACAGATAGAGAGATTTAAGTCACTTGTCTAAGGCTACGATATTAACAAGAAGTACACTGGGAATTCAAACCCAGTTCCGGCGGCCTCCAAAGTCCATGCTTGTTAATCCTTTTCTCCATTTACTTTTTCTCACTATCAAAACATTTCTCTTGGCCAGACTTAGGGTTTTTTGTTTGTTTGTTTGTTTGTTTGTTTTAATCCTAGCTCCATCATAATCGTGTCATTAGATGCAGCAGGTAAATCATTCGCCCTCCTTGTGTTTGCTTTCTTATCTTGGAGGAAAAAAAAAAAGGATAATAATAATAATAATATTCATCTTACCTGCCTTGCAAGGGTCAATGTAAAAGTACATTGGAAAATTCATAGCTTAAACAAGTTTTGAGTTTGTTATGATGGTTGTTATTACTAATCTTGAGCATGGCCCAAAGTGGGATGTAGAAGACCACTCCAAAGGACTTGAGACTCCTAATATGTGCCAAGAAATGGATTTGTTATAAAAGATATGTAACTTTTCTAATAAAGTACTGCTTCAGCTGGGATGTTTTTTCATCTGCTAGGACAAAGACACCCCTGACTCAACTGCCTTAAGCAACCAGGGAGGTATTCACACAGTACAGAGTTCCAACGCAGGGCAACTCCAAGGTCAGTTAATTCATGGGCTCCCTGACCTCATCCATGAGCAAAGTTCCTCCTGTCTTTCAGCTCTGCCTTCCTCCAGAGGTTGGCAGGTATTCAAGCTAGCTCATTTCACGGAAGCAAGATGGCGGCCCCTAGCACCACAGGCAAGCACTTACATCCGGCTGGAGCTAAAGGGGCCTGCCTCTTCCTGGTGGTCTCATTTTATAAGAAAAAAAAAAACAACCTTTGCCAGGTGCTTTCATCTCCCAGCAGACATTCTTTCACGTCTCACCAGGCAAAACTGCACCACATGCTCTTGCCTAAACCAGCCCCTGGAAGGGACATGGGATGACCATGACTGATCTGCCTGGCTGTCGTCAGGAGGGTGGATTATCCAAATAAAACAAGGGTTCTGTTAATAAGCACAAAAGGGAGAAGAGCTGTGGGTAAGCCACCAACAATTTCTGTTCTTGAAGATGAATTAAATCCGTTGGGTAGAATTGATCCTGGTCTCTCCAAGTGTCAGGGGATGTCTAAAAGAGAAGCAGGCTCAGTATTCTCCCCTCCTCCCTAGCCACCACCCCCCGCCCCCCGCCTTCTTTGTAACCCGGTTCTAAAGTATTCAGTTTCATTCCACATTCACAGACTTAAAGATCCTTCTTCTGTCTCCCTGGGTCTCTCACTTTCTCTTTATTTTGGATACAGCTTGTAGTCATCAGTGCCAGAATGCTGAAGGGCTGCTAACGTTTTCTTTTCTAGGTTTTCCCAAGTGAAACAGAGAAAAGTGCTCTAGGACGGGAAGGCTCTTCAAGTGGCCTTCATTAAACTAAGCTGAAAGTTTCTGTGTCTCCCTTCCAAATCCCATCACCCTCAGCAACACAAAGATCTACCACGCTGCACGGTTCTTACCTTACCAACAGATTTAGTCTCTAATGAACAATATCCCTCTTGTATTCCAGAAAGAGGAGACACTTGTTCTGAAACAAGCAGCGTGGAGTCACTTGGTGTGCGGGCATTTCTGGATTTAGTTCAGTGGTCTATGAATCACAGCGATTGGTGTGTTCCAGGAGGAAAGCTCCAGCCGTCCAGATGGACCTCGAGGTTAATTATATAACAACAGGTAATCACTGCTCAGAAGTAATTATCAGGTTGTACACCCATAGATGCTGAGTCTCAACTCAAGAATATTTTTAGCTTTGGAGTCCACTGGCTTTTCCTGTCTTTCTCTCCCTCTGTTTACCCTAAAATTAACATTAATCAACATTTGGCTCCAAGCACACTGTGCTTCCAACCATGTAATTATAACAAGTCTGACTTTAAATATATATATGTATATACACACACATGTGTGTGTGTATATATATATATGCATTAAGTTTGACCTTAAATCCCCAGCTTCTATCTCTAAGTCAAGATCAGTGTTTGCAGCGATGACTTTATCAGGTGCTGGGGCCCAGGGATCCTTGAAGAGAGCATCCCCCTCCGATCCTATGTGGTCACAGACACAGAACCTGCCATAGCCCACACTTGCAGCAACTATCTTCCAATGGACCTGAGGGGAATATATTTAGGCATTGTGTTATGGGGAAATTATATAGCACAAAAGCAATAATATTTCAATTATTACCACTTAGAGACCACCAAAATAGTTATAAGCAGGGACAGACGAGCTTGGGTATCTACTCATTTTCTAAACGTTTTAAAAACCACACTGAAACCTCAGACTGGATGCCATTCCTCGTTTTTCTGATGCTAATTCTTGTGACTGTGGTTAGGAGCGTCTCAAAACACTGGTAAGAAAATTTCTTCTTCTTAAGTCCCTGACCAAGAGAAGAAAATGGAGACGTTGTATAACCTCTCCCATCGGGTGGATATCGCTCCTCCTCGCACCAAAAGACAAATCCAGTAATGGCTTTGGCTCCACAGGCATATAAGGGCTAGGACAATAATAATGAGGCAGTTTACCTGTAATCCAAAATTGGAGCTCTTAGAGCTTGTTTGCAGGGTTGAGCACTATTAAGGAGGGCTAACTCTCAGGGCTCCTTTTTAAAAAATAATTCATTTAATTTGGAAAAAAATAATACAGATCACTAAAAATGCTATTTGCAGATTCCTTTCTCTCTCATGTTTTTATTTTTTCTGGTTCTATTGAGATATACTTGACATATGACATTATATTAGTTTTAGGTGCACAATAATTTAATATATGTAAATATCGTGAAATGATCACAACAAATCTAGTTCTCATCCATCACCACACATAGTTATAATTTTTCTCTTGTGATAAGAACTTCTAAGATCTCTCTCAGCAACTTTCAAACAGACAATAGAGTTACCCATAGTCACACAGTAATAGCCATGTACGAGATATCCCCAGGACTTAGTATTTTCTAAGTGGAATTTTGTAACTTTTGACCCCCTTCACCCCTTTACCCACGTTTGAGGTCCTTTTTGAATATCCAGAAACAACCTATACATTTGTGAAGTGATTCCTTATTTTCTTCTTTTTTTTTTTTTAAGATTTTATTTATTTATTTGTTAGAGAGAGAGAGAGAGCATGAGCACAGGCAGACAGAGTGGCAGGCAGAGGCAGAGGGAGAAGCAGGCTCCCCGCTGAGCAAGGAGCCCGATGTGGGACTCGATCCCAGGACGCTGGGATCATGACCTGAGCCAAAGGCAGCCGCTCAACCAACTGAGCCACCCAGGCGTCCCTGATTCCTTATTTTCAAAACACTTTCCACATTTATTATCTCCTTGAGCCTCACATCCTTGTGAGACAGACAGGATGGGTGTTTTTTATTGTTTTAAAATTGACAAAACTGGGGCGCCTGGGTGGCTCATTTGGTTAAGTGTCTGTCTTCAGCTCAGGTCATGATTCTGGGGTCCTGGAAATTGAACCCCACATCGGGCTCCCTGCTCAGCAGGGAGTCTGTTTCTCCCTCTCTGTCTGCCCCTCCCTGCTGCTTATGCCCTCTCTCATGTTCTTTCTGTCAAATAAATAAATAAAATCTTTAAAAATAATAATAAAATAAAATAAAACCGACAAAACTGAGGCCAAAGAAGTTAAGTGACTTACCCGAGACCAATGCAGTAGGGGTGTTGGGGCGGTGGAGGGGGGGGACACCATGCACCAGTTTTTCTACAACAGTCCCGTTTCCACACATAGTTACATAATAATTATTAAAGGGCTCCCTTGCACTCTCAAAAGTGTCCTCATTTGAATAACAAAGTATCTCATTACCCTAACTGTAGGCCAAGGTCAGAACACAATCTTCCAAGTCTTGGTCCAAGGCTGTTGGAGCCATCCCTCTGACACCGTTAATGGAACAGTAGGCCATCAATCAGCAAAACGGAGTCCATCCTCCTCTGATTCACCCATGAAGTATAGCAAGTGACAGACTGAGTGACACTAGTTTTATGAGCTCGGCTCCCTTTTTTCTGCACTCAGCCTAATCTCGAATGGCTTTCTCTCCACCTGACTCCCTCTAGGAAGAATGGAGTTAAAATCAAACTTCAGAGGGACTTGGTCCTGCTCCGAAGGGTAGGGCCCTCCTCACCCTCAGTGTGTGCATCTTTGGTTCATTTTCCTATGGAATGTTTGCAAATGTGCTCGTAACCAAGGAATTACATCGTGGATGGGATGATTTGAGGATTCTGTCCATCGGGAAAATGATCGTACCCTTCCCCTCAGGAATCATCTACCCATCCGGAGAGGGAGCTCCCTAGGGCAAGCCGTGTTCTGCCATCTGTGTGGCCTCTTCACAAAGCCGGCCCTATTCTCTTCCTGATCTACCCGCCTGTGGAAAGCTTCCCACTCACTGCTTGGCAACTCCCTGCCCGCAGCTCCTAGGCTGTGCTGGTGACAGAGGCAAACAAGCCTGGGCATGCCTCTTGCTGCACTCCACAGAGAACCACAGGCCACGTCTCCTCAGAGCCGTGCAGAGGCCCTTCCACAGGACCAGGGCCAGCAAGGGTCCCCAGAGTCTCCTAGTGCAGCCAGAGGAGCACCCAGACAAGAAGACCTGTGTTCCGTCATTTACCAGCTCTGGTGCTGTGGGGCCAGAAGTCATTGCTGGGGATGAAATTCCCTCGGGGGCAGCAAATGTCTATTACCCGTCTGCCTACAACTATAACTTGATTGAGTCCCAGGCCAGAGTGGCTCTCGAGGCTGAGCTCATGTGGTCTCAGCCCCTCCAGCCACTTTGCAGGGAGGACAACGTTAGCTCCACTTAACACAGGAGGAAACAGACCCACGGGCCTTGTCACCACCTGAGGCCACACAGCATGAAGGACTTAGCACTTGGGTTTGACTCCATCTAGTCTTTCAGGCTCCAGATCCAGGCTCGATCCCTTGGAACCCAGGGCTTCCTCTCAGACGGTCAGTGGGAAGATCAATCAAAGAACCCAAGGCAACTGTGTCTAGGAAACTCCCTCCGGGCCAGAGCTGCCCTTGGTAATTAATCCACTTCGGTTCAGTCCCCATCCCCCTTGCCCATATCCCATTCTCCCAGCTGGCCCCAGGCGCCTGACAGCCTGAAGACCAGGGCAGTGCACCACAGACCGTGTTTTGTGCTGTGTTTTCCTGAGAGGCCGTGTTTTCCTGAGAGGTCACAGTTAGATGCTCTGCAAAGGCAGTGGGGGACAATGAAGCCAGAAATTCTCTGAGCATAGTTGCTTCCCAGGTCAGTCAGAGATGCCGACCAAACCACTCCACTGCAGGTGTCGCCGATTCGTTAGGTCCTGTCTCCCCGTCCCCTGCTCCAGCCCAGCCAAACAAGACATGCCCTCACCTAGTTACTTTCCCTCTTCCCGGACTTTAATCCCTGTTATCTCAATTACCATCCCAAAAGAGGTTCCACAAATGAAGAAGGGGCTGGAACCACAATGGTCAACATCATACTTAATAATAACAATTATATAATTATATCTCTCTCATATAATAATATGTAATTACCCAATAATTACTATTAAACAGTGCAGTGGTGACCACTGGGACTCCAGAGCCCTTTAATTATTGTTATCGCTGATAATGAAGCAGAAGATCATTCTCTAACATTGTCTCTCTCTACCACAGACACTTCTCTTCTGAGCTCCTGAACATCTATTTCTTGCTGCTCTCACAGCTCAGGCCTCACAGCTCAGGCCCGAGAACTCCGGTCTGCCATGCGTGTCAAAGGCAAATCTAAGTATTTACTTTCCCCTTCATCCCCGAGTCCCAGGCGGTATCTGGAGAAGCTCCTTATCTGTGGTGATTGATGGGGAAATCTCACATCAAAATAGGTAGAACGAGAATGTGCTCCAGCATCTTCCCAGCTTGCTTTGAGATGCTCAGAAAGCAAGTAAATCCAGATAATGCTGGGGTAGAATTAAAACCAAGTCCTCAGTTATACTGACATTATAGTTTCAGATGATTCCATCTCTCCAATCCGATGATGCCTTCCTGTGGGAGCAAATACTGGATTTCATCTTTCCTTTGTTGGACTCCAACTTTGACATGTCTTTTTAGGAGGTAGGTGGATGGAGGAGATGCCAAAACAGCATAAGAATTCCTTTTTGTAAAAATGTTTATGCTAAGGGGTGCCTGGGTGGCTCAGTGGGTTAAGCCGCTGCCTTCGGCTCAGGTCATGATCTCAGGGTCCTGGGATCGAGCCCCACATCGGGCTCTCTGCTCAGCAGGAAGCCTGCTTCCCTTCCTCTCTCTCTGCCTGCCTCTCTGCCTACTTGTGATCTCTCTCTGTCAAATAAATAAAATCTTTTTAAAAAAATGTTTATGCTAAAATTGACACAAGAAAACTGAGTTATTTGGCTAAAAACTGCACAGCAGACTTCTAAGCTCCATTTTTCTATTTTCCACACTGCAAGTAGATCCCCAGAAAATTTATCGAAAGGTCTACAAGCTAATACAAGAAAGATTTCCTTTTCCTGGTTGACACTTGGCCCTTCTCATTCCTGGTTTTTAAAGTAAGGCAAGAGCTAAAATCAGCCCCCTATCTAGGGGCTGAGAGATTATGGATAAATGAGACCAAGAAGACGAAGGCAAATGAAAATAGCGTGAATTCATTTCCTTCAAACTAAATGTCATAAAAGGACTTTTGAAAAAAACACAAAGCAAGTGATTTTTCTGCTCATCACGGTAAACCATAAAACAACACATGTTTTTCCAGCTTCATCTACCAGCTACCACTAAGAGGCTGATCCTTTTAGCAGATAATCATCTAAATTATCCCCCAGACCTGAGGGAATACTACACGTAGGTGACAGAATTTGGAACATAAAACAGCTTTTGAGGTCTTTTCAGCACTCTCCTCATTACTCCTGGAAGAAGGTGTTGTAAGCACAGAACATAATTAATGACAAGAGCCTGACTGTTCTGTGTGGGCCTCACTCCTACTCCAAGTGAGAGGAATGACACCGGCAGCTCCTCTCTCCCGTGAGTTCCACACGTGCGTGCTGCCCCTCTTCTTTGTCACACAGCCAGCCTGTGCCTCCCAGGTTGGGGAGTGACACAGACTCTTAGTGTCCATCTGGGTGGGAGGCTTTAGTCTGTGCCACTGGCCATCTGAACTTGCCCGATCCAAACCCAAGCCTCAGTCTCAGGGTTGAAGGTTGGAACAGCCTGAGCTCCAGAGCCAACGAAGATGCATTCCTGCTCAGTCTTTTGTCAGATTTCCACTGTATATAGGAGGGAACCTGACCCTCCCGTGGCTCAGAGAGCCATCTGCGAACAGTCCCCAGCGTCAGCAGACAGCGCTCTCCTCCCAGTTGTGACGCCTGCCAACACTAGCCTTCAAGCTTTCCTACTTTAGTGCCCCCAGAACGCTCCTCCCCTTACCCTTTGTCAAGCTAACTCCCACTCATCCTCAGTTTCAGCTAGAAAGTCATTTCCTTAGAACTTCCGGGAGCCTTCCCACCAGAGAATGCCCCAGGCTATACGTCCTTATAAAAGACCCTTCCCCTGGGAACTCTTTAACAAGTTATCAGAAAGACAAATAAAAAAATTACAAACTTGGCTACCCATTCTTTTCCCCACTTGATTGCAAGCTTCATGAGAAGAGAGAGGTAGTTGTTTTGTCCCTTTTGATTTACCCAGTGTTGGGCAGGTAGTAATTTACAAATAATGGTGGGAGGGTGAGTGAATTCAGTCATTGCAATGACCAGAATTTTTAGACCCATCATATGAGCTGCCTTAGGAAATCACTGAGGAAGAGCTACTGTGACGGGATAAAGAAAGCACATGTGGGCACACGGAGGTTCAGCTCTGGACCACCTAGCCCTAGTGTGCAGGAAGACATCAGGTCTTCCTTCCACACCCCACCACTACCAGGATGACCAGGAACTCGCCCCAATGTGGTGTCTGAAAGGAAGGTCCAGAGACCCTGGATTCACTGGTAGAGTACTCACTTCATTTAGCACTTTGTTCTCAGGAACCATCACAAAGCCCTTCAAAATGCTACTGCTCTAGCATCTCCATAGCGTATTTCATTATCTCTACACCAGGTGACCGGAAGGGCTGGGGTGAGGGGAGGGTGGTGGGGGGCGGGGCGGAAGGAATCCTTTGTGAATCATAAATCTCTATTTTGGGTTCAGAAACTATGAACACAGAGCTCACATGTGTGTCAACCTCAAAAGTTAGGGAGCTGCTCCAACATACCCTCCCTTCCCTCCGTAACCTACTGCAAGTATGTAATTTACTACTTTATTTATAGCATTGTCATAACTATATTTTTAATCTTTACTAAAGCTTAGGGATAATGAGTACCATACGTTTGCTACCTGATGTTATGAAGTTGTAATTTTACAAACTTCCCTGAAACTCCTGTTCTTTAAAGCTTCAGGCCACTTGTGTCTCTGATCATCTGTTTATTGGGCAAGGAAGGGCCGACTTGTTCTTTCCACCTTGCCAGCTCCCTGTCCCTGCTGCCCCATCCTCCCACCACACTCATCTTAGCACCGTTTCTTTGACTATCCTGTGTCCTGTAGCTTCTTTATGCCCAGCTCCTTTCTTAATTGATTTGCTTTACAAAGAAACACTGAGAATAACGTTTCTCTCTCCAGCGCTGCTAGACTCTAGCTAGGTAAAGCGTTGTTTGGATTAGCGGCAGCCGAGTTATTTGGGGTGTGTTAGAAATGCAGAATTCCAGGCCCAACCCAGGTTCTGAATCACAGCCTGTGTTTTAACAAGAATAGCGCGTATTAAAGTTCAAGGAGCTGCTCTAGAGAGCATTCAACTCAAGTCCCATGAGCCATGGCTCAGGGACCCCTTCCCTGCAGGGACCTGCCCCACCCCCCTCCCAGCTTCTTTCTCCCTCCATCCCCCCACAGACACTTCCTTTACCCAGTTGCTGACCCAGCCTCCTCCCAGCTTGGATTCAAAGGCACTCAGGGAGCCTCAGGCCTCTGAAACCCCAGGAGATGAGGGTATCCTGTCCCATAGTGAAGATCAGCTGCTTTATGTGCTTTGTAGAGTTTTGTGAGCTAGCTCATGATCTGTTAAGAGGTTCTCCGCCTACACACAGGTGTGGTAGGTGTAAAATAACACACACAGTGTGTCATGCATGATCATTCAGATCTCACGGCAGTTTTTCTGGAACACACCCTCCACATTCTAAGCATATGTAACATGCTGTAGCGAAAACAGCTCTGGATTAGCAGACCCGGGCTTTCATTGTCCTCTGCCGTGACCAATGGTAAGACTGTGGCCAGAATCGAGGGAACCTGTCTGAACATCTACAAAATGTGGGTAATTCCTGCCTTGCATCTGTGGGATTATAAATTGGGTATAATCTGTGTTGGCCACAGCTCCTGTGCATAACAATTTGGAGTCCCACGACAGTGGTTTTCGCGACACTTCTGTAACGCATGCAGCTGGCGGTTTTGTTCACTCTCAGATACACAGTTATATCTAACTCCGTTCTCAGCTGATCTCTACATTGTCTTTTGCACAAAATGGTCCTAGCCAGTATTTGAATCCAGTCCTAAAACCACCTTTATAAGTCGCCCTGCACCGGGGTCCAAAGTTTGTTCTTTAGCTGTAAACCAATCTCTGCATGTTTTTGGTCACCTTCATCAGTCCCTCAGGATCTTAGACAGAAGCTGCTTGCCCATCTAACCAATGCCGTAACTCCCAAGCCTTGTAGTTCCTTCTTCACTCTTTGGCAGTGGTTCTCATCAGAGGGGACAGGGGCCAAAAATCTCGACAGTGAACAGCTGGCAATGTCTGGGGACATTTTTTGTTGTCACGATTGTGGTTGGGAGGATACCACTGGTATCTAGTAGGTGGAGGCCAGAGATGCTGCTAAGCCCCCTACAATGCACAGGACAACCCCCCGACAACAAAGAAGCTTCCAGCCTCCAATGTTCATTGTACTGAAGGGCAGAAATCCCACCCTAGATTAAAGCTGGTAGGGTAGTAACCTCAATAGCCTCTTCACCACAAACCAGTATCTTCTACTCTTCTCATGGTCTTCCATCCATGCCTCATGGGGAGTTTCTTTTTTTTTTAAAGTTTTCTTTTTTCTTAAATTTATTTTAATTCAATTAATATATAAAGTACTATTGGTTTCAAAGATACAGGTCAGTGACTCATCAGTCTTATATAACACCTAGTGCTCATCACATCACATGCCTTCCTTAATGTCCATCACCCAGTTACCCCATCACTCCAACCCCCCCATTCCAGCAACTGTCAGTTTGTTTCCTATGACTAAGAGTCTCTTATGGTTTGTCTCTCTCTCTCTCTGGTTTTGTCTTGTTTTATTTTTTTCCTCTATTCCCCTATGGCCCTCTGTTTTGTTTCCTAAATTCCACATATCAGTGAGATCGTATAATTGTCTTTCTCTGACTGACTTATTTTCTTGGCACAATACCCTCTAGTTCCACCCATGCCTTTGCAAATGGCAAGATTTCATTTTTGATGGCTACATAATATTCCATTATACATACATACACCACATCTTCTTTATGCATTCATATGTTGATGGACATCTGGGCTCTTTCCATAGTTTGGCTATTGTGGACATTGCTGTTATAAACATTAGGGTGCATGTGCCCCTTCAGATCACTACGTTTGTATCTTTTGGGTAAATACCCAGTAGTGCGATTGCTGGGTCATAGGGTAGCTCTATTTTCAACTTTTCTTTTTTTAAGATTTTATACACTTATTTATTCAAAAGAGAGATCACAAGTAGGCCGAGAGGCAGGCAGAGAGAGGGGGGAAGCAGACTCCTCGCCGAGCAGAGAGTCTGATGTGAGGCTCAATTCCAGGACCCTGAGATCATGACCCGAGCAAAAGACAGAGGCTTAACCCACTGAGCCTCCCAGGCGCCCCTATTTTCAACTTTTTGAGGAACCTCCATACTGTTTTCCAGAGTGGCTGCACAAGCTTGCATTCCCACCAACAGTGTAGGAGGGTTCCCCCTTTCTCCACATCCTCACCAACATCTATCATTTCCTGACTTGTTAATTTAGCCATTCTGATGTGTGAGGTGATATCTCACTGTGGTTTTGATTTGTATTTCCCTGATGCTGAGTAATGTTGAGCACGCTTTCATGTGTCTGTTGGCCATTTGGATGTCTTCTTTGCAGAAATGTCGGTTCATGTCCTCCATCCATTTCTTGATTGGATTATTTGTTCCTTGCATGTTGAGTGTAATAAGTCCTTTATAGATTTTGACTACTAGCCCTTTATCTGATATGTCATTTGCAAATATCTTCTTGCCCCATGGGGAGTTTCAAGCCTCTCAGGAATGGCCTGGCTGTTCATTTCCTGAGGACTGCAGTGTTGTAGAGTTTATGCTATGGCTGAAAGAACACGGTGGCTCTGGGGAAAGCCACACAGGCAGGTTTGCACCGATATAGCAGGCGGGCTCTCATTTTAGAGAAAGGAAGATGTACAAGGATTCTGGCCATGAACCTTTTGGATTCTCTGTCTTTCCTCTAAGTTGTTCTCAGGGATGTGAGTCCCTGATTTTACTCTCTGGGTAGCTTATTATTCAGCCACTCTGCACGCCCAGCACTAGAAGGCAAGCTCTTTCTTACTTCTCACATGGATGGCTCTCTCCTCCCTATCACTGTCTTTCTCTGATCCCAAGTTTCAAGCCTCTGTTTTCATAGGACCCCTGTGTGTCTCTTGCTAGACATGGGTTGGTTCAAGCTTATTCCATTTGGATGCACCAAGTGACACTACACATATTCTGCTCTTCTGGGACATCTGTCATCAACTCCACAGCTACTTAAAATTTTTACACTACCATCACAAACATCAGATAATCTGGGGGGAAGTAGCTCTTTCCTCATGTATACCTAACCTCCAGTGAAGAAAGATGACACCAATCTATTATTCCCAAAGGGTGAAACGAAGAGTACATAGCAAGGACAATTATGAAACATTTCTGCATAATTAAAAGGAATAAAAGAACGCTTGAATAATGTCATAAAAATTAAGGAAATGCATGAAGGAGTCTAGGACTGCTGGAGAGGTGGTTTTACCAAACAAGAAGGCAATTTTGTGAATCATGGAGACCCAGCACCCATTTTTTACTCTTTCTTCTTGCTGGATATTGAAAGTCCATGGAGTCCCATGGATGACAGAGCGTGCCAAGTCCTATCTTTCTAAGTGCTTCTGGGATATGGTAGAGGGCACAACCTGACACAGCCAGCACACGGAGCCTCCCACACACATGCCCACCCCTCTTAAGAGCTGAGTTCTCAGTGCTGCTTTCTGTTTTTTTATTTCATTTCCATTTCTCCTCTCTTTTTTTTTTGCAGGGATCATAAAACACCTAAGCAAGGGCCTGGTCTCAGATCATTAAAGGAGGGCTATCTAGTCTTGATCTACCTCTGGGATCAGTAGACTTCAGTTGAGATGCTTACCTTCATGGTAGTGTTGTCAACCCTCTATAGTAGGATGGCCCATACTGCTACTCTATTCATTTCTTCTTTGTTCCTGCAGAACCTGCATTTTCCCCACATAGTCCACGTGTCTCCCAGAAAGCTGACCCCATTATCAGCCCCAGGAGTAGGCACTGATTGGTCTAGCATAGACCAGGTAACCCCACACCTCTTGCCAGTGACTGGTCCTGTTGCTCAGGCTTCAGTCGACAGCTCATGACATTGCCTTGGTAATAGTTATTAGCGCGAGGGTGGGGTGAGACCTGGATTGGCCCAATCAGGCTGAAGTGAAGGAAGAGAGCCTCTCCCTTTCCCAAACCCAGAGTGGTGAGGCATGAAGCACAGAGCCTCATTTCTTGCTGGTAGCCATCATTCAACCATAAGGAGAACAAATTTAAAAATGAAAACCAATGCTAATGATATAGGGCAAAAAGACACAAACAACTGGATCCTTGATGACACAGAGCCACTGGTAGAATGGTCCTGAGATGCACTCAATGTTCATGCTGGGGGAGAGGACAGGCCTCCGGATTGTTTGCATCAGGTTTTCTCTTAGAGTCCAGAGCATCTTAACCGATCATTTCTCCACCTCAGCAGAACTTGGGGCTCTATAAAGAATGCACTGCCCCCTCTTTCCAGGAGGCTCAGAAATCCATGGACATCATCTCTCTTGCCTTAAACTCCATCCTGAAACATCCTCCTAGCCCACCACAGCAATCAAGAGACCTCCTCCCTGAAGAGTTTGAAATTGCCGTTTGCCAACTCAAGACCCGCAGCAAAGCCTCCCGGACCCCCTGCCACACCACCGCCTTCTTTTCCTTTCTCTCCTCACTTCCTCGTGGCTGTCAGCCAGGCTCTCTTTCCCTCTCCATTCCTGTCAGAGCTCTGTGGCCTTTCTTGTACAGTTTACCCAAGATGGCCTCAGGTACAAGTGTTTTTGACGCCCATGACAACTACTTGCTAATCTCTCATAAGCCATCGGGCATGTGGAACCCTGCAGTGGACCTGGGTGATCAAACTGTTTCATTTTTTAATTCTGCCTAGTTGCTATCAGTGCCTTAGAACAGAATTTGGATCCGTGCTTTGCCTAAAAAGAAAGAGCTGACAGGGCTTGCAACTGGCAATGCATCAGTTCCACCTCAAGGAAATCAACAGGGAGAAGCTAATGAAACGGAACAGTTCTCATATTAACCAGTTAGCTATTCAGCTTAGGACAGATGTGGAAAATAAGCCCATATGAGACAAATTCATTAAAGTGAAATTATCCGTTCAACACCTTGATATCTGAGCAGACTGATGTTTCAAAATTATTATAATTATGATCATGGGGATAAAGAGAGCCAAACTTTCAAAGGAAAACTTGAAAAGAATTAAAAATTCTAGTACTACCCTGTGAGATGCAAATAATGAGCTGGCCACAGATCCCCAGGATATCAGCAATTGCTCTAAATCCTTCTTGATGAGGAATCTGTGACTCTGAACTCAACATTAATTCAAATGCAAATAATATCTCTTCCCCCTGAGAATCATTATTCCTGATTCTGCAGGCAGTTTAATGGGAATCTGCAGGTGCGCCTCAGCCTGAACCAGAGAAGTCGCCCCAGCTCCAGGACTCCTGAAGATGTGGGATCTGAGAGTCGGAGCCTGGGGATCTGAATTCCCTCAAGAGCTCTGAGCTTGGGTCTCTGGTTAAAGCAAGTGAAACTCACTAGTGTGTCAATGAGGGGCCTGCAGCCTGGAGAGAACGCCAGACCTCTTCTGCTTCTCTCAAGCACAAACCCCACCCTTCCATCTCTGTTAACCCCCATGGCCCTTCCCATGGAGGTTCTTTGGAAACACTACCTGCAGAGGAGAGTCAGTCTCCAGCACTGGCACTGTTAGGAGACCACATGGGAGAAAGAACTAAAAGCCCCTGGAGGGATGCCTGGGTGGCTCAGTCGATTAAGCATCTGCCTTCAGCTCAGGTTATGATCTTGGGGTCCTGGGATGGAGTCCTGCTTGGGGCTCCCCAGTCAGTGTGGGGAGTCTGCTTCTCCCTCTCCCTCTGTCCCTTCCCTCTGCTTGGGCTCTCAATCTTTCTCTCTCAAATAAATAAAATTCTTTTTTTTTTTTTAATTATAAAAACTTCTGATATTGGATGGCTTGGGTTTGAATGTATGATGCTGGGAAATTTACATGACCTCATCTGTGACTCAGTGTCTCCATCAGCAAAATGAGGATATGAATAGATCTGCTTTGTAGGACCATGATATGGTTTAAGAGTTAGAACACTTTTCATAGGCAACATAAGGAAACAGTTAAGAGCATGAACTCTGGAGCCAGACTTGACTAGGTTTCAATCTAATCTCTACCCCTTGCTTACAGATAACCTTGGCAAGGAAACTAATCTTCTCTTTACATCAGTTGACTCAGATGTAAATCGGGATGATGATATTAACAGCCTCCCATAGTTCTTGTGAAGAAATTAATAAAATAATTTAATAACTAACTTAATGTCTGGCTTACATAGCAATTACTGTATGTGCACTGAGTCCAGTGTTTGGCCCACAGTGAGAACTCCATACCTGTTACCTACTGATATGACTGATAACATTTGCGTGACTGGTAGAAACGTCGCGGATGAGCAGAAGAGCGAATCGTGTTTCTCAGGATAGAACAGGAGAGGACAAGATACTTTCGGCTAGAAGAAACTGCCTTCTCAGCAAGGCCTTCTGAGGTGGCACCCCATCCTAGCCGAAATGCGATGTGACACTTTGGCATATCCTGGTGACATGGAATCGCCAACCAGAAAAAATACATCTGCCACACAGACGCCATTCTCAACGAGAAGTCTGAAAGCCTATTTCTGAGGTCAGCAGATGGGAGACAGGTTCGGGCAGGGTGAGAAGCTATTACATGTGGTGCTCACGGGTCTGAGTGACTACAGACACATGCAGTACGCGCTACTTAAAGAACCAAGTCCTAGATTATGTTCCAGAGTCACACACAGACACAGCATGTCCAGTGGATAAGCTGTACTTGCCCAAGAAATGTAAGTAACAACAGTCCTTGGCTTTCAATCTCATAGGGTCACGAAGACCTGCCTGGTGTCGATGCTCATTTTTCTTTTAAGCCACAGCTGTAAAAGTGATACCTGTTTATTCAAAGAACAGAGTTGCAGGAGACGTACTGACGCAACAAATGGGTAATAGGATATACTTGGCTTGTTTCATGGGCTAAATCTATCTCTAAAAACTGTGTATAGTTAAAAAAAAAATGGAGAGGTAAATCATGGCGAATATTTGGTTAAAACAACACTGCGGCCAATCTGAAAAATCTATTAGATACAAATAATTACCCCTCATTTTTGTTTTCTGGAGGGTTTCTTTTAAATTTTTATTATAATTTGGTAGACACATATTGAGTTTTCTTAAGCCAGGACTTCTGTTGTTTTTTTTTTTTATTAGAGTCTCTTGTTTATTATTATTATTTTTTAATCCTAGATTGTATTGGAAATAACTGAAATGTATTACAAGATAAGTGAGAATATGGATACCATTCTTAAACAGACTTTCTCTCAGTCACTTTGTGGCGACTAAGTTGTACAGTACTTATACAGGAAATAGTAATCATTGCATCCTGCCATGTCTTGCAGATCGGTCATTGTCAAAGGTTATAATCACATTGTAACAGTCTTACAGTGTGATTAGAATCCTGAATGAGCTAAAGCCATTTCATGTTCAAGGACAAAACTTAAAGCAAAATATCATATTCATATCTATATGAAAAAAAAGAGAAATAATTTGTTACCTTCACCTTTTGTGTTGGGGGAAATGACTAGAAAAATACTCACAATAATTTCTTCCTTTGTTTCTAGGTCAATTCGGTCTCAAGGCTTTTCTATCTCATTATCAATTTTGAAAAGTAAAAAAGTAAATTAAACGAAAATAGATCACACCTCCTTATTCATCAGAGACGCAACCCGTAAGCTTCTCTTTAGCCAACTGACAACATATATCAAATGTTCCTTCCTGCCTTTGGTTTCAAAGGTAAGAGAAATGTCAGAATCACGCTTCTACTATGCATTAATGGTTCTTGTCTTCTTGTGGATAGACCATTATTTGAAAAGGGTTTAACCTCCAAGTCTTTTTATCCCTAGATGGGTCTGTCATGGTACCTGAGTCACCCACCAGGAGAGCTCCCCAGTGAGGGAACAGCCATCTCTGTCCCTTCTGTCTCCACCAGCATGAGATCCAAAGCCCTCCCTCTCCATGATCATGGAAGCACAGTTCATCCCAGGGGCGGCAGGCCGGGAAGCAGGCTGGAAGTAGTTCAGCCCTTCACATAAGGAGAGACAGAGTTGGAAAAGCCCAGCTGGTGTCCTGAGACCGCTTTTTCTCTTGTTTTTAGGCACTGGTCTCCCCCACCTGCATGCACCAGAGCCACCACATCTCAAATTCCTTCTCATCATCTCCAACCTGAGGACAGTCTCCAGTCTCAAGAAAGCTGTCTAGTTAGGAGGCTGCAGCTCATTTCCATGAATTTACAACTTACTCTTTGGAACCAGAAAGAGCTGCTCTCCCTGGTCATGCATATAGCCTTTGTTCCAATATCCAAGTAGGACAATATGATGCTCTGAAAGTCTTGATCCTATTCCTTGTTTTATCAATGCTTCAAAAGCCATGGAATGAAGGCAGCAGAAGAGATGTCTAATGTTGCAGTTGAGATGCCCTCCTATCATCATAGGTATGCAGGTTTATTCAAGCAATTTCAGTCTTGCTGAGAATTCTGAAACCATACAAACTGCCTCAGTGCACACTATCCTGGCTCAATCTCCCTTCTATCCTATGTCTACCACTATCATATTGATGGGAGACTCTGCCCAGGTCAGGAGATCTCGAGCTTGAGGGTGGATCAGAATCACCAGGGGATTTCCAGGTCCCAACCCCCAGCAGTTTGATTTGGGAGATACACATCAGATGTTCAGAAATCTGAATGTTCAGTGGGCAGACCAGTTGACTGTGAAGCAGGAAGTCCGAGACCACATTTACACATTGGCTGAGGTCAGAGCCACCACTCTTTCAATGCTCAAGAGGGTACCATCTTTTTCAGCAGTCTAAGGATGGAGTCTTTTATCTCCTTCATACTAAGTACTCGAGGTTAGATGTTGTCTCCAGGCCCCCAAAATATCTAAATGTCTTGTTGCGGCCAACAGCATAATGTTTTGGGTTCCTAGGACTGTTCTTCAATTCAGAAATGCTTTCCCAATCTATAGAGTGTGCCAGGCTCTGAGGACATAGGATGAAAGCAGTAGTTCTTGCCCTCAGAAGCACATAAGCATGTGGGTAAGATGTTCTATTAAATTAGCAATTACAACACGGCAGAAGAGCCATGATTATAAAGATAGGCATAGGTTGGCATGCAAGAACAGGAGAGGGGCACACTACCTGAGATGGGAGCTCAGAAAGCCTTCTTGGAGCAGGTGACATCAGAACAAGGTTTTGGAGGGACACCTGGGTGGCTCAGCTCATGACCCCAGGGGCCTGGGATCGAGTCCTGCATCAGGTTCCCTGCTCAGAGGGGACTCTGCTTCTCCCTCTGCCCCTCTGCTCCTGTGTGTGCACTCTCTCTCTCTCTCCCCCTGACAAATAAATAAATAAAATCTTTTTTAAAAAATAGGGTTTTCTTATCCAAAACATTGACTTAGCCAAGAAGGTAGAGAGAGAAAGCACAGCGCCCAGCAGGCACATACCATGGGTCCAGCATCTGCAAGAAGTTAAATATGGCCAGGGCAGAGGGCGTGGAAGAGGAAGGACCAGGGAAGAGGCCACCAGGGTCAAGCAGACACGAACCACGCCTAGCATTTCGGAAACGACTCACCGGGTGATGAGGAGCCATTGGAAGTTTCGGTGGTGGATCGCAGATGGGTCAGATGGGAGAAAGACTGCTGTTTGGATGATTTCCTCACTTAGCCAGGCTCAAATACCAAAGCTTAATAACACCAAGTCTGTGGCTTTGGCACCGTGTTCCTTTTTTTAAGTAATAAGAAAGTTTAAAGTTTCTATTGCACATGGAAGTCTGTTGACAATTTCAATCTGATGGCCATGGCCACGGTGCTGTGACTTAATGATAGAGTCTTCTGCCAGTAGAAACAAAGAAGGTGCTGTCGCTGACACAATTCAACTCTGCTTTATTCTCTTATTTCACAAATCCTCTTCGTTTTGTTAAGCTCAACTTCATACAAGTTAGGATTTTCCTGATGAATTCTTCGAGTCATTCTAGGACGATGTATTTTTAGCTCCAAAGTGTGGTTGGCTGCACACCCCTTATCAGCCTAACCACCTCCCACCGCAGACCCGGCCTGCCTCCCCACTGCAGCCTTCCATGCCTGCCACACTCCCATCACCAAAGTTAGACTGCAGGCCTGCCACGTGGCTGCCTCCGTCCATGCATATGCTCCCATGCTCCCGGGAAGAATGTCCTTCGTCCAGCCTCATCTCCCATTCTATGGTTTTCTGATTCTCCAGGCTCAAGTAACTGAGCTTGAACATACTTTCTCCGCTGGAAGAACTGTCTCCCCTCTGAGCATCCAGGTTAGTGTCCTCTGTTGGATTGTCTTCTAGAGTTTTGCTTGTGTTAGAGCCACCTGGGCACAAATCGGTGTGAACTCCTTCAATTTTGTCTCCCATATTTCTAGATTAGTGACTACACAAGACTGTATTACACTGAATAGGGTTGCTTTTCTGTGTTCCAGAAAGTGTGCTCTAATAAGCACAGACCACAAGGAACCCCCAGCTCATAAGACCAGCTGACGCTAGAGCTGCCATTGGGAGCTACCATGGGTGCTTACTATGGACCAGGTGCTGAGTCAAGATTTTTCATGTATATATTTATATGTATGTATATATACGTACACACACACAGAGAGACATTAATGTACAGACGCATATATGTCTGTGTACATGTATGTGCTTACATATGTGTGTGTATTGTGTATATACATTTGAGAATATCTCTATAGGTACACAGTCAACTAATTCCATGTAAAGAGTATTAACCTCTAAAAGGGAGCCACAGAGAGGTCAGGGGAAGACCGCAAAGTGGGGGAGGCCTTCGGAACCCCTCTCTCACCAACAAGGAAGCCCGCACATGTGCACACACGAAGCACCACCCAGCATCGCGCCCCGGCTCCCAGGATGACTCGGATTAAGCAGGCACGAAGCCTTCCGCTCCCCTTGAGCCTTCGCTGCTAGCTCTGATGGAAAGCTGGAATGGGTGTGCGGGGGCAGGGGAAGAAGCAACCTTAGAATCTTGTGGAGTCCCTGCTTTGTGGCAGAGAAAAGAAAGACGAGTCAGTGACAGAGGTAGGGCAAGAAAGGTGGGCAAATCTGGGAGACAGCGCCCTAGCAAGGTTGTCGGAAGCACAGGGGTTGGGGGTGGAAGGGAGTACTTGCCGTGTTAATGCCAGTGGGCGGTCTCCCATAACAGGCCAGCGAGCTCCGTGAGGGAAGCAGCCATGCCTGCAGGGTTCACAGCATCTAATCCTAATATTAACAATACCCTGTATTTGTTGAGCACCTGCACATGCCCCGGCATTGTTCCAAAACATGTGCTCCACATTACGTTATCTCACCTTCGCAAAAATTTAGGAGGTAGGTAATATCAATCCCATTTAACGGGTAAAGAAACTGAGCCCCTGAGAAGCTGCGGAACTTTACCTGGGCCACACACAGAAGACAAGTCAGGGCTGGATGTGAACACAGATGTTAAGACCCTGGAAATGCCTTTAAACCTTCATGGTGCACCTTCCCATGGTATAGGAATCAGCCGCATAAAAATATCCACTGAATAAATCATGACTAAAGAAGGGGCGATCAACAGGACCAGAGCTGGAGAAGGGTAAAGAAGTATGAGAATGGAAAAGGACATTTGGATTTGGTGGATAAAATGCTGCTGCTGGCCTTCGAGAGAGCATGGTGGGGGCCCTCTCTCGGTCCTGAGGCAGACTAGAGCACCCAAGATGAGGGTCTCTGCTGGGCTGGCCTTTGGGGTCCTCAGTTCCTAGCACATGCCTGGCACCTGGTCTGCACTCAGGGTTGGCAGGTGGCCCCCATCCCTGACCCTGGCTCCCTCCCATGTGTTCCACTGCCCCTATTTACAAGCAGGGACGTAGCGAGAGTTGAAGCTACTCAGAGTGACAGAAAGTTACAGTCTTGGCCCATACATACAGGGATGTCAAAGAGAGGAAATGTTAAAGACAGAAACCCAAAACTCTTGGTGTATAACTTTGAACTGGGGCTGGGGGAGAGGTGAGAGTAGGGGGGGACTCGCTTTCATTGGCTGCAGCTACCACATCAAAAATAAGTAAAACATGAGAACTGCAAACCACATGAAGGGAGAGAGGGCCAACCTCAGTGAGCTTCTTAACACTGAAGAAGCTTCTTCTTAGACCTGAAGCCTCTCAAATGAAAAACAAGCACCATTTGTCTTGATGGTTTAAATCACTTCAAAAGAGATTCACAAACCCAAAGAGATAAAGCCCGGCTTCGATGAGTACCCCACCCCACTTCCTTGCTGGCTTCTTCCACCACACTTGGCAGGAACTAGACCCCACTGAGCAGCAGGCCTGGGGCGGAAGGAGGCAGAAAAAGGGAAGACCCTGGTCTCTCTCTCTGCACGTTACTCTGATTTGCATGTTGTAGGACCTGGCCCCAGATGGTGAGCAAGGAGGTGTCACCGTGCCCCATAACTGTGTGGCCAGCCAGCTGGACCACTGGGCTCTGCCACACTCACCTCAGTGAGCAGCGCCGCCATCTGTTACCCCAGAATGAAATTTGATATTGGATCTAATGGATTTTCTGTGTGCTCCTTTCTAACCATGGAGAGACCTCCCATGAAGACCAGATATGTCCACAAGAAGCTCACACCTCTTGCAGGCAAAAAAAAAAAAAAAGAAAAGAAAAGAAAAAAAGTGATCCCAGCACAACCCTGGTTCCTGGTGGCAGAGAGTTAAAGGAAAGCACCAGAAACAAGGCAAGCTAGCCGGAAGCTGACTAGCCAGAGCTCGGTATGTTGGCACTAATGGAAGCAAGCCGTGTATAGGCAGCACAGATCGAGAGAGAGCATTTCAAAGTCACTTACACTTGGCATTCAAGAGCATTTTGGTGCGTATATTTAATTGTGGGTGTGTTTGGTATTTCTGTAATTCACAACACATGAGGCCACAGTGTGAGAACCCGAAGCAGTAGGAGGCAAAGAGCCGTCCAGTTTTCCCATCGGCTCCTGCTCCATTAGCGCTTGCCCAGCACTCGACGCTGGGAGGTGACGGCCCAGATTCCCAGCTGGTGAAAAGCAGCCCAGACATCTGCTTTAAGGGAGCAGTCTTGGCTGAGCTCAGAGCTCTCCTGCTTTCTACCAGGAGGGAAGGGAGCAAGGAATCAATGGACTGGCCCAAAAGCCCCTGTTTCCTTGGAGTGAGCCAGCGTAGAGGAGAAGCTATGGCTGAGACCAGGAGAGGGTCGGAAGTCCCCTAGACACCCTGTGCAAAGTTGGTCCATAGGAGGGGGAAAGGCCAGAAGCCTCCCTTGCTTTCTGCATCTGTGGCACTCTGTTCGGAAGAGGCAGTAGAGCTGGGCAGCCCTGAAATACTGGCCAATGACAAGATCTTGCCCTGGAGGTGGGCTCAGTCCACTACTAAGGACGGTCACTTCAAGTGGGGGTTAGGGAGGGTACAGAAACTGAACTGAAGTGAACTGCACAGAACTGAAACGTGTGACACCTGCAAAGCATTTTGGTCACTCCTGGAAACTTCAAGGTAGACGGGGTAAGCTACAGCAACATAAATGAAATGCATGTGTTTGTGTACAGACAGGTAGGGAGATGAGAGAGAAAAGTACAAAGGGAACATAAGTAAAATAGCCGACGTTAGTTTCCACAAACACATGAAGGTACAGAAGGAAGCTAAAGTGATTCCTTAAGGCAGTGTTTTCCTAAAATCAGCCCCCTATTAATGGCAGAATGGGACAAACTGCCACTCGCCGACAGTGAATTACAGACAGAAGGAAAAGGGAGGACAATATTCACGTGCATCTTATGTATAATAAAAATACACGTGTGACATATAGCTGTCCATTTAATAAGGACAAATGTCCTTTCTTAGTAAAGATGGTCATCATGGTTTTTATTTTTTTTAATTTAATATTTTTTTTATTTTTTATAAACATATATTTTTATCCCCAGGGGTACAGGTCTGTGAATCACCAGGTTTACATACTTCACAGCACTCACCATAGCACATACCCTCCCCAATGTCCATAACCCCACCCCTCTTCTCCCAACCCCCCTCCCCCCATCAACCCTCACTTTGTTTTGTGAGATTAAGAGTCACTTATGGTTTGTCTCCCTCCCAATCCCATCTTGTTTCATTTACTCTTCTCCTACCCCCTCAACCCCCCCATGTTGCATCTCCTCTCCCTCATATCAGGGAGATCATATGATAGTTGTCTTTCTCTGATATGGCTTTTATTTTTTGAAATGATGGTCAAAGTAGATGAGAACGGTTTTTTAACCAACTTTCTTGGCCAAAATTAAAAAGCGGACAACCTTGCCACCAATCCTATTTTTTTTTTCCAACTTCACTTGTCTCTGAAATGAAATGTCCAGGACCTCCTAACCCAAGACATGGACATACTATATAATTTGTTTTTAAATTTCAAGACTCTTGGACTACTGCAGGTTTTTATCAAGTACTTTTTTCTTCTGACAGTGACCATGACATAGGTTACAAGAAAAGCTGACATTCAGAAGGGCATACTATGTGCCAACAATCACACCGGACTCTTTCTGGTATTTCAGGTCATTAAACTCACACTACATAATTGTCCAGTAGAAATTATTTAACTGAAACAGAAGCCTGATTGCTGGAACAAAACTGCATGATGGTGAGGTCAGGATTCAAACTGAGGCCTGTCAGACTTGGAAGCCTGCGGTGTTTCCTATCCCCATGTCCTTGGTTACTACGGAGAGGCACACATTACTGGGCCTGAAAGAGACCTTGGGTAGCCTCTCCCCAGCCTCTGATTTCACAAAAGAGGAGGCCAAGCGGAGGTTAGGTGACTTTCTTGCCCCAGGCTTGCTCAGTGAACTTGGCAATGGATCTGAGTTGCAGCTCTGTGGTTCAACACTCCTCCTCAGCCCTGAGTTCTCTCTCTGTCTGCAGCCCCCAGGCTTTCACAAGCACCACTGTGCCCTTCTTCTGAGCCCCGGGCACTCGCCCACGGGGGGCAGGGACAGCTACCCTCAGCGCCACCCGGACCCAGGCTAAGAATAGCGGATGCCTTTGGCCCACCAGCTCTAGATGTGAGTCCAAGCCTGCCCAGGCCCACAGGCCCACCCAGCACAGCACAGCCACTGTGAGGGGAAGATGCTGGGAGCCAAGGCTCGGGGCAGTGACCTCTACCCAGCTCAGGCCATGCCCTGAGGGACGGGAGCCACAGGACAAAAGGGCATTGTGTGTGGGAGAGGGAGGGAGCCTGGGGAGGAATGCACTGGGCAGTTTCTTCCTCTCACAGAGCAGGCCTCAGCCAGTTGTCTAGCGCTCAAAAAAAGGGATCTCCGTCAAGGGGCTGGACGACCACCGTCTAGGACAGGAGACCTACGCTGATTGAGTTATTAGATTTCCCCGACGGATGAAGAGCTTCATTTAGCCCACAGAGTGTCACTTGATACAATGCCCCTGAGTCTAGAGACGCTGCCTTATCACACATTCTCTTTGATTCCCTTCAAATAGGGACATTGAAAAAGAGTCCGATAACATTTTTCTGAAAGGAACCCCCACCTCCTTTTTTTCTTTTTCACGTTTTCCCTAAGAAGAGGATGAGAATCATTTGTCTCCAAAAGGGGGCCGTCCTAAAGAAGCTGCCGGAGGAGCAGAAACCATTTTAATAGCATCTTCTCTTTGCTGAATTGTGTCTTCATTTTACACTGCGGCTTTATTCTCTGCCCCTTTGACACAGCCAGCTGCCTTTCCCATTCCAGCTCAGAAACAGGCCGGCTTCAGGCTGTAACAGGCACCAGCCTCCAAAGCCCTTTCTCTGGATGACTCACGTTAGCCTGTGTGAGCCTGCGAGCCCATAGCAGCAATTCCTAAACCTTTGTTTCCTCTGCGAAGCACGTTTGTGTGTGCGTAACACCAAGTACAAAAACAATGTCTACCTAAGGACCTGGCCTTACAATGGAGTAAAATAATTAATTACACAGTGGAATGTCTGGTTCATATCTCGTTCAGGTTCATCCTGTTATCAACTCAGCAGACAGAGGAAGTGACATCATGCGCCCCAGCTCCCCTTTGAAGCTGGAGGTGCATACCAAGACATTGTGTGTCGCGCTGCACTCCGGGCAGGAAGCACCACGCTTAGACTTTCTGTTAAACTGTTTCAGGGGGAAAAAAAAAAAAAAAAAAAAGGTTGGGCCATCAGTTTCTTAACTGGAATTTTGAATTCCATTGCTCGAATGGTGAAAAAGGCCTTTTGTGAATTGCGCTCTTAGCCAGGAAGGTTACAAAAGAGGGGAGATATGTTCTCCCAAGTGTCTTGAAATTTAAATCGTTTTGTACAAAGCACAAATATGCAGGAGGGAAAATGCTCAATTGAGCAGGCTTTCATGGAACCAGTGAAGCAAATCTGTCTAACACTAGCCACCCGTGTCTGTCCTTGCCCGAGTATTCCAAACCCCCTGGTCTGCTAGCTGGCGGCTTCTCCACTCCTGTGTAAACGTGTTGTATAAGCTGGTTATCTGGGTTTTTGTCCGTGAGTGACGGCTCTGGGAACTCTCAGTGTGGATCTGAACAGCATGCAAAATCATTTTACTTTGAAGACAAAAGACATTAGCTTCCCGTAGCTTTCTTAGCCATCTCTATTTCTCTTCCGTTCCCATCCTGCCCTCCCTCCTCCCCTTCCCCTCCCCACGGCACTAAATAAAATACTTAGAAAATGAAGGGCACAGCTGCCCTTTCTTCCCATTAAAACAATCAAGAATGATGGTGAATTTAATATATTTGATTAGAGAAACTCCAATTTGGTGCACTTGAATCAGCTGCCTTTGTCTTCAGCGCCGATGGCCCGATTTCAGTGGAATGTCCTCTGCTGTCCACTGCCAGCTCACTGGGGCTGGGGAGAAAATTCAGCCTCTGAAAGCATTTGCTTGGCATGCTCAGTGACAGGCTATTTATGCTGCGGAAGATGCCAGGCCCATTTCTTCCTAATCAGTGGGATCACCACTTCATTAAATCGTGGTCACTTACTGGTGACCCTCAGGGTTGTAACCCCTGGGGATCTGGGGGCCTCTTTAGCAATGTTAATTTTTCATGGATTTTATTGCTTTGGGGTTGATATTTGCCATTAAAATTCCGGCCTGAATCCTGCACAAACAGCCCAGGAAATTCTGGTGCCCCACTTGCAGAGAAGAAATTCAGAGAATAATCATCAAATTTACATGTGGAGTCCCTTTCATCCGAAGAACAAGTATAAGCCTAATAGGAAATAAGATGTGTCATAATTTCCCCACTAGGTATTATTAAGCGAGGCTGAAATACTGCCCAGGCAGCCCCAGCCTTGCAAGGTGCTTAAAAAGGAATCAGTCTCATGGGGAGTTTCCAGGTTTGAGAATGCTGCTTATTTGCACTTAAGGTCTACGGAGATTTTTATGAAGGGCTCTCATTAAGGATTCTAAATAAATGTATGCTCAACAAATAAGTACAACAGTGAATTAAGGGTGAGAATTTAAATTACTCTCAAAAACATATTAAAACCCGATGGAGTTCACAGAGGTTCCTTGAATAGAGACTGTCCTTGGGATGGTCCAGGTCACGGGGACTATTAAGTTCATTCTGTACACTTCTCTGAAGACAAAGTCCCAGATCTCCTGGTATCCAGCCCAAATCGAATGCCCTGCCGAGAGCCCAGTGACTTCTCCACCCAGACTCCATAGTAGGCAACCAAAGCTGGGGATCAGAGCCAAGCTAGAAATAGCATCCAGGTTTCTGAGTTCCAACAACCGTGCCCACTCTGTGACTCAGCCTGTCAACAACACTGACAGGGTATGCACAGGGCTCCGCTAGGACCAGGGAGAATGGAACAGGAAGGAGGACACCCTGTCCTTGCCAGCCCTGGGTCAGCGTCATGCTAAGTCCTTGGGGGTGGGGAGGTAGGGTGTCAGAGGTGAACATTTTGCTCCAAGACCAATGTGTGCACCACCAGCATGGCGGGCACTACAAGCACGAGTCCTCTGAGAAGGACTGCGCGTGCCTTGGCTCCCCACTCCACGGCCCCCTGGTCATGGGCAAGAAGAACGAGCCGGGCCTTCCAGTCGGGCCAGTTTCCCAAGCGCAGCACCGGTTGCCAGGCTTAGAGCCACACAGGGAAGGAAGGCCCCCTAGAAGAAGGTTCGTTGCTGGTTGGTGTATGTGAGCCTCACACTCCTCCACAGGACCCTGGCATTTTCTAGAATAGAGCCCGGCAGCTAAGACCCACATGGGAGTCGCCAAGATGAATAAGATAACTGTGGTTGCAAAAACACAACCAAGGGCTGCCTTTTACCTCCCTTTTCAGTATAAAAGTCAAGTTTTAAGATTCCTATTGTATAAGAATTAATATGAAAGGAATTTTATATCCTATTACGGCATTGTGTTATAATAATGGAATGCTCTCCCCGCCCAATCTGGCTTTCTGTCCCCCAGATCGTGCCAACAATTATTCAGTTCCTCAGCCTGTGAGTGTCGCAGTGGGGACAGCCTCAGGAGACTGAGGGAAAGCGGAGTGAGTGCTTCAAGCCGGAAAGAAGGGCATCATGGGCCCCCAGGGCCCGTGGGCCTCCACACTCACAGCCGGACACACCCAGACACACCCAGACACACATGAGACACGCCTCCTCCTCCCCTCCTCAGGTCATCCTACCCTCTTTCTGAACACTCCCGGGGACCTGCCTGGGAAGTTTGCTACATCAATAACTACAGCTGTATGGACACATTGTCTTTGATGCAACACACAATGGGTTCCAGAAAAGGAAAACAAAATACCCTTTAAATAGTGGGCTGCATTCTGCTTGCGAATTGAGGCGGGGGGGGGGGGGGGGGGCGGCGGCAAAGGGATCTCCTTGATGGGCCAGGCCTGGGGGGCTTGTTTCTTTCCTTCTGCTTCGCTTGGTGACTAGAGCTTGTTTCCCTGAGCATAAAGTTTCGACCGGGACTCCGCAAAGTGTACCACCTGGGAAAGAAGCCGTGAAGGAGCGAGTGCAAAGCCAAGGTATTTCTCAGTCATCCAGTGTCTGAGGGATTCTGAAGGAGGAAATGGCAGCAGGTTCTTGCCTGTCATCCTGCAGGAGGGAGTCGAAAGAGAGGAACTTGAGCTGCAGCATGAAGGATTCGGGTTAGACCTGAGAGAGTTTTCCAGACTGAGGAGTATTCGACCCTGGAAGAGATCACGGAAAGAGGAGGGGGAAACATTGCTAAAGAGTGAATGCGTCTGCTTCCTACATGTGGGGAGGAGGAGAACCCTGAAATTTGAGGGAGCCCCTGGCTGCTTTCCTGGTGATAACAGTGTTTTGTGTTGTTGGGAAACTCCTTGTCGTGAGTCTCCTGGCTTGACATCTTTTCCTCAGCTCAGCTCCCTCGGAGTCGCCCTGTGGAGGGAGATCGCTGTGTTTTCATTTCCTTTTGACCAATTCCAGTCTCGCTGGGCTCTTTCTAATCTGCGCTTAGGAAATGCCTCCCCGGGTCGCCTCTTCCCTTCCCGCCCACGGCAAAGAACCATGAATTCTGAGGCGGGAACAATGGCCATTGAAGGTGTGTCTGGTGGAGCTCGTGGTGTTGTTCTTTTCCTTTTCCTTTTTCTTTCTAGAATTCATTCAGTTCCACGTATGTTTGCAGCAGCCAGGCCAGTCCTCCTTCACATGAGGGTGATGTCAGCAAACCCAGGAAGTTTTCAGAGCCAAGGAAGCCTTGGCCCCAGGAGGACGCAGGTTGGGATCTCTGTGGCCACAGGGTTCTGTGTGCACGGGATGGGAGCAAGGGAAGGGCTCCTGCCAGAGAATGAAGAATGCAGAGAGGGGGTGGGAGCAGGAGGGGCTGGCCTGAGGCAAAAGGCCACCGGACAGCCACAGCCCTCCCAGATGTCAGCTTCTTGAAAGCCACATTGGTTACCAAAAAATGGCTACCCGTTTTTGGAGGTACTTTGGGGGCACAGGCTAAACGAAGCCAGTCATCACTGCCCTGCCTAGAGTGAAGCCAAATCTGAGGAAGGCAAGCCATCTTTCCTTGGATCGTATCCCTGACCTGAACCCCTATTTGTGAACAAGTTCCTGTACCTTTCTCAGTACTCACCCACAGACTCCCAAACCCAGCCCTGGAACAATCTACTCCACCGAACTTGAACCTCAAAACAATCCTAGATGTCTCCCGACGCCCTCTGTCTGTGATGTGCCTCCTTTCTTCTCCATCGTCAATTATCTCTTCCAAAGTATCTTCTGCTGCTCAGACTCAGGCCAGCCTGAGCGCGCTCCCACGTACCCCTTCCCTTATGCGTGACATTCTACAATAATTCCATTACATTTAAAAATAGAAAAGTTATTCCAATGAGTGTAAATATTTGTTTTCATATGTATCTGCATAGCTTTTGCATTATTGACACAGGATTATAGATAATAAAGGAAGGAATGACTTACATTAGTGTATTTATCCAAATCAGTAATGGGTAGTGTTGAATTAGGTACTGTACAAATGGAATAGTGGAGCGTAGAAACAGTGTCTTACTCCAAGAAGTCTTTTATTGCCTGGTAAAATTCTTGTTTCATTGATAACAAAATTCATTGTTTCCTTGATAAATGGTAGCTGCTGAATCTACACACAGATCATTTCTTCCAGGCCGCCAACATCAGAAATCCATCAGAGAATTCCAAGAAGGTGAGTAGAAATAAGGGGAAGTGTGTTGGTATCTCTGGTAAGAAGCCCACTTTGCCGGCGGATGAATGGATAGGATTGGGTCCCAAAGATCTGGGGCAAACCCAGGTAAAAAAAAAATTCATTGTGAATGTACCTTTATTGTTCAGTACCTGTACTGTCCATTGTGTATGATCAGAAAGACTCCCAGCCACTGCCTAGAATAAGGAGACCCAGGACAGCTAAAATAAGAAGGATACACACCAACACAGAGTAACTGGATGAATAAGCAGCTCACAGAATGTGACTTTCTCCTCTACCCTTTATCTCAGAATTGTAGCCCTTTTGGATCAAGGGAATTGTGCTGAGGCTAAAGCTACAGGCTGAGCTCCCATACCATTCTGGGGGTGAGGCATGCATGTGTGTGCCACAGGCAACCATACCGGTGTCTCCGGGTACCTCCCTGCTCCACGCCTGTTGACACAGCACCTATTGGGAGAACTGGCCCAGTGCGTATCACTGCCGTACTGAGTGTCATCCCCGTGCCCGGCACTCTGTGGTGTACCTAGTAATTGAACTGAATGATAAGCATAGAGAAATGTTCAGTAGTCACAGTCCCATAAGACAGACAGAAAAGAACAATATGGATGGATACTGAAAAAAATAAAAGAACAGTTGCCTTGATGGTATGGTGTTAGATGCTCCATTTGGGGCACACTTAATCTATATTAAATACACATAGACCTTTCTTCGAGCAACTTTGTTCCAAAACTAAAGGCATATAATTGGAACCACTGAAATATATGCAGAAATTTAAAATCACATTGAAATGTTTAAATTATATATATATTTTGGGGCACCTGGGTGGCTCAGTGGGTTAAAGCCTCTGCCTTCAGCTCAGGTCATGATACCAGGGTCCTGGGATCGAGCCCCACATCGGGCTCTCTGCTCAGCAGGGAGCCTGCTTCCTCCCCTCTCTCTCTTTCTGCCTGCCTCTCTGCCTACTTGTGATCTGTCAAATAAATAAATAAATAAATCTTAAAAATAAAATAAATAAATAAATAAATAAATAAATTATATATATATTTTTAAAAAGATGGTTAAAAATGCCTATTGCCAGGACGACAGCACCCCAAACCCTTTCTCCATAACCACATCTTTGCCAGTTGATACTTCTGTGTTCCCGTGGGGTGTGGGCAAGTCTGGAAAAGCAGCCAGGCTACACAGTGGCTTCAAAAGACATAGTGAGACCACATTTGTAAGGGACAGAACATGAGGGAAAGAGACAGGATGAGGAAAGTGTACAAATGGGATTGTGTCTCAGTGCAGCATCTCAGGCTTCCCACCCTTACACTGCCCGAATCCCCAGCAAGCTGATAACGATGAGCCCTTAATGCGTTCACTGCCTCTGACTTGTGCCGGCCCAGCATGCAGTCGTCTAAATGATACCACAACAATGCTAGAGCACACATTAAGCACTTATTGTAATAGCTGGACTGCTGAGCGGAGCCATGGAAGGAGACAGAGCAGGAAAGACAAAAGGTGTCTTTGACGGCATAGGCACATTTCTAGCAAGTCACGGTGTGGGCTGCACGGGGCTACAGAGTGACCACAGCAGGGAAATATACCAAAAGGTGCTGGAGGGATCTCTCTATTTTGAGGTTAAAAAATACATTAGACCAAGAGTAACATATTAGACCAAAGTAAACAATAGACTTTGGGCAATAATGAGATACCAAGATAGGTCAATAACTGAAGTGTGGGTTGTTGATAGTGGGGGGAGGAGACATAGGGGAAATCTCTGTACCTTCTACTCAATTTGGCTGTAGGACCTAAAACTACTCTGAAATATAAAGTCTATTTATAAATTAAGAAAGTTCCAAAGGAAGGAAAGATGGATTATAATCCCTGCAGTAAATACAATGATCTTACCTATCAATCAGCCTCATCCAGTGAAGAGCGAAAATCACGTAGTGTCAAAAGGCAGACAGTTTCCCAAGTCAGAAATCTGGTACAGGTCTCAGCAGACAGAAGTCAAGGTGTCAGTGGGCTTCATTCTTTTCTGGGGGCTCTAGAAGAGAATTCATTTCTTACTCAAGAACTCATTACTTACTTGGTCAGCTGTAGGACCAAGGTCCCCATTTTCTTCATGCATGTAAACTGAGAAAAGTGTCCAGCTTCTAGAGGTCACCTTATTCCTTGACTCATAGGTCCTTCTTCCATCTTCGAAGCCAGCAATAGTGGATCAAGTGGTCACACGGTATCTTTCAAAGCCACGAACTAGCCTCCTCTTTTACTTATAAGAACTCGTGTGATTAGATTGGGTCCATCTGGATTATCTCCCCAACTCGAAGTCCATACTTTAGTAACAACGGTGACGTCTCTTCACCATTTCAGATAGCACATTCCCAGGTGCCAAGGATTCAGCAGGGGCATCTTTGGGAGGCCATTATTCTGCCTACCACACTCTCCTTACCTTCTTGATATATATAGCCCTACAGCCATAATGCTATTGGAACTCCCTTCACTAAGTCCTCTTGAACACTTACAAGCTCAATGGACCTCGCCCTTCTGTGAGCATTCGGAAGGGTTTGACCTTGATGTGACCTATTTCTGGAAGCACCTGGCTTCTACTTGCTGTAATACTACCTGATGTTCTCCTCCTCCCCCTTGGGCCATCCCTTACTGAAACCTCATTCATTTCTCTGCTTCACTTGTACACCTCAGGATGGTATCCTGCTCTCCTCGGCCTTGGTTAGGAATCATAACTGCCTTCTGAGCAGCTTTGCTTGGATGATCTGTGTACTCCTTTTTGTCCCAAACCTAACCACTTCCTCCTTCTGCATTATATACCCCCTCATGACAGCACCAAACCCCATTCTTCCATAAGTGATTCTTAAGAGTCATTCTTTCCTTCTTCTGCCTCTGCCTCACACCCTCAACCCAGTCCATCATCAGGACCTGTCTGTCCTGAATCCTGAGTAGCTCTTGAACCCACCCCAACCACTCTGTTGCAGCTGTTACCGGGAATGTTCAGACTCCCCGAAACAGTCCCTAGTTTACTGCGTGGCCTCCTATCTTTGCACCCTGTCCTACCCACTCCCAGCCATTCTTTGTTTTATCACTAGACACAGACCAGATCTTGCTATCACTCTCTTTAAAAGCATTGGTTGCTGCCCATTGATGAACAGCATCGAATCTAGCCCACGATAGACACAGGCATGCAGGCACATACCAACACCCCCCCCAAAGCCTCAAACTGAGCGCTAGGCTTATCACCCTAATTGCCCTTCTCCCACTTGTTTCTATCCCCAGAGTGGTCTACAGGCCAGCAACAAAAGCATTCAGTTAGAAGCAGGTTAGAAACAGAATCTTGGGATGCTTGAGTGGCTCAGTCGGTTAAGCACCTGCCTTGGGCTCAGGTTATGATCCCAGGGTCCTGGGACTGAGTCCTGTATCAGGCTCCCTGCTCGGTAGGGAGCCTGCTTCTCCCTCTGCCCCCTGCATGTGCTTGCTCTTTCTCTCTCTCTCTCTGAAAACTAAATTTAAAAAACTTAAAAAAAAGAAAAGAAACACAGAACCTCAGGCCCCACTTCAAATCTACTTAATTTTAAGGAATCCGTATTTTAGTGAGATCCCTATTCAAATTCTAGGCACAGTAAAGTTTGAGAGACATCACTCTAGACTGTGATCTCCAGAGTGGTAACCTTTTGAGTATGAAAATATCTTTTAGAAATTTTCTTTATTTTCATGAGTAATCTCCTCCATCTTAATATGGATTTTTGCACGTTTTATGAATCACTGGCCATTTTGGCAAATCATCCTTACCTGTCACATCTCTGTGCTCTTGGTTTCCTCTGCCTGGAATAATCTTCCCTCTCTCCACTGACTGAAACTAGCTTCTTCACTCTCCAGTATCACCTCCTCCAGGAAACCTTCCCCATCTCCTCAAAATATGTTATTGCTCCCACACCACACTCTTACAGACGTTCTTATTGAATTATTTTTGCTTGCATCTTCATCTTCCCCATTGGCTTGTGAGCTGCATGAGGATAAAAACCATGCCATCTCTATCCCTGTGTCCCCAGTGTACAGCAGTCATACATCTTAGCTAAGTAAATTAATATCTAACTTGAAAAACTGCTACACATTAAATATTTTACTATCTTTCATATCTCTGTTTAAAACAAGAGACTCAGCTTCTCATTTCTTTCCTCAGATCACATGTTCTGACTGATTTCTTATTGGCATCAAGTCAACTAGACAGAGACCTGAAAGTAGACAGGGCTTCATCCTCACACACCTATGACCAGCCCAGAGGATGTCAGATCGGCACCCCATGTTCTCTCAGCTCTGTGTTTATTTCATGTGGATTTACACTACAAGAAAGAGACAAAGACAGATGCCTGGAATCAAATGTTTAGCATCTTTCACTTTGTACAGACTTTGATCCTCATAAACAAGACCATGACAACATCGTAACCCATATGAGCAAAGCCCTCATTTCAAAGAAAAACATCTTGTTTTTCTGTCTGCTCCAGGATAGCATTAGCTGACTCTGACCCTAACTAGGTAAGTTACTAAAGGGAATTAAGCTCATTAGCAGTGTAGTCTGATATCTTAAAACAAAATGGCAGCTAAAAATTTTCAGAAAGGAGTATTTCTCTAACAACAAAATTCGGTATGTACAAAAAGGTCAAAGAGGCACACCGTTGGACTAAATCCATTTCTTTGCATGCAAACATGGGCCCTATCTGCCACATGGAGTTACTGTGAAGGTCTAATGAGATACAAAATGCAAAAAAGTAGATGCTTTGCAACTCTCTACAAACATATGTTTGGCATTGTTACTAACAGCACTAATTTTTTTCAAATGACTTTCAGATTTCACTTCTTCAGGTAAGTGTTTGCAAACCTTCTACACTTCTTAAAAAAAATATTTTATCTATTTATTCCAGAGTGAGAGAGAGAGAGCCCAAGCATGAGCAGAGGGAGAGTGAGAGGGAGAAGCAGACTCCCCGCTGAGCAGAGAGCCTGAGGGTCCAAGGACTTTGAGGTCATGACCCGAGCCGAAGGCAGATGCTCAACCAACTGAGCCACCCAAGCATCCTCCTTCTACACTTTCTTAAATATCTCTTTTTCTTGTCTTTTTGTTGTTCTTCTCACCCTCTTCTTGAATTTGAGGGGGTACATATATCCCCTAAAATAGTAATTCGGTAGTGTAGGCAGGATAACTGCTTACAGAATGCACCTAGGCACGTCACTTATTCCATCTAATAGGGTGTTAAATAAATGTTATACTTTTTCCTCCCTGACATTTCATGTACCTGGCACTGTAAGAAATTAAACTTAAAGCCAAATGTAATATGATTCCCTGTGGTCCTAATATCCTTTGCCTACTGTAGCATATGATCTGCTTCAGATAATACGGCTGTACACTTGTTCGTGTGGCAAGGGGAGGTAGGTAGAAGCTAGGAAAAGGGCAGGAAATAATCGGAAAGTTGGAGACAGGGAGTCTTGCTTCTCACTGCAGGCCCTACCAGTATCCACTCCATGGTTATTTTCTTTCAAAGACTCGATACAGAGAAATGTGTGTCGGATCCACTCTGGATTGAATTCGGCCAACTCTATTCCCTACCAACGCCATACTGCACCAGCTCCCATGAACAAAAATAGTTAACTAAAATGCATAAATATTTTATGCTTGTCTATTGAGATAACTAAAAAAAATCACAAAATAACACAAAAACTCATAAGGTACAGAAGAATGATGCATATTAGAGGTGACATAGGTGAATGAAGAGGACAGTAGGGAGGGATTCATTTAGACTTTGAAAATCAAGAACGCCTTCTCAGAGCGGGTGGCCTCTGAGCAGACTCCTGAAGATGCTGGGGCTCAGGTAGGCCAGGAGGGGCAGGGATGCCCAGGAGGAGAAACAGGAGAAGAGGGCAGGCACAGGTGTGGCAAGGAGCAATCATCTGCAGGGGACTGAATGACCACGTGCTCTGCAGGGCTCCCTTACGCTCCGCAAACAGGCTTTGCTAGGCATGGAGAAGGTAAGTAACTGCTCGTTATTTCTAAATCTCTCTTTATATTTGGTAGGCTGAACTGATATATAATTTACATACAGCAAAATTTTCCTTAATGTCCTATTTTAACATCTAGCACAAGGCCCAGTGCCTAGCAGAAAGCCTCGCACGTGGCAGATTTTGCACAGACAGCAGAAAGGGACCAATGGTAGGCCATCCACAAGATATTCTTTGACTTCATAAACCATCTTTTCTTTCCATAGGACTTTTTTTTTTCGTAAACCACTGAGTTCACATGCTAGATAATACTGTTGTCCATCTTGATAGCTGTCTGATGTTGAGAGGTCCCTGATTTCAGCAATTTTCCACTTATTCATTTAGAAATTACTGCACACATGTCAACTCTCTCTCCAGGATCTCAGGGCATCTGGTTTGCAAATAGCCACAGGGAATCTGAACATAACGTGTGACAGGACATTTGATACTATTTCTCATTTTCTGATGAAGAGACATTTTCTAATTGAAAATTCAATTGTGAGAGGAAAGATCGGGCTTCTCAGGGGGGTATCTTATAACGACTGAGGAGAAAAGACAGCAGTCACTTTATTGCTGGAACCCCATTTTCACATTCATTCTCCCCACTTAGGCTCCCACATGCAAAGCAGGTATTATTTGCCTAATTTGACAGATAAGGAAAAGGACTTGAGAGCTGAGTGATTGTTCAAGGTCACGGACACAACAGACACAGGAAGAAAACTCAAGTTCTAGTTTAAGGCTCTAAAGGGAGGAACCTCACAAGACACTTTTTCATTAAGCTAAAAGAGTTGAAATTCTCTTTCAGACACTGCCTTTGATAAATGTACCCGTCAAGGCTCGGTTTTAGGAAACAGAAAGTACTCCAGCTATTTTAAAGTGAAAAGGGGTTTGATACACGGAATTCTGTGCTTACAACGTCCGTGAAAGGACTGGAGGGATAGGTTGCAGAGTGGACCTCCAGGAACGACTCCCCAGTCTACACAGCCAGCCTGGCCACTAAGGGGAGCTGCCCTCTCCACCCCAAACAGAAGGGGGAGAGTTGGAAGGCTGCCACAGGACAGCTGAGTTCCTGCGTGGAGCTGTAGAATCTGGACACTATCAGCATGCTGCTACGATTGCCTTTCTACTCACAGGCGGCCGGTGACTATAGGATAGAATTTTGCTACCGAAAAACATGGCATCTTTAAGACCCTGGTGGCCAGAAACAGTAGCCAAAGCTGCAGAAATCGGACTTTTTGTCAAATTTCCCCCTTTCATATCATGCATGGATGCAGCTAATTGGGAAAGTACTTTGCATCCATAACCCTAACTTCAAGGGATTCTGGGAGATACAAAGCTGGAATAGATGCCAGGTACTCATCCTCTAGACCCATGACCCCTCAATTCTGACACACTGACAAGCTCTCCCAGGACAGATGAGAACCAGGATTCCTGGGCTGTGCTTCAGGGACAGACGCCACAGGCCACCGATGTGCAGTTACAACATATGGTCCCACGGGCTTGCACCTTCAGGTTTTGCTTTATTCAGAGAGACTGTGGGCCAGATGGTCACCCTGGAGCTGTCTGTGCCAGCCTTCTCCAGGGTTGTCGCCGTAACAGCAGAGTTCGGTTGGGGCTTGCTTTGACGTGGAGGGAAAGCCATGTGTAGGACTAGATTAGAAAGTTACTTAGAAATGAGGGTCACCTATGAGAGACTATGGACTCTGAAAAACGATCTGAGAATTTTGAAGGGGTGGGGGGTGGGAGGTTGGGGGCACCAGGTGGTGGGTATTGTAGAGGGCATAGATTGCATGGAGCACTGGGTGTGGTGCAAAAATAATGAATACTGTTATGCTGAAAAAATAAAAAAATTAAAAAAAAAAAAAAAAAAAGAAATGAGGGTCACCCAAGGTACTGAGGCCATAGTTGAGGGTAGAAGGTCAAATAAAGATAAAGATGGACTTGAAGGGCTGATGGCCATGGGACCATTCTGGAGAAGGAGGTTGGATATCTTCATCACACTCTCTTAATTGGACTTCAGCATAAACACGCATTCCAGAGAATGAAACTGTAAGTTATCACCTAAGACAGTCAAAATCAATTATGGTATACTGAAAAGTCTTTGAACTGATTTTGCATTCTGTAAAATTAAAAATAAAAATATATTATTTTTCCCTACCCATGCATTAAACACACACACACACACACTCTCTCTCTCTGCCAGGCTCTTTTTCATTTTATTAAATCCATCATTCCTCTTTTACTTGTCTGTCTGTCCAGCCAAACGCAGAATATTGTATTGGGTTTTCACCCTCTGACTTCAATAAAGACATTAAGAAACTAGAATATAGGAGCGCCTGGGTGGCTCCGTCCATTAAACGCCTGCCTTCGGCTCAGGTCTTAATCCCAGGGTCCTGGGATGGAGCCCCGTATCAAGCTCCCTCTGCTGTTCCCCCTGCTTGTGCTCTCACACACTCTCTCTGTCAAATAAATACAAAACATTTTCAAAAAAAAAAAAAAAGAAAAGAAGAAGAAGTAAAAAGAAATTAAGAAAGAAAGAAGGAAAGAAAGGAAGAAAGAAACTAGAATATATCCAGAAGAGACCAATTAAATATTAAAACAGGGGACAGGTCTAGACCCAATGGCATGAGACCATTATTAGCCTTGGAAGAGAAACGTACGTATCCAGGGGTCCAGCATTATGGAGGAGGAGTATAGTCTGTTCCACGTGGCTCCACAGGGAGGACCCCAGGTAAGTGGCTCAAGGTTACAGAGGGGAGATTTAGAGTCTGTAATCATGTAGTAATCATGAGATCCAGCAACAAATGTACCAAGCTGCCTCCCTACGCGGTATGGCAGGGGATGACATCCCACCTCTAATCATACTGACTATTTGCTCGCCTATTCTGTTGCACAGACTGATGAGATTATTGTCATTTTCCCAACTGGCCTTGAAGCAGATCCTGACCACAGATCGCACACTTCCATCTCTGTATCCTCAGCTCATCCCACAGTGTGTGGCGCGTAAGAGGCACTCAGGACAATCCAGGTGAAAGAATGAAGGGATGCACAGGGCCCATGGGCCCAAATGGCAGCAGCAGAGAAGGACTGGCCCTCCTGCCTGCTCCCATTCCCCAGAGAGTGGACTCGGAGCTGGTGAGGCTGAGCGGAACTCCTACCTAAGCCCTCGTTCTGCAGAAATCAAGTCCAGCAGATAAACAGGGACAAAAGAGAAGCTCATGGTGAAGCTCGGAGTCCGGTCTGAGCTCAGGTTCCTAGTGGAGGCCAGTGGAGGGGACAGCAGTTAGACAAGTCTGGGCACAGATGCCCTGCTGCTTTCTCAGCACCCATCCACAGTCGCAGAAGAGGTTATTTATTTTGGACGGGGGGGGGGGGGGGTGCTGGGTAGCGGCAGAAGAGCTCCTGCATATAGAGGGCCCTTTGTTTCCAGATCTTCAAACATTCTCTGTGCATGATCTCACTCAGCCTACCTCTTCCCTCAGAAGCAGGCAGGTGGACACGACCAAAGGCGCCCCAACCCGCCTGTCTGGAAAGGAGGGTGCCAGACGGCTCCTCTGTGGCAAGCAGCCACCTTAGCAGCCAAGAAAGGGCTCTTTCAACCCCAGTGACATCACGGGATGACTGGAAGCCATATCGGTTCCTAGTCCTTGCTACTTGTGACTCACGGGTTAATACTGAAATCTGTATCACTAATCACAAAGTAGCGACCTGTGACTCAGTGCTGGACTGAATCAGCGAGGCTGGAGGGGTCTGAGCGGCAACAGTGTGTGTGTGTGTGTGTGTGTGTGTGTGTTCCAGCATAAGATGCCGACATGAGCCCTGTCTTCTAACACCCACCACACCTCCACTCCCCTCCTCACGAGCTCCCGGAAGGCCCAGGACTGTCATTCCAGTTCGACTGCTACTAAAGTATGTCAGCTGCCAGTCAGCACTCGCCTGTCACCTTATTTACAACAGCTGCCTGTCCCTGGCCTGCTTCCGCCCCTGCCACTCTGCTCACGGCGCGTGACTCTCTCTGTAGGGCCTTCCAGGCTCAACCTGTCAGGCCAATGGGCACAGTGGTCCCACCGCCCAGTCCTGTCCGCTTCCGACCCCAGCGTCCCGCTTGCAACCTTCAATTCTTCCAGGAGCAAATCTAGCAGCCCGAGGCTGTGGGTTCATGAGTGCAGATGAGGAAGGTTTCTCTCTTGATTCACAGGAAGAGTATTCATACCTTTGGCTTCCTGTTTTTGATGAACCAAGTAAAAGAAACTGTGTTTTTGGTTTTTTTTTTAAGATATAATTGGCCCCAGGGGCGCCTGGGTGGCTCAGTGGGTTAAAGCCTCTGCCTTCGGCTCAGGTCATGATCTCAGGGTCCTGGGATCGAGCCCCGCATCGGGCTCTCTGCTCAGCGGCGAGCCTGCTTCCTCCTCTCTCTCTGCCTGCCTCTCTGCCTACTTGTGATTTCTGTCTGTCAAATAAATAAATAAAAAATCTTTAAAAAAAAAAAAAGATATAATTGGCCCCAAATAGTAACTTCTAAAGGGGCACAGGGACATTGCACATTGATGAAGGACCAGTCACTGATGTCACCAAAGATGACAGCCCACCTTCAAGCCGAGGTGCCCCGGACCACCCATGACACGTGACTGACACTGGAGCAGCCATGCTTCTTGGAACAAAAGATGTGACCGTTTTTAGGAGAGGAAGTGAAGAAGGGTGTCTTCAACCGAAACCCCAACGGATAAAATGTGTGCAGAGTGAGTCAGTGGGACGGCAAATGGACCATGAGGGACTACAGTGCTCTCATTCCTGTTCCAGCAGATAGACACTTTCTCCCAATACCGGCCTACCAACCTGCCTGAGTCAGTCCAAAGACTGGGGAGCAGGGAGGAGGCTAGCTTGCATCCAAAGTGGTCAGAGGATGGAAATGCAAACTATAATCCTCATCACCTCAGGCTGAAAGAAGTACTGTCTACACAGCATCAATTGCTTTAGAGGACAAGGAAATAGAGTCCAAGGCAGTCCGCACCCCCTATTGTGAGCTCACGGCGGCGGGGGACTGACTGGGGGCCATAGCTGAAGGTGACAAGACCTCGCCCAGCCACCCACAAGGCTAAGAGAACCAACAGCCCAGCAACCCACGTCCATTTGGGCTCTGATCACGAGCTGTAAGGCGGCATCCAGAGCAGCATGCCTTGTCTATGTGTGCTTGTGGTATTCCTCCTCACGGAGCTCCAGCCGCCCTCAGATATGTCATGAATATTCAATTTAGTGAGCCCCACACACAGTAGGTGCTCGGCAAATAACAGGCCTCTTCTCTCCACACCTGATCCTACAGCTCTTCAGAACACAGACTTTGGCCACTACCATGTGGCTCTGCTATTTATTAACTGGGTAACCTTGTACAAACTACTTTAACAGCCTAGACCTCTTTCCTTACCTGCCTTGTACAGTGGTTGGGATGAACTGACTTAATTTATGGAAGATTAAGCCCAGCCCCTAGTAAGTGCTCAATAAATGGCAAGGAATGTTTTTATTCCCTGACTCTTCCAACTGGGTTCATGCTACATCAGGGCACCATCAGTCTTCATATTTTCCAGCAGGTCTGTGTCTGTCTACTTGCCCATACACACAGGCTCAGGAATTTCATGTTTCTTACTCATTTCTGTATTGGCTCCATGGAGCACGGGGATTGGCAACTAGCAGCTGGTGAAGAAATGACTATCACTTAGCACTTTCGGCACCCAGAGCACCGTGCCCACAGCCAGTGTCTGTCTGTCAGCACACCACTGTCTGTCATCAACACTTTGGGTTCCAACCAGAGGCTGTTTTCTCTTGGTCTCAAGCTCGTGAACCTATGGAGAGCTGCCTTCAGCTGCAACGGGCAACCTCGGAAACAGGCCAAGTTTCCTTTCCAACCTCTACAGAAAGAAGGCTGTAATTCTCACCCCGGCAAGACCAAGGGTGACACCAGCTGATCTCAAGAGTTGACACCTGCATGGAGAGATAAACATGCAGTGAGCGATGTCTTTCAACACAAGAGAATGTAGCACTTCTTTTCTCAAAGTCTGTTGGTTCTGCCAAACCTCGTGATCCTCCAGAATCCAGCCCAGGGGCCCAGACCCCTTTCCAATCATTCAAGGAGAAAGAAGAGCTCGGCCTGTTCTGGGCCCCTACTGTGTGGCAGTCTCTGTACTGGGAAACACACCCAAGAAGGAAGATTTAACATCAGTTGAATTTAGTCTGACTTAAACTTCATATTCCCGCAGGGTAGAATTTTCCTTTTCTCTGAGGAACACAGGAGGTTAAACGAAAGACCTACCAGTTAGTTACATTTCCATGAGAGCATGGGGGGTTTACAGCTGTCAGCTAGGGCTGCATTCGTGTAAGATGCATCATTAAAGCAAACAAAGCCCCATGTTGCCCCTAGAGGTATCACCACAGCAACGGTGAGCGGATATGCCCCGAGCTGGACAATGAAACTTGCCAAGGCATTCATTAAGTTCTTAGTGGAGTTTTATCAAAAATGTCCTGGCCCGCAGCGCTGCATGGGGGAGAGCCACTGACTCGGCAGGTTGAGGGGCAGGGGACAGACAATGCGGGCTTTTGTGTGGGGTGGGCCTCTGGGGAAAGGCGACAGCAGTGCCACTCAGCTGGGGCAGATGTCTAGGAAAGCCTGTGGAGTACAGGTGCCTCTGAGCTAGGAGATGCCACGTGGACCGTGGACAGACACCTACATATAACCTGCCACCTGAACTTTAACTCAGGGCATCAGCAGCCCGTTGCTCTATGTTCCAGATGGCTCGAGCAAGAGCAGAAGCCAGAGGCCGAGGCAACAAGTGCCCAGAGCTGCCTTGCTACAGGTGCTCATGGTCCCAGGTACCATCCACCTGCAGAGGGGGCTCGTCACAGCCAGAGGGTCTGGGCTTACCTCTTCTCCCCGTGTAAGACTGGCAGGAGGTGACATGGAACAAGTGGCTATTTCAGAGGATCCAGCTGAATCCTTGAGACAAGGATGGGAAAGCCATACCAACCTCCCTGATCTCCCCTCATCACTCCCTCTGCCCCTGACCCCTGCAAGCACACACTGTGCTCCAGTCACACTGGACTTCGGGCAATTCCAGGACACGCAGAGCGACTTCCCCCAACAGACTCTGCGTTTGCTCTTCACCCCGCCTGGAACTTACTTCCTGTTTCTGCCATTCCTCAAAAAGGCCCTCCTTAGCTCCTTTTGAAATATCTTTCCTATTCTGGGACACCTTGGGCATATAACCTTTGTGACATGCAACATCTTGCAGTGGTGTAGTGACTCCCATAGGAGAACTTTCTAGCTGACCACAGGAATAGTCCACGGTGCTTCCATGGAGAAAGGGGTAGGGAGCATGGGGCGCACTGCTCGCCACAGTCTTTCAGACACGGGGCTCAGGGAGGTGCTGTTGTCTTCCCCATGTGGTTTTCAGAGTCTCCTTAGAGGTCATCACCTCCCTCAGCCAGAGGAAAGGGTCTGGAGGGGGTTACATGAGAATTTTAGTAAGTAACACACACAATTTCCACTCACAGTCCAATGTCTGGCACTCAGTCCTACTCCTGGACTTACTGGTAAAGGAGAGTGAGAATCCGGTCCAGCTGCATATGCGGAAAGGAGGAAAATGGTTTGGGGGAAGAACTGCCCAGCCTCTGTCATGCCTGCCCTCCCTTCAGCCCTCATGTTTCACAGAAAAAGTCTCCCTCTTCCTGTCTAGGGTCAAACCTTCTACCTCTGCTTTGAATTTCATATCTTTCCAATTCTTTTCGTTTCTTTCTTACTAATTTTCCCTTTCCACATCTGTATTTTCAACCTTTTCCTCTCTACTTGGGTTCTTTCCTCAAATTACCTCTTTTCATTTTCTAAAGCCGCTACCAAATCCCATACTCTCACGTTCACTATGCGAGTCAAGTTCTTATCTTCCTTGAACACCCTGGGAGCTGACAATGGACCTCTCCCCTCTCTTTTAATTTCTCTTTAATTTATTCTCTTTAATTTATCTTTAATGATAATGGCCACCTGCCAGCATGATACCCTCCTCCTGCCCCCCCATGGGTATTTCTCCCTAGTCTATTTTTTGTCTCCCCTTCTTTTACTTCTTAAAGGAAGTAAGCTCCCGAAGTTCTGCCTTTTGCTTCTTTTGCCATCCCGTGTTGACTTCACCTGTGGCCGTAGTATCAACTCTCATTTATACTCACGTGACTTCTAAACCCATATTTCTAAATAAGAAACCCCTGCTACACTCCAGCCATTACACCCAGGCACCTTCCTGTGTTCTGTGGAGGACTTAAGACATATTTTGCTGAAGATTTAAATATCAAAGGGAAATATAGATAAGAAAATCATGAAGTCAGAGATAGCCCACATAATCCACATCAGGATTGCTTTCCAGTTGGAGTTATCTCCGAACTTCACGTTGGCTGGTCCAAAGAAGCAATAGGACAGGCATCAGATTCCCCAAACCCATTAGATAAAAGCAGACCACGTATCCAAGAGAAACACGTTCTCTCTTCTCTTTAGATCCTAAAAGGATCTTCTCAAAGGAGTCCTGACTATACAGTATTTTGGCTATTTTGGAGAAAGTCCTTGACACCATCCCTACCTCCGAGCCAGCAACAGGCTTCACCTGAGTGGGGCCCACAGTGTTCTATATTGCCGAGACCTAACACCAAAACATAATTCAGGGACAGGAGTGGCTAAGCACCCAGAGCATCACAACCCTAGCTTGGCCTGGCTTGATGCAAGTGAAGAATTGGACATCTTAAGGAAGTAGATTCATTACAAGTTACTCAGGAATATCTTCTTATACATTGTTTCTCATCACCTGTTCTTCACAGCATTAGATAGTAAAGGCTTCCAGCTTTCAGCATCTGGCCACCATCCAGAAGGAAGATGGCGGTATTGACAATCACGGCACAGACATCAAGGTTTTGACGACAGTCAGGATATTGTCCTCTTAAGAAAATTTGGAAATGTAACAAGACAGTCTCTGTGCGTTCTGCTCCTGCAAATACCTTACACATTTCAAACCCATCTGAAACTCATCCATCATCTCTTCCCTGATTTTTCACATACTCCTCCAGTCTCAAGACATGGACCACTATCAACTCATATATTGACAAGAGATTCATATCCAAAGTATAGAAAGAATTCCTGCAACTCAATAATGGAAAGAGAACTAACCAAGTGAAATGGGCAAAGGACTTGGGAAGACATTTCTCTAGGAGAAAAATCTAGAAAGTTCTACCAGAGTGGGCTCTGCCAACAACTCGTTCAAGAAAGGCCTTGGAGGTGTAAAACCAGGGACATGCGTTTCATCCCAAAAACGCTGAGTGATTTTTAAGGAAGAATCGATACTCTCAGCTTTTAATTTTAGGAAGATCACTCTCAACATGGTGGTCAAAGATGTTTTGGAAGCTGAAACCAATCTATCAGGAATCTGTCCTGCTGGGTTCCTACAGTGATTCAGTGCAGGTGAGCTTTAAGAGACAGCAGGATAGAAGTGCAGCGGGCCAAGGAACTCGTGATTTAGGGACTTGTTATTGCAGAGTTTCTTCCTTGGAGAACATGGTAAAGAATCTTTCCTTGACTATCCTCCTGTCCCCTTCCAGTCACATGGGATCATTCACTCTGTCTCAGAAGGTCACCCCCAATGCCCCTCCTATCCTACCCAGGCTCTTGGTGCTCTCTGTCCAGCTTCCTCTGCTGCCTGCCTGGCCCACGCCTGCCAGAGAAGACTCTCTCATGCAGATCTCCTCCCTTTGCTCCCTTCACTACAACCCCTCCATATTTCTCATGAACATTTCTCCATTGAGTTCAAATTCTTTAGCATAACTCTTACGCCCTTATGGGACTTCATCTTTCTCCAGTCTCATCGCCCCGACATGTCCCTCCTCTCCAGATATGAAAAGTTATCTGTGCTTTCTCAAAGGGATGCTTCAGCAATCTCAGCTTTGCCAAAGGTGTTCCATCTTCATAAAATGCCCTCATCTCCCTCCCTTGTTATTCCTCTGTTAATGCCATTCATGCTCCAGAACAACTCCAACTCCCCAGATGGTATCCACAGCCCCTGGATGTTCCAGGTAGAAGCTCTGTGCCCACCCTCCAGCTCACACACTCTGCCAACAGCACTTGCCACTCTCTGCATCACGGCGGGTATGTTTGCCATCTCCCAGAACACAGTGGAAGCACTCTGAGGTCAGGGCTGTGCCATTTACCTCCCGCTCCCGCTTATCTCGGGAACCCAGACACCTAGCAATTGGGCGCTCTCCCCCTTGCTAATTCCTCTGCATCCTTCAGGTCCAGCTGAAAATCACCTTCTGTTTTTCCTGATCCCACTCCATACGGTCAGGCATTTTTTTGTTTGTTTGTTTGTTTGTTTTGTTTTGTCATAGGATTTTCTACTTCCCCTTCCTCTTCCTTACTCATTTGTCACCTCTTCTCATAGTTCAATTATTTCACTGTGTGATTGTCTGACAGTGAATCTCTCCACAGGGCAGAGACCACATCTGTTGTGTCCCCAGTGTTAGAATAGCATTTGGCCCAGAGTGAATGTTCCATAAATATTTGGTGATTGGATGGATGGATGGATGGATGAGAAAAGATATGGGACTAGACAGTGATACCCGGCTGGGAGAGAAGAGGTTGAGGGACGTTTGCTCATTCATCCGAGAGGGCATGGGTGGTGGTCATGGGCAACCTGACGGAGGGTGACAACATCCAGGAGCAGGAATCCGACCTATGAAAATCATGCCAGGACACTCCCCTCTGGAGAGGAGAGGAGGGGTGGGAAGTGGACATGGTGACATAAAGCGCTGCTCTTTGTCCATCCTCTGCCCATGACCATGACTGAACACAAGCCGACCGAGGAAAAGAATGTGGCATGCTGAGTTTGTCAGTGGAGAAGCCAGGCTGGCTCAGAGGCCAAGGCCATGTGCACTGTCATCTCTGGGTCCCCACCGGGGTGTGATTACCACTATTATCCAATTCATAACAGTAGTTCTCTTTTAAATACCATAATGCTACAATGTTTCATAAATGTGTAAAAATGGAACCTAGAAAGTATGCACTAGGTTCTACTTCCCCAGACCACCTCGTCCATGCAAATCAATTTGAAGCTGACATTTTTACAAATACCTGACCCGCTCACAAATCAGCCCATGGAAATGGAGTCAGCTGCACCTTCTCACTCTTTTCCTCAGAGCGCTCTTAAATGCCCTCCCTCCAGCTCCTTTTATCTACGAATCTTTATCTTAAACCACTTTTTATGCAGTCATTAATTTTCACAGCATTCCCGCTAAGAAGATTCTATTACTTCCATTAAACCATAGAGTAAACCGAGAAGCCAAATTAAGTGATTTGCCTGCTCAGGAAATTAGTGGCCTGACTTGGTTCAAACATAGCCGTTCTGATATCCCAAGACACGCACCCACCTGCCACCCTGATACTTCCCAGCTCTGGGTCGTGGGTAGGAGCCCGGACTCCCGAGATAGTAAAAACCAGGCTCAAATCCTTGCTCGTCAATTTCCTTGACAAGTTATTCAACCTCATTCAGTGCCTGTAAATTGGGGATAATAAGAACACTTGTTTCATAAAGTTGCTATGAGGATTAAATATTATAATGTACACTGAGTACTTAACACAGGATCTGGTGCAGATGAAGACTCTTGTTATTATGATGATGCACACCTGGAAGGGTATGTCCCTCACCCAGCCCCCACTCCCAATCTCTTTCTCATCACATCAGAAAATGGATAAACCCCACCTGCTGCTGTGCTGTATAATACACGTGTTTGCAGACTGAGTCTGCTCTGGGGCCACGAGGATATCAGAGCACATTCCTGGAGAATCACCATATCAACAATTATCTGATTATTTGTTCATGCACGCATCTATCTTTCTATCCACCCACCCATCCATCCATGCATACATCTATCCATCCTTCCCTCCACCCATCCATCTACCCATCCATCCTTTTGTCCACTCATCCATCTACCCACCCACCCATCCATTTAGTCATGTTCAGTACACATAGAAAGCATCTACCATGGGCAAGCCCTGTGCTAGGTACCGTGGAAGATACGGAGATGATTAAGACGTGGTCTCTGCCCTCAGACCTACAAATCCAGACAATCACAAGACATTGTAAAACAAAATGGGATAGAAATGGTGTCATAAGAGAAGTTAACTGAAGGTTTATCAAGGACCCTGACCACCTAGAAAAAGCAATGAATTAAGAGTCAGCAGATCTTTCTCAGTCCTGACTTGAATGTTGGGCTCCCATCGGCCTAGTCTCCTTCCTAGGGTTCAGTTTCCCCACGTATATAGTTAAGGAGGCAGCTGTGGAACATTCCACGGGCCCTTTCAGCTCAAACATTTCAATCTCTCTGTCTCTGGGTAAGGCAAGGTAGCAATCAAACTTGAAACTGAGTAATAGGGCATTCCAGAAGCAGAGAAGGACACAAGCAAGTCCATGAAGAGAAAGAAACATGGGATATTCATGGAACAGCATGCGGTACCTCCGAGTACAGCAAACAGCAGAAGGAGAGAACGTCCTGAGAGTTAGGTGTGGACTATATTGTGAAGGGTCTTATTTCCAAACTGAGGAACACACACACACACACACACACACACACACAGGTGCACACACACATATGTATGTATACACACACGGATGACAAGGTGATATGCGATCGGGCCATAGTTTTTAAACAGTAGGTTACGGAGTAGATAGAGTGAGGTGGCACCGGAAACAGGGAGACCAGGAGATGAGAAGGTTTTGGTAACACTTAAGACAAAAGATAAAAGGTTTTGGTAACACTTAAGACAAACAACAACCAGGGTTTAAATTAAAGTAGCAGTAGGAAGGTAAGAGACAAGTGGGAGAACATAGGCACAACTACAGGACCTAGTAACTCATTCAAAGTGGGCGGAAGTATTTAGAGATGACTCTGGAGCTCCGTGTTGACCTCCACTGTGCACCAAGGATGTACAGTGCCTCATGCCGGCCCAGGCATATTCCGGTGAGTGGGTCAGATGTGGACTTGCTTGCTGTCCGAATACATTCTGAGAAGTGCATCCATTCACATAAGAAATCAAGTTCCTCTCAACCAGCATTTACTGAGTACATACTGTGTGCAAAAACTGAGTGAGGTCCTTCTCGCCCTGGAAGGGGAAAATAAAGAAAACGCCCTCACCATGACCGGTGACCCATGTGCTATCTAGAGTAGGCACGCCTCTGCAGGCGTAGGACTCCCCGGTGGGGGGAAGAAAGGGCAGCTGGAAGAAATGGAGACAATTAATCAAAACTTAGCAAGTGGTAAGGATCCTTCTTACTCCGTGTGCACCAAGAGCCCCCTTTCGCATTGCGCCTCCCCATGTGGCCACCAGCAAGGGCAAGAAGTGGCAGGAGTCTAGAGTTCGTTTCCGTTTTAAGGGATCCTGGAGGAAGCTGCGCTCTGCAGGCCCGGGAGGCCCTCTAACTTCAGGAGCTGGATGCTTGGATGACTGCCCTCCTCCCTGTCACATCTGTGCAGGGTCACTTTCCCCTACCCTCAGGAGGCCGAGGTGAGGCAGCAGTGGGGGCATGTCAGACAGTGTCTGAGGAGGGACACGGTTTCTGGTCTTGGTTCCTGGTCTGCACCACCAGGCCCCTCTGCGATAGGTGCCTGATCAAGCAGGAGGCACGGGGGCACCCTCCTGTCTTTCTCATCCATCTGCCTCATGAACATGTACTCGTACTTCAAGGCTCAGGTCCAGCACGTCTCATCTAGAAGCCCTTCCTCATTATCCTCACCCCTCTCCTAAGTACAGTGGGCCACTCTCTCTCCCCTATTCACAGTTTTAACAGGACCCAGTTTTAATCTTACTTATCCACATATTCTCCATTTCCCCACCCCCGGCAAACTCCAAACAATCTCTTAGTCACAACTGTATTTCAGTCGTCTTTGCGCTCTAGCACTTGGCCTTGTACCTGACATCTCGTTACCCTCAAGCATGCTTCACTGAGAAAAGGAGCTAACTCTTACAGACAGCCCACCCTGTGGCAGGTACTCTACCGAGGGCTTTACATGCACTGTTTCATTACACAACAATCCCCTGAGTTTGGTGTTACTACCCCCCACCTTACAGATGGAGAAATTAAGGCTTAAATGAGCTAAGTAACTTGCCCAAGAGGAAAGTGTTACCTTCCTTCCTAAGACCTCCATCACCTTAGATCGATGGTAGATAAGATGGTCTGAAGTTAGAAAGACAGCAGATTTTGTTGCAAAACAGGGAGCTGTAGGAACATTAGTCCAAGCTGACTGCTGAACCAGTGAGATACGTGTGGATACACACTCTCAGATCATGCAAGTTCTTGCTTATTGGACCCTGGCAAGGACTTGCCAGTAATATGTAATAACACCATAACACACAAGCCACGTAGGCTCTTTATTAATTCTAGTTCATGGTTAAGGAACATTGCATAAAATAGCTTGTAAAGTCTAACCAGCTCCTCTCCCGCCCACACTCTCACTAATTCCCAGCGACCTTTCCCACCACTGTCCCTTTCCAGAAACATCGGCAGCAGGCTCTTCTTCCAAACCCATCAGAGAATTTGTGTAGGTAAATGCACCCCAGGAGCAGAGGAAAGAGCCTGGTAGGCACAGAGGAGATTTGCCAGATGGTAATGTGGCTGGTTCTAGCCTGTTGTCTGCCTTCAGAAATAGTCCCTTCCATGGCCACAACCCTAGAGAACCCAGGAGAGCACCCAGTAGACTGCATTTTTTTTTTTAAGATTTTATTTATTTACTTGACACAGAGAGAGAGAGAGAGATCACAAGCAGGCAGAGCAGCTGAGCAGAGAGCCCGATGCAGGGACTCCATCCCAGGATCCTGGAATCATGACCTGAGCTGAAGGCAGAGGTTTAACCCACTGAGCCACCCAGACGCCCCATGTGGAGTGCATTCTTACTGAAAGGAAACCTGAAAGGAAACCCGGGCCTGAATCCTGCAGAGAGAAACAGAAGAGGGACAGAAAATCAAGTAAGCCCGTGGAGCAAAGGTGTACAGCCTAAACCGTTACCCAACACCACTGCAAACCAGGACACTCCGTGTGCTCTGGAGAGGCTTAATTAGCCTGAACTAAGAGTCTGAGGTCAGACAGTTAAGAACACTTCACACCCTGGTTTGAACATGAGAGATGCTGTGGGTCACCCTGCTATACTGCTGGTAGGCCCCAAACTGGAGAATATTTTGTTTTCTCCAGCCCAGGCTTCACAACTCCTCCTGTCCTTTAGAAGCTCAACGCTGTTTATTCGCAAGTGTGTTTCTATGGGTTCTGTCGGCATTTTGTGCTCCTGATCAAAGGAAGCTTATGAAAGAGGAAAATACACTTAAATAGCAAAGACTGTACTATAGTTTTTGTGTTTATGTATATATACAGCCTTTCAGTCAAACTTTGAGGGAAGGTGGATTTAGCATTAAACCTCTTTGCAGGAAGCAGACCCACTTCCCCTCTATCAGTCTCCAACGACTTCTGCTACAAATTGCTACAAATCTAGTGGCTTAAAACAACACAAATGTATTATCTCATAGCTCCAAAGGTCAGAGGAGCAAAATGCGTGTCACTAGGTTGAAATCAAGGCCTGGGCGGGTAGAGAGAGCTGTTGTTTCTTCCATAGGCACCAGGTAAGAATCCATTTCCTTATCTTTTTCCCCTCCCAGAGCGGGCATTCTCTGGCCTCCAGCCCCTCTGTGTTCAGGGCCACCAACACCAGGCTGAATCTTCCTCAAGCTGCCATCCTCTGATTCTCTGCCCCTTTAAATCCCTCTTCCACTTTTAAAGATACTTGTGATCACACTGGGCCGGGTCTGATCATCCAGGACAATCCCTCCATCTCGAGAGCCTCAACTCCATCACTTCTGCAAAGTCCCTCTGACCGTGCATATGGCATAATAAACTCTACTATTGACTGCCAAATTATATGGGCATATAGTCACAGGGGCTAGGATGTAGATGTCTTCAGGAGGTCACTGTCTTGTCTACCACACCCCCACTCTTAATGTTAATTTCTTATATCTGATTAAAACTGACCAACCTTTATCCTAGCCTGTCATTTCTCATTAGGGATCCTTGTCTATACTTTGAGATGTTTGCACAGGCATAACTTTTTTAGAATTGTTTTTAAGCCTCCCCTGGCTTTCACTTAATTGTTAGCCTGAGTGTTAGATATGACTGAGGTCAAGGACCTTAAGTTGGGAAGACTCTTCTGGATTATCTGGGTAGCCCAGGATGATGACACAGTCCTTCAGAGGGGAGATTCTTTCCTGGGTGCAGAGAACCAGGGAGAGATGGCAGAAGAAGAAGGATTCGATGCCCCCATTGCTGGTTCTGAAATTGAGTGGTCTGAGTACGGACCAAGAGAGGTCTCTAGAAGCTGGAAGGGCAAGGAAATAGTTCCTCCCCCCAAAGTCTCTAGAAGGAATGCAGCTTGACCAACCCCTTGACTTGAGCCTGCTGAGACCATTTAGACTTCTGGCCTACGGAACTATAAGGTAATGAATTCATATTGTTTCAAACCACTAGATTGTGTTAATTTGTTACAGCGGCAATAGAAAGTTTATACAATGCGCATTCTTTTCAGTCCATGCTGATGATTTAAGCCCTCAAAATGAATGTGATTCAGAGTCATTAGTAGACTGGCAACACCCTCCTCCAGGTCATTAGCCAGGATTCAAATAAGCCCAGGACTAATGGGGACCCCTGGAGGAGTCCATCTGAGAACGCCTTGGGTTGAAGGAACTGTGCAATTAATTATCATCTTGCCTTTCCTGGATCTGCTTATCTATCTGAGCCAATCTGTACCTTTCTTGCCAGACATGACACCACACGGGTTTTATCTTTTAAGGAACATTACCTTTCCTCTCCCTTTGTTCACTAATGTTATAGTCAATGCCCTTCCACCCCTAACTCTCCCTGGCTCATGTGCGCACACGCACACACACAGAGAGACACACATACACACTTCTCCCTCTCTGAAAAAAGCAACCCAGATTTGAAAAGGATTTGTTCCTCTAGTACTCTGATGTCTATTGCCCCAGGGTTTGTGAATTTCTTTCCTATTCTAAATATTTCATTATAAAGCTCAGCATACTTCAAGGAGCAGTAGACTGCACCAGTTCATTTTTAAGCTTTACATGAAGAGGAGTCTTAAATTGGATTTTTTTTTCTTCTAAGGAATACCAAGAATTTCATGGATTTTTGCCACAATTCTTTGAAGATGTCAGCATGAACCAGGGAAGGGCAGTGATTCCAAGATTCTATTCACATCCATTTCACCTGATTGAAAGCACTTCAGACTTCAGATTTTGAGTCTTCAAAATGTTTTTTTTTTTTTTTTTTGGTCTATTGCTTCTTATTTTCTAGATTTTTTTTTTTTTTTTTTTTAAGATTTATCTATTCGACAGAGAGAGAGTGCAAGCAGGGGGAGGGACAGAGGGAGAGAGAATCCTGGAGCAGCCTTTCCACTAAACATGGATCCCAATAGCGGGCTTGGTCCCAGGACGCTGAGATCAAGACCTGAACCAAAATCAAGAGTTGCCTGATTAACTGGCTGAGCCACCCAGGGGTCCCTTTCTAGATTCATTTGTACATACTATGTTAGATACCATGCCAGGTTCTGGAGGCACAGTAGAGGTCTGAGCTAAAGAGGCAAATCTGAGAGTCATTTCCAAATTTAAAGCCATTGGAATTACAAGAGTGTATGGATGGAGAAAAGAAGATGGGTCCAGTTCAGACCCTCACAGTACCCCAAAATTTAGAGGTCTGGCAGAAGAGAGGGACTTAAGATGGAGCAAACTTTTATGGTAGGAAGCAAATCAGCAGAGTGATCATACAACCAAAGAAGACAAGTGTTTCAAGAAAAAAGAGAACAGGAAGTGGTGCAAAATGCTGCCCAAAGGTTAAGTAAGATAAGAACAGATCAGTGATCACTGGTCTTGACAACATGGAATGATCTTATTTAATACATGCAACTGTAAGTTATAGAATCCCAGCTACAATGGGTTGCAGGAAAGGATGTGAAAAGAAGGAGTGGAGACCATGACACTGAAAATACTTTGAATTAGTTGCTGTCAAGAACAGCAGGTAATGGGGCGCCTGGGTGGCTCAGTGGGTTAAGCCGCTGCCTTCGGCTCAGGTCATGATCTCCGAGTACTGGGATCGAGCCCCTCATCGGGCTCTCTGCTCAGCGGGGAGCCTGCTTCCTCCTCTCTCTGCCTGCCTCTCTGCCTGCTTGTGATCTCTCTGTCAAATAAATAAATAAAATCTTAAAAAAAAAAAAAAAGAACAGCAGGTAAATGAAGTTGTGCCTAGAGATAGATATGGGGTTAAAGAAAATGGGTCTTTCCATGGGTACACCAGTAATCGTGGTAATAGTAAAATGGAGAGAGGAATTGGAAAGACGGCCAAAAAAATGGATGATTACAAAGAGGAAAACCAAGAGGAAGGGGTCCAAAGCACCTGCAGGTAGAAAGGGCAGACTTAGGTAAAAGAAGAAATTTTACCCACAGAAACTGAAGGCAGAACAGTAAGGATGAGTATGAAAGTATGGTAGGTTTGGAAAGTGGGGCAAGAAGAATTTCCTCTCTAATTCTATGTTCTTAAAGAGGTATGAAACAAGGTCATCATTTGCCCTTTGAATATCTTTATAGTATGAGCTGGTAGAATGAATGCTACGTTCTCCAATAAGATGAGAGCTGGGATATGGGCCTGAGGATCTAGTGTAGACACAGATTATTTGCCAAGTCACTTAGCCCACTGGTGAAATGTGTTTCTTAACTCTCAGACAGGAATGATAACTCTTGTATTCTGGAAGCTCAACTAACTAGAGGTCCAGAGATACTGGAAACACGGAATAAATTGGAAAATGTGTTTTGAAACATATGGTAGAGCTGAAAGAAAATAAGCACAATTCTCAAAGGCAATAACAGTGAGAAAACACAAATCCAAGGTGGGCACCTGCTACTGGAGCCAGCATTGCGTCGTCTGCTGACCACCAGGGACCTAGTGCCTGGGTTTTAAGAGGTTCCGTGCCCACAGGATAGGAAGCAATCCTGGGCGAGAGTATGATGAGATGTCAGAGTGAATTCCGGCAACAAACAAACAAAGAAACCGATAAGTGACTCTAGAATAGGAAAATCTACTGGAGAGGGAAATAGATTTAAGTCTGTTCTGTCCTTTGCTCTTGACAGATGGGTGGGGAGAAAGTGGGGGAAGAACTCAGAATATTTGACCATAAACCCACCCTTAAAATGGTTCAAGCCTAGAATGCAGTCTAAAACTGTCAACTAAAAATTTAAAGAGGAATACACATCACCACACATCTCAAAGAATTCCGACAATCATGTTCAATAAATAGGTATTTGCAAAAAGAAAGGGAAAGAGGCACCTGGGTGGCTCAGTCAGTTAAGCATCTGCCTTCGGCTCAGGTCATGATCCCAGGGTCCTGGGAACCAGCCCCACATTGGGCTTCGTGCTCAGTGGGGAGTCTGCTTCTCCCTCTTTCTCTGCTTGCCACTTCCCCTGTTTGTGCTTGCTATCTATCTATCTATCTATCTATCTGTGTCAAATAAGTAAATAAAATCTTTAAAAAATAAACATAATTTAATTTAATTTAAAAAAAGAAAGAAAGGGAGAGATCCCACAATGCAAAGGAAAACAAGCCACCTTGTAAAGGACCAAAGGAAGGAACAACTTGCAAGATCAGACAATGTAAGAACACAGATAACAGGATTATAAGCTAAGAATACAAAACACATTTGATATGTTTAAAAAATGAAAGACAGGAAAATGAAAAAGTTTTAAAGAGCTGCTGTACACTACAGTGTTTATAGTTAACAATCCTGTACTGCACACATAAACATCTGTTAAGAGGTAGATTTCACATTACGTGTTTTTTAGCACAATAGAGAAGGGGAAAGGTAGTATCAAAAAGTTGGCAGAGAAATAAAGACTGTCAAATATAATTGGACAGATATTTTTTAAGGCCAATTAAAACTTTGAGAAACAGAAGCTGAAGTAACTAGTCAGAACTGAAGGGAAATTTAATGAAAAAGATCAAGCTGAGAAAAATTACCAAAAATACAGTATAAAATGGTAAAGAGATGAAAAATATGAAAGAGGGATAAGAGGCAAGGAGGTCAAGGAAAAAGATATAACATGTATCTGAAGGGAGTACCAAAGGAGATAGATAATGGAGCCTTTTCTAGAGTTGACTCAGTAATCCTGATACCTGAAGTTCCATAAATACAATGTTTCCAAAGAAAGCCCCACCCAGACAGTGCAACATGGGACTGCAGAATCACCAAGACAGAGAAGCATCCAGAGAAAAAGGGAGACAACCTACAAAGAATATCAGTCCAACAGTCAGCCTGCAAACAGAAACAACTGAGAGAAAATCATGGACAATCTGGCAAAACTACCTTTCAAATATGAGTGAAATTAACGTAATTTCAAGAAAGAAAAACCCTGGAGAGATCATCACCGACACTCAGTAAAAAACTTGGAAACGATGACGTTCAGAAAGAAGAAAATGATCACAGAGGGAAATAAAATGATTCTCAAGAAGAAATGAGGAGGCAAGGAAATAACAAACATGTGGGTAAATAATTTAAAGTACAGGGATGCCTGGGTAGCTCAGTCGGTTAAGCATTGGAATCTTGATTTCAGCTCAGGTCATTATCTCAGGGTCATGAGATTGAGCCCCACATCAGGCTCTACACTGGGTGGGGAGTCTGCTTGAGAGTCTCTCTCTCCCTTTGTCCCTCCCCTCTGCTCTGTCTTTCACACACCCTCTCTCTAAAAATAATAATAATAATAATAATAATAATAATAATATTTTAAAGCACAAAATAATTACTATTATGTCCAATCTGTCAAGTTAAAAAAGAGAGAAGGAGATAGAAATAAAATACTGACTAAAAATGGTATAGGAGTCAGGAATAAGTAACTTGGTAACTTATCTCAACGCTAGGAGCATCAGTTTCCCCCCTACATGTTAAATAGCCATTTTCAAAAGGATTTCTGGAATCTATCTGCTTCTAATTCAGGTCGATTTTTGATCTCTTGCTCAAAGCATTAATGGTTGCATTTTCTGTGAACCAGATTTCCTAATGGTGGCACTTTGCTTCCGACCCAGATCATTTAAGTAGCTAAACCAAGTGCAACAGATGCAAAAACTCCCAGATTTTCCTTTTTTTCCCCCCCACTTAATTTCTAAAAGCGATGAGATAACTACAATGACAGCCATCTAAGTGGCTGTACATTTTGTCTAAAATGCCCTGAAATCATTCTGAGTTATTATGTAAATACCCAAATCTGCTCATTATGTTGTTATGGGGGGAGGCTCAGCAGTCCTCCTGCCGGTGCTATTTCTTAAGATGAGATCATTAGAAAAGGATTAGTGGTGTAATGTCTGAGGGGCTTAAACAATAATTTGAGTCTTTCAGATGTGCACAAGGTAATTTTAAATAAATTCCAGGGTTTTTCTGATGACAGTCCTTATTTCAATCATAACTGCCTTTAAAGAAATGCTAATTGGATGAGGTAATTTCTAATGCAAAACTTGACATGTTGCAGGACCAGTAAATAGTAGTTATCACCCTCCTTGGTATAATTTCTGGGTGGAAGTAAAAAGAACCCAAAAAGCACGGTTGCCATGCTGGACTGTTGGTCTTCAGGAATCTTCATTCCCTCCTGACGGTGATTTATAAATTTCCAAGGCTACAAACCTGAGCGACAGAGAGATCGTTATCAGCAAAGTATATTTCTGGAAATGTCTGATCCATCAAGTCCAAAAATATTTAGAAAGCACAAGTATATAATGGGCATCACCAGCGGAAAGGTGTGTAAGTTTCATTCCCTTCTCTTAAGGGTCTCACGGTCAGCCACATGATTAGTAAGATGAGCATTAGGACAAATGTTCACTGGGCCCCTACCTTGAGCTTGGCACTGTGCTAGTCCTAGGGACACAGAGATAGGCAGGGTATATGTCTTCAGGATCTCACCGTCCCCTGGAGAATACACATGAGCTGTAAAACCAGGAGATCACAAAGCTTCACAGCCATAGAAGAGCCAGGTTGGGAAGAGTAACAGGTGAAGTAGCTAATCCTGACTAGAAGAGCTGGAGGAAATTTGAAAAAGAATTGGCACCGGAAATTGGACTCGAAATACGGATAAGAAATAAACAGAGCCTCAGACACAGATGACGGCACGGCAACCACACAGAGTCGTAAAAGGGTGTGCCAGATTTGAGGAACGAGGAAAGAAAGAATCGTCCTCTGGCTTGACGGTCAAGTGTGTAGGTGAAAACTGGGAAAAGCTGAGGTTGGAGAACTAAATGGGGTCAGTTTGGGACAAATCTTGCAAATTTTACAAAGAATTGAAACCTTTTTCCAGAACAACAGTGGGCAACAGAGAATCTGAAGCAGGAGACCTCAGTTGTATCCATTTTTTTTTTTTTTTTCCTAGCGATTTCATGAGGTCAGTGTTAAAGTCCCTCTGGATACCGGAGCGATGAGAGGTCAGGGAAAAAGAATAGTGGAGAGGCCACAGCGCAATAGTCTAGACAAGACATGATAATATGAATCCAAGTCACAGTGATGGGGCAGTGCGAACACTGCCGAATACACGAGAAGAAATTTGACAAGAGAGGCAACTAATTGAATGTGGTAGGAGAAGGAGAGAAATCCAAGATAAATGGAGGGGTATCTAACTGAAAAACTGAGTGAGCCACTTATCATTTCCCGAGAGAGAAAGTATAATATACAGAGCAGGTTTGGGAGAAACTATGATAAGTTCTGTTGAGAAAAATTTAAGTTTGATAGGACTTATGATACCTTGACAGGAAGGATGTACCTAGTAGGCAATTCAAACTATGGGGTGATGTTCCGGGGAGATAAAAGTTTGAGAGAGTAATAGTTGAAGTTGTGGCTGTCTTCTGGTGAATTCAAAATGTAAATATATATGTCAGAAGGTGACCAAAGGGGCCTGAGAATTTGGCTAGAACAACCGAAGCTCCTTGTCAGACTAATCGTATTCATGAGAACCTACACTCTGCACTCTAGTCTCTGTGGAGAATAAAAGTAAATAGGCAAAGGGTCCCACCTTTTCCCAGTCTCTTATCTAAGTAAAAATGCTCATGAGCCATTTCTGCTGCTCTTCTGCTGCTAACTTGATTAAGCTGGGACTAGGTACAAACTCACTGCCAGGATTCTTGAACTTTCCTTTCCGTCCTCTCATCCACTTGGAAGCCTCTCAGGCGAGATGAGGATAACACGAAAACACAGAAAAGATGTAAGAAACTGGAGCAGGTGCAGAGTAACAAAATGAACATGACTGGAAGCCCATGGCTTCTCTTTGTGAGAGCTGCCTTTCTTTCCTCTGCATTCTGTCTTCAAGAGATACAGCCATGAGTTGGGATTTCTGCCTCAGCTTGCCTTAGGCACGTGCTGTCGAAGGCTGAATTAAGGCCATTTTCACTACCTCTCCAGGATGTAGTTTCCTCCCTGGTCACTCCCACCCACTTCTGTGCCTTTCTCTTTGAAGACAACAGCAGCCTGGGAGAAAACATCGTTCAAATAGCAGTGACCTTGCATTGATCTCTTTGCTTCTGGTTATGTTCCCCACTTTACACTACCTCTCTAGCTATGCCCTTGAAATATTTGAAATTCAAGGACAGTGAGACAGGATCCAAGTTCATGTCCCCAAACTACTCACATCTCCATAGAAAAGACTAGAAATTTTGACATTCCCCCAAACAAGAAGTCTCCTCTCTACCTATTACAAGGTGAAAAGTTGGGATGACAAAGAAATTTAAATCAACCATGAAATTGTCATGCATTAGCACTTTTCAAACAGGGGTATGAGGTACCCAGTGATATAAGCCATGGGCCAGATAATTCATGAAACCACAGACAATCTGTTCACTTGGGAACTTCGGTTCCCAAGATGGAAAAGAGGATTGTGTCTTAATATCAAATAAGCACAAATATATTAAGAAGAAGACTGCCAAGTTTGCATAGGCCTTTTTGAAAGATAAAATATGAAACTTCAAAGAAATTTCAGACCTCTAGACAGACTGCTTCCAGCCCCCTAAATCCAAGAGGCAAAAATTCCCTCTCCTCTGCCATGGGGGCATTTCATATGCTTGGGGAAGATTCTTGGCTGGAAGAATCAGAAAAGGAAACAAGCTCATAGGTCAGTCTGGTAAGATGAAAAGAGCCTGGAGGATTAACTAGGCAATGTCTAGAATGAGAATACAGTAAAACAGCACAGACAGCAATTAAGAGACAAGTGGATAGACTTAGAATGCAGACCAAGGATGCCTGGGTCACCCATTTGCTATGTAGCCTTGGGGAAGACATACCATCTCCCTGAGTCCCAGTTTCCTCAACTGTAAAGTGAAGAAATTGTACTAGATGAAAAGTTACAGCCTCTTTAAAATATTTGAACTGTTTCCAACCTTTAAAACATAGGAGATTTGAAATAAAATCCTGAATTGTTGTCTTCTCTTAAAAAATGAGAACATTTTACCACTGGGCCTGTCATATTCTCACATGGCAATTATTTGCTGGGGTGAAGTGAGCCTCCTTTAGACAGGACAGGAGTCCTCATGTGCCCTCAGGTTGTATGTGGGCCCTGGTCACTACCCCCTGCCATGTTGACCCAGATTGCCCAAATATAGATCCAAGGAGTCCAAACCAGTGGTCCTTAGGTCATGGGGCTACTTCAATTTAAATGGAAACTAAAGTTAAATAATCTTAAAAATTTAGTTCCGCAGTCACTCTAGTCAATTTCAAGATTCAGTAGCCACTGTGTGGCCAGGGGGCCGCTGAACTGGGCATTGTCAACATCACAGAGAGTTCCATTAGATGGGGCTACAAAAACACTTGAGCATGTGACCCGAGGCTAAATGACATTTGGGATCCCTGATAGCCCTGATGCTAACTCTTTTGTGGGGAAACCCCACCAACAGGGGGTGCAGCTACTGTGCAAATGTCCCTTTCTAAAAATCCCTCCTCCTAGATCTGTTGCCCCAGAGATGATATCCAAAGACACACTCTTGATTCAAGAGCACACATGGCTGCCGCAAGGAGCAAGGAGGAGAGGTGTGTTGATCTGTCTTCGGGGGGCCAGTTCAGTGCGGGCCACTAGAAGCAGGCAGCCCCTTCCCTCCCAGCAGCCCAGATCAGCCCAGCTGCACGCAAGCGAAAGCAGCCCTTCCCGTTCCCACACCTTCCTAAGAAAGGGTAATTAAGACAGATACAGAAATGATACCCATTCCAAAGGTGCCCCCTCGCAAAAGAGATTAGGATAAATCTAGAAGCCATTAGGCTACAGACACAGCGTAATGGAATAAGCAGCAGAAAAGTCTGCTTCCCGGCACAGAGGTCGTAAGGAGAGCAGGAGGTGTATGCAGCCCATGAACCATACTCCCATGTAATTACGAATGAGCCAGATTCCCCCCATGTTACTCATTCCAGCCAGCCCCCACCCCGGGGCATCATCGGGGCACACTTCGTTAGCCGTTAATAAGCCACTGTCTGTACCAGGCAGCAACCAAGTTGCATTTTTCCTAACACTATCATTCGCTTGGGCCTCCCCCCATTGGATCAGCAAGCTTGAGGTATTCCTGTTCAGAATTTGACTTTGAGAAATACCACAGCCAGCCAGCACCTTGAAAGTGGGGATTTGATAGGATTGAAGACCCTGCCAGAGCAAGGGGTTGCCACCCAGCCAACAGCTTGCGAAAAAAAGACATACCTAACCTGAGCATCACCCCAGCCCAGTTAGGTCAGACTTCCGGGAGCAAGGCTCAGGAATCGGTATATTTTGTAACTATCCAAGAGGATTCCAAGCCATAGCAGGATTGAGAACCTCGGGCTTTTGTAATCTGAGGGCCCACTTGACCACACTGCCCACATCCTGCTGTTAGACCTTTCGGGAGAACAGGACTGTTCCCTGCCTTGGCCTCTCCATTCACAGATGGATGGTGACAACGCTGACCTACAGTGGGGTGCCAAAAGGACAGCTGATTCCTGCAGAGAGGGTAAATAGCAAAGATGCTGGGCACTAAGGGCCCAGAAGCTTTCCTGCCTCTAGCCCCAGGATCCAAGAGAGGTTCTCCTCCCAGTATTTCTGCATTCTCTGGGATCCTGAGCTTGGGAGGGAAAGTGGGAAGTCTAGTTCTGGAAATCGGGTTGTGCCCTGAGTATCTGGGCCAGCAAGAGACAGCAAAGAGGTGATGAGAGGAATACAAGAAGTCTGGGGAGAGGAAATCAGAAGAATTAGCCATGCAGCTGCTAAGCATAGAGACAAGGAGGGACAAAGAAAGCCAGTTAGCAAAGAGGGACGGGACCGGCACAAGCCCGAAGCCAGGAATGGCCACAGCTGCCTGCCGACTGTGTGTGGCACCCAGAGGAAGCGCGTGTCCCCACATGTCCAGTGCGAGACCTGAGCAGCACTGATGTCAGCCTGAAAGATGGGTAGCAACAGGGCAGAGCTCTGCAAGAAACTTCTGCCCATTTCTAGATTGTTTTGCAAAACCCAGCAAACAGCATGGGTCCTGCTGCCTGGCGTCATCCCTGCATATCTAAGAAGCAGTGAAATGCAGGACAGCTAGAGTTTCAAGCTCCCTCACACATGAGCTGGCTCGGGCGCCTTGGCTGTCCAGCTGTCCTCTTCTGACCCCGGCATAATCTCTCCCTAATGAATTTTCCCTCTTGATATCTCAAGCAGACGGCTCAAGAGGAGAGCGAACACATTCCCAAATCCTAGAGCATGACTCTGTACACACAGGGAAATGTGGGTTTGGTTTTGGTATTTGCCTTTTTTTTTCTTTTTCTTTCTTTCTTTCTTTTTTTTTTTTTTAATAGATTTACAATAAACACAACCATGTCTTGGGGACTCTCCATGCCTTACCAGAAACAGCCAAGCCTTTCCCGGGAGCCAGATCTTGGCAGCAACTCGTGTCTTGGCTCTCTTGGTGACATTTGCAATATGCTAACTTTTCTGCCAGTTCTAAGGGATATCTGAGTGCTTTACCTAAGAGAGGGCACGCGGGCACTCCCCCCTACCGGGGGGTTTCAACCCTGGAGGAGGTCATGCGCCAGCCAGGGATCCTCAGTTAAAGGTCAGGAGCCCCTCACACTGGTGGCTGTGCCTGCCGGGGGGCCTCTTTCAGACTTTTTAATTCCTTTTCCTGGGCAGAGGAAGGGAATAAAATCCCCTACCTTGGCACAGTTATGGCGTCGAGGTGGGGGGGGGGGTTGGCATTCTGAGGAGCACTTCTTTTTTTTTTTTTTAAATCTTTTTTTTTTTTTTTAAAGATTTTATTTATTTATTCGACAGAGAGAAATCACAAGTAGGCAGAGAGGCAGGCAGAGAGAGAGGAGGAAGCAGGCTCCCTGAGCAGAAAGCCCGATGCGGGGCTCGAACCCAGGACCTGGGATCATGACCTGAGCCGAAGGCAGGGGCCCAACCCACTGAGCCACCCAGGTGCCCCCCTGAGGAGCACTTCTTAAAGGAAGACTCAAGAGTGCGCAGTCTCAGGGCCCAAGGGAAAGGCTGAACTCCATGCAGAATGTTGTATGAATCCTGAAACATAAATAAAACCCCAGGAGGGGACAAAGCATACATGTAAACAGGCATGTTCCTTAGGACAAGGCTCTCAGACTCACAAAAGGCAGGAAGAAACCTCAGGGATAATCTATTGCCTTGGGCTCTTAAATCTGCCTCAGAACCACCTGGGGAGTTTTTCAAAGTGAAGCAGTGTCTTGGGCTCATCCCAGAGGTAGAACCTCTAGGGAGGGAAAACCCCTGTGGCTATTTCTCCCTAGTTTCCCAGCTTTTCTGCAGTTCTGGCACTCAGGGACTCCTGTCTGTGGCAGAGGTGAGATGGAAAGCCCACGCGCCCTCCCACTCGCATCCCACACTTGACTGTGCACATGAGTCACCCGGCCTGGATACCGCAGCTCTGAGAGGCTCCCAGGAGATGTGGGTGCTGCTGCTGATCCTTGGGCCACTCGGGGGCACAGGAACCTAGCATCCAGCCATGTAAATAGAAGAATCCTGTGCCCATTAAGCTCTGATCTTTCTAAGATCAACGTTAGAGAGCCCATGTGGTAGAGAGGTTGGATTGGACCGATCCATGTTTTTTATCATGATCCTGGAACTTAACTGCTGGGTCACTTAACCTCTCTGATCCACCATTTCCTCGGGTGTTAAAATGGAGAGGAAACGAGTCCCCCCCTTCACAAAAGGGGCTGATCGAATGAGAATATGAAATTGTTCTGCGAACTGTAAAGCACTACGAAATGGAGGGGTTTGTTATCAGATTAGCCTTTAAAAGACATCAACAGTAGTCAGTTCTTAAATTTGGTTGTTAATAGGTATCCAACCATCTTTACAGTCCTTGATTTCTCCCAATAGGAGTGTGAAGGTAGGCACACAGGCAACTGATGATTGTCATTTCCTAAAAGGTTGCAACCTTCCATATCTGTGCATGAGTATGTGTGTGTGTATAGGGTGTGTGTGTGTGTGTGTGTGTTTTCTTGTCCCATGACTTGGGGCAGGGAAGAGTAGCAAGGAAGTTCTCTTGAACCGGGAGGATTCAAGAATGCAGAGCAAATGTTCAGAATCAGCAGCCAAATTGGTAGCTTTTCTTGCTCCTTGCCCTTGGATTAACAAACCCTGAGCCAAAACAAAATGGAACCATGACCTGGCCAACTCAATCTCAATATTCTGCCTGGCCACACGTCCCTGCCGGAATGAGCATTGCCAAGTTGGGTCTGGAGTCTAGCCCAGCCAGGGAGACCTTCTCTCAAGACCCTAATTTTTTAAAGTTTGGGGTCCCCCCTCCCACCCCACCCACTCACACAGACATGTCTGGCCAGCACCGGTCATGCCATGCATGTATGTTCATTCCCCAAAGAAATGAAGCCCTTGGCAGATTCTTACGCCACATTCTGGAAGCGGCTCCTAAGGTTGCGCAAACACACTTGGCACACGCTTAGGGGACCAAGCAGTTCTCTGGGTTGAATCTCAGAAACAAAATGTACTTGTCCTACTTCCGAGATCATGTCTGAGGACTTGGCTCCCTCGGCCGAGGGACTGCCTCCTCGCTGATGTCATCCTGCCATGGAAGGCAAACATCTTTGGGTTCAGCAGTTCAGGACCAGAAGTGGGAAAAAGGTGGGGATGGAAAGGAAGTGGCCCAGGTTTGGCTCTGCCAGGACAACTTAGAAATACACTGATGCTTACAACTAAAGAATCATAAAATAGAAACATATTGGCACCATTTGTGAGGAGGAGGCCCCCCAACTGGGAAACCCTCGGGTGAGGGTGACTAGTCACCACGCACTTCTGTTAAGTGGGGTTTGACGAAGCACCGGGGGCTGCCCCAAAGCCAGTCTAAGAAGACTGGAGGGTATTCGACAGCCAAACCCTCGGGATGAAATAATTTCCACATAGAGCTCATGCCTTGCTCTCATGTCACTCTGTAATATCTCAGACATCCAGTGACTACGCTTTCCCAGCCAAATTGAGGCGGATCCTCCTGGACCCAAGCACATGTCTCAACCCTAGGTTATCTGTCAGCACACAGAGTACCCAGCTAGGCTCCTCAGAGGGCCAGTCTGGACAAGCAGCTTCTATTTTTTTTAAACAAAATGGGGGAGGGGGATCATCTATCCTACGTTCATATTCTTCCCTTATAAAATACAAACTTTTTATTACCTCTCTAATGTCTAATGTTTCAGATCACAGAGCCTCATCTAGGCTTTGTGGCCAAGACAAAAGTCCCTGTGAAATATGAGTCCTGGGGGTCACAAGAGTCTGATGCCTGCGTCACGCGGAGATTTGCATCACCAAGTCTTAGAAAGACAGTGACAGATGTGGGCTTTCCTTTACTTTCTTCAAAGAATGATCAACCAGACTAGGGGCTTGTGACTGGCTGTCCACTGGAAGCCCTAAGAAGCTGTTTAAAAGTTCTAACACCTGAGTTCTTGGCCAAACTAAGTGAGTTGGAATCTCTAGGGAGGGGAGGTGGAGGAGAGACCCGTCATCAGAATCTGTTAAAGGCTCCTCTTCTGATTCTGATGGATAGCTGTGCCTGAGAAAACTCTAACTATCCTCTTTTTCTTCCAGGTGAGAATATTTTAGCTCAGAAAATTCAAGTGCTTTGTGTAGGGTCACACAGATAATTAAGGGCAGAGCTATGACCAGAGCCCAATTAAATTGATTAATTGCTAGGCCAGGTCCCTGTTTTAAGCCCAGGTAAGCATACAGTACAATGATTCTGGAGTAGGTTCAGAGTGTGGCTCTGAGAACTAGACTCCCTGGGCCTGCTTGTTGGAAAAATCACCTCATTGATTAATCTGAATTCTAGCTCTGCCACCCTACTGTGGGACCTTGGCAAAACACCCAGCCTTGCAAAACCTCACACCCCTGGGCTACAAAGTGGGGGTGGATGTGTCTGGGATGGAGAGGGGTAATACTAGTAACACCGTGCTCCTGGAATTATAGGAGTTTCATGAAATAACTACGAAATGCTTGGCACAGTGCTTGGCATAGTGTTCTGTGACATGGGCTGGTATCATTATTAACATCACACAGATGTACTAGTACCGGTCCTCAGACTCTATGGCATTGATATCTGAAGTCAGCAGTATGTCACGTGCAGGGGATAGAGGTGGGAATTGACCTCAAGAATGCTCAGCTGTAAACATACAGGGACTAGGACAGCTCGGTCCAAGGAAACATGGCCTTTCTTGACTTCCAAGATGATTTACTAGTTCAAATTCCAACCACATGACTTGGAATGAAGTTCTCAGTTCTCCTTTCCCTTATGGCTCTTTAAATACATTCATTCTCTTTGTTCTCAAGTTCAGCAACACACAGTAGACACTAGAACCTTTGATTCATCATTGTTCCAAACGATATAGAACAGCGGCGGGTCGGGAGGGGGGCTCCCATTCTAAGAAACGAAGTCAGTCCCCATGCAGCAGCACAAGAAAAAAGAATGGGGACTGGAAAATTCATCCTCTTCCTTTCCTCAAACTTCCTCCTGCTTTGAGGATTCATGTTATTGACACCATCGTTTCTTGGTTACCTTGATTCAAAACTTCATTTGTTCATGATTCCCTTTTGCTTTTCCATATTTACTGTAAAAGCAAGAGTGCTCCTCTCTATATCCATCCTCTTCCCTTCAAGCCCTCATTCACGTTCAGCTGAGTTATTCTCCTGAACTCTTTGCTGCCGGGAGTGTGACCTGCAGACCAGCAGCTTTGACATCACCTGGGAGCTCATTACAAATGCAGAATCTCAGGGCTTACCTGAGACCTACAAATCTGCATTTTGACAAGATCCCCAGGTGATTTGTGTGCATGTTGAAGTTGGGATGTGCTGAGCTGACACATATTCCTTCCTGAGCTCTGCCCATCTTTCCCACGCTCATATGAGACTGGAGGATCACCTCACCACAGTGCTGCTTCATGCCACTCTCAATCAAAACTGTTGGCTTTCCCTCCCGGCTGCCAAAACAAGCTGTGTTAGTACTTGATGTGCACACAGGGCTCTCCAATTAGAAAGCACTTCCACTTAGCATTTTATCTACGGTCACATCTAATGCATCAGCAATTTCGTGGTAATACTCCAAATAACCCAAATCCAGCCATGTATTTCTGTCTCCCCACAACAACTCTCTCTAAACCACCACTATTGCTTGCCTAAATTACCACAATGGCCTCCTGTCTGGTCTTCCCTACTTCCGTTCATGCCCTGCTACAATTCTCTTCTCGTAGAATAAATTGTGCCCCCCTCACTCCCCAACCCAATTTCCCATTACCATTGGAATCAAAAACAAACTCCTTCCCCAAGACCATGTGGCCCTAGGTGAGCTGTTCTAAGCATTTTAAGGAACTTGTCTACTCCATCTCCCCTTGCCCTCCATCCACACTGGTCATCCTCTGATCCTTCTCTGTGGTCTTGCTGGAACTCCAGACCCTCAGATCTTCACATTTCTGGCTTATTTCCATTAGTTCTCCACTCTTCCATGAAGCCTTCCACAACTACCTTATTTAAATTACCAAAAACCCAACTCTTCGACCCTGTCTCATTATTCTCTCCCCAGTTGTCTGTTCTCCTTCCTTCACAGCAATTAACTCTCTCTGAAATTATTTTATTTCCTTTTGGTATTCTATGCACATATTATCTGGGTCTCTGAACCAATACGTCAACTCTTTGAGAACAGAACCCTGCATGCGTGATTCCCTCAGTACCCCTAGGACCTAGGCCCTGGTAAGTTTTTCTTGCAAGAATTTATTGCCCAAACACCATTTCCTTCATTTTGAGTCTCACTGTAATCTTATGACCACTAGTTCACACATTAATCCACCATTCTATTAGGGAGCCTCTGATTGCTTAATGATTTGCCAAAAGTCAGTCAGCTAGTACCATACAATGTCATACTCCAACCCAGATCTTCTTGCTCCAAGTTCTATGATTTCCTCAATATGCCACACTCTCTTTCACATAGATTATTAAGCTCAATATTCAAGGACATCCATAATGCATACCTAATTTATATTTTAGGTATATAACTATAAACTTATTTTATATTTACATAATGAATATATCATATTTATATTTAAACACTTCTCAATTACAGTCTCCCACATTACAGCAGAATTATATGTTCACTTTTCCCTGAACATGCCCCACACTCTCCTAATTTTGGCATGCTGGACTGGTTACCTGGAATGCTTTCCTTTCTTCTATTCTCTCAGACCATCCATGCCAACTGGAATCCCATCCTTCTCTGAAGTTCCACAGAATATAGTACCCCTTCCATGAAGAATATACAGCCTGATGCATTTTTTCTCTCTCATGGATTCTGACAGATGTCACCCCCTCCTTTTTTTAACCTTCATTATGATACATCATTACAATCTACCGTGGTCCCACATTTATCATTTTCCATCTTCCTCCTAAATAGCATATGTTCCCCAGAAGGTTCCATGTCTATCTCAATTCCTTATCATACACGTCATACACATGTACTGTGCCGAATTCCCCTGCTTTAAACATCTCTCATCCTAAAAATGTTATGAAAAAGATTTACAATGTCTGATGGGTGACACAAATGTATTATATAAATCTATGAAAGAATTGAAGAGACCCAGGAAAGGAAAAATGACTATCACATACTTCTATAAATGAGAACTTATTTTTAGGTTTCAGAAGAGGAACAAAGGACATTACTACTCATACATTGCTCCCCTCCCTGAGAAGACAGAAAACAAGATGAAAGAGAAAGAAAAAATGAGAGAAAGAACAATTGACCTTACTTTATCCCCACTGAGTGATGACAAGTAGAGTATAGAGCATGGGAATTCATTCAACTCTACATATGCCGAAGGCTTGATCCAGTAGCAACCCAAAGGCAGGATGTTGGTGGCTGCCAAACCCTGGTCACAAGAGACAGGGCAAGTGAGGAACCATGGCAAGGATCCAAAAGAAGGCTATCCAGAGTGTCCTGGTGTCAGCAGCATTTCTGGACTATGGTTTAGTTTAGGTCTCAAATGGTTTCTAGAGCTTTCTCAGAGGTCCAATGGCCTACCTTGGTCAAGAGCTTTCTCTTTCTCTTTCTACCCATTCCCTCCCTTGTTCTATCTAAGACCTTCTCAGGTTTTCAAGACTATGGGGAAACACTCAGAAAGGTAGGTTTACTGTGAAACTAATGTAAGTTAAGATTTGGGGAGCTTCATGTGCATAAGCTGAGAACTGCTGAAGTTTTTCAGAGTTCTAAATGCATGAGGAAAGCCAGTTTAGAACAGGGAAGCCTTCTAAGAAAGTACTCTGGCAACTGGCTAAAAAGAGATTGGAAAAGGGAAATGAACCTTTAAACTTCCAGTAGTTTGATATAATTTCTTTACTCTTTCCAAATAAATATTTACATTCATGCCTAACTTGTCATTTTGTGCTTTTTTTTTTTTTTTTTCATTAAAGAGGAGGCCCCACAAAACGAACGTTATGTTCAGGCACCACAAACTTGAACCTGCCCCTAAAATAGTATCAACCAGAAACAAGAATGAATGACTTCACTCATTCAACAATGTTTACTAAATACCAACCTATGCTCACAAAACACTGTCAATGTTGATGAAACAAAAAATGCCAGGCACTGGGACTACAAAGGCAAACAAAGTAGATGTGGTCCTTGCATTTTGAGACATTATAGGATTGTCAAAATATTTGAGTGCTCAGAGTAGATTCCCATTCCCTCAAAGCACTATGAGGGTAAATTCTCAGCTCAGCTCTGGAAAGAGTCAACTAAACATCCACCTATCATCTTCGAACCTTGTTCACTTTGTCATAGAAGGTGCAGGTGTAGATCATCCCATTGACCCTCAAGTTAAGTCAAAACTCAAATAAAGTTACTGCCCTTCCCGAACCCAAACCAATGTCTATGCTCACTCACCTCACCAGTCCTCCCAAATATCAGGCAGACTGGATCAGGAGGTTTGAAAGGTATCCGGGCATCCATCCAAGTCACAGGCCACCCTGTGAGACCCACCCATCAGTCAGTTGAAAGAAGTGCCAGTTCTTAGCTACAGTGGCACATCTACCTCCTTAAAAAAAAAAAAAAAAAAGCAGCTTCATCATAAAATTCAGTGGTTTGTAGAATAAGAACTTAATGGGTTGAAGAGGATAAAATATTGTGTCAAAATCACAAAAGGAATGAGGTCCAGGCAGTCAGGGTATTGATTGATTGATTGATTCATTCATTCATTCATTCAGCAAAAATTTATTGAGGACCTACCATCAGCTAGAGGATACATCTATGAACAAAACAGAATTGCTGTCCTGTTGGAGGTGACACTCCAGAATGAGATAAACAAGTAAGTGAGAGCACTGACATGAGAGAGAGAATACATGCGGGATGAGGACAATCTAGAGCACCGGCATGAAGATGGCGATGTGTTCCCCAAGTACGAGCACTTCGCTGGCTGTGCCCAGACTTACATCAGAAGGGCCACAGCCAAGTCTGGGATTGTGCCCTCCTAACAGTAGCAGATATATCCCCAACAGAAAAGGACTGCTTAATGCACACCATACGTTGACACTCTGGCTTATTCAACTACACAATAAATAAATATTTCTTGAAATGCAATTTTTCCAGCCAGAGAAAAGATTTCATTGAACATCATTTAAAATAGATTTTCATTTCATGTCATTTAACTGACTTTAAAAGCGCTGGCCATAAATTCCATTTAATAGGCAGTTCCATTGGGGAGGACTGGTGAGGCAACTGTCAATTAGGTGTTTCATAAAAGGATGCAAATGTCTCATAAAAATGATGGAAGATTGTATTATTGCATTAACCATGTCGTCCTTGCCACGCTGTTACACACCACAGAATAATAATCGACACATTTAAAAGGTGGAAATCATTCTGAATGTGCATTTAAACTGTGTGTAAATGCAAGCTGTCTTGACTCAGTTCTTAACACTTTTGTCAGCCACGTTCAAATCCTCAAGTGCAAGGGAAAATAATTAATAGGTGAGATATCTGATAGAATAAGGTTATGGGATCCACCCAGATATTTTCCAATATGTAATGTTTTACAGTTACGCCTTTCAAAGCTGGGTTGTCAAATCTATAAAAATACAAAACTGATTTATTCCATCCATAAAAATGTCTAATGGTGCCATGCTTCAACCTCCAATGTTTTTTTTCCCCCAGCGTCTAAGGTAAAGGATTTCAAAATGTTAGCAGAATACCCTGACAAGAGAGAGAGAGAACAGAATCCGAAGCAGATGTAGGAGAGCAGGAAGCAGAGGGAGTACAGACTTGTCACGGTGGAGGGTGTCCGTCCTAAATGAAGAGGGGAAAACAGGAAAGGAGGTACCCAATAATTCACTCAAAATAATAAATAGCCAGAGAGTCAGAAGCAAATACTGACAGCCTCCAATCTTAATGTATCTTTATGGGTCATTAAGGAGGGAATCGGTTGATATATACGGCTTTACATGTGCCCACAATACTTGGTAGGCTGGGGCTCCTGGCTGAGATGCAGGGGCAGAAGCTATACAGTCTTGTTGGGAGGGGAGGTGGAGTCTCAAGGTGTATCAAGAAGAAATACACCGGTACGGATATTCTCACACCCGAGGTGGGGGGCATGCGGGAATACAGGCTGAAGGGGCGCCTAGGTGGCTCAGTAGGTTAAAGCCTCTGCCTTCGGCTCAGGTCATGAACTCAGGGTCCTGGGATCGAGCCCCACATCTGGCTCTCTGCTCGGCGGGGAGCCTGCTTCCCCCCTCTCTCTCTGCCTGCTTCTCTGCCTACTTGTGATCTCTGTCAAATAAATAAATAAAATCTTAAAAAAAAAAAAAAAGGAATACAGGCTGAAGAAAACAAAGAACAGGTTAGGGCAGTGACAAAAACAGACAAAATCCCTGCTTTATGGGTGGAGACAGATGATGAATAAAGAAGCAAAATACAGTACAACAGTAAGCGAGCATTACGAAGAAAAATGAAGAAGAGAATGGGAATAGCAGTACCAGGAGGGAGTCGCTGGGGTAGTTTGCACTGTCCGAAGCCTCACTGAGAAGGCAGACTCAGAGAGTTTCAGCAATCTCTGAGGAACAAGCTGAAGGAACAGCAGATGCAAAAACGTGAGGTGAAGGCATGTCTGGTACATTTGAGACACAGCAAAGGAGATGGTATGTCTGGAGCAGAATGGAAGCAGGTGAGATGGCAGGAGGAGAGGTCAGAAAGGTAAAGAGAGACCGTCCGAAGGGCCTCCTAGGTGGCTGGCAGGACGTTGGCCTCTGGAGGGTTCCGAGCAGTGGAATGGCCGCCATGTTGAGAATGGTCTGCTAAAGAGGTCAAGGGAGGAAGCAAGGTGACCAATTAGGAGGCTAATGCACTAAATCCAACTAAGAATGTGGTATCTGTGACCACGGTGGTAGGGTAGAGGTGATGAGAAGAGGCCAGATTCTGAATATGTCTTTAAGGTAGAGTCTATAGGTTTTACCAATGGATTGGCAACGGGGATTGGGAGAGAAAAAAATGAATGACTCCAAAGTTGTTGGCAGAGCATTGGAAAATATGGAATTACTTGTCTGGGGTGAGGAAGGCTTCAGGCATAGCAGGTTTTGAAACAGAACTAGCAGGAGTCTGGGCTTGATAATGTTAAACATGACACGCTTAATATACACCCTAATGGAGATCTCATCTAGGTGGTTAGATGCACAATTTGGGAGTTCAGAGAAAAGACCAGCTGAAGATGCAAATTAGGAGTTGCAAACACATAGATGGTTGTTACAGCCATGAGACTGGATGAGAAAACCTTGGTGATAATAAAGAAGAGAAGAGGTTCAAGGTTTCAGCCATAGCTGCTTCAATATTTCACAGTCAGTGATGAAGGTAAAGAAACAAAAGAAACCCTGATGCAGTGAGTGATAAATTAGGAGGGAAACCAAGAAAAATGTGGTATCCTATGAGGCTAGTAAAGAAAGTGCCTCAAATTGAAAATTTTGAATCCAAAACACTGTTGAAGTCATGGAGCTAGAAGAAGTAGGCTGCGGGTAGTGGGAAGGTTTTATTAACGGGACTCCTAAAACCGGGGAGATGGAGAGTGTAGCAGGAAGAATATAAGGAGACAATACATATGGAAATGGATTGTGTTGAGCCAGTTTATGGCCTTGTCCCGCTGAAGGTCTTTGTACACCCCAGGGTCTTGACCCCAGACTGATGCCCACTGACTGACTTGATAAAAACTTTCTCCTCTTTCTACAAACTCCCAACAGCTCTCCTCACATACCCGATTGATTCCTCTTTCATAAGAAAACTGAAGAGGTAAAAAGCTTTCCATACATACACTCATCACTACATCTCCCCCACGATCCACGTTCTGTCCTTGCACTCTGCCTCCCCTGTTATGGTGCAGTCCTCACTCCTGTATGAATCCTCTCGAATGATTCTGTGAAGAAAGAAAACCATATGGAGAGAAAGGGGAAAGCAAATATGGTAAAATGTTAACAATCATTGACTCTAGGTGAAGAGGTATTCATTGTGCTATCCTTGCAACTTTATAAATTTAAATTTTTTCCAAAAAAATTTGGGGACAAATACAACCAGCCATATGCTATTATGTACTTTTAAAATTTTATTCTTTCATACTCTGTGATTATTTACCAAAATATATAAGATATTATGATTGTAATGATAGCTTAAATCAGAAAAATTTGAACATTTAGAGCCTTACAGTAAGGACATTTAAACTACCTTTAATTTAACTATATATGTGCTTTTTTTAGTAAGTGATGATAGGATAAGTAATAAAATACTTTAAATTATAAAATATGTCATAAAAGTCTATGTTCTAGGTGGAGTAAAAATTGAGTTCAAGGAGAAAGTAGAATGATACAAATTTTTTAACTAATAAAGAAGAATTTGCTTATGCATATTCAAATTGATAATGATAGATATCAAACCACTATGATATTAAGATTCTTTCAGAGTCCTTTAAAAGCGTTTTGAAACTTTTTGAAAAATAGAGATGTTTACAATACACTGTGATTAAGACCTTCAACTATTTTAATTTCTTATGAAAATTGAAATACCACTTAAAATATGAAAGGAGATACATAATTTTGAAAAATTAGGAGATTTGCAAGCAGAAAAGGTTTTAATACCTTTGCTCTAAGTTTTAAAGGTTGGGTATTTGAAAACAGGGAAATGTCTTAGGAGTGCTAAACAGCTTGAAAAGCCTACTGAAATTAGTGCTCACAGATTGAAAGGAAGACCAGTCAGTGTAGGAGTGTGCTTTTCTCTAGCCATTTTTATCTATGTGAATGCAGGTATGGAGGAAAGGAGAGTAGGATTTAATCAGTACTGGGATATTGCTAGATAAATAAAACAGAGGGAAGGAGGGAAAAGAGAGCTAATGGTATATTTCAGAGAATGATTGTAGTGACTGACCATAAGCTGAGAAAGGAGGGAAGTAAGGAAATGATAGGATTGTGGGACATGAAAATGTGATAATATCAGTAGACTATAGTTTCCGGTGAGTTTGAAATATTACTAAAGTCATGGAAATAGAAGGAGTGAGCTTCAGATAGTAGGTAGGAATTTAAGAATGGGACTCTTTAAGCTGAAAATACTGAGGATGTGGTAGGCAGAATTCCAAAATGACCCCCTGATGACTCATGCCTTTGGATGATCTCCTTGCTGTGAGTGTGAGGGACCTATGACTATAGGGATATCACTCGGGGGGTTCGGTTACATTATAGGGGACAGTTGATATTTGAGAAAGGAAGGTTGGCCTCAGTGGATCAGACCTGATCGGGTGAGTTCTTAAAAGGAACAGGGTTCTACCTGATGAAAGGGACTGGAAGCATGAGAAGGATTCTAAGCAAGAAAGATTGCCCACAGCTAGCTATAAAGATTTAGAGGGCCATGTATCAAAGAATTCGAGTGGCCTCTAGGAGCTAACAGTAGCCCTGGGTGACAGCCAGCAAGGAAATGGGGACTTCAGCCCTACAACCACATATGCTCCAAGTGAGAATATGTTCTCACCTACAGAATTCTGAGCTAATACATAGGTATCGTTTTAAGCCACTCAGTTTGTGGTCATTTGTTATACTGCAGTAGAAAAGTAAGATAGGGAGTATTTCTAAGGTATACCTAGTCATACCCTAGTCTAGGGTATGACTAAAGCAGTAAGAGGCTTAGGTTCAGTGGAGGACAACAGACTGGAGAAACTAAGATGCTAGAGCATTGGGAGTAGCCTCTTCTGTTTGAAGTCTTCTACAAGAATTAATGTAGAGAAAAGATCAGTGAATCCTCAAAGAGAGGGTGTGACCTGAGGGAATGGGATCTTTGAGTGACTGCAACTAGGAGGGATGGGCATGGAATATACTGACGACATAAGTTACAGAGCTGTGGGTGAGAAGGTAGGGAGGAGAGATGGAGACAGTCTAGAATAGCAACATGGAGCATGGATCCCACCCCACCTCCAGGTCCAGTGGTGGGACCGCTGGGAGAAAGAAAGACCACCACTTGAGGGAGGGGCAGGAAAACTGCCAACTTCAGCAAAGTCAAGTCTCGGCTCGGGTAGAGCAAGACAGGGAGGGAATTGAAAGCAGTGGTGGAAATTTGGAAGGTCTTTCTAATAAAGGACCCAGAGGTTTACCATACCCAGTGGAAGACTGCAGGTGTTGTGGAGGACTAGGAAATGGGATCAGAAATAGGGATGAGAAATTCCTAGGGAATGAAAATCAAGCAGTGAGAAAGCCTGGGAGCTCTCCCTTTCTGGTGGAACACGAGGGCTCTCTCTTGCTGCTGCTGAAGGTGTGAAAGCTAGTGGGCAGGCAGAGGACTCAGAGCACCCAAAGCCTGGGGATCCTTCTTCACTCTGGGAATGGAGGTGGGTGGGAGGTAAAACAGAACACACCCCATGGGATGGACACCCTCATGAAAAGCAGGTGGCAAATTTGGTTTTGAGCTTTCTGCAGTCCAAGCAAAGAAAAAGATGTAATTTTTAAATGATGCACAGAGACCACAGGATAATAACAGAGAAACCCAACTATAATATCTCATCCTAGGAGCTAAGAGAAAGTTCTCCCCAGATCTTCTATGGAGGACAGGGGGTGATGGAGTAAACAAAACATTATAGCAGCATATATAGCAACAAACTCTACATGAGTTTTTTAAAATGTTCTTCAGTGTAAAGTGATGGTGTAATCTTCAGCAATGGAGGTCTTTAAGTCTTTAACTTAAACCAAGGAGAGATTGAGTGTATCAGATAGATTGGGTTGCACATCATCTAGGCAATCCTTCATAAACACTGTCTTTCTCATGTGCATTCTCGTAAGTATTGAGCAGAAGTATGTTTGAGCTTATATTTAACAACAAATCTGTGATAGAGCCCTTCTATGTTGAAAGTAAGGGGCACAACCACTGTCTTGACAGATGTCCTCTTATAAAAGTTTCAGAGTCTACTGAAGACATGCACTTAATTACCAAATGCAGACAGACCAAAAAGATTTTAATTTCTTTCAGTGTAGATCTCTACATACAAAATTTATGGATGATTGAAGCCATACAGCATAAAACATAGACATAATAATTTTAATTTAAATAAATGTTTTAAGTGCATGTGATAAAACATCCACTTTGGCCAGAAAAAAATAATAAATAACCATTTAACTTTGAGTGATATAACTTCCTGGTAAAACTTACATAAAAAGTGACCTACCAAATGCTACGTCAAGGTAGCTGAATGTGTTGTTTGTTGTATAGTTCTGTTATTCAGCAGGAGCCATTGAAAAATATCTATACAAAAATAAAATTAGTTTTAAAAGTCAATAGACGGGGCGCCTGGGTGGCTCAGTGGGTTAAGCTGCTGCCTTCGGCTCAGGTCATGATCCCAAGTCCTGGGTTCGAGCCCCACATCGGGCTTTCTGCTCAGCAGGGAGCCTGCTTCCTCCTCTCTCTCTGCCTGCCTCTCTGCTTACTTGTGATTTCTCTCTGTCAAATAAATAAATAAAATCTTTAAAAAAATAAATAAAAGTCAATAGACTATCATTCTTTGGAGAAATCATTCTTTGAGGAAATAATTAGATGGCAGGGACTTTTGCTGTTATGTCTACTCTAACTTATTAAAATAAAGATTGTGAGGGGGGTGTGGGAGGCTCAGTGGGCTAAGCTCCTGATCTTGGTTTTGGCTCTGGTTACCATTCAGCAGGTAGTCTGCTTAAAGATTCTCTCCCTCTGCTCCTCCCCCATGCTCTCACATGGTCTTTCTGTCTCTCTCTCTCAAATAAATAAGTAAATCTTTTTAAAAAGAAAATAAAGATTGTGGGGTTGTGTTACATGGAACTTGGCCATTCCTGAAATGCATCACAAAAGCGCCCCAGGAAAACATCGGTAGTTATCAAGATATTCTAAGGGTTCTTGGCATCTACTAGAAGGGGCATTCTGCTAAAAACAGATCATGGGATAAGTTCCAACTTGCCTGGAACATAATTTCAACTCTGACCCAATAAATGAAGCAACAAAAGACAGATTTTTCTAATCTAATTGAGATGAACTGAGAGGTTTTAGTTGGTGAATGGAAAGTTCTGGGCATCTTGAGAAGAAGCAAATGTATCACCTTAGGATTTCTAATAAGCAGGAAGGGAAGTCTGGTCATAGGTGCGCATGGGCTTTCAACCTACAACACTCCATAGGAAGGTCTGACATGGTTTCAGAGCTCAGGAGTCTACAGTCAGCTGAGAAGGGAAGGCAGGCAAATCAGGCAAATGGTAACAGTTTGCGTGGACCCACTGTGTTCATGTGCTTTATGGACATGATTTTGTGTCATGCTCACAACATGCTACGGGGGGCTCATCGGCACCCTCATTTTCAGAGGAGGGTAGAGAAGCCATGTTACCTATTAAAAGTTACAGAGCTAACAAAGGTCAGTCCTGGGATCAAGACTTTGGTCAGTCTGACTCCAACACTGACCCTCTTTCTAGCACTTTCTCAGAAAGGCCATCATGTCTATGCAACAGAAATGTTCTCAGTAAAGAAGGTAGGGTGGCAATAGCTTAAGAAACGAGCGGGAGCTGTCCAAACAGCTGACAAGTGTTTAAGAATGGCTCAAAAGAATGGAAAGAGAGCAGAAAACCAGGCGGGGGAGTAGGGCACATCATCTGGTGGATACAGCAAGCTCCCCTTTGCTGAAGCGAGCTTGACACGCCTGCGATTAATGGAGGTGACCTCTCAGCCCCTCTGACAGAACACAGCAAGAGAAAATAGTTGACTTCTCAAGTCCGGGGATGCGAGTGAGGGAGTGACACAGAGAAAATAAGACTCCTCCACTAGCCACTAGGAGTTTGCATCCATTTTTCTGTCTCTGGCAAAGCCCAGAAATTTTTGTGCTGCCAAATGCTTTCAGCATTAGGAAAGTCCTGATTCTGGCTACCCATCGCCCTAGTAGGCTTTCTTTCTGACAAGATTAGAATTCTCAACAACAACTGTTTAAACTGTATTACCAGTTCTCTGGCAGCTTCAATCTATTTATATCTGGGGTAGGAGATTCTGGGGTGTGCCTGTGGGTGCATGGGTGTTTGCCACGGAAATGCCTATTTCATAAATTGCTACTAAGATGAACGCCACACAGATGAAAATTATTACTGGTCCCTTGGGAAGAGAAGTCACATTTTTTTCCTGAGACTTTGAGAGAAAGTGAGGTTTGGGCTTTAATCTCTACCTGTTGTCTGCTTGCAGAGCTGGTGGCTTGCTATCGCTGCTTTAATTTTGTTTTGTTTTGATTCCTCTGAGAGATTCAAAGGATCGTAGAAAGGTTCATTGTAATTCAGCAATTAGTGTGTCTGCTGCTTTCCCCTTCTCCTGACCAAAAATGCAAGATCATTCTGTCCTGTGAAAGTCATTTTCCACCGACATCTTACACATTAATTTGCTGGCATGAAAATCCAGAGGCAAGGAAGAGCAAAATGTCAAAAGTTCCAGCAGATTTTGTGCATGAAGCAGTAGGAAAAAGTGAGAGAAAGACGCCTTGCAGGCAACTGCCCGGCTTTGATCCAAAAGAGTGTTCCTTCAGTTTTTATGTATGAAAACAACAGAAAGGAATAGTTGAAAGGCGTGTGCTTCTGAAGGATATCTCACTGGGAATTAAGCCTTGGAAATACCCCATTCACCTTGTCACTCCCCTGCTCTCAGGCCTCCCCTGCTTCTCCTTCCCTACAGGATGGTGTCTGAATCCTGGGCCTGCCTTTCAAAGCTCTCTGCCATTTGTGTTAAACCTGCATTCTAAGCTGCTTTCTCCTCCTGCCTTACAGGACCATCCATTTGCTCAAATGGGCTTGTCCAAAAAAAAAAAAAAAGTTCTCGTTCCTACTTTTTTAAAAAAGATTTTATTTATTTATTTGTCAGAGAGAGAGAGAGAGAGATCACACAAGCAGGCGGAGCAGCAGGCAGGGGGAGAAGCAGGCTTCCCACTGAGCAGGGACCCCCCCATGCAGGACTGGATCCCCAGACCCTGGGATTATGACCTGAGCCAAAGGCAGCTGCTCAACTCACTGAGCAACCCAGGCATCCCCTCCTGCCCCTCTCGTTCCTACTTTTGACACTATTGTTCTAGCACAGAGTCAGCGTCAGTTTCATGGGTCTGTGATGAGGGCCATTACATGGGGTTCACCGTCTGGAAGTTTTGTACTTGGGGTTTAATGCTTCATGGCTACTATCTTGAAATTCTTAGAGATTGTGCCTTTGAACTGGGTTTTGTTCCATCTGTGGGATGCTGGAGCAAAAGCATGAGGCCTGAGCCCTGGCTCCTGAATGGTCCACCTCCCACCTCTCCCCTCCCCACTGAGATGCATGCTAGGCCACACCCCACAACCATTGCCACCTTCCCCCACAGCAATGGGCAGAGGTTCTGGGAAAGCACGTGCCCCGCAGCATCTCAGAGCATGGCAAAGCAGAGGCTCCCCCATCCTGGATTCATGGTACCATGCTCATTTACCCTCTCACCCACCCACATTGCTCTAGGTATGGAAAACACCCCAAAACAGAGATTGCAATCCCCTGAAGGTCGTTCCCCACCTGTGGATCACAGCAGTGGGCCTGTGCACAAAGAGATGGACTTCTCTGTCCTGCACTGACCCTACACAGTCTGTTTGTAGGCTCTGCCCATTCTGTAGCCTGCCCTACCTGGAATATTAGGGTCTGCACACTTCTCTATCACATTTCATCCTGATAATTTTAGCTCTTTCTTTACACTGGTAAGATTATTTGAAATCAGAACCATGCCATCATGAATGCTATTCTCATGCCTTTTAAACGTGCCTTCTTTAAACTATTGATATAAAGAGTAATTTTAAAGATAGCGTCTTTAGCACCTACCTCTACTTGGTTCACTCAAATTGTGAACTAGTTCATTACCAACTCACTAATCTGAGACCCTGACTATCTTGTCAACCAGGCCTATAACTGTCCATCTTGCCCTCAATGAAGATGATGGCTGACTGCCAAATACCATCCCCTTCTTTCTTCTGCCGTCCTCAGCCCTCCACAGTGGGATCCAAGTACACCTCCCCTCTACAAAGTTCAGCTACACCCCAGGATCTCAGACCAATCATGATCTGAATTCTTTAAGAAGAAATTATTCACTGAATGCTTGTTTTAAAATGAAAAGATAGATTTAATTCAAACTACTGCCAAAGGGGAGAGAGATCCCAGTACAAACCAACCTCAACGTTGCTGAAACAGAAGGTGAGAGGCTTTTTAAATGCTGCTGTGTGTTCAAAGAAGAGCCTTGAAGGATGTTAAGTGGGGCAGGTTGGTTCCTGTGATTAGGCCATGGGCATCTGCTAACTCTGCTAACCCGAGCTCATGAAGCCAGGCTAAACTGGAGACAAACGCCCTACCTGTCTTGAGGATTACATTTCAAAGGGATAGCCTTTAGGTCCTTGAGAAGGCTATTTCTGGGTTATAAAAGATACACCACAAAGGGACAGAGAGAAAGGTTTACAGCTGCAAGTTCTTTAAAGTACGTACTCCAAGAAAGAGGAAGTCAGGGGCCTGGAGTCAGGTTTGGGGCTGGAATGAAGAGTAACTTCTTTCAGCAGCATTGGGCTTTCTCAGACAGGCATCGTAAACAAGCTGGGACACATCTCAGGGACAGGGCCTTGAACTTAGAGAAGTCATGCTCGAGTTCGGTCAAGTCTCTTTTTTTCGGAGCCTTGTGAAGTCCTTGGTGCTGACAGATGGGCTTAGGGTGACAGTTCTCATCCTAAACCAGTCCCTGCCCACCAATCCCCTCCAACCTCCATCTGCCCAAGGATGCAGTGGCCAACTGCTGATCCCTGGTGTCCCCAAACACGAGCTCCCTTGTGCCCTCCTCGCAGGGCCTCCTTTCAGTATCCAGACACCCAGGCCTGAATACTCTCCACGTAGCCCACAGAGACTAGGGGTTTTCCTGTCTTTCTCGGGAATCTGTCCTTAGCCACTTACCTAGAAGCAACTACAGGTTGGGCAGTAGGAACCTGTGAGAAAAGAGCAAATGTTCTAGCCCTTACTCTCTGGCAGAACCTTCTCTATCAGTAGCATCCGCCCCCAAACATCACTCTGTCCTGAACAGCAAGTCCTGGGCCATGTCCAGCCCTTCACCACCATCTTACCTTACACCAGCCACTTGGCCCGACATCAATTCTTTTATCCTTCACAATAGCCCCCTGAAGAGAAAGTAGTGCTCAGAGAGGTTTAGTAATGTAGGTCAAACTACATTTTCACTTCATTCCTTTCACTTGTACTAAGGAGAATGAAATTAGAACTGAAAGAGATAGAAGATCGGAGAGGAGGTATTTGGGAAACACACGTGGTCTTCAATGAGTATAAACCTTTGGGCCCCCAAAACCACCACAAAAATCATTGAAGAAGTGACCAGAGAACCACATTCGTGGTCTTCACAATACCCTGGAGAATGACGGAAATGCCAAAAGGCTAAAGATAGTAAATGTTTCCTGATGGTCATAAAAGGGAGAATTGGTTGTTTGCAGCAATGCAGAGGGCTACCCATCCATAAGCTTCCTGTTGACTTCCAGGGAAATTCCCAAACCAATTATTGACAGGTCTGGGTGAGCTCTTAGGAACACACCAGAACTAACATAGACACACATTAAAAGAGTTATTGTTTTCTACTTTATCACTTATTATACTAACAGATGAAATAAAACTGAGAAGAGTACCCTAGGTGACAGGATAAGGATCCAATAGGATTCTAAAATATTAGAAAGAAAGAAAAATAGAATCCCAAACAGCAATAAGTGTAAATAGGTGTAAGTGATTACTTACAAAATTATCAGATGAAGGAGACCTGGCTTGAGAGAAATTCATATTTAAAAATGCAGGTGTAAGTTGTGACTCAGTGCCTTCATGCTAAGCATACAGCCACAAGTAAAGCAGTCACCAAAATGTCTAATCTAACTCTGTATCATTTAGTTAAATAAAAAATAAAATAAAATAAAAGTAGGTCAGATTCCCAATATGTTGGGCAACATGACCTCTAAAGTAATAGGAGGTGGGTAGCCCAGGGTGACATTCGTGGAGAGGGACATTAACAACTTGAAAATGTTACACAGTCTAGAGAATGCACTTCTAGAAATAGCTCTGCATATATATAAGACAGCCTGATAAGGGCTACTTGAATTTTTAAAAAATCCTAATGTGTTCAGATCTTTTGGCTGAAACTGGAAGAATCCTACCTTAAGGAAAAGGGAAATTATAATAATTTATTGGCTCAAGAAACCAGGAATGATGGAAGAGAAGGAAGGGATAACTGGCAAATTTCCAAAGCCAGAGACTTCATGCTTCTAAGCCATTCTCTCTCTATGTCTTCATCGTTTCACTGGGGCTTTGCTCCAGCTCCATGTTACTATCCTCTATTGTGGGTCATCATTCTCCATGTGCTCCCACTGGCAGAGCAGGAGGGAGGAGATGGAGAAGGTAAAGGGACAATGGACCAAGGAGGTGGCAATAGACAAAACTGGTTGCAATCAGAGGTCCCCCTAAAACCATATGACCGGAATAAGGAAGGAACAGGTCACTGAAAGAAGGAAAATGAAGGGATGCTATTTGCAGGAGAAGGGTAAAGATATGCCGCATAGAAATAAACACAGACATCACCCTCTCACCAGTGAATGAGTAAGTTCTAGCACCTTCCACAGATGCTACAGTCACACTTCAAAGAAATACAAGAATGTGTACATATTCACAAAGACAGATCTTGCCTTATGCCATAAGTTACTTAATAGTCGTTTGCAACTGAACTTTAAATAAATTTTTTACATATAATTTAAATACAGTAAAATGTGTTCATCTTGGTAGTGCTCAGTTTACTGAATTTTGATTAATTCATTTTACACACCTGTATGACCACCACCAAATCCAAGATATAGAACGTTTCTATCTCTAAGAAAAGTGCCCTAATGCCTAGCTGTAGTCAATCCAACGATCCCACACTCCTTCGTGACAGCTCCAGGCAAATACTGATCTGGTTTTTTGGTGTGGGGGGTTTTTTTTGTTTTTTGGTTTTTGGGGTTTTTTTTGTCATTATAGATTAGGTTGGTCATTTCTAGAACTTCAGGGATATGAAATCATATAGGATGTACTCCTTTGTGTCTGCTTCTTTCACTCCACAGAACATTTTTAAAATTTATGTGTGTTATGTGTATTAGTAATTCAACTCCTTTTATTGCTGTTATATGTAGATACCACAATTTGTTACCCATTTACTAGTTGAGGGGCATCGCGGTTGTTCCCATGAACAGTTGTTTCTAGTAAAGCTACCATGAATATTTGTTGAGAATTGAATTGTGTCCCCCCAAAAGATACGCTGATGTTCTAAACCCTGAAAGCTGTGAATGTAATCTTATTTGAAAATAGGGTGTTTGCAGATGTAATCAAGTTAAAATGAGGTCGTTAGGGTGGGTCCCAATCCAATATGGGTGTCTTTATAAGAAAGAAAAGATACAGTCACAGAGACACAGAAGGTGAAGCCCATGTAATGACAGAGGCAGAGACTGGAGTGACACATTTACAAGTCAAAAATTGCCAAGGACTCCTGGCAACACCAGAAGCTAAGAGAAAGTCATGGATCAGATTCTCTCTCAGAATCTTCAGAGAGAGCATGGCGCTGCCAACACCCTGATTTTGGACTTTTAGGGTTTAAAACTATGAGAGAATAAATTTCTGTTGCTTAAAGTCACCTGGTTTGTGGTAATTTGTTACAAAAACTCTAGGAAACTAAGACAACATTCAAGTACAAGTCTTCATACGAACACATGTTTTCATTTCTCTTGCATAAATACCCAGAAGTGGGATTGCCAGGATGTATGGTATGTTTAATTTTACAAGAAATGACCAACGTGTTTTTCAGAGTAGCAGTAAATTTTACCTTCCGGCTCGCAACATACAAAAATTACAGCTGCTCCGTATCATCATGAAGTCTTGGTATTATCAGTCATCTCAATTTTCCATTATGGTTTTAATTTGCATTTCTTTGATGACTATTAATGTTGAACATCTTTTCATGTACTTGTTGGCCGTTTGTATATGTTCTTTGTGAAGTGTGTCTTTAAATATTTTGCCCATAATCTTGATAAATTTCTTTATCAGATATATGTTTTGCATGTATTTTGTCCCAGCCTGTTGCTTGCTTTTCATGATCTTAAAGGTATTATTTTGAAAAGCAGTTTTCATTTTGATAGAGTTCATTTCATCAAGTTTTTATTTTACAGTTTGTGGGTTTGGTGCCCTAAGAAATCTTCGCATACCCAAGGTCTTACAACGATTTTATCCCATCTTTTCTCTAAGAAGTTTAATTGTTTTAGATTTCACATTTAGGTCTGTGACTTATTTTTATTTCATTTGCTGTGCATCATGTAAGTGTCAACATTCATTTTTTTCCTCATGGACATCTAGTTGTTGAAACAGGTTAGCTTAGTGTCTGTCAAAAATCAGTTGGCTGTCTATGTCTGTGTCTATGGTTTCTGGAGTCTGACTCTGTCTCACTGACCTATATATCTCCTTACACAAACACCACCTACCCCAAATACTTCAACTGTATAGTAAATCTTAGAATCAGGCTGCACAGTTCCTCTCATTTTGTTATTTTTCAAAAGTATATTGAAATTTGTGTTTGTTCTTTATGTCTATTTATCTTTCCCTTAGTAATATATGCACACGAAGGGGTTTCATTGAGAAGTAAGTCTTCCTCCCTCCATCACTAGGTCCCAAGACTGCCAAGGCTCCTCCCCAGAAGAGGCCACTTTTAGAATTTCCTATTATTTTCTTTTTCAGAGACTACTGTAACTGATTTTTTTTTAAATTGAGTCAAATTTTACTATTTAAAGGAATGTCAATTACAGACAAATTTGAAAGGGAAAAAATAATGCCCTCATTTTATTTTCTGTATCAATCCAAATTTCAAGTGTGTTTGCCTCAAGTGAGGCCAGTCAATATTGGAAGGATTCAAACTTTGCTAACGATGTACTTAATTTTATCCACCCAGAAAAGAAGAGCAGGGACATTTGTGTGAATCACCCACTCGCCTTAATTCTGTTAGAGTTATTTAGATATGCTGCTTATTTTTAGTTTAATTGCAGGATAATTATGTAACACCAAGTAATCAGAGCTTGGTAACACCAACAAATTGATTTTTAAGACATCTTAGAGGCCTAGTTAAGAATCATCTGAATGTGTGACTCAGAGGTCACCCACCGCAAAGATCAAGACATTGCAAAGCTACAATCTGTATAGATAGAATTCAACTCAACAAACCTTTATCAGTTGTCACACGAGTACAAAATCTTATAATAGGAGATGTGAAGGGATGCAAGACAAACCAAACCCTTCCAATGCCCTGCAGAAATTCAAAAACTAGAAGGGGAGGCAGGAGTATGCATAAGCATCTCTGATGCAACGAAAAGTTCTAACACTGAGGTTCCAATAAAAGGCGCTGGAAACACGGAGAAGGCACATTCTGGAAACTAGATAATCATACCATTTAAACTCTTCCTGAATTCAAAACACGCTGACCTTCTCATTTTAGGATGACATCTAAGCAGTGCACAGTTCTCCAGACTTGGGTTTCATCCTTATTATATTTCATTCTTACTAAGAGGAATTATTTTAACTCTGAAATAGGTCAATGGTTCTTCAGAGAATATAAGTATATGAAAAGAGAAGATGCTGTTAGGAACTAAACAAATCCCTAAGCTTGCCTTGTTGATCACATTTAATTACTCCTCTGGGAACATGAAACGAAAGTAATAAAGTTCTCCTTCTTCTGGTAACATAAAAAATGGATTTAGTGATTTGCTTTCCTTAGAGGGAGAGAGACAAGCAGTGAGTACTGCCCAGGCAAGAAGATATGGAGAAGAAAATTCCTTGCTTCCTTTAAAACTTGGCATTGCAAAACAAAACAAAACAACAACTTGGCATTTCCTCTGGATTCTCAGGAAACCAGGAACACAAAAGCACAAAGAAAACTGTACCTGAGAACTCATATGCCTGATTCAGAGAAAAGCAAGACATTGGTTATAGGTAAAGTGTGTAGGTTTATGGACGTTAATTACCCAGAATTTCTTGTTGTTTGTATGTGTCACTAACACTCAGTGATTGATGTGTGTGTTATAAAATATTTTTCATTAAAACTTCTTATGATTTAGGGTTTTTATAACTTCATGGCTTCCCGATAGTCTAAGGTATCCTTAGAAACCCCGAGAGAGGAGAGCATGTTATATTAAACACAGTACTCTGAGGAAATAAGTGAGAAATTGTTCAGTGAAAAATGCTACATTTGTTTGTATATCTCTTGGTGGCATCATTAATTACTGAATAATGCATTTGCCACCCCACAAGTATCACCAAAGTCAGAGTTGTGAAGCCAGATTCAGTATTTCACAGATAGGCTCATTGACTAAGTAAGTAGAAGACTAGTGACATGCAGTTAAAAGTGGGTCACATGGCTAAAAGTAGAAGTTAGAAATAACCCTCCTGGAAGATTTGGAGTGGACAGTGTTTACGGAGATGTGAAAGGAAAGGTGTCCAAGCTTCTCTAATGGTAGCAGTCAGATCCTTGGTGTCTCTTTTGAACAGACAATTAGAATTCCTGGTTTAACATATGGGGAAACCCCGAAGAAGTCTCATGGCCATTCCTCCTTTGTTAACAAAGAAACTTCTACCAGATAAACATTATATTATTAGTGTATTCTCAGGTAGCCCTATCGATATCTGGAATAGGAAGGCCACTGAATGTTCAATTAGCTTTAAATACCCAGGCAGCACTGCAAGGTCAGATATCACGGTCAACAGTATGATCCTGCTTCCTAAAAACCCAGAACACTTGGTAGTGGGCAACAGATCAAATACAGGGCTTGTCCTGAACAGGCAGGGCCAGGTCATCAGAAGCTTCAGCTCTGGTAAGAGAGAAGGTAGGGATTTTGTCTGCCAAGCCCTCTCTCCCCATGGTGACTGGACCTACAGTGCAGGCGAGGACTCTGGGCTCTCCTATCTCAGCACAGTCACTGGCAAGCCAGAGAGAGCTCTGACAGTCCACGAGAAGGAGGTGACTTGTGTGTGTGTATCACACTTCACCCTCGTCAGAATGTGATTGCTACCTACAGCGAAGATGGGCTCCGAAATCCTAATTCCACTTTTTTATTAAAACTCACTTGAAAGCATGTACTTAAATGAAGAGATATATTCATGTACTACTTTTTTTTTTTTTTAGGCTACCTTTTCTAAGCAATTGTCTGAATTAGGCATAAGAACGATTTTGTGAAAATTCATGTTCCCTTTTTTTATATAGATTTTAAGGCCTTCATTTATCTCTTTCTAATTGGGGCAGTTACTTAATGTTTTCAGTAGTCTTCTATGTGGAGAGTGAAATACTGCTATTTCTAGAAAAAAAATGTACTACTTTATTTGAAATGGTGATTAAAACATGCTTCTCGCAGTGAAGCTTGTAAAAAAAAAAAGGAAAACAAGAAAGGAGAGGAAAGAAAAGAAAAGAAAGGGGGAAAAAGGAAAGAAAAGACACAACCCTCCTGGTATTCCCATGGTTTGGCTCTTGTATCGGTATCAGTTAGGAATGCCTTCAGCTGCAAATAACGAAAAAACCCAATTAACAATGGTTGAAACAAATATGGACCTCTTTTTTCTAATAAAACCTTCAAGGACCTAAGCTCATTCTGTCTTGTCCTTCCACCACCTCTAACACCTTTGGTATATTGACTTTTCCTCATCATAATTATCACTGGTCACAAAATGGCTGCAGAAGCTCCAGGCCTCATATTTGCATATAAGACAAAAAGAAATACAAAAAAAAAAAAAAAAAGAAGGAAGGAAGAAAGAAAGAAAGAGAAAAGGTGACACCAACTCAAATGTTCCCTTTATCAGGGAAAGAAGAAAAGTTTTCCAAAAACTAGCAGAACTAACATCTCATTGGTTAGAACTGAGTCAGCTGCCAATGTCGCTGGGGAAGTGAGCATGTGGTACACTCTCTATTGTGGGAGGCAGGAAGGAGTAAAAAGGTTGAGCATGACTGTGAAGTCAGCCAATCAACGGTTTCCACCACAGTATATAATCAAACCATTACACTTCATTAGGCTTTAATTTTCACAACACCAAAAAGCAATGGCAAAGGGCACTGTGATTATAATGAAATCAAAATAAGGAGGAGTTTACAGATGCCTGAATATATAATAAAACAGGTTGATTAGCTCTATCTTTGGCTTCGTTGGAAACTTAGCCCTTTCTGTCTATAAAGATAACCTGGTGTAAGTCAGAGCACCAGGGGGCCTTGTTTGCTTTGCAGCTGGAAATCAAAAGCCTGAAATAATAGAATAGCCACAGAGAGGGGTGAGCTTGCTCTCATCACCACACCACCCTCTACTTCAAAGCCTCATTTAGAGGCTGTGAGCCTTTGAAGCCTTTTAGTCCCAAACTGAAGCGTTTCCCAGCAGGTCCCTGGTTTTCGTGTGTTCAAAGTCCGACACATTAGCATGTATACAGCAGGAGGAGCTGATTGTGATCTTTTGGATTTGCAGCCTTCTAAGGCTGGCAGTCATGGTGTGCTTTTTGAATGTTGTTGTTGTCCTCGAATCCAGTATTTTGGGAAATCACTACAAAAGGCACCAAGCGCAATGGGATTCACTTCCCACTCTCCTGCACCTCCTGGGATCTTCAATTTAACGATCCATGATCTTTGTAACAAGAATGCTGGGATAAGAAAACAATGGACATAGCAATGGAAGCTAAGACATCACTATGAGTTGGTCTTTTATCTGGGAAAATAACCATGACTATTGGGGAGGCAGGAATATGTCAAAGACCAGTGAGAAAAACACAGCACAGAGAAGACAGATAGGGTGACAGCACAAGAGAACCCAGGCCTTAGAAGACTATTAAACCCTGCAGGATGGATGAGCCGATGAATGCACGGACAGATGGATGAACAGACGTACAGAGAGATAGGTAAATGGACAGAGGGAGAGAGGAAGGGAAAGAAGAAAGAATAAAGGGAGGAAAAAACAAGACAGCAAGAAAGAAAGGAAGAAAGAATCTGAACTCATACCATGGGCTGGCAAGAAGACAAAACAAATAGCAAATACAATTATTTGGCCTTAGGAAGCTAGAGCTTAAAAATCCTAACATAAATATGTTTTGTTCCTCTTTATTTCCACCCCCTCCAGACTTAGTAATACAAACTGGACCTACGGGGATTTCGAATTACTTATCTCGTCTTCTTTAACATCATCCCGGACCACTGGCTTTCCCTGAGGTTGGCTATCAGGGCAGAGAAGAGATGATCAGGTTTTAAAAATCCAGTGAGGTTTACATTGGTTTACCACAACAGACATGAACACGACAAGAGGGAAAATAAGAAAAAGTATCATCCCAGCCCCCAGTTAAATTTCCTTTTCGCTTAAGTGAGACTACAATTGGGTAACTGTAGAAATATTGGTGTGTGTCTGAGGGTAATTCTTTCCCACGTAAGATCTCTGAGCTCTAGATGCACTTGACAATGCCAGCGCATTATTCGCTGGCAGACTCTAATAACTATAAAAGAAGTGTAATAACTAATAAGGCTGACAGCAGAAATTCAACTAAGACCGTAAGACCATAAATGCAACTTGCCGCATCAGCTGGCCTTGCCAGGAACATTACATTCTGTTTGGATTTTCATGCGCCAGCACCAAACTCATTACGATAATAACGCTAGGAGCGAGGAGTAGAAAGAACACAAACTCTGGTGTCGGGAAGACTAATACGGGATCCATCAGGTCCCACCTGTGGCCTTGGGTAAATTATTTAATTGCTGGTGCCTCAGTCTCTTCATTTGAAAAATGGATATGACACTCGTACCCCAGAGGATAATTTCACTTACTGAAAGGATGGACTACATATAAAATACTGGGCATGTGGCAGCTAGTCAAATACACAGCAATTTTCTTTCCTAACCAGGGGACGACAACAGGACTCATGCACCCTAGAAAAAAAACTGGCTTTTCAAGAGGGCTGTCCTCATGGCCGTTCTGGAACTCTGTGATATACAGTCTGCAAGGCCACACCTAGTGACCCTCTGCTTTGATTGTTCTCCAACAGTGACAATGCACTGTCTTTAAGGCTACTGGCTAGAGTTAGGCATTTTCGTATTGCAACTGAGCTTACCAACAGAGACCCAAAGGGCCTCATTCACACCACCCTATAAGCCAGGAGTTGGGAAACATCCTGATGGCCAAATCAATTCTTGTAAATAAAGTTTTATTAGAACAGAATGGCACTCGTTCATTTACACAGCACCTCTGGCTACTTTCTCTCCACAATAGCCCAGTTGACTAGCGGTGACCCTAAGGCCCATAAGCCTAAAACATTTATTATCTGGCCCCTCACAGATAAAGTGTGTGAAGCCCTGTTCTAAGCCCCCGAACTACAACCATGGTCATGTGTTTGAAATAACTTATTAGTGAAGCACTTTTTACAGCCCCCAGCACTGTGGTAAGCTTGGTGTCATTTACAGATCAAACAAACACCAATCCCTAAGAAAAGGTTCATGGCCCTAAAAAGAGATGAGTTTGTGAAGCAAGCAAAGACTTGTGGCAAGTTATAAAGTGTCCAATTCCATAATATGGGCTGCAGATGGGACACCCAAACAGGAGCATCCAAGATACTCTGGAGTCTCGAGAAAAACATCGCAGGAGGATAGAAGCAGCATATGTGGGTATGAAGCAAAGAAGCTTTCCAGGCAGGAGAGGAGGAGGAGAGTCATAGCAAGAAGGGATATGGCAACTGGTAAAGACTGGGCCTTACTGCAGGACAGCCACTGGGGACTTAGGGGGACTGATAAAAATGAAGTTGTGCCATCTGACTGTGGGAGCAGCTGGGAAAAGCTGGCTCTAAGAGGTTGGGCTTGACTCTAGGCAAGAGAGAGACATGGGTTTCCCTCTGCACATCAACTTTATGGTGAAAGTAGTCTTGGAAGGAGAGAAATTGGAGATAAGAACCCTGGTCAGAGCTTTTAGCTAGAATTCAAGCACGCTATGATAACAGAATTGTTTGAATAGACGTGGAATAGGGACAGATCTGAGAGACTTTGTAAACTAAAGCTTGGCTACTGGTCAATGTGACATGTAAAGAGTCAAAGAAGATTCCAGAATTTCCTACTGGGGAGCCTGGTAGAATGGTGGGTGCCACCAGAGGAGAGGGGGATCCAAGGTAGAAGGAAACATTTATGCTCCTTTTAAACAGATTCAATATTATATGATTTTAAATTGTCAAAAATGGGGGTACCTGGGTGGCTCAGGCAGTTAAATGTCCAACTCTTGATTTTTGGCTCGGGTCATGAACTCAAGGTCACAGGATGGGGCCCCATACCAGGCTCTACACTCAGTGGGAAATCTGTTTGAGATTCTCTCTCTCTCCTTCTCCTTCTCCCTCTCCCTCTGCCCCTCCTCCCATTCACACTCACTCTCTCTCTCTCAAATAAATAAATCTTTTTAAAGAACTGTCCAAAATGGTGAACTAGAAGATTCATTTGTTTTATGGAACCTCACATCTTGTATTCATGAAACTTGCAAGATTTGAGGCTGAAGCACACATGCGTTCCAGTCATTCATTCCTTTGACAAATGCTAATTGAACACTTGCTAGAAACTGATGACTGAGGTAGGATCTGGAGATACTAAGATGAACCACATACGGCCCTGCTTTTAATGTAGACAATAAATTTGGTGACAAAGATTTTACTAATAGTGGATACAAACTTGAAAAAAATAATTCCAACTGAGTGGGATAAGAATTAAATTGAAAAGGAATTCATGGTACGGTGGGATGGGGGGTTGGTAAGCAATCCAAGATCACAAAGCAATAAGCAATTCAAATTATAAATATCAAGAATGCAGGAGGATGAAGAGAAATTTCTCAATCTTGAAACTATGGAAACAGGATACCTCCTAAGCAAAGAGAATACGACTCAGGTTAGAATGGATAAAGCGTGAGGATCAAGAAAAATGATATGAAAGGAAAGTGGCAATCAGGAAAATGCAAACCATATCCCAACAATCACAGATTGCTTCTATTGGTATATTCATTTAGATCCTAATCCCTTCATAACTGAAAGTAAGTGACTTTCCCTCTAATGTTATAAATCTTTGATTATAAGAAACAAATTCACTTTACAATAATTAGCTTTAGATAAATCAAGTGCATTTTTTCCATTGAGAAAAGATACGTAGGCGGGGAGTGTTTCTTTGCTGGATCATGCGGCTTACCTTGTTCTCTACAAGACACTTAGAAGGTATTTTAGAAACTTGGGTATGTGGGTATCTTTCAATGTCTCATTGACACACTGGGCACAACTACCTTTTACTGTGTGGGGGTGAGGAATGCTGGGCACCCAGCAATGTGTGCAACAGCCCTACACCGGGGATCACTGTGTGATGCATTCTGCATGACTCCCTGGGACTGGACATTCATGTAGGTGAAAATCCTATGTAGAATTAACTGAGCCTAGTACCTAATTGCATTATATATATAAATAATTTGGGGGGCACTATTTTGGTACATACAGAATTTTCCCAGAATATCAGTACATTGAAAGCAAAAAGAAAAACAGAATTGTCATGTTTTGCTTGGAATTTTACCAAGCATCATCTACAATTTTGGACATTCTTTTAGAAAATTGTGTCACCAACAGCATTGTCACTTGTGGTATTAGGCATTGTGTTAGCAAGACAAAACCACTGCTGTCAGTGTGCATTTTCAGCGAGCCCCCTCACAGTTACTCCAATTGCATAGTTTTAAGTCCCGCATTGTGCTCTCTGCCCCACGGGAGCCTGTTTCCCGCCCCCATGACCACCCCCCCCCCCCGCCTGCCTCTCTGCCTACTTGTGATCTCTGTTTGTCAAATAAATAAATAAATAATTGAAAAAAAATAAAAAAGGCAATAGACTTCCCCTCAACTAGCCATTTAGTGGCAAAATCAGAGAGACCACTTTACTGAGCTCCTCCATAAATCAGGCTCTGTACTAGTCACTTTCAATACCTTTCAATCATTTATTCCAAAAATATGCACTTAATGTCCACCCTTTCTTTGCACTGAGCAGGGGTCGATGTTGCCAAGCTTCCCTCTAGGGAAGGCAGGTCAGAAAAATCCATGATTATACATGCATAAATAGATGAAATGTTGGTGGGACAGAAAAGAAAGGGTCTAAGTCAGCTTGCTTGAAGAATGGAGGTGACACCAGACGTGAATCTCGAATGATGGTAGGGACGTCAGCCAGGAGCACAAGATGTGCAAAAGCATTTCTGGCAGAGGGAACCCTGGAGGAGAGTCAGAGTGCGCTTGACGCTCCTGCAGAAGGAAGGACTCTGGTTCGGTGTCAACCTAGGGCAAGAATACATTGGTGGAGAGGGCTGGAGTCGGAGAGAATGGAGGGACACAACTCCTGGTGAGCATGTCTTCCCAGCTCAAGGACCTGAACTTGCCCTTGATGTTCATGCAGAGAACGATAAGGCTTGTACAGAGATGTGTGACACCAGGAAATTCACTCTGACCATAGTATAACATTTAAAATGGAATGTACTGCAGTAATCCACACAAGAAATGATGAGAAACTGGATTAAGAGTGGCCTTGAGTGGAGAGGATGGAGCAGAGTACAAGGAGACAGGAGAAGCAGAATTAGCAGGATTTGGTGACTGATGGAATTTTCCAGACTGAGGGAGAAGGAAGCCTTGCAGGGGCTCTGGGTGGCAGGTGTAGAAAATGGAGAATGATGAAACCCTCCACTGAAATGAACTGTAGGAGGAGGGGGATAGTTGGGTCTGGATGAGAAGGGAGAGAAAAGATGAGTTCAGCCTGGGACATGCTGGGACAAAGACTGCATGGGCATTAGATCTGAAATCCAGGAGACAGGTCTGCACTAGTGACACTAGAGATAGCAATCTGGGAAGCAACAGCAACTAGATCACCTAGTTTAATCCCCACCCCCCATCTAGTTATAGCCTCATTTCACAGACAAGAAAACAGAAATGTGCCTGGTCATATAGTCAGAGAGCTAAGATTTGCCCCATGATCGGCCTAACTCCAAAGCCCATCCTTTCTCCTCCAAGCCATATTGTCTTCCAGATCAGGAGCGTTGCAACTGCCAGCAAGCCATTTTTCTATTACTCCAACTGGTTCTTCTCTGTACATAAGATGCTCGATACAATCTATCAGAACGGTTGCACAAAGAAGCACATCTTTCTGGAAATCACTAGAAATGACTCCCAGATTTCCCAAGAAATCTCATTTCAGAAACAAGGTGATAAGTATGGTACCAAAACAGCAGGACCATGGCCTTCCCAAGGCCACTCTGGAACCCACAGAGAAGCATCTGTTACTACAGTCTCCGAGTTCATGTTACTGACCCACGGCTCAAGACAGCAAGTGGCAGAGGAGGACCCCAGTGCTCTCACCTCAGGCCTCCAGGATTCAGAGAGTACCCTCATAGCTCAAAAACAAAAACCAAAACACCTTGTCTAAGGGGTCCAATCCACTTCAGAAAATGAATTGCTGTATTTATTTGTTATCTAACTAGATTTGTTTCAAAGGTATCAGATCAAAGAGTAACACAACCGTGCATCTCCTGAGTTTCACATCAGGGAAACGAGGGAGGAGGGGGAAGGTGGGAGTGGTGATGGGAAGCTGCTTGAGGTCACAGACGGGCTTGATGGGAACAGGGAAGCAAGCAGCCAGCAGCCCTCTGCTCTCTGCTTGCTGCACACGGATCTCCCCAGGTGCTGGGCACAGAGTCGGGCGGGCTCCGCGAACGGCCCTCACCTCAAGGCAGTGCAAGATTGATGGGGCCAGAAGAGCCTAATCCCTCTCATATGCCAAGGAGAGAGCGCTAACACGTGATGAAAAACAATGTCATCATGACAAGGCACTCTGCATTGCAAGCTCAAATGTGGCCTGGCCCTCTCCCCCCATTCCACCCACATTGTATATTTGCAAAGAGCTCTTGTAAGAATTCCCCTCTGGGCTCCAACCCATCCAGGTTTAAGCCAACCATAAGCATCTTGGAAGCCACGAGACCCACATCCTTGATGAACTCTCAGCCAACCCATGACACCAGCCAGAGCTTCTAGAGAAACGCACAGCTTCATGCTGACTCTGAGACAGCCAAGCCCTTCCAGGACTGACCAAATGGTCCAGACAGCAAGGCATCTCTCTGTCTAGACAGGCTAGTCAGTTGATGAAAATCAACGCATGTGAGGACGGCTGTGCTGTCGCCTGGTGCCATGGCCATCATCCCGTTCCCACATTCTTTGGCTCTGGGTGTGCAAACAGACCGGACGAGGCACGGCTGCTTCTTTGGCTATTCACAGACACCATTCCCACCGGCCCCCACGGTCCTGGATCATCTAGATGCTGAGATGGCTGGTTAAGCAAGAGTTAAGTGTGCAGGGATAGTCTAAGAGTTCTTCCCTTCTTCTTCACCTTCATTTGTACCAGGTGTTACCACAGTCCCCTCCTGGGTCCTTCCTTACAACAGCTATCACCCACCCACTGGTCTAAAAGACAGAGGTATGGCCCATGACGTGACTGAAGGAGCAAAGTCTGTGGTCCAGACGGTTTAAACCATGACTGGGGTGGATGCAGACAAAGAACCCTCTGTCCAGCCCTTCCCAGAGACAGCAAACTGAAGCCTGCAGACTCAATGATAAAATTGGGGTATCATCAGTCACCCTCCCTGTCCTGCTGACTTCTCGTAAATGACATGAGGCTAACATGAAAGCGAATAGAGATTAACACAGCCAAAAGAGAACACATGGTTTTATTACTAAGTGCTCACAAGGCCTCAATACTACATATCCCACCAAAACAGAATGAAGATGTTTAAGACCCGTTTTTTGACCCATCTGAGCATCAGAATCTTAGCTTGAAGAGTCAGCACCCCCAAGGGAGTCTATAACTGAAGACCTTACTTCATTGACAATAAGACATAGTTTGGAGTGACGGGCTCATGCTCTGTCGTGAGAACTTGGGCTCCGGTCGTGATCTCGGGGTCCTGGGATGGAGCTCTGCATCGGGCTCTCTGCTCGACGGGGAGCCTGCTTCCCCTCTCTCTCTGCCTGTCTCTCTGCCTACTTGTGATCTCTGTCTGTTAGGTGAATAAAGTCTTTAAAAAAAAAAAATAGAGAGTCTAAGACAGCAAAACTTGATCCTAAATTTTCTGTCCCTAAGAAACTAGTGGAAACCCTTACACAGTATAACCAAGTACAGTTCTCACCCAGACCTGTTTCTTATTTCTCTACATCTGAGAAGTCCCTGCTCCAAGACATCTGCTTGTTTGAATAATTAAAAGAGATCTTGGTTTGCATCTGTGCAGTTGCCCAAAGCCAGATGCCTGAGAACCAAGTCAGGATCTACCAATAACAAGCTCAGCTTCCCTCCGCTGTGCTCGGCCGCGGGTGAGCCGAGTCTGACCCAGGAACAGCCACATGGCGCTCTGCCTTCTGCCTCATCCATCACTACTTCTTTCCACAAATACCCCTGGAGTGCCCACAATACGCCGAGTGCCGCTGGGAATAAAATGGTGTGAAAAAAGTCACGTGAGGTCCTTTCTTTCTAGGGGCTTCTTCTCCATACCTGGTGTGCTGATGAGAATGGGCTTTTCCTAGGAACGCAAAGGCCATGCGGTCCGCCATAAAGACCTCAGACGGAGAGCCTCTTCCTGCCGGTGTCTGAGCCCAACAGGGATTTCTCCTGATACAGAAATCTGGTTGCTATAACAGTGGAGACATCGCCCCTGGAAGTGGCAGTAAGGGGAGCAGCTCAGGATGTTCCTGTTTGATTACTTCAGAGGATGCCACTTCCAGTGGCTTCTATGACCTAACTCCATGGTAAGTCTCCTAATTACACCAAAGCTCCCTTTGAGTGCTTACCGAGTGCCAGGCAATGTGCTAAGAACTTCCTGTTTAATCTGCTTAATGGCTATTATCATCTGCTTTGCACCAATGAGGAAGATCAAGTAACAAATCCAAGCTCATGGGTGGTGATCGACAGAACCCACCTATCAACCCTAAACCACCTCCAAACACGACCCACAGATGGAAGAAGCCGGGTACTGCACCTATCATGCTTATAGCAAGACGATTTTTTTCTGGTTTTGGTCCCTCTCTGGCTAGGAATAGAACTGACTGCCTTCTGAGAAAATCCAGTCTGGTCTCTGTGATGTGGAAAAAGAGTCAAGTGTTATGTGAGCCTCGTGGGGCCCAGGGGAGTGAAATGAACAAGCATGAGAGCAGCACTCTGTTTTAAATGTCAGCAATGTTCTAGGCGCTGAGAAAGACCCTAATGATTGTCAGGACACGCAGTTTCCCTCCTTCCTCCTGGCACTCGGAGCCGGCTGCGGGTGCCACCGGGCTTCTCCTGCCACTTCAGCGGAGCCCACGGCCTTGTCACTTTCAGCGGTCACCCGGACTCTGACAGAAACCACCCCCGCGACGTTCCCCACTGCGTTCCCTGATGCCCAAACCAAGTACCAGGGCACTGTGCCTACTCCACCTCCCAGGAGAGACCTTCGGTTTTGAACACGTTAAAAGATAAACTGAGGGGCACCTGGGTGGCTCAGTGGGTTAAGCCTCTGCCTTCAGCTCAGGTCATGATCTCAGGGTCCTGGGATCGAGCCCCGCATCAGGCTCTCTGCTCAGCAGGAAGCCTGCTTCCTCCTCTCTCTCTCTCTGCCTGCCTCTCTGCCTACTTGTGATCACTCTCTCTCTCTGTCAAATAAATAAATAAAATCTTTAAAAAAAAAAATAAAAGATAAACTGAGGCATATTGCCAATGTTTAAGAGTTTCTTTGAGCAAAATTCTATTCCTACGAGACCACACCAAACCAGAAGTGGCGAGGAGCGTTCCAGAGACAGGAGCTCAGGCCGAGGCGTTTCTAGAGAAAAGGTGGAAGCAAAGTAAGGAAGTCATTGACCGGCTACAGCTTAGAACCTGGTTGGCTGTTTGTGGGTGGCTGTCCTTGATGTGTCGATGGCGTGACCTCCCGGCACTTACAGGCTGAGGTTCTGGTTTGCTTACAGGGGCCCCTGTGGCCTCAGAGCCACCTCAGTGTGACCGCCTCCTTGTTTAATTAATTTAACAAACAAAAGGCCACCCCAATGAGTACTGTGGTTTTCTTAGTGACTTTGCACAGAGCCAGAGCCGCCCTGCTCAGAGCTGGGGGTCGAGGGGTGGGGGTGTCTCAGGTTTCTTGCTTCCTACAACCAACGCTGGGAGGGGGAATCTCAGATTCCTTCATTGGTCCGTTAGAGGTTGGAGAGAAAAACAGCTTCTTTGTCAAAGGCTCATTGGAAAAGGCATGAAGAGATGAGTTAGAATCTGGGACTGTGCCCAGGTGGAGGTCTTGCCTGGAATTCCTAATACATTCCTTCTGTGATTAAAATAATATAGGGAACTGTTGCTTCTCCGCGTGGAGTCAATTTGGCTCACGCTGTGGGACCATTGAAAATCTGACCTCAAGTGGTGCCAGTTTCAAAATCTTTTCATTCTGGGTATGTTTCCATTCCACACAACAAGCCCATGGCTGTTCCCTAAACCCTTTCTCCAAGCAGAGAGTAACTCAGTAGATAGAGCCTATTGCCAGAAGTGATGCAAGCGGTCCAGCTACCCAGTGTCTTGTTCCTGCGGCCCCACCCCGCAGCCCTGCCTGGAGGCCAGCTCCCTGGTCCGCTTTCAGGTTGACCTCCTCACCTCCCCAAGCAACAGGCCTCCCTTTGTGGTCTGGAGAAGGTGTTTCCAGGTGACTGGATGCATAGGGCATTTTCTCCTTCCAACAGGAGGAGAGGAACCCTGCCCCACTTCCCCCACTAAGCCATGAGTCATCAGCACACGGGATGACAAAGCTTTTGGCAAAGATGGGGGTGGGGGAGAAGAGTTGAACCAAGATGCACTAAGATTTGCCTCCCCAAAATTTGTTTGCAACTTCCCTTGACCTCCATATTCTCTCCAAAAAACATGGGGTCAAATGCAAAAAAAAAAAAAAAAAAAAAAAAGCCTGCCAGGTTTTCCATGAGGAAGCTGGTCTTCCAAAATGGAGACAAGAGGAACCAAACCTATGTAAAATTCTTTGAGAGCTCTGATCAGCCCAGTCTTTGCTTCCAGTATGATCTAGCCAGGCTCTGAGGCACCTGGAGCCATGAGAATCTGCCCTGAGAGCTCCTGGAGAGAGTGGGGAATTCAATGCAGAATATGCCATCGCTGTCACCTGCACAGAACCATCAGGAAGCCGAAGAGCACAGTACCCCCACCTTCCGCTCCCAGCCCTAGTTGCTTTGCCCTGCCTTTCCTCTGGTTCACGGAGGACATCCTACTTTATCTGCGGCTCCAAGCAGATGAAAAAGCAATTGTAAAACACCCACAGAGGACCAGCCAGTTGTCATGATCTCCGAGAGGAAGGAAATAACATGGTGTTTTATTTTTAAGTAGCCCAAGAGATTTCAATGATTGCATTAAAATTTTAATCACAAACTCCTTAAGTTGGGAAGGAAAAAAAAGAAAAAACCCACAAAGGACTCATTGTATAAGAGAGTTTCACCATTTGGAGTTCTTTTATAAATTTGTGTCAGATCACAATTTGCTGTCTGGGAAATGTAAATTAGTTATTAATGAGCCAAAATTCTAACATCAAAGCCTGTGCATCCACATGCCAGAGAGAAACAAAGAGCTTTCACAGTAATATCAACTGCTCCGTGCGCTGGCCTGAATGCAGCATTCATTTTGATGCGCTTTGCTGCCTCGTGAAGGATCTCACTTTTCCCAAATGTAATCTCGAGGGGCACCTGGATCCTGAGCATCACCTGCACCTGAGCTCCGCAAGGCTGTCAGCATTTCAGGCCACAAATAGCGCACGTGTGCAAAAAGGGGCTTTGCACCAAGCAGAGCAGACGCCCCCTCGCTTCCTGGCTCTGTCAGCTGAAGATTTTCAAAGCTCGTTTGGTGTTTGCCGTCTGACCTTCCCCGGGGGGAACAGGGAACTCAGATCTGTTTCAGAAGTCTTCACATATCCAGGTGTCCCCTCTTACCTGCAGGGATACATTCCCAGACACACACCCCCCCACCCCGGACCCAGGGGATGCCTGAAATCGCAAATAGGATCGAACCCTGTAGGTCCTATGTCCTTTCGAGGACATAGAGACCTACGAACAACATTTAATTTGTAAATTAGGCACAGTAAGAGATTAGCAGCAGCTATAATGAAATGGAACGACTGTAACAATATACTCCAGTATGAGATGAGGTCTGTGAACGCCGTCTCTCACGGTATTGTACTGCGCTGCACTCACCCTTATGGGGATGATGCGAGAGGATCAAAGGCCCATGGGATGGGTCGAAGGGCGGGGAGCGGCACCCGCACTGGGACACGGCAGTAGGCTGCTCCTGATCTTCTTCTGGTTTCTCAGAAGGAGGATCTCCTACTTCCCAACGGGGGTTGACGGCGACCACCTGAAACCCCAGAAAGGGAAACCTCAGATAAGGGGTGGGGTGTTAGTGTCATTTGCTTTAGAGGCTCAACCCTTCCTATTTTGATGGAGATCATGGGTTTAGCTAAGACACGCACATGCAGAATGAGAAGAGGGCCGCTGTTTTGGTGCCTGGGGAAAATAACAGTCCTAAGGAATCGAACACTAGTCCTGTAGGCCTTCGGGAGTATTCATTTCTTCACTCTTTCAGCAGGGGCTGCTGGGGCTGTGGCTGGGTGGCACTCTGTCCCACAGAGTGCAAGTGTAAGGAGGAGAGAAGCAGATGGAGCACTGCCTGCAGTGAGCTCACTGCCGGGACAGGGGAGGGGCCGTAAGGAAGCACTCAGATCACTCTAGCGCAGGGACTGAGGGTTAGGAAGGAAAGCCCCAGGAATAAGGACCGAAACAAGGTTTCTGGCCTGGTTAGGGGGCTGGGCATGGCTTCCTGGAGGAAGCGACATTTCAGACTGAGAGACAAAGGAAGAGGGAGGGTCAACTAGGCGTGGAGAAGACAGGGAAGAGGTCGAGGTGGGTGGCATCCGCCAAAATGCAGGAGTGGAGAATGGACACGTTAATGCCCTGCCCGCCTCCCTGCTCAAGAGTCCTCCTCTCCACAGAGCAGGCCCCCCTGACCCTCACCTGCAGGCTTGGCCTGGGTCTGGATCCACGGCTGTGTAGAGCCAGGAGACTTTGGGAGCCGCCTCAGTTCCCGAGTCTGGGTGACTCAACACCAAGTCATGCTAACTGCTACACTCTTGCTCTTCCTGTCCCATGTGTGATACGAGCTCCTGGATCCCAGATCTGGCGAGAAGGTGCCTCGGTGAGCATAGTCCTGTGGACGGCCCTCCCACTTGTGACTGATGGCTACCTGGATGGATTTCCTTCTGTTGCCTGTGCTGTTTCCCTGCTGTTGGGTTTTTTCCTGTCCTCTTTATCCCCTCACCTTGTAGGTCACTCCTGATCGGCCCAGGGCCTCTGTGGACTCCACCTGCCTCCCATGACCCTTGTTTCTCAGTACAGTGTCCACCCAGCAGGCTAGCAATCCTCCCCATACTGACCCACTCCAGTGGGCGGTCCATATTTCCAGGTCCTGGTCACTCCCAGCGTGACCTAATACCCCCCTCCTGGCATGATGCATCATTTCTCTTAAGGAGAGATTTGAAGAATGGAACGTGAAGGAGAGGCAGAAAAAAGAACAAAGTATGCGTGATCAGTGCAGGAAGAGAGCCACAGAAGTCTCAGAGCCTGGGAGCAAGGCCCTGGCTTGACGACGCTGTCATGCAGGCAGACTTGAGGACCTCTGGCCCACAGGATCTGGATGCCTGCTTCATGCTTTGTCTCCCACTCCCCTAACCCCCCTCCAGACCCCTCGTCCAGAACTCTACACTCCAGTGTTGAATGTTTTTCACATCCTCCAGCAGATTAGTTGGAAGACCTTCACAACTCCTATTTTCTGTGCTTAGAATTTGTAAATGCCCCCCCTCTTACTTGTCAGCCCACCAGTGGCCTTCAGCCTGAGCAGCCCTCTATCCTCCCAGTCTATGTCGGGTAGACTTCCGAGCTGGGTGCCTCTCCATGCATCCCATATCTCCCTGAACTTCCTGTCTTGGGGTTCCCATCATACTGCATCTTAACTATATGTCTTTTTGTCTCCTCTGCTAGACTTCCAACTCCGTGAGATCTGCAACTGTTTTTTTATTTCATCTTTGTATCAGTTGACCTCCTGCCTGCTTATTGAGTGATCCAACACACAACAGAAGCCCAGTAAGTACTTCTTACACAGGTAGGTTGATGAAGAACCACACAACCATCTCCTCCTCCACCACTGTCTGAGGAAGGAAGCAACATTCTCTTCCTTAGACCATGGCCGTGGAGGAGAACCATCTACTGTGGTCACATAGGCACCCTCTCCTCTAAAAATACTGGGAGAACATGGCGTCCTCACTCCGTGCTTAAGGGCGTTCGAACTCCTTCCTACAGCAAGCAGAACCCAGATTGCCCCCCAGCAGGTGGACAGACGACAGGCACTTCACGTCATTAGGACTGCCTCCTTCCCTCTTCACATGCAAACCCTCCTTAGGCTGGTGCTTTCCCTGAGCAATCTGAGCCCCACAGCCATAAGGAAAATAAAGTGCTTTCCAGTTACATTCCTGGAGAAGGAGGCTGAGAGACCCCTCCACAGCCTCCTAGTTGTGCTTCTGGAAACAGACACACTAGGAGGCTGTGGAGGGGTCTCTCAGCCTCCTAGTGTGTCTGTTTCCAGAAGTATCGCCATTCCTTGCACACTCGGCCACAAGAAATTCCCTGGGGTGGCCACTCCTCCTCCCACTCTCAATTCAAGTACTGCGTACAAGTCTCTCTAAGGCTCTTTCCATCATGTCCACCATCTCATTTATAAGCTTCCCAAAGTGTGATTCACAGAATAGGAGAGAACGTGAAGAAACAGTTCCATGGTCCCATAAATTTGGGAAATGGTGCATGGGCTGTTCCCCTTGGAGATTTCATAACATGGGACACTCTGAGAGGCAAACTGCAGTCACAGATTCTGCCTAGGATTTAAGGTCCAAACGGCAGAGTTGGTTCAATCCCTGACTCATCTCCCTATAGTACATACCTACGCAGCAATGGAAAACAAAGTATACACTGAGAAAACAAAGAAGGCATAGGTCAGCATAAAAACAAAATAAGCCTTCAATGAACCAGAAATGGAGTGAAAACACAGAACAATGAGCAGGGCTGAAGTGGCAGCCTGCTGGTTCAGAGGATTCCTCTCCTTTGGGACAGAGAGGATTAAAATCATTTTGTGAGAGAGGGAGGAACTCGGCGCCCTGCTCACCAAAGGTCTAGTAACATCCTGCAGACAGGTGTTTGCAGAACACACGTGGAGACATGTTGCCTCTGTCCTGTCCCTTCCACTCTTGCCTCCTATCACTGGACTCCAGGTGTTCAGATACCAACAACTGGTCAGTCTCCAGCACATATATCATTTGGTGGCACCAAATGTTAACATTAGCCTTCTCAAACTTGTAAAAAAAAACAAAAACAAAAACAAACAAACAAACAAAAAACCTCTATGACAAGATTCCATATGAGCGATTTCTTTCTCTCCCTCTTCCCCCGTCCTCTTTTCCTCCTCTCTCTCCTCCCTCCCCCTCTCTCCCCCTGTCTCTCTCTCTCCTTCTCCCCGCTACCACCATCAGCTTTTCTTAGGAGACCTCCTCCTCACCTTCCACTCACCTACCTCCTGACTTCCTTTGTCCTCACTGACTTCAGGACTGCTGTCCCCACAACCCAATGGCCATACACAACCATGCATTCTCAGACCTCATCCTCTGTAATCCTCCCTGCTTCTCAACAGAAGGCCCCTTCTGATGTACCTGGCAAGTTCTTGGCTTCTTCAGGACTACATCTTTGCCTTTCTTCTACTTCTCTAAGCGCCCCAGCTCTTTATTTTCTCTCTTCCCATCTCTGAAATGGAAGTGTTTCCAGTGGCCCTGCTCTCAGCCCTCGTCTCCTTGATCTTCTTATTCTCACATCTGTCCCTCAACCTGACCTCTGCATGCCCATGTCCCTCACTACTAACTCGCCAGCTTCATCACCCCTCACATTTCCAAACACCTATGAGTCTTGAGAACCTTGTGATTTAAATGCTGATCCAGAAATGGTGGGTCAGTTTTGCTGTGTGTCTGTTGTTGGTTGTGTGGGTCATGATGTGTTATGGTGGTGGAAGCACCAGCTCGGATGACTGAACAACAGCTTCCCATTCTGTTTTCACTTATTGACTTGATTTTCTGTCCAACTAGCTCATGACTGCTGTTCGACCCATCAAAGCTGCCTGCTCCAAACATGAGTCCTGCTGAATTACTGACTTCTTGTAGAGTAACTCATTTTCAACACACTAAAAATCTCATATACCAAATATACCTATACCAAAATGCAGGCATATTACTAAGCTGAATGGTTTTTGGTTTTTTTTTTTTTTTGATATTCTGAAAATAATTTTCAGATGCATTTATTTTTACATTTTAAGGCATTTTTTATTATGGTGGATAGGGGAAATTTTTCATTTTCATCTGCTTCTCAATTTTCTCCTCTCATATTTGTAAATATTGTTTAATCTTTTAAAGGAGTTTTGGTAAATATTTACATATTTGTGCATGTATGTGTAAAACCCCAATTCCTTGATATAAATTCATATGGATATGAACATACATATATGAATTGACTTCACTGCAAATTTTAACTCTATAAGTGAAAGTTGCTTACTCTAATAGTCGTAAAAAGGCAGAAGAGGACACTGAGTGAAATAAGTTGACTTATGACAGCCACACTACAAATCTGCCCTGTCTGAAACTTACTTCATCTTCTCCATTTGTGTTCTTTATGCCCAACCTGCCCAGCCCACCTCGCCAAAATATCTTGAGACCGTTTCTTTCTCTTCATTACTTCTCAGTTTCTGCCATTTTACCACCATTTTTCCCAGTGACCTAAGCTCCATCTTCACTATCTTACACTTCTCCTTTCCATTTGCCTGCTCACCAAAAAGCCCAAATTCCTCAAAATCAGTTATGAAGCTCTTTGCATTTCTCCATCACAGAGCCTCTCATCACACGGAAGTGATCTTCAGATATCCCTCTGCCCCAGAGACAGGGGCCTGCGGTAGAAAATTATTCTCTTGGCAATAGAACTCCTTGAAGAACCCACAAGTACCATATAACATGAGTCCTCTGAAGAAGTATCTTGCCATAAGAGATGGCATAAAAGATCCAGATACAAAGATAATATGTCCTGACTCTAGGAAAGGGGACCAGTACTAGTTGTTCCACCAAAAGAAAGATCTAGACTCAACCACTGGAAAAAGCTATAACCCACTCATCAATCAGGGTGTGACCTGGCTGAAATGAGTGAGTGGAACTTTGAGTAGTTGATGGACAAAGCAATAAAAGCCATCAATCATGACAATGGTACCCATCTTCACCTGCAGCCATCCAAAGAATCCGATTGTTACCAATGACCAAGGCTTGTTCTTTCCTAGACGCAGTCCCCTGGAATAGAAGCAGTTCAAATGGGATGAGATATTCTGCAGGGACACTCGGTCCCTTTTGTCTAAAGCTGCTCTGAGCCCCAAATTTGTGAGGTTTAGTGATGAGAAATATTACCCCTGGACTCAGATGTGGGTTCATTTCCAGTCTCTGGTATAGACCAGCAAAAAACTAACGGGAAAATTCCTTCCTATCATCTACCACTGCTGCTGCTAGTATGAATCATATTACAGTAGTAGTTGCTAAATGCATTGCGTTTTTACCATGTACTCAATAAAAGTCTTGGCCTCCTCCTCTGTAAAGCTGGGCTAATGACATTTTCAGAGTGCCATAAGATACAATGAGTCTTATGTGTATATTGTCTGGCAAACAACATTCGTCCAGTTGATGGTAGTCAGCATTTTTATTTTTGGATGTCCCATTATCTGCACAGGAGAATGTATCCAATGCAGCTACCGAGCCTCATTTCTTGAACAATAAATGAATAAAGTGGTTTTCTTGCTTATCAATCAGCTTCTTATCCGATAACCTCTGCAAATACTGATAACACTAGTTTCTAGTCTTCCATCATTAAAGACTAGACCCTGGACTCTGGGACACAGAGATATAAGATGGCTTTGTGTTTGCCATCACAGATTCTTAAGTCAGGATACCTGGGTTCATATTTCAAGTCTCCCCTTAGGGACAGTATGGCCACTCTAAGCCTCAATTTCCTCATGTGTAGAATGTATAGAGAACTCATCGAACTCATTGCTGGTGTAAGGAAGGAAGGAAGGAAAGGCTGGATGGAAAAGAAGCAGCAGGTATAGATCACTTATTTAAAAGCTAATCCTATAAAAGGAAGGTGTTGTGAAGAGCTGTCACTAGAAAGGGAGCAAAGTCAAGTGAAGAATTGCTTTTGCTTTTTATAAAACAGAATAACCCTGATATATTTACAGAAGAGATGATTAACTCTCGTACAGGAGAGAGATTACAAATTCTGGAAAGGAGAGTGATCGTTGCAATAACGTCCCAGAAGAGATCAAAGGGATTGACCCTTGGATCTTTCAGTCTGTGGGTTACAAGCCAATATTTGGGGAATGAAATGGGATTGAGTGGAATGGAATGAAAATTATTGGAACCCATCCCATTTTAAGACTTGTTTCTTGTACATGTGAGTGCGTGTGTATAATAGATTATCATTTAAAGAGTTTTTTTGTTTTGTTTTGTTTTTACTGTGAATCATTGTCAAAACATGTTTAAAGTATCGGCCATTGGTGGAGAAGTTAGATTTAAGTTGTCTGTGACAATCTGTTAGCAATGGTGTGCATGGTGGCCTGGACCCTGCTACAACTCAGGGAGACTGGCCCATCCCACCTTTCTTTCCTCCCTCCCCTCCCCTGTCTCTTCCTGCAATAAATATTTATTCAGCCATCTATCTACTACTAACTATTCACTTTTCTAGGTGCTGGGCATAGGGTTGACTTAGACACAGTCCTACCCTCACAGAACTTAAAATACAGCGTTTACTACCTAGGAAGAATGACCTCTGCATGTCCCAAACCTCTCGTGGCACAGGCCTGGACACTCCTAGTTCTCTGGCTCGGGTGATTCCGGCCAATCTGGTCCCGGCCTCAGCTCCTGCCCACATGCCCAAGACTTACCCACACACCCAGGCTGCTGTGCAACTAGTGAAGGATCTGCCCTCCCTATCTGCAAGAGAGCTGTGTCTCCAGGTACGAGGAGAAGCAAACTTCACTCTCTGCAGGACACCAAAATCCCTGGGAGATGCTCTCAGCTGTGACCTGGCAGAGGGCCCCAAGGATGGGCCTTGTGGTCATGAACCCAAAGTCAACACACCAACCTGCATGTTTGGGCTACTACAATTGGCCATCCACCTAGATCAGGTTCTTGTTTTTCCAGTTTTCTCCATTCCACAGGCAGCCCTTCCAAGTGTGCATTGTAACTCAGGCATTCAGACCGAGAGTCTTAAATGAGGCTTCTTGCACTGAGCTAATTAAAACAAGAGAAAGCTTTCTGCTGAAGATTTGTGATGGGGGAGGTCTGCAAAGCTTTCAGTCCTTCGGCATCACTGAATGAGACTGGAGAGCAGCTTGGAAAGAACCTGAGGAAACAGCTAGTTTGCAAAGCCCCGTTCCATAGATGGTCCAACTGAGGCTCGTGCCAATGGGGACATTGTAATAACCCATGGCACTGGAGGCACTCCACGAGGAGATTGGAGACCGGTGCTCCCTGCCCCCCATGCCTGCTTCATCCAGAGAAGCTCTGTAAGCGTGATTCACGTGTCAGTTTAGGCATGAAATAGAGCTTGAAAACAGGGTCTCCTTGCTGCAGGAGCAAAGAAGCAAATCAAAAAATATCACACTATGCTGTGATTTTTATGACATTAAATTAGATCCCATTTACATCAAGAGGGAAAAAAAATACTGTAAGCAGTTGCTAAGCTCTGGTTAATCATACATGTGCCAGTTAGGGTGAAGTTTACTGATGTCTGTAAGTTGTCTCAAAATATATTTTAAAAATAAGACAAATTAGGGGCACCCAAGTGGCTCTGTTGGCTAAGCGTCTGACTCTTGATTTCAGCTCAGGTCACGATCTCAGGGACATGGGATTGAAACTGGTGCAGGGCTCCACACTCAGCAGGGAGTCTCCTTGGGATTCTCTCTCTCCCCCTTCCCATTGCTCCTCCCCTCACCTTACTCTTTCTCTCTCTCTCTCAAGTATATAAAATAATTTTTAAAATAAGACAAATTAATGAATGGATGGGAGGATGGCTAGATAGAAAGATTCTCAACAAAGGAAGTAGAGTAAACTGTGAATGGTGGCATCTAGGTGGTAGGTTTATGGGATTCTCAGTAAATTCTTTCAACATTTCCATATGAAAGTTTTCATAATAAAATGTGTGGGGAGAATTGACACCAGATGCATATGTTCCAATAAATGTTTTCTTACCTCTTAAAAGCTGTTAAAAAAAAAAGAGAGAGAGAGAAAGGAAATTATGCCTGTACCACCTTCCCACATGGCCAATCTTGTTATCGTGTGGATAAAATGGAGATAAATGATGTGATCACTTCAGGAAAGTAAAATGCCACCTCAAATATTTTTTCTAGTTATTCATTTATTCATTGACTTTTAATGCCATAGTTATTTGAACTTCTAAAATCTGCTGGGTCTGATTATAGCACCTAACATTTCTAAGTAAAAGTAAGTGCTTTCACACACATTGCTTGGTTTGAGCCTGACCATTCTATAAGATGGTCCCACAGCCAGATCTGAAAATAGAACCCATGCCTTCTGGCTCCTGGATCCAGGGATGAGGAGAACAAGGGGAGGAAAGCATAGGTCCCATAGGGCACCTCTAAGGGTGCTCAGATTGAAAGAGACACAGTGGTAAGGCAGAAATCTGCACAGTGAAGGAATGGTCAGGTGTGGTGGTTAAACATCATGGCGCAATTGCTTCCTAACTTTGAAAGTATTACTCAATCTTCTAAAGATGGACATTTTGCAGTGAATAATTTCCTAATGTTATCATCACTGATGTTATCATCATTTATTCATTTCAAAATAAATTCTGTGTACATATTTAAGCCCAGAAGCTGTCGTGTGTGGGCACTTGGAATTCTGCAATGTGTCCACCGTAAACCTCCCAAGGCATGAATCATTGAGATGTCACGGACCTCTGTTTCTCCCTCGATAAAACAGGGGAAGCCAAATTTACAGGAAGACATAAATTCCCTTGAATTTCATAAGCAGCATGGGGTTTTGTGGTCATTTAATTTCACAGTTACCTACGTGGAGTTCTGAGACTTCTAGGCTAGCATAGTCTATACTGCAAAACTTGTGATAGAAACCACCCACCTATCCAAAATGGTGGTGGGCAAATGAAAGCACTGCTTTGCTTTTTTCATATCATTCTCATGTTCAGCCAAGATCATACTGGTGATTATAAAAGTCTCTAATTCATTTTTTTAAATCAAAAATCAAAAGAAATCGCACTTAAGATGCAATTTATTCTACTGGCAAAATACTCTAACCCCTCAAGGGAGGATTGGAGAAAGGATGGATAATTTAAAAAAAAAAGTTTTTTATGAGATAAAAATCTTGTCAAAACTCTGTTTTATTAATATTAAGAAGACAGAGAATCAAGGGAGCCTGGATGGCTCAGTAAGTTAAGCGTCCGACTCTTGGTTTGGGCTAAGGTCATGATCTCATGGGTCATGAGACTGAGCTGGGAGTGAGGTTCCATGCTCAGTTGGGCGTCTGCTCAAAGATTCTCACTCTGCCCCCAAATAAATAAATAAATCTAAAAAAATATAGAGAGAGAATCAAAGAAACTAAGTGATCTAAATTCATCCAATAAGCAGGAGGTGAGCCGGAAATGAAGGCAGCATGTATTTGGGTGTAGAACGACCCAAAGAATGGGAACCCATGTTGACGCAGCTCCTAACTCATTCATCTGAGCTTCCCTTTTCTGAATTACAATTCGGCTAGGCACTGGAGTGAGGATCCGACACTTTGTTCATTCTCAGATTGCTTTGGTGGTAAGGACAGCCCTTCCAGGGTGGCTTACAGCTCCTCCAACTTATAATGTAATTGCCAGTCCTCCAAAAGTCAGACACTTTGATGGGAGCGCCCCATTTCTTCTTAGCAAAAGCAGAGAACAGTTCATGTATCAGCAGAGCAGCAGAATCTTTTATGTGAAAAGGAAGAAAATGCATTCTTCTGAGAAATTCTCCAGTGCTGCTGGCCACGTGCAACAATGTAGAGTCTAGGAGCATAGGTGAACAGGTTTGGGCTGAACCCAGTTCAAATCCCAGCTTTCCACTGAGCTTGGGCAAGCAGGTTACCCCCTTACTTAGTCTTCCTATCTGGACCATAGGGATAAATTGATGCATATGAAGTATACAGTTGTATAGAGCCCACAGCAAAGGCTTCAAAGTTGTGGGGACTTGTCTCTTGAGTTTGGTGTAGGGGAGTCCTGTCCTGTCCAGTATGTTGAATAGCACCAGCCTATGTAATTTTCACTGAGCTCCCCTCCCAGGAACTCAAGGGCCAACACAATTCCTTTACCCTAGGCACCGTGGCTTCGTGCTGGCCATGCACCTGTCTGTACTCAAGGCTTTGGGAGGACTGAAGCACTATCTCTGTTCTCCTGTCACTTCAACCTCGGGCTCAGTGAAGGTTGCTTGGCTTGGAGCCCTCACCCAGTTCAGATTCCAGTCCCCCAAGCCTCCTGTACCTCCCTTGCAATGGGCTCTGTTGGCTAACGCCTCCTGTGACCCCTTGACTTGTCATAGTGTTGCTGTCATTGCATACAGGTGGTTGGCCTGTGTCCACTCACTCACTCCAATTCACGATCTGACTTTCCAGCACTGCCATGTGGAGACGCTCTTGTGGTAGTCGCTGATCACAGATGTTGCCTGCTGGGTGGCAAGGAAGAGGGGTCCCCAGGGTAAGGGGTGTCAGGAGGATGCCCCAACCTTGGAATTCTGCTGGTCAAGGACAGATGTGACTTGGCCAGATACTGAGGTCACCACATTTCCAGGACACTGACAGAAGAGAACCAGATCATGCGTGTGTCTGTTCACCATGGGGGACTCTACAGAGCCTATAATTCGGCATCTTTAAAGCAAAGATGGTGTGGTGTTACGGGTGTGCCGGTTAGTCCAACCTTCACCCTAGGGTGGACCAAAAAACAAGCCTCACTCCAAGGGTCGTCAGCTTGTTCCATCAGAACACTCCAAAGTGGTCACCAAAGAGGGGCTAGGATCCATGTCTTTCTTGGTCAGTAGCTGAGGCTTTGCTAACTGGTACAGTGAGTGTTATAAATAGATTTTTTAACCAGTTAAATAAAAGACTTCAAATAGCATGATAATTGTTTGAAATTGGTAACAAGTAAAGTTCAGGAATGTGGACTGATTAAAATATTTAAAGACGGGTGCCTGGGTAGTTCAGTCAGTTAAGCATCCAAGTCTAGATTTTGGCTCAGGTTGTGACATCGAGCCCCGCACTGGGCTCCATGCTGGGTGTGGAGCCTGCTTCAGATTCTCTCTCTCTCCTCTGTCTCTTTCTCTCTCCCCCTCTGTCCCATCCTCCCCCTTCAAAAAACCAAAATTTAAAGAGACTTACTACACTTGCCAGAATAGGGTATGAAACTCTAATGGGACCTATAGCCTTGGCCTGAGGCTATGCCCAAGGCTGTTCCATAAACGGTCTTGGGTAAGCAGCCATGAACTTGGAGGGTTCTCCTTGTATGATGCAGGCTGAGAGTCACAGAATCCTGCCTCTGAGATCTGGGAAAATTGCCTTTGGAGAACTTTCACCGGGTGGGTGGCGGGCTGGAACTTCATCACATGCACAGGACAGCTCACACCCCACTTTTGCATTGGTTTGCTAATAAATACTTCGTGAATAAGGGGCTACATGCATGGCAACAGGGCCAGGACTAGATACCAGTGAGGCATTCGATGCAGGTGTATGATTTAAAAGGAAGCCAAATATGTTAATAAAAATAATTTTAAAAAATTAAATAAAAGGGAGCCCAAACCCATATTTTAATGCAATAATTTTTTTTAAATCGATGATAGACAAAATATCAAATTTTTAGCAAAGACAGGCTGTTGATGTTTGTTTTACAACCCAGCAGTATTGTGCAATGGGAACAGTTGTTTGCAATCAGCCCCCGGTTCTGGGCCTGCACCTGGGCCCCCCCACTGTGCGGTTTATGGGGGTTGACAATAACATGCAAACAGATTGCACAACCCCAGCGGGCTTGATATACAGTCATTTTCTTTTCCTTTTATCTTCTTTATTCTTGAATTTGAGTCAGCTGTCCTTTTACAAGCACCCATATTTCTACTTTGTCTTCTAAAACCTTATACAGTCATTTTTTAAAGTTGTAGAGCTTTCATTACTTTTTGATATTAATATCTCTCATACAACACTAACATATAAAATGTAATGTGGATTATAAAGGATACAATATATCCTTTATAATCAATTATGTAATAATACATAAAATGTGTTTTAATATTTATCTAATGTGTAGTGTACATAGGAGTGTATATTAATAATATAAATAGAAATTTTTGATAAAGGCATACAGAAGCACCCATTTTTCCTTTTGTTGAGGCTCCAGCATGTGGCAGGATTTTATCTGAGACTTGCTCTCCTCATACACTAGTAGAGATGTTGCCTAAGAGTTGGGCATGTCTGAAGAATTTGCATAGCGGCACGTTTCCCTGCTGACCTATACATTGCATTTCCCTGCCTCTCCGAGGCACTTGCAGTCCCAATATCAAGGTCACAGGGAGGACAAATTGATAGTTAGGTGACTGGGTAACACAAAATTACAGCAAAACAAGGAGCACGTGCGTGCACGCGCATGAGTGTTTAATCTAGCATCTGTTTAAATAGAATATTGGAGGAATCGCTGGAGTTTTGGAAATCATGGAAAAGTATAAGTATTAAGAAATCATGCATCATCCTACTACACACACATGTAAGGGAGAAAGCTCCTCAAGAGATTCTGAGGAGTGTCAGTAGGGAGTACTTCCAGTACAATGGAATCTTGCAAAATTTGGGGGAATTCTTGGTGGCATTTAAGATGCATCCTGATGGACAGATTGCCAGGACATATTGCTGGGGGAGAAAAGCAAGTTGCAGAATGATAAGCACAGTTGGATACTATTTATGTCATAGACACACCCACACACAAAACAACAAGCACCACCATATATTCACTCTAAGTGCATATACATGAATGTAAATGCATAGAACAAGAGTGGGAGGAGGGCCCCGTGACCGAGAATGGTGGTACTCTCTGGGGAGAGGTAGCAGGGCCTGGGAGTGGTCAAAGAGGACTTCTGCGCTATGCTTTCATGTCCGACAAGGAAATTATACTCAAATGAATTGCAGGAAGAGTCTCCTAGGGAGATGAGGCAGCGTGAATTTTAAGTGGAGGAGTAGAAGGCACACTCTGGTAGTAGAATGGAGTTACATAAAGGGGCCACTTCAGAGACATTCCAAAGGGTAGATTATGACCAGACAGTAAAGGGTCTTTAGTTCCAGGCAGAGGAAAAGGCACTTTATTGAGAAATCTCCTGTGGGATACTCTGGATAGCAGTATTTAACCTAGAATGGTCGGGAACAAATTAGGAAGCTATGACAGGATCCAGTGAGCCTGGCTAAGGCAGGGAGAAGAAAAACCAAGGAAATATACAAGAGGGATTTTAAATCCACCTGATCTGATAAGGAGCAGATGGACTAAAGGAGAGGAAGCTAAAAGAGAGAGAGGAATCAAGGATTGTAATCCATGTGGCTGGTGTGATGCTGGTATCAGTTAAAGAGAGTCAGGAATACAAAAAAAAAAAAAAAAAAAGATTGAGAGGGGAAAATACTACTGATCACCAAATTCTGCCACTCAGACATAAAAGCGAATACATTCTCTCCTGACGATGAACGGAACTAACACAGGGAGAACACATGGGGGATGCTTAACCATCATAATAATGCCAAATACAAAAAAGGATATGTAATGTGCCAAGCACTTTTGTAAGGACTTCTATCTATTAAAACTTTTAATCTTACAATAATTTTATGCCATAGGTATTACTACTATTTGCCTTTTACAGTTATAACATGTAGGGTTTTGGGCAGGAGGAAATAGAATAGAAGGGCGAGTTTATTCAATCAGGCAAGGGCGAATCTGGGGGATCACGGTCATTGTGCTAACTGCTCAGTGCTAATTCTGAAATACCCAAGAGCTGTCAAAGGGAATGCCAGCCTGGAAATCCTCCTGGATGTTTAAAGAAAAGCAGTTACAGGCCGAAAACATTAGTGAGGGAAGAGCGGAAGACACCACCCCGGTGAATGCTGCCTTTTAGAGACGACCAAACCTGGGCTCCGGACCTCGATCCAGTGCTCCCCCCCAGGGCAACAGGCTGATTTCAGATAATAGCTACTTAGGGCTGAGTAGCCCTTATGAAAGCTCTGGGCATGGTGCCTGGCACACCACTTTACATTTGTTGAAGGAAGGAAGGAATCCTTAAATACTTTCGCTAACCTATATTACTTGCTGCCTCTTTTGCTCTCCCTACCAAGAAGCCTACTTGGCTTTGCTGGTGGGTCCCTGTGGTCTGATCCAACCTGCCCAGGGACAGTTTTTCAACTTCAAGCCTGAAGGTGTGAGTAGTGGAGGGGCTCTGGCTTCAGACTTCTTTATTATGAAGTGTTCCATTTCCCTGCTTAAAAGCCCCACATTCCATTCTTATTCTAGCAATCACTGGCAAACCATCTCCTATGGGAAAAATTGTTATTCTAGAAGAAATCAATACTGTTCAATCCATCATAAGGTGTAAATACAATACTTTGATAAAAATAGGTGGGAACCTCTGTGATCTTTTGTACTCCAGTCCAAGTACATCCATGAAACCAGAAGAATTATTTTTTGAGATTTTATATTTGGTCAATGGATTCATATTTCTTCTATGTAAAAAACACCTTTTAAACTCATATTCACTTAGCTGTTTCTTCTTTTTTTAGGATTTGTGTATTTATTTGAGAAAGAGAGAGAGGGAGAAAGAGTCTCCAGCAGGCTCCCTGCTGAGCACAGAGCCCTATACGGGGCTCGATCTCACAACGCTGAGATCATGACCTGAGCCGAAACCAAGAGTCAGATGCTAACCAACTGAGCCACCCAGGCTGTTTGTTTCTTAAAGGAGTTTAGCTCAGCGAATAGCACCTTAACAAACACTGGGGACACTGAGTGTGAAGTTAGAGGTGACATTTGTGAGGCTCTGACCACAGACGGAGCATCACCCGGGGCACTTTTCACAGTTGACCAACCTCACCCTCTCACAAACTCCTTCAGGGAGACCTTACTAATATCTCTGCTTTGCAGGTGCAGAAATTGTGAGGCACAGAGGCTCTGGCACTGGCTTCAAATCACAGGCCCCACGAGGGCGGAACCGGGAGTCCAAATCCAGGCTCCCGGCTCTCAAACCCAAGCTCTAAATGGCTGTGATGGGTCACTTTGACAATACTCATCATTACTAGCCTGCTTTACCATGATAAAATACAAATACCTACATACCGGATTTCCTTTTAAACAAAAGCATTCTCTTCGGCATAAAATGAGAGCACATGTCTAAACAAAGGGAGTTTCCTCCTCAGAAGCCTCCGTGCCTCTTGCCAGAGTGTGAGGTAGTCACAGAGCTCCCCGCTGCCCCTGCCCTGTGCTTCCACCGACAGGCACAATGAGTCACACCTGTGATTTTCTAGAGCTCGGGGGTTTTGTACTTTTGTAGCTATTTTTATCACCACTGTGTTTACGTGTTTGTTTCGATGTGTCCCTGTTGTAACTGCCAAAATTCTGAAAACAAGAATCTTACCTTATTCATATTTATTATTGGGTAAGGATTATAGTGGTATTAAAATAATCACGGACAAGGCTGCTGGGGGCTTACCATGGGCCAGGCACTGTGCTAGGAGCCCAGTAGGCGCCTCTCAGTGACCACCTGGGGTAGGAACTGTATGGCTGGGGCACCTGTCAGGTAACCTAAAAGTTAGGCTGATTGATACCTCATAACTTCTAAAGATGTTTTCCTAAAAAAATTAAAGTAGAGACTCCTTGGGGAGAGACACACACAACCACAGTTTCCCAGAGGCTGAGAAGCCTGGGTCTGGGTATGAGGGGGGTAGAGGGGAGGTGGGAGGAGGGGTTCCTGAAATATCTTTAAAAAGTGAAAGCAGGGATGCCTGGGTGGCTCAGTTGTTAAGCATCTGCCTCCGGCTCAGGTCATGATCCCAGGGTCCTGGAATCGAGCCCACATCGGGCTCCCTGCTCCATGGGAAGCCTGCTTCTCCTTCTCCCTCCCCATGCTTGTGTTCCCTCTCTCGCTGTGTCTCTGTCAAATAAATAAATAAAATCTTTTAAAAAATAAAATTCAATTAAAAAGTGAAAGCAAGTTGCACAAAGCCACAAACATTGTCAGACCATCTCCACCCAGTAACACCAAAAGAGCTGTAACCACATGGCTTGGTTTCCCAAGGAGAGTGTCAAATTTTGTCTCTCTTCCTAGTGGAATATTAACCGAGTCTCCTTTTCCACTCAAAGCCTTCAGTTTGGATGACGTGTGAACTGGTCACCCAACCACAAAGTCTCAGTGTGAATGGGACTCTCTGGGCCAAGTGTCCTTCTGCTACCCCCATCCCTATCCACCCCCAGAGGCCAAGGTGAATGTGACCCTGTAACTTGGGACAACCTGGAGTTTGTATTAAATGAGGAAGAGGGGAATGGTCTCCAGACACAGGGTCGAGTCATATGGCCACACTGAGATCAGTGGCTGATTGGCAAAAGAATTTAGGGGCAGGAGAACCCTGATGATGGATGGCATCATCCATAATGGTGGCATTTAGCTGCTATCCAGGCTTGACTTGTCCCTGAGCACATTTAACTGCATGTCTCCAATCTGATTATAGAATACAAAGTGACCATGGCTTCTACAGAGGCAAGAGCACGCGTTTCCCTACCTCACACGATAAATGTCCGTACGTGGTTGTATGATCACAAAGGAAAGTATGGAGAGCTACAAGCTAGTTTGTTGTTGTGGGTGTGTGTGAGGTGGGGTAAGGGGGATGGAACATCCAATGGAATAGAAGAGGGAACGGTAGGGGACCCAAATAACAAAGGAAAGAATAAAAAGACTGCACTTCTAATGGTCTGAATGTTTGTGCCCCTCCCCATAATTCACACACTAAAACCCACACCCCAAAGACGATGGTATTAGGAGATGGGACCTTTGGGAGGTGCTCAGGTGCTGAGGGTCTAGCCCTCACGTATCAGATTAATGCTCTTATAAAAGACCCCAAAGCTTCCTTGCCCCTTCCACCCTATGAGGACACAGCAAAAAAACCCAGCCCTCTAGGAACCAGAAAGAGGGCCCCAACCACGCTGACTCACTGATCTCAGACTTGCAGGCTGCAGGGCTGTGCAAAATAAATTTCTGTTGTTTCTAAGCTGCCCAGTCTGTGGTAGTTTGTCACAGGCTGCCCAAATGGACTGCGACAACCCTGGGGGGAGAAAAAAGCCGCCAAATATAAGATGGTACTTAAGCACTTACGTAAACTTATGTAAGTGTGCAGAAAGGATAAAGTGCTAGCTGAAGATTTGATGGTGCCAAGGCTCTGTTAAAGTCTCCTGTCCACTATAGCACCCCTACCACTTAGCGTAATGCCGACAGCATGAGCATTTCTGGAGGGAGAAAGCAAGGAAGCAAGCTAAGAAACCAGTTTGGTTTCTAGAACTGACTTCGCTACTGCCTAGCTGCACAGCTCTGAGCAGTGCTTCCTCCCTCCGAAGCCACTGAGAGAATGAAAGGTGGTTTTTGACAGTCCCTAACACTCAGGCAATGACGGGGGGCAGGTCTTAGCAAAAAGTCTGCCCAGTGACACCAGACAGGTGATCCCCACGGTGCTGCAGGAACAGCCTGCTTTGAAGTGCCCTGTTTGATCAGTAAGCTCCTTTAAATCCCCAGATTGGAGACACACACACACACACACACACACACCAAAAGGCAAAATCAAAAACAAAAAACCACCAGTTTTTAAAAATGTGTACGCTTTTCCATTTCATACTTTTAAAGATGTGAGTGCCATACATTTTAATATTTAGGTATATAAGCATATTCCTTCTTAGTACAAAATCAGATCACATGTTTATATTATTCTACAAAAGAGCATTGATAGGATTTTGCTTTTTATACTTTCATTCTCACTTAATATATCACAGATACCTCTCTAGGTTTGCTCACTGAAGGCCACTGTACCAGTCAGCTATTGTCACAGTGAGAGTGCATAACAAATCAGCCCCAAATGCAATGACTTTCAACAACTGTCTTTTTTCTTTTTTACTCACACCGAGGGTCTTAGCAGCTAGACTTGTCTGGGCTCTGAACATCAGGCTGGGTCCGGCCTGCTCTATGTGTCTGTTACCATCCTTGGACCAAACAACTCGAGGATCCTATCCTCACAGTGCTGGCAGAAGCTCAGGAGGTGTGAATGAAAACACATGAAGCTTCCGAAGCCTAGGCTCCATTCACGGTCACGTCTGTCCACACTCCTTTGGCCAAAGCAAGTCATATGGTCAAGCTCAATATCGGTGAGATGGAGAAACAGACTGTGCTTCTCCTGGGAGAAACTGCAAAGTCGTTGACAAGATGTGTGGTGCTTGGGAGGGGTACGGCACAAGGATGGACACAGTATGTAAAAATGGATCATACCGTGTTTAACCATTCCCCCGCTGACAATAGTTAGGTTGATTCCCACTAGCAATCACACAACATACACTCTACCAAAGCTTTCACTTGATCCTCAAAAGAACCTAGAAGAGCAGTTACTATAAACCTGATTTAAGGGGCATCTGGGTGGCTCAGTGGGTTAAAGCCTCTGCCTTCGGCTCAGGTCATGATCTTAGGGTCTTGGGATCGAGCCCCATATCTGGCTCTGCTCAGCAGGGAGCCTGCTTCCCCCCTCTCTCTGCCTGCCTCTCTGCCTACTTGTGATCTCTGTCTGTCGAATAAATAAACAAGATCTTTAAATAAAAATAAACTCAATTTAAGAATGAGGAAGTAGGACCATCGTACAAAGGGTTAGTCATTCTTTTAGGGAAGAATCCAGGTGGTCCTCAAATTCAAATATTCTCATTATAGCCCCTTAAAAATCCTTTCTGGGATTTGATGCTTGATCAGATTAGTCTCCTCCAAGGAGCTATGAAGAAGAAGATGCAACTTGTCATTTCCCTTTTTTCTGGGTTTTCCTGAAGCTTGGAGCCCAATTTAAGTTTCAATCAAAGCAGATTACTTACAATTAACATATCCATAGACTTACATTCTTTGGGTTTAGTTTTCCATTTCTATGTCATTCTACTTTATTGTAATGTACTTTTTGTACATTTTTTTAACTTTTTTTATTTTTTAACTTTTAATTTTTAAAATAAAGAATCAAGGTATAATTGATTTGAATTTTAAGAGTGTTAGAATTCTAGGCAATGAGGAGTCTCGGGCTCAGATGGATGGATGGTGAGTGACCTGGACTCTGTCTTCCATACTCTAGAACTTTCTGGAGCCTGGGTTCTTGGTGTTCACTGTCACAGAGGACAGGGAAGGGTAAAGAATGCAGACTCAAACGAGTCCACTTGACTAATCAGCAGCAACTCACTCTGGTACCAATTGAACAGAGGTAGAAAATTAACAGATGGTGTTCCTCCCCGCTTTCCCATACCAGAGAAAATATGGGGTTGTTTTAGTGTCCTAGACAAGCACAGCATCTGGCCCTTGTCAGGTACTTGATAAATGCATAATGATATACAGTTATATATTTATCAAAAAGAAGTAAATATAATCAACACCCAAAAAGCAACCCTATTTTTAAATTTTCCATCTTACGTTTTGGACTTTTGCAATTTCAAGAGCAGTACCAGGGCACCTGGGTGATGCCTGCATGGTACAATCGTCTGAGTGTCTGACTCTTGGTTTCGGCTCAGGTCATGATCTCATGGGTCATGGGTTCAAGCCCAGTGTCAGGCTTCATGCTCAGCACAGAGTCTGCTTGAGATTCTCTCCCCGCCTGCTTCTGGCCCTCCTACTCGTGCTCTCTCTCTCTCTCAAGTAAATAAATAAATCTTAAACTAAAAAAAAAAAAAAAAAGGGTAGCAGTAGTAGCAATTCACAGTCAACCTCCTGCCCTGTCTCTGGACAGCATCCTTTCATATGATCACCCACCTTTCCTGCCTATGAACCTCATTACAGGGTCTCACCTCCCTCCTTGTTGTCAGAGTAAAGAGTGAATAGTAAACACTTGAAGACTACTTGCTCACTATTTCCAGAGTGAATCTGGCCATTCCACAACAATCCCCGATCCCAGAGCCCAAGCTTACAAAGGTGGTTTTGTTAGCAGCACCTGCTGGTAGGCCATTACTGAGTGTCACCAAAAGGGACAGTCTAGAAGCTCCTTTACAGTATCATAAAGTGAAAAGGGAAAGGACTAATGTTAGCTGATAGTGTTGGCAGATTTATGGTTTGCACTTATATCCATCAGGTGTGGAACACCTTTTTAGGGAGGCACATCAAGCTTATTTCTTCTCCAAAGGGTCTACCTCCATTGGCGAGAGAGATGGAAATTATTTTGCTCCCCTATTGCTAACATCAGATCTAGGTCCTTGCTTCATACCAAGGGAAGAAAAGACAGTAAGAAGGTATAATAGAGAGCAGGGTTAGAGACCTCTGATTAAAAGGACAAGCTGAAATAAACATCTTGAGGTTTCCCATCCACTCCATTGGGCTCTATTTCTTTCTCAGCTACTTTCCCTCCCCGTAAATTTGTCTTGGTACCTGAGGTTTTACAAAAGCAAAAATAGAGAAGGTATAGAAAGGAAGAACGCTGAGAGGACTCGGGGATTCGGACGCTGTTGGTGACCTCCACTTTCCACTGGCAGCCTCTTCCCAGGGTCAGTCACAGCGGTCAAAAATCTTGACAGTCTTTACCTTTGCTTATCTCTGAGATGGTCAACACTTTTGCCAAATAGTGTTTAGGACCTCAACCGTAGATCCCTTTAAGGTCAACCTATTCCTCAATGTCACTTTTTTTTTCTTTTTTGATATTCAATAGCAGTCTAGCAGGAAAACAAAATATTGGCATAAAGAAGGGAAGGTTCACATGTATTCCTAGTTAATTGCAACATCTGCAAATCAAGTAACACTGTAAACGTGTTGCTGCTTCCTCCTAAGGGGTTGTCTGGACGCCAAAGGTAAGAAAGAAGAATGGCAAGAATGCTGTAAGAAATTCATTTTACTATTCCCCATTCCCCTCTGTACCCTCCCAAATTCTCCTGAACTGAAACTGAAGGCAAGCTCTTTGGAATGGAGACCCACTAACTCAGGAGACATCAAATAGTCCCACAAGTGCAGTTGGTGGGGGGAGGACTATTGAAGAAACCAAGCCCTGACATTTGTCCTTTGCATCCCAATGCCTGCGATGCCCACCCCCTCCCCCGACTATGACCCCACCAAACCCATGCTCATAAACCATTCCTTCCCACAGATACCCACACTGGGGCAAAGGTGGAGTTTGGGGGCTCACCCTGGAAACTTAATCTCATGATTTTAGCTAGCAATCCCATCGAATGTAAGCAGCCCACACAGACTGGCAATGAGAAAATGGCACAGAAATAGCTCTTAGCAAAACACACTCTCATATGAATGGAAAGACCGGGATCCAAAGTCAGTCTAACACTGACCACTTAAAGGAGCCTGAGTCTGGACCAGCCTCTTGACTTCACGGAATCCATTCCCCTGAGTTAAAATGAGGTTAGGTATGCAACAGCGTCTTGTACATTTAAGCATCAGCTGAACTGCAGAGATTTATATAACGAAATGCCAGTTGAAGAACCAGGGCATTAAGTCTCCGCATTTCTACAATACATTTCAGTCACACTGTTTGAGACACTCGACATTCACTAAATGTCTCCATCCTTGCATTCAACTGCCCCCACATAGTCGGTGCCATGCCTTAGACCAAACCATGGGAACACTGTGAAGCTGTCCACAATTTCTGGGTACACAGGCACATGGGACCTCAAAGGGAAGGAGAGAGAACGATTATTTTTTTCATAAAGAAACCACTTAAAATATGCGAAGTTATGATAAGCCACCAATTCTCCCCAAGAGCCCAACATCCTTAAAAGATAGCCCGCAAGCTCCGTTCATCTGTTTTCAAGCTCAGCTCCACTCGAGTCACATTAATAAGGGTAAAATTCCTCACAAGCACCTTTTCTGTGAGAAAACAAGTGTCATGCTGTCCCCTGACCTGACTACAAATTCCTGCCGCTTCGGCTTCCCCAATTAAAGACATTTTTAAAGGAAGAATACAATTCTTTTAGAGGCACTGAAAACATAGGTCTGAGCTGAGACTACCCAACCCTGATTGGGGGTTGGAGAGAGAGGGATAGAAAGTACTCTGAATGAGGAGAATCTCAGCTCTTGGTCCAGAAGAGGGGGTGGCCTGGGGGCTGGTACGCACTGTGGGAGAGGACAGGGGCCTCAGGGTCAGCTGCCACCCAAAGGGGGTCCTGACTACTTAAAGCATAGACCAAACCTTCTGGGAAGTGGGTTAGGGAAGCAGGAGGTGCCTCCCCCCATAGGAGTCAGGAGCTTTTCCTATCTGTTGAATCAACGCAGAGGGGCAGAGTACTAGCTTATCCCCGGACAAGGTGGGTGTTCTGGAGTGGTGGGAAACACTCGCCTTGATAGTTGGGCTAAACCTTTTGTTGCACTTTCATCTCTGACTCTTAATCTTTAATGAGAAGCCATTCTGAAGGTTTTTGTCTATTTGAGCAATGTCAGCCTGGAGAGTTAGCTAAGTTTTGTAGCAATGTGCAAATAGGGGAAGCTCTAGGAGGGAGGAAGCCAGGCAGGAGGCTGAGGAAAGATTTCCAGAAGAGGCTGATGAGGGCCTGAACCAAAGAAGTGGCAGAGGCATTGCCCTAACGTGGACTATTAGTCCTGAATCTCAACCCAGGGCATGAGGAGAGACCAACGGCCATCGGCCCTGGTGTCCCAACCCACTGGGGTGTCGTGCAGGAGGAATTACAGGGAGGTCTCCTGAGAGCTTGTCAGAATATGCCACTTTCTGTATGTTTTATTCATATGCCATCAGTTATCTTCTAAAAAATTAAAACACAATTCACAACAGTTTTAATGTTGAATTCATACAATTTTAATGAAATCAAGATTCACGTTAATGAAAACTGACGAGAACTTGTTACCGATCCTAGTGATCACCTTCATTAACAGAGCAGAATCTCGAAATGAAGAAGGGTGGCAGTTTGGAAATAAACCTTTGAGCTACTGGAAATTTATAATAATTATTAAAAATATTAATACTAATGAATATTAATAATTTAACTAGTTAAATTACATTTAATGTGCCTATGAGGTGAGCTATGAGGATGTCTGTAGTAGGCTCATTTCTAAATTCTAAATTTCAAAATTTGGAAACACGTGAGATGCTCAAAAAGCAAGGGTTAGTTGAGTAAATTTCAATGTTTCCATATGGTGGAACACTTTCTAAGAGTTAAAAATGAAGTCATAGCAATGTATTTCTTTAAATGAAAAGACATTCTACTATTAGGTGAAAAAACCTCAGACTACAGAACAGCATGCATATGAGCTCACCGTTGCTTAAAAGGAAAGGATGCACACAGACAAAAATCTAGAAGGATATACACCAAACTGTTAACGAGGGTTATAGTAAGTAGAGGCACGTGAATAATTATTATTTTCTTTTGTTTGCTCCCCGGGGTTCTCTATTGTTGCTTTTATTTTTTCTAAACTGAACATGTATTACATATATAGTAAGAGAGTTACTTTTTGAAGGTATACATGTGGGAATGTATTGGGGCTCCTGGGTGGCTCAGTGGGTTAAAGCCTCTGCCTTCGGCTCAGGTCATGATCTCAGGGTCCTGGGATCGAGCCCCGCATTGGGCTCTCTGGTCAGCAGGGAGCCTGCTTCCTCCCTCTCTCTCTGCCTGCCTCTCTGCCGGCCTCTCTGCCTACTTGTGATCTCTGTCTGTCAAATAAATAAATAAAATCTTTTTAAAAAGTTAAGCAAAGACCTTCTTCAACTCACATCATTAAAAAAAAAAAGAAAGAAATGTGAATGTACCCTGTCAGGAATCAGGTGACAAGCAGCTGAAGGAAAGGTGAGGCGAGGGGACTGGCCCCGTTGGAGTCTGGTTCCCCCCAAAAGTAGAGTGATGTAACACATGGACCAAATGACCAAGAGCACAGATTTTGGACCCCTTCAGCCACTTGTGATGCTGGACAAGTTACTTAAGTTGTTTTTTTTTTTTTTTTTTTTTTTCAGATTCCTCATCTGCAAAACAGGTGAAAAATAATACCATTTGTTGTTCCAACTCTGTTATTGGAAATCTAAATGAGTTGATAACATTGTGTGTAAAGTTTCTCAGCTTCAAATAAAGTCTAGCATAGGATAAGCCTTATAGGTGTTGCTTATTTTGAAGAGATTTCCTTTTAACGAGTCCGAAGAGGAATAGCTGAAAAAATTACTTTATTATCCCACCCCCTTAGGGCTGAGTCAGCTGGGGAGAGAGAAGGCTTGTGCTGTGTTCTTTTCAAACGCGGTTCATCATCTTAATTTCTTTAAAAAAACCAATTCACTTCCTTTCCTCCTCCGCATAAAAGCTCTTTGGGAAGTTTTGCCTTATTGCTAATGGTTTTCTTTATAACTGCATGATCAATTCAACGGAGATTAATTGAGCATGAAGCTGGCAACATCTGTGAAGCCATTTATCAGGGAGAAGGAGCCGGATCACACCGGAGCCCACCAGCTGTCATTATCTGCGCTGGCGTTCCAGCAGCCTAGGGCACACCTGAGCCTCGGGTGGCCAGCAACATGTTCCCGACTATGTGAGCGAGCAAGCAGAGAGGCTGCCTGCACACCCCTCTCCCCAGCAGAAAGACGGCGTGTCTGCAGGTGATCCTTGCAAACCCCAAATACTGAATCTATTCCAATATCACGCCAGCAGCTTGCTATATAACACTGTCGACTAAAAAAATTTAATTTAATTTAAGGTGGGTAGGATCTGGATCCCATCCAATGGAGTTTCATTAATGAAGAACCAAAAGCATACATCTTGGGAAGCCGTGTCCAGCATGGGCTCTGCAATACTACAGAGTTTTAGACTCTGTTTAAAAATAATCATGACAGGGGCGCCTGGGTAGCTCAGTGGGTTAAAGCCTCTGCCTTTGGCTCAGGTCATGATCCCAGGGTCCTGGGATCGAGCCCCGCATAGGGCTCTCTGCTCAGCAAGGAGCCTGCTTCTCTTCCTCTCTCTGCCTACCTGTGATCTCTGTCTGTCAGATAAATAAATAAAATCTTAAAAAATAAATAAAGAAATAAATAATCATGACAGAGAAGCCTGGGTGGCTTAGTCGGTTAAGCGTCTGCCTTCAGCTCAGGTCATGATCTTAGGGTCCTGGGATCAAGTCCCACACCAGCTCCTTGCTCAGCAGGGAGTCCGCTTCTCCCTCTGCATGCAGCTCTCCCTGTTTGTGCTCTCTCTCTCTCTCTGACAAATAAATAAATAAATAAAATCTTTAAAACAAATAATCACGACAATTGACATGCATTGTATAGATGATGATGATGATGAAGATGACTGATATTTCTAGGACTTAAGTGCCAGGCAATCTTGTGTAAACACTTCACAGCTACTATCTCATTTATTCCTCCTGGATTAATGAAGTATGGGTTCTGCTATTTCCCTGTTTTACAGATGAAGGAACCAAGCCCAGAAGTGCTAAATAGTTTTCCCACAGTTACACAGTAAGTCAGGGGCAAAGCTGGGATTCCAACCAGGAAACATGGCTCCCCAGTCCATGCGCTGGCTAACCTTTCTGTTATGCCGCCTCCCATGTATGGATGGGTGCATGCTTTCCACACACGTATGTGTGTACACACACACCCTGGTTAATTGTCTTTTTCGGTACCCATGCAAACTGAGGGATCCAGGATGTTCTGCAGCTGGCTAACACCAGCTTTTGAAAGCTCTGAAGCCAAGGTCACTCCTAATCAGTATCCAGGCCCAGGTGTCATATCCTTCACCCACCAGATTTTCTAGGCAGAAAGCACTGAGGAGATTCTCTCCCCACACAAGTCTTGCTCTTCATTTCTTTCCACACAAGGGTAGTTTGATCCATGTGTGTGTATGTATTTTATATGCTGAACATTCACAAGTACATATAATATTCCAGATTCTACATCCCACGGTAATGGTTAGTTTTATGCATTAACTTGGCTGGGCCACTGTACCCAGATATTTAGTCGAACACTATTCAAGATGTCTCTGTGAGGGTGTTTTGCGTGAGATGTAAATCTAAATCGGTGGTCTTTGAATAAAGCAAACTGTCTTCCATAATGCAGGTGGGCCTCGTGCAATCAGTTGAAGGCCTTGATTGAACAAATGCCTGACTTCCCCTGAGCAAGAGGGGATTCTGCCGGCAGATGGCCTTCAGACCTGACCTGCAGCATTAGTCTGTTTGGGCTGCTCTAACAAAATGCCACAGACTGGGTGGCTTATAAACAACAAATTCCTTTGTCACAGTTCCAGAGGCTGGAAGTCCAATATTGGGTGCCAGCATAGTTAGGTGAGGGCCCTCTTCCTGGCTGTTGACTTTTCACCACATGGCGGAAGGGGTGGGAGCTCTCTTGGCTCTTGAATAAGGACACTGAGCCCATTCACGAGGGCTTTGCCTCCTAACACCACCCTGCTGGACGTTAGGATTTTGACCTCTGAATTTGGGAGGGACTGACATTCAGACCACAAGACTGGGTCTTCAGACTGTGGTCCACCCTGCAAATTCTGGACTTGTTCACCTCCATAACTGAGTGAGCCAATCCTTAAAGTAAATTTCTCCTATACGTGCACATATCCTGTTGGTTGTGTTTCTCTGGAGAACCCTGACTGATACACTCATCTCACTCTGCCATGCACAGAGCACAGTCTTTTAAGCTGGCTCTGGGAGTAGGAGGGGAGTTTTGCTTTGAGAAGGAGGTGGAACCAAGTGACCTTTCCAGTCTTCACAGGGCTAAAATTTGAGATTTGGTTATTCCAGTACTTGGTACTTCCCTTAGTACAGATTCTAACCTCAAGGAAAACACCTTTCACTCACGTGACCAAATATAAAAATAGGACAGAATGAGGGCTCTCATCCCAACATTTAAAGGGACAAACGTGCGAAGCACAAGGCTCCACACAAGAAGGGAACCCAATCTGTGACCCAGATCCTGCCGCTAGCCTTTTAAACTCTGAATCACAGAATTCACAAAGGAAGGGAGATTCTGGTCCCTCCCCCACTGCATGTTTTTTCTAAGCAAAAAAAAAAAAGAAAAGAAAAGAAAAGAAAAGAAAAAAAAAACACAACAATGACCAAAGGAAATCCTTTGTGGGAGACTTCCTACCATTCCATAGCTACCATTCAAAAAAAAAAAAAAAATCTCACAAAACTGGGCCACCCCTCCTGACAAAAGTCAGGCATTAAACCTGACAAGGGGATCATTTGCTCTTCCTGTTGAATCTATTTTGCAAGGAGTCATAGTCATCATCACTGAGCTTCCTAGGGGAGGATATGTTCATGGCCAGGGGGCCCACCTAAATGTCTTTGACTTAAAAACCATTTTCTGTGCTAGCTCCCCCAGGGAAGGGATCTGTCACCCAGAAGGACACTGAGACTACAACCATGGTCCCAACCAGACGTTGCTTTGAGAAAGTGCACAAATACGGCCCTGAGAGTTTATAACCTCTCGCCTTCCCACAATGTAATTAACAGGATAGATTCTTAAATATCAGCCTTCAGCACAACACTCAACAGGAGCCTATTTCTAATGACTTCATTCGGGAAAAGTCATCAACTCGAAATGCCCAACCGATTTCTTAAAATGTAACTAATAAACACTTAAATATCCACACATACAGTATATGCATGTTAGGATGCTGCAAGCATTGCTTCCTGATCACCAAAAAAATTACTATGTTCATCACCAAGAGTTGCTTGATGTGCTGCCATCCCTCTCTTAGCTCTAACAACAACCAGGGCACACCCACCCCATGCTGACACCCCACTTGCCTTTACACACATTCTAACTTTCTAGGAATTGTTTTTAGACCGTAACTCAAAACGATTCCTGCAAATCATTTAGTTCAAATGTTGTATGGAGTTTGGAGGTCACAGGTGTCTATGTTTTTCTATATAATCATCAACCAAAAAAAAGATATATACATTCCATGAAACTGGGCTTTGATCATTCAAGTGGCATTCCATTGAAAAAATGTTCCCTGGGGAAATGTTGTCGAGGTTAGCTCTCCCCTTTGTCTGTCATCTTCAGTATCTGTCTCCCTTCATGGCACTGTAAGCCCTGGAAGAGCAGAGGTTGATATCTGTCCTGCTCGTAAGTCCCCAGTGCCTAGAAAGGACCTGACTCACAGGAGGTGCGCAGAGCATTGTGGGGTGAGTAAGCCGGCAACAGTCAGAGGCTGGAGGGACATGAGTAGATTACTAAAATCCTCCTCATTAACCAGGAGAAGCTCTGGAAAAAAGCACCGTAGTGGGAGCCAGGAAGCCCAAGGTTTGAGTCCTGGACTGGCCATCGAGCTACCCCCTGAGTGATCCTGAGCCTCATTTTCCTCTCTAGCACTGGATTCTTAACCCACCCATAGCTCCTTCTTTGGCTCCCTGTGTGATTCTGTGGGAATAAGCCTATCTAGCTCTCTAATGGCGGGGGGGTGGGGGGGGCGGATGGGGAGGTGGGTTGGGTGGGTGGGAGGAGGCAGCCTCAGCCACTGCTGGGAAGAAATTGGGGCAGGCAGCAAAAATGAAAGAAAGCAGAGAATTTGGCTTAGAAAGCAAGGCTTGGCCTTGCCCTCCCTTGGGGCGCTCCCTTCTGTTTCCATCACATTATACATTGTACTGTGGTGATGCTCAAACACAAAGAAACCCTTACAGTTCCAGGAGGGCAACCCGCATTCCCTTTCACAGCCATCCTGGGCTACAGAAAAACAAGCGGCTGGGCTTTCCAGCCAAGAGGTACGAAGCTGTGGTTTCCCCCTGAGGTATCACCTACCCAGAGACGGAGATGCCAGTAGGCGTGTCCCCAGCCACTATTCCTGTCAGAGGCCCCGCACAGAAGTACAGTTGAGATCACAGAGATCAACAAGGGCTATGTGGCTTCCGGGGGCCGGGGAAGAGCTAGTAGAGGTGAGAGAAGGAGCCCTCACCCCATTCAAAGGAGAGGACGACCTGGGGAGGCTCCCATCCCCTGCCCTCTACGGCCAGGCTCCCCACCAGCAACCCCAGCAACCGTCCTCCTGAAGCAGTCAAGCTAAGAAAGCACTTAGCAGGCATTGTGCCAATCCCTTTATGTACAGTAGGGAACTTGATGTCTAGAATAGCCTTACAAGGTAAGTCCCATTGTTGCAGAAGAAGAAATTGAGGCGTGGGGAGTTCAAGTGACTTGCCAAAGGGCACACACCCGGGGATGGAAGAGGTGAGGCTAGATCTTCTGGTCTGACCTCAGGGCTCCAGTCCCTTACAACCAACCACACAGCATCTAAGCATCTGGGCTTGCTGTAAGGAGGCACGCACCTTCCACTCCTTTAAACAATGGGATACACTCCCATCCCCGCTGAACTTTCAGCTCCCCAAGGCACTCGGTGATATTCAAATAGGCTTTTCTCTCTTTCATCTCAGATGTGCCTCCACACCAAAGTCCTCTGGTTCTAGTAGGATCTCTCTCTCACCATCATGGCCAGAATTCTTTAAAAAGTTCGCAACACTGTTTTCTCTCCTCTTCTTCCCGCTTACTCCCTCCCTACACCAGAAGTATTAGGAAGTTTATGGCCTCACCAGAATCCCCAAATGCTTGGTAGGCATTTTTTTTTTTTTCAGTTAGTTGACTTGATTTCTCAGCTTCTTTTACACGGTTAACCATGACCCTGACCTTCAAACCTGTTCCTTGGGAACCAACCTTACTACTACCTCTCCTGGTTCTCCTCGCAGCTCTCTGGCTGCCCATGCCAGCTGGCCTCAGGGGCCCCTGCGACCCTGCCCACCCCTGACAGGTTGAGGATTCCCAGGAGTCTGTCCTGGGCTCTGCCTTCTCTCTCCGGACACTCCCTGGTAGAGATTTCACTTATTCTCTGGTCAGTGATATTTATATACGATTCCCTAACCTGTACTTCCTGCTCTGCTCTATATTCTGAGCATTAGCCCACGAACACTCAGTCTGCCAGCCGTCCGTCCTCACCACCGGGAGAAACACATTCTCCCCAGGCCCCAGCCATGTTGACGTCTCCTGCCACGTTTCTCCCAGCAGATGGACCGGCCTTTCTGAGAGATTGACTCTCCTTCCTCTGAGCCACTTTACAGCTGTGCCCGCTCTTCTGGTGAACTCCCAAGCCTTCCTTCTCCCTGGCTCAGTTCCACTCAGCCTTCAGATCTTCACGTGGATAACACTTCCTCCAGGAAGCAGGGAGGCATCAGGCCCGAGTGAGCGCTCATTCCTGGCCCAGATCCCCGATCCGAGCTCCTGCTCCATTGTACTGCAAGAGCCTCTCTTCTCTATGTCCTCCAGACACTGGAAGTTTCCTATTTAATCCCCACTGACTGTGCTGGGTCCCCAATATTGGGTCCCTCAATAATGGGTCCATGATTAAAGGAGCAAGACTGATACAAAGCGAAAGTCAAGCAAAGCTTTATTTCGCGCCAAGCATCGAGAATCAAACTGACCCTCAAACAGACCGGTTGGAGCCACCCCTTACAGAGAGGACAACCTCTCTCTGTTTCACAGACTAACTTTTATAGAGCAAAGGCCTTGTAGTTGGGCCTGGCCACACACAGGTGGCCAATGAGATTGTAACACACAGAGAAAGCTGTACAGTCATGCTAGGTGACCAATTGAATTACAATTTACCCTAGGAGACATTTGAACCAGCCTATCACCTTGGTCAGGATTGGCGCCCAAAAGGTGCCCAAAGGGCGGGGCCCATACTCCTTGGTAGCTAGGAAACAGTATGTGCCCCCCCCACTGATCGGATGTCTCCACCTTCCCTGACCCACCCTTGTATCTGGGCTTTGTTACCTGGAGCTGGTTTCCGGGACTTGTTTTTAAGTAAGTTCCCTGGGGGGGGAGGGGGGGCAGAGTCAATTTAAGTTTTACAACAAAATGGCAGTTCACCGGGGTGGGGCTGCTCTGGCTGAATAGGCCCTTACAACTGTTGGAGTTCTTTTTTTTTTTTTTTTAAAGATTTTATTTATTTATTTGACAGAGAAATCACAAGTAGGCAGAGAGGCAGGCAGAGAGAGAGGAGGAAGCAGGCTCCCTGCTGAGCAGAAAGCCCGATGTGGGGCTTGAACCCAGGACCTGGGATCATGACCTGAGCCGAAGGCAGCGGCTTAACCCACTGAGCCACCCAGGCGCCCCAACAACTGTTGGAGTTCTTGCTCCATGCATTGTCGGCGTTCGATGAATGCGGTCGAGTGGATGAAGACCGAATGAGTGGGAATGACAGCATCACTTAATCTGGTCTCGGGACTCTCTCCAGTCTGATGAACCCACAGCCCCACGGGGAGATGGGGTTGTGGTCCAGGATTCTGATTTCCTTGTGAGTCCTCTTTGTCCACTGCAGGCAATGTTGGCTCCTATGAACTGAAACCTAAGCCTGTCTTGTGACTCCTATTCATGTCAGCCACCTTGACTGCCACGATGTTTACCACTGGCCTGATCCTACGGTCCTTCTCTCTCTGAGCACGCTCTCCCACTGTGCTCTCGGGCTGCCCCTGCCGCCACTGACCAATGCCGGTCACCAACTTGTGCACAGGATGGGATGGCTCAGTGCATCGAACGCTGAGGGTCTGTAGGCCACTGCCTGGTATACTCCATTCCCAAGGGGAGCCTTCTTCTCTCTGGAACTCCTAGCAGGGCATCTTTCTGGATCCATATAAGCAGCCTCAGGCTGCTCAGCCTCAGGCTGTGTGTGTGTGTGTTTCTGTGTGTGTGTGTGTGTGTGTGTGTGTGTGTGTGTGTGTGTGTGCCTGGTAAACTACACTCTGGCCAAACCCAGCCTCTTCCAACCCAGGGCAACCTGTGGGGAACATGGCAAAAGTTTGTCTGCTTCCTTCAGACCAAGCCTGTTCCTGGCTAGGGTTGCCTAAAGCTGCCACACATGTAGAAAAACACAAGCCTTTCCACTCACCACCCAGATGTTTCCAGATAGTGTCGTGTTTGTGGATAGAAAACATCTGGACATCTGATGGACCCTGCAGAAGCTTCTTGCCCAGATGTTTGTTGTCATAGAAAATTCTGATAAAGTGATCTTTCTTTCCTCCTCAAATCTGCCATTTCTTTCCCTCCACCGCCATTCCAGAAGGCACATTCCAGGTGCAACTGTCATTCCGGAGCAAGTGTGGCTGAGTCACGTTGTCAGAGTTTTGTAAGGATCATCCCAAAGGATGGGCAGCAGGACTCGGCGCTCTGTCAGCCAGCAGAGCACTTGGTGTTGAGCAGGCCACGGGACCTCCTCAAGTCCCAGGCCAGCCGCCTGTCCCCTCACACCTTCCTTAAAATTTCCCAGATCCTGGGGCCTCTCACTGCTGTTCCCAGAGGATCCCGAGCCTTTTTTGTTTCTTAGAGAAAAACTAGTATAAATACAAAACACTGTTAAGATATGACCTTCTTGCTCACTAACCAACACATTTTTCATGCACATCTGTGATTTGGAAGTTGTCGCATAACGGGGCTTCTTAGTCATGTTCAAATTTGTCATCTCAACTCTCAGAATGGACTCTTGATCAATATCAAAATTGTTTACCCATTTATCAGTCAATTTATCAATACACTGATACCATAAATGTTTATTTTGCCTTTACTACGTGACAGGCTTTGGAGCATATGAGAAGAACACCAAAAGAAAAAGACTTGAACCTGTCCTCGAATTGCTTACCATCTGTACTAGTTAGACTAGGGCCGCCATAAGCAAATACCAGAGTGGGTGCCTTACACAACGACTCTTTATTTCCTCAGAGTTCTGCAAGTTGGAAATCCAAGATCCAGGCATCTGTTAGTCTGACTTCCTTAGAAGCTTCTCTCCTTGGCTGACAGGTGCCGGTCTTCTCCCTGTGTCTTCACTTGGTCTTCCTCTGTGAGCACACATCCCTATATCTCTCCCTCCTTTTACAAGGACACCAGTGAGATCAGATTAGGGTCCCACCTGAACTGCTTTGTTTTTAATGTAATCACTGCTTTGATCTCCAAATATGGTTTCATTCTGAAGTACTGGTGGTTGGGACTTCAACATAGGGCTTTGGTGGGAGGAGGATGGGGGGCGGGGGGACACAATTCAGCTCCTAACACCATTTAATTGGAGAAGTGGAGAAAGTAAAATGTGATTACAATGAAGGGTACCAAGGACTGTAGTAGAGGTGCTACGAGATGATTCTGAAGGATCAAATAGGCCCCCTAGCCCAGTGTGGGTGAGGGTGGGGAGCCGTCAAGGAAGGCTTCTAAGAGGAGGAGATGCTCCCACACTGAACAGAAGGTGGCACATACAGAGATGTGGAAAGAGAGTACAGCTTATTGAAGTAATTCCATGTGACCAAATCATATAGCACAAGAGTGGAACCAAGCAGAAAGATGGGGGCGGGGGGCTGGCAGGGCCAGGAGGAGGGGCTCCTAAAGGAGACGGGGCTCACTCCCATAGCAGTGCTGTGTCCAAGAAATGCATGGTGGGGACTGGGAGCAGTGCTTAGGTAACCAGATGTGCACTTTATAATAGATCATGGCATTAATCTTTCAGGGACGGATCAGAGCTCCTGCCAGACCAAAGGCTGGGCAAGCAGGTAGGAGGCTGACAAAATTAGCCATGTAAAAGGCGATAAGGACCTAAAGAAACGCATTTGTGGGGCAGACTGGGAGGATGGTGTAGATTAACACTGAAACTGAAGCCACAGGGAAAGAGAGTTCCTGCCAGGAGAGTATGCAGAATGAGTAGACTAGAGGCCAAGGAGAAAACCGGAGGGTGGTTAGCATGTAAAGAAGGCCCAACCAACAGGGAAGCCAAGCAGGCTGGCAGCAGCAGGAACCGCAAACACAAAGGAGAATGTGTCCAGTTGTAGCACACAAGTCCATCTAAGCAGGGCGGCCAGAGCCTGGCTCCAGCAGAGGCTCCCACAGGCGTGTGCGGCCCAGGCTGGCCCCACCTTCGGACTCTTCAAGAAAAGTGATACCCATAGCCCCGAGGGTGAGATCATCCCGCCTTTAAACAGTAAGAGGCAATTAGAAAACCCTAAGCCAGTGAAGCAATATGAACATGTGGGCTGTGTCCGACATGCAGACTGGAATTATGAGGACTAGAGACCACCAAAGTGAGAGAGGGAAGGGGGGCAAGCGAGGGAAGGCCGTGTTGTGGAGGATTGGATTGTCACCCTGCCCTGCCTGGGAAGGACTCCACACGTCGCCTCACTGACATCAGGCTGGGCCACGTCCATGATTTGGACAGTGGAATGTGACCACAGGGGACCTGGGTCACTTACTTCCCGGTGGAGGCTTTGTATGTGCTTCTCTGTGATCTCCTTTTCTCCCCCTGCTACAAGAGGGACCACATTCTACAGAGTGCCCTTTATCAGCCCAGAATGGAGAGGACGCAGAGCAGATCTGCAGCCGACCTACAGGGAACATGGAGCACAGGTGAGAATGAGATGTGCCCTGTGAGTACTGAGATTTGGGAATCACTAACTGGGTTACTGCAACGTAACCGGGGCCTATCCTGACTGATGCGGCCACAGGAATGGAAGGAAAAAGGGTTCTCTGAAGCGAGTAACCGTGCATGTCGTCAAATCAGTTCAGGGAAAATCTCCAATGCCAGGCAGACACAGCAGAACAGGCTCCCTGAGCAGCGAGAGGGACATGGGCCTCGCGGGCGGGGCCTGGTCTAAGACAGGAGGAGGGGCACTTCCTGCTCCTCCATGGGACTTACAGAAAGGAAGACAGCATAGGTGTGGAGCAGGGTCTAGGAGGCAGGTGGGCAAGACGTTGAGGTGACTTGGAGCACATACAATAAAATTAACATAATATTCAGAACTCTACGCGATGATAATTAAAAGGAAGGGGGCATCACTTTTGCCTGGAGCAATCAAGGTAGATGTGAAAGAAAAGAGAGAATCTGAACCAGACTTGAAGGACAGATACATTTGTTAAGATGCGCTAGCTACCCTAAGACAGAAATCCCCCAGTGTGTTAAGCTTGACCCAATCATAGTTTTTTCTAACAAGTGAAAAGTTCAAAATCGTGGAGGAGAGACTCTGTACCACTCAATCTTTCGTGGACAAGACAGATGAAGGCTCTGCCACCTTCCATATTTGACTTGCATAACAGAGCTGTTCTGATATTTACATACAATTTGTAGGCAGACAAGACACTAGAGGAAAAGTAAATTGGCACGCTTATATATGCAAAGCCTGGAAGTGGTACAACTCAGTCACACCCACTCCTAACTGCAAGGGAGGCTGGGAAATGTAGTTTGGCTGTTAAACCAACAGAGGGCCAGGGTCTGCCCAGGGGGCAGGACTTTGCATATCAGAAGTAGAGAGCAGGTAAGCCCAATGCGGAAAAAAATGGCTTAGGGTGCCTGGGTGGCTCAGTCAGTTAAGTGTCCCACTCCTGATTTCAGCTCAAGCCATGATCTCAGGGTCGTGGGAGGGACCCCTGCATTAGGTTCTGTACTCTGCAGGAATTTTGCTTGAGATTCTCCCTCCCCGCCCCCCGCCCCGGCTAATGAGCTCTCCCTGTCTCTCTCTCTCTAATTAAAAAAAAAAAAAAAATTGAAAGGAAAGGGAAAAAATATGGCATAAGCAGGGACAGAAACTTCCAATATGTATCCAGGGATTATAATTAATTAAAATTGTCTACAACATAGAATTCACGTAGGGTTTATTGGGAAAGAAAGCTACAGGAGGAGGCTGCATTCTGATTGAACAAGGCTTTAAACACCTAATAAGAGTATTAAGCTTATCTTAGCCATTAAGGACCTAACAAAGGTTCTAAAATGACTTCTCACTGAGAAAGATCTCTCAGGAAGATATTCATTAATAGAAGGGAAAAAAGAGATACATGGAGCAAATATGGCTACATGTTGCTAATCACTGAATCTAGATAAGGAATGTCTCTACTACAGTGGGGATTTTTAAAATTCTTAATGAAAAAAAAAAAGCTTTTTAAAAGATAGCAAAGTCAGGGCGCCTGGGTGGTTCAGTAGGTTAAAGCCTCTGCCTTTGGCTCAGGCCCTAATCCCAGGGTCCTGGGATCAAGCCCCACATCAGGCTTTCTGCTCGGCGGGGAGCCTGCTTCCTTTCCTCTCTCTCTCTCTGCCTGCCTCTCTGCCTACTTGTGATCTCTGTCTGCCAAATAAATAAATAAATAAAATCTTTAAAAATAAAAAAAAAGATAGCAAAGGCCCTTGAAAACAAAACCCTTCATTATACATGCCACAAGATAAAATCAGTAAGGAGGAAATAAGTCTTCTCTCTGTGTGTGCCTTAGCTTCTACTGTGAAAGCTACTAGCTGTGTTCCCCACTTTGCAAGCATTAGGGGAATGACACTCTCAGTCAAAGGTATTATTTTGGGGGGACTCCACATACTATTGTCAGTACAGGAATAATTTGTCCCTCTGCTGAAAATCACAGGTACTTGATTCACTGCTCCTTCCCTGAACGTGTCAGAGTTAACTTTGCAAGCAAGCCAGACTTCCACCAATGTGATACATCTGTTCTGCAGATAGGCTGTGATCAGAAATGGTTCCTCTGAAAGAATCACAAAACTCTTCTGTAACATCATGATTTGTTGTTTTCCATCACTTCTCAGGCTGGTGATGCTGAGGGCTCACTTCCCCTGCAGTCAGCAACCCTGTATTTGTCCATAAATCTCTTTTATTTCAAGGCCAAAGATGGGCTCACCCTTACAACTTTCTGCTAAGAAACACTCATGGAGAACACAGTACAGATATTCCCAAGGTAGGCACGGCCTTGCCTCCAAACATGTAGGGCACTTGAGATCTGCCAAGAATTTTTAACAACTGCTTTTTCATAAAGAGAGAAAATTGGGGGTGGGGGGGCGAGGAGGGAGAGCTTATACTTCCAAGTCCTGCAGAGAAATCCAAGTTATTCTTTGCAAGCTAGCAAAACTCTTCTTGCTTTTATGGAGACAGATGGTATAATGGAAAATACACACACACACACAACAGTGATCAGAAGCAGTTACATACGTTCTATGACCCTATAACATGAAAATAATTATACCGACAACACGCATCAAGTGCGCAACATAGTCTGGTGTTATCACATGTGTGGTCCTCACACGTACTCCACTTCCCCCACAGAGATGATGCTAAACCCTGGCCTTGCCTCTGATGAGCAGAGCACCAGAATCCAACTGTGAAAGCTCACCTGACCTCAGGTAGTGTGCACCTTCATCCACCAATACAGTCCCTCCTGTCTTTCCTGCTCTCTGCACCTTGCATTCTGCCTAGTCCCACTGACAATGACCTCCTTGCATTCTGCCCGGTCCCACTGACAATGACTGGGCCCCTTGAAACTTCCCCTATACTGACTGCTTTGCCTTGATGGAGACACACTATTGCCTTCAAGGGCTATTGAGCGCCGAGTACAAAGAAGGGATATCGTTCTTCCGGGGGCCTCTGTAAAGGGGCAGCGGAAGAAAGTCCACTTGTTTGACCTGCCCTTGTTGCATCCAATCTTGACTTTCACAAAAATGGCAGAGTCCTTCCAGTCAGCAATTCCTCTGGCTTTTCATATTCTGAGGTCTGATGCAAAGGTTTTCTCCCACATTTTCTTCTAGGTGTTTATAGTTTTAGGCTTTACATTTAGATCTGTGATCCATTTTAAGTTAATTTTGCAAAATGTTAACTAGATTTTCGTAGATGCTTTCTCTTAGACAGAGGAAGTTCCAGTCTACTTCTTGTGTACCAGAGAGTTTTCTTCAACTACAGATGTGGGGCTGTATCCAGTGCTTTTTTTGTACATCTGTTGAGATGATACTATAGTTTTTTTTTTCTTTTTGTAATATGGTGAATTAAATTGATTGATTTGGGAATGTTAAGGCAGCATTCTTGGGATAAATTCCACATGGTCATGATGTACTTTTTTTTACACATTGTTGGATTAGATTTGCTAAAATTTGCTTTAAAATTTTTGCATCTATATTTATGAGTGATATTGGTGTGCAGACTTCTTTTCTTGTAATATCTTTTCTGATTTGGTATTTGGGTAGTGCTGGTCTCTTTGAATAAGTTGGTATTCATTTCTTTCACTTCCATATTCTAGAAGAGTTTGTAATTTTGGTATTGTTGGAATAATTGCTTTTTTAATGTTTGGAAAAATTCTGCAACAAAATGATCTAAATATGGAGTTTTCTTTAGGAAAAGATTTTAAAACTACAAATTCAGTATTTTTAATAGGTATATGGCTATTCAGGCTATCTATTTCTTCTTAAGTGAGTTTTGATAGCTTTTGCCTCCCAACAAGTTTCCCCATTTCAGTTAAGTTGTCAAATTTATTGGCATAAAGTTATTCATAGTATCCCTTATTATCCTTTTAATATCTATAGAATCTCTGGAGATGCCAGCTTTCTCATTCTTGATATTGGTGATTTGTGTCCTCTTTTTATCCTGAGCACTCTGACTATAGGTCTATTCATTCTATTATCTCAAAGAACCAGCTTTTGGTTCCATTGTTTTTCTTTCTTTTTCTTTTCCTTCTTTTTTTTTTTTAATTTCATTGATTTCCATTCTGGTCATTATTATTTTCCTTCTTTTGCTTATGTTGGGTTTAATTTGCTGTCATGCATTTTAAAGAGATTTTAATAAGAAAAAAATCTCATTTGCTGTTATAAATTTCTGGTGTTCTTCATTTCTACATATAGCCAGACTTCCATCTGATACTATTTACCTCTGCCTGAAGAATTTCTTTTAAAATTCCATATAGGAGGGTGCCTGGGTGGCTCAGTGGGTTAAAGCCTCTGCCTTTGGCTCAGGTCATGATCCCAGGGTCCTGGGATCAAGCCCTGAAAACAGGCTTTCTGCTCAGCAGGGAGCCTGCTTCCCTTCCTCTCTCTGCCTGCCTCTCTGCTGACTTGTGATCTCTGTCTGTCAAATAAATAAATAAAATCTTTAAAAAAAAAATTCCTTACAGGGGCACCTGGGGGCTCAGTGGGTTAAGCCTCTGCCTTCAGCTCAGGTCATGATCCCAGAGTCCTGGGATCAAGCCCCACATTGGGCTCTCTGCTCAGCGGGGAGCCTGCTTCCCCCTCTCTCTCTGCCTACTTGTGATCTCTCTGTCAAATGAGTAAATAAAATTGAAATAATAAATAAATACAATTCTTTATAATGTGGGTGTGCTGGTAATGAGTTGTTTCAACACCCGAATGTCTATAAATTTTTGTATTTTGCCTTCATTTTTTAAAAAGATATTTTTGCAGTGTATAGATACTAAACTGATGGATTTTTTTTTCTTTTAGTAGAGATATTATTCCAGTGATCCCACCCCTGAATAATTCCAAGAAGAAATCTGCTACCTCTCTTATCTTTTCCCTTCTTACCTTCTTCCTTCCTTTCCTGGCTTCTTTTAAGATTTACTCTTTGTCAGTGATTTTTTAATTCTTTATCAATGATTTTGAGCAATTTGATTAGGAGGTGATGGTGTAGTTTTCTTAATGTGTCTTATTCTTGGGGTTCATTGAACTTTTCTGGATCTGTGAGTTGACAGTTTTCACCAGATTTTAAAAACTTTGAGCCATTGGTTCTTCAAAAATCTTTCTACTCCCCTCCACCTTGGAGGATTCTGAATCTAGTTCAAATATGCTTCTTGAACTTATTCCACAGCTCATTGGTGCTTCCCACCCACCCCCACTCTATTTTCTCTCTGTGTCTCACCTTGGATAGTTTCTGTTTCTAGGCCTTCAAATTTAAAATCTTTACTTTTGCAATGTGTAATCTACCTTTAATCCTATCCAGTGTATTTTTCATCTCAGATATTGTAGTTTTCATCCCTAGAACTGTGATTTGGGTATTTTATATTTACCTTTTTGAATCTATAATACAATTATAAAAACTGTTTTAATGTCCTTGTCTGACAGTTTTAGCATTTTTCTGTTGTGGAGTTAAGTGTGTCAGTTATAACTGATTGGTTTTTATCTTCATTTTGTTTGTATTTTACAGCTTCTTTACAAGCTTGGTAATTTTTTATTGGACACCAGACATTATGAATTTTATCATGTTTCTGAATATTTTTGTATTCCTAAATTCTCATATTTTGTTCTGGCACACTTTTGTTAATTGGAAAAATTATTATTTGGGGGGTCTTGCTTTTAAGATTTTTTAAACAAGACCAGAGCAGTGTACAATTTACAGCTAATTAGTCCATTACTGAGGACAACTCTTCTGAGGACTCTACCTCATGCCCAATGTGTTATGAGTTTTTCCAGCCCAGCTGGTGTGGACAGACACTATTCCTGGTCCTGCAGGAACACTGGGCATTTCTCCCTTTAGTCTTTTTAGGTAGTTCTTTCCCTCCCTGCAAGTCGTTTCCTCATTTACGTACACTGAGCAGAACTTACTTGAAAGCTCAAGGGGTTCCCCTGTAGATCTTTGGAGTTTCTTTTCTGTGTGGCAATCTCCTTTCTTGCGCTCTGCTCTCTGAACCCTGAAGACCTCTCAGCTCTGACTTTTCAACCCAGAAGGACCACCAGTCCCCTCCTAGGTACTCCCTTTCCACAGCACAGCCTGAAAATTCTCTTAAGGCATAAGCTATGGAAATCATAGGCAAAGCCACTTTACTTATCAACACAACAAGCTCAAAATCTTTTAACAGAAGGGACCCCCCCTTACACTATTTATGATATGATATGATATCCAACAAGGAGTACAATCTCAATTAGTACTTGTTGAACTGAAAGAAAATTGTATACACTTTCCAAAGTAGGGCAAATTCAGATCCTACAAGATGCATGACCTTCCCTAACTTATATTCCAAATATCCTTCTGATCCCTTTATTCTACATGCTTATCAGGAAAATTCCAGAAGCTAGTCAGGTCAACATACAAATTATTCTGTTACATTTAGGATTAAAAGTCAAATATGTGTTATTTTTTTCCTCTCTTCTCTTTGCAGTTAGAAACAGATGTTTAAATATCCTGAGGAAGTCCTAATATGATAAGTCCTTAAAATGCTAACATTATAATATCACTGAGGACAGATAAATGTAAAAACAAAATGTTTCAGCTCCCAGAAGGCCAAATCTGAGGGGATGGAAGTAGCAAGAGGAACAGGAAATAGCATTTCTATCACTCTCAGCCATTTCCCAGGATGTTTCAAAAGATGAGATGACTTTAATGACCAGCAACAATTAATTACTAACCAGCACTGCCTCTCAAAAGTTCTGAGTTTGGGGGAAAAAAAATGCACCTTCCTTCAGCAAGTCTCCTCTGAATGAGGCAGTCATCACACCCGAGCAAGTAACCCGACAGAAGGGAAGGATGCTTTGGCTTCCTTTTATTTTTATTTATTTATTTTTTAATTTAAGTAATCTCTCCACCCAATGGGGGCTTGAACTCATGACTCTAAGATTAAGAGTCGAGTGCTCTTCCAAATGAGCCAACCAGGTGCCCCTGGCTTGCTTTTAGAATGTGACCTGTTGGGTACTCAGAAACATTTCCTCCTGACAAGGGCAGCTGATCCACGGAGATGGTGCTTTCCTTAGCTGCCTCACAGCAGCACTATCAGTCTCTCATGTGGGTGTTGATGAGACAGTAAAATTTAAAGTTGGACAATGGATATTCAAGTCCTGCTCAGCTACATAATATGTTTGATATTGAAAAAAAAAAAAAAAAAAGCCTCGATTTTTACATAAGTTTGCTAGGGCTACCACAACAAAATTCCACAGGCTGGGCATCTTAAATGACAGAAATTTAATTTCTCACAATTCTGGAGGTTAGAGTTTAAGATCAAGGTGTCAGCAAGTTGGTTCCACCTGAGGCCTCTCTCCTTGGCTTATATGTAGCCATCGTCTCACTGCATCCTGACATGGGCATCTCTTGGGCTATGTATTTCTGTGTTCTAATCTCCTCTTCTTATAGGACACGGGTCAGAGTGGATTGTTTATGACCATATTTGTGCTTAATTACCTTTTTACCTTTTTTAAGTCCTGATCTGCAAATAGTCACATTCTGAGGTACTGGGGGTTAGGGCTTCAACGTAAGAATTTGGTTGGGGGGGAGAACAATACAGCCCACAACAGCTTTCAAAGCCACATTTCCCCCAGTCAAAAGAAAGAGATAGCAAGAGTTGTCTTGAAAGTGTCTAGTAAGCTTTTGTCAATTTTATTGAAATAAATGTACAGGAAAATATATAGATCATAAAAATACAGCTCAATCAGTTTTCATAAAGTGGACAGTTTCATCACCAACCAAACCTAGAAACAAACCCAAAACTTCTTTTACACCTTCCATGAAGGTAATCACTAGTCCAATTTCCAACAGGATAAATTAATCATGCTGTGTTTCTGTGTATTCTTTGTGTCAGGTTTTTCTCACTGTTGTTTATGAAAGTCATCGTGATGTTGGGTACCGTTGTAATGTGTTATTTTTGTTGCTATATTGTATTCCAATGCATGAATATACTATAGTTAATTTACACATCTATTATCTAGGAATATTTGGATTGTCTTCAGTAAGGGCCATAACTAGAAGTGCAACTATGAATACTTTTGTATCCATCTTTTGTTGAACATATTTGCACATATTTGTGGGTATGTACCTGGGAGAGGATTTGCTGAGTCATAGGATATGTACATATTCACATTAGTAGATACTGTCAAACATTTTCCAAAGTAACTGTATGAATTTATACCCCTGCTGGACCTATAGGAGAGGTTCCAGGTACTCCACATAAGAATATACATACATATATGCATATATATATTTTTAAGATTTTATTTATTTATTTGAGAGAGAGAGCAAGTGCACAAACAGGGGGAGGGGCAAAGGGAGAGGGAGAGGCAGTGTCCCCACTGAGCCCAAAGCCCCACATGAGGCTCAATCCCAGGACCCTGATCATGACCTGAGCCAAAGTCAGACATTTAACTGACTGAGCCACCCAGGCGCCCCAAAGATATAGTTATTTTAATACAGAAAACTTGAAAAACAGCTGTCAAACAACAGGGAATTCATTAAATAAATCATGTTTCTGTGAAATATACTAGAAAACAGTCACTAAAAATATTATTCTCAAAACTTACTTATGGATATGGGGAAATGATTATAATGTATTAAGTAAAAAGACCAGGTCACAAAACAGTGATACAGTTTGTGCCCAATGTTGTTTAAAAAAATTAAATGCATATATTATAACTGCATTAAAAGAAACCAGAAGTTGACCCTGGTTTTCTCTGAGAGGTTGGATTACAGATGATTTTTTTCTATTCCTAGTTTTCCATATTTTTTCCCTAAAACATCCTTAAATGACCATTTATTGTACTTATAATTAATTAGGAAAAAGACAAAAAGGGTTACAAATAATATCATTCTCTCTTACCTACTTCTCACATTATTTATGAGACACAATGAGAAAATGCTCGTGGAAATTCTTTGAAAAAAGGCCAAACACTATTTGAATATCTATTATTATTATCATCATCATCATCACTACCATAATTGGTCCCGCCCAACTACTTTCTAACACTGATTGAACAGAAAGTTAGAGATGCACAGAATGAGCTAGGAAATGACACTGCCACAGGGGTGGGGCAGGTGATGGTAGAGGGTCCAAGCTCTCCACTTGAGTCCTTCTTAATTCTAGTTGCACCATATATATATATATTTTTTAAATACATATATATTTATTTTTATTATATATTATATATATTTATATATATATTTTTTTAAGATTTTATTTATTTATTTGACAGAGCAAGAGAGCACAAGCAGGGGGATCAGTAGGCAGAGGGAGAGGGAGAAGCAGGCTCCCCACTGCGGAGAGCCCGCAGTGGGTCTCGATCCCAGGACCCCGGAATCATGACCTAAGCCAAAGATAGATGCTTAACCAACTGAGCCACCTAGGCATCCCTATATATTTTAAGTAATCTCTATACCCAACATGGGGCTCAAACTCTAGTTGTACCTTAGAATCACCTAGAATCACCAGAGAGTTTTAAGAATGTAGATCAAGTGAATCAGAGTCTCTAGGTACAGAACGAGGCATCAGCGTTTCCCAAAAGCTTCCTGTAATTCTGCTCTACAGCTGGGTCTGGAACTCCTAAATACAAGCAAACCTTTGCACTTTAAGCTACTACTTTCTTTGTTGGGAGTGTGAGAGAATGATGAGAGGACTGGGATATGGTCAAGAGAAATCCCTTAAGGGTCACAGTGCGCAGTCATGTCCCAGCGTGCAATCAGGCCTTTGTCCAGTTGTGTGTGTTAGAATCTTAACTGGACATTTTCCACTGGGTGGAGTTGGGAAAACTAGATTCTGAGGCCCCCCTAGTAACTAGAAACTCTTCCTGGAAACTTTCCTAGTCTATGTGGCATAGATAATGATGACAATACACATTTCAAGACCAGATTGAGGCTATCCATGCAATTTTCTGGGCCTTACACGACTGGGGACTTGTAATCCACCCCCCTTCTTTTTTTTTTCCTTATATAGGTGGATATTTATTCCAGTTTTTCCCCATTTAACAACTTTAGTAAAATAATTGACCTACAATAAACTGCATGTTTTTAAGCATACAGTTTAGTATGTTTTCATATATGTATGCTCTGTGAAGCCATCACCACATTCAGGACAGTGAATGTACCCCCACAAACCTTCCTCATGCCCCTTCATAACCACTCCACGCTGACCCCACCACCCCCATCTCTAGGTAACCACTGGTCTTTCTGTTTCTATTGATTAGTTTATATTTTCTAAAATTTTATTTGGATTGACTTATATGATATCTATTTCTTTTTTATTCACCATAATTATTTTGAGATTCAGCCATGCTGTTGCTCACTAGTATTCCATTTTATGGATAGACCACAATTTATTTATCCATTCTCATGGATTGGATGTGTAAGTTGTTTCCATTTTGGGGCAATTACAAATAGAGCAGCTGTAGACATTCATGGGCAAGTCCTTGTAGGGATATATGCTTTCAGTTCTTTGGGGTAAATATCTACACAGCTAGATTAAGTGTTTGTTTAACTTTTTAAGAAACGATCAAACTGTTTATCAAAGTGGTTGTAGCATTTTGCATTCCTACCAGGAGTGTATAAGGCTTTGACTCCCCAAATCTTCATTAACAGTTGGTATGGCCAGTCTTTAGTTTTATCTATTCTTATAGCTATTTAGTGATAGCAAATTGTGGTTATTTCATTAATGACTAATGACGAACTTCAACCCTGACATCACACGGCATGTGCATACACACACACATGGTCAAAATGAATGATAGACCTAAATATAAAAACAAAAATTATAAAACTTTTAGAAAAAAAAACAGTTGCAAAACACATTTGGGGAGGCAAAGATTCTTAAATGGGACACAAAAAGAAAAACAATAATATTTATGAAATAACATATTAAACTTTTTCAAAACTAAAATCTTTTGCTCTTCTAATGATACTAAGAGAATGAAATGTCAAGCACAGTCCAGGAGAAATTTTTGCAAAGCATGTATCTG